>NC_091287.1:44149117-44781617 GCF_032444005.1 Ranitomeya imitator | reverse complement strand
TTACTTTGATAATCCATTTCAGAATTGCTGCATAATCCTGACCTTTTAAGATGAGCGTTTCTGAAGTTCATCTATAGTGAGAGCCGATTAGTCCACGTTTAATCAATATCTGCCCACCCAGCCTGACTGACAGCTTGTACTGAGTAGGGTGAGATCTCAGCAGGGAGGCGAACACTGAGGAGCTGTCATTGGGGCTAAGATTGCATTAAACTTTAACAAGATTTCCACTTCCATGTTTCGCGGTCAGAATACGAGCAGCGATATACAGGTCTGCTGACCTGACCTTGATTACCATATAGGCATCAATAGAGCAGTCAAGGTCAGGAGTCCCGGGGCCTGTCCATGCATCGTGGTTCATATTCCGACTGCAAAAAAAAACCCCAGATGTGTGAATCTGACCTTGGACCTGATGAGGCTGGTGTTCCTGTGAATTCGGTCGTTGTGACCTATTTAGTAATGTATGCAGTTTGTACTGTGACCTCTGGCGACAGACCCACTGTGAGTGGATATTACTGTCCTCGGGGTCACCGTGCAGCGACACCTCCGGGCCCGTGACCGCTCAGGGGCCACGAGGCTTGCATTGTTTATATTGGCGCCCATTTTTCTGCCCCCTGGAGATGACTCGTGAATGTATTTGTGGCTCTGACTGTAATAGGATATTATTTACCAGGAGATGGCATTCCTATTAATGAGGCAGCGAGGACGCGGAGGGTCCGGCGTGTTACCCATGTCAGAAATGCCGCAGTTAAGAATAGTCCGGCATCTCGGGAATGCGGTGCGGCCGGAGAGGTGGTGATATTTTGTTGTGACCGTGCTGGATTTACGTGCGACATTACAGCCACCGCGGCCAAGTCTGGTCCTGCGCACGCCATACATACGGATGGACACGGGCTGCATACGGGAACATACATGTGTATCCGTGTACCATTACCGGTGACCCATATGGGACTTTATGGTTTTGGATAGTCCGTCAGCTCAAGAAAGGTGGGGGTCCAACACCACCATTATCAGCTGTACCATCCCTACCCGCCATCACTTACTCAGGCGTAGTGCCGCTATGGTGGTTGCGGCTGTATTCACTTTATATCAGACTTCACTGCTGTAAGCTGCAGTACCAGGCATGACCATGATGGTAGGTGTGGTGCTGTCTGGGTAAATAAAGGGCACCCTTAAACTGCTGGCGCTGCTGGAAGTTTGACCCAGACCACTATAATGATTCTGATGACCTCTTCAATATCTGATCGTGGGGGTCCGACACTCAACACCCCCTGTAATCAGCTGTTTTTAGCTTTGGTGGCCGGATTCTAACAGTGGCGTAGTTGTAAAGCCCCTGTTCACTTGATGGCTTTGTAGATCAGCGCCGCACTCATTGGAATATCTGCAGAACCCCAGCAGCAGCCACTGCACCATACATGGAGTTGGTGTTCCATCTCGCTGCTCAGAGGGGGTGCAGTTTCGGACCACCTCCGGGGATCGGTCGTCAATAGTCATAGTAGTGAAATACACCTTTATGTAAGGGTCTTCTAAAATGGCAGCATAACACTAGGATACGTCAGCACGTTATGGTTGGTAAAGGTCTGACCTCTGCGATTCCCACCTATTCTGAGAATCAAGGGCCTGCAGCACTGTATCCCCTGCCCTGTTTCCCCCCCCCCTGCAGCACTGTATCCCCTGCTCTGTTTTTCCCCCCTGCAGCACAACACCATATACCCGACTAGTGCTGTAATTCGACGCTGTTTTCGGGAAAGCTCAGACATGGCGGAGCTAACTCCGTGCTGCAGTGCTTTAATTTTTGGGGACAATGAAGGTTCCCAGACGTCAGATCCCCATGAATTATGGATTGATGGCGAATTTGCAATCACTTTAAAATGAAAATGGGTCCCAGAAACCCCTTTATAAAAACCCCATGACTAACGCCCTAGGTGGGGCTTCATGTCAGAAGCCGTCTTGTCTTTTTCCAGAGGGTCTACAGAATCCCCTGCACCAGCTAATGATAGGGAAAACACCTCAAGGTCCTGATCACAAAGGGGTCTTTCTGCATTACCAAACCTGAGCTGCTCCACCCCTCACGGACTCAGTCAGACGTCAATATTCCATGTAGGTATGTTGTGTGTTGTTCATTGGAAGGATACATACATACCCATTTGGAAACGTTTTCATGATTTATTTTTTTTTAATGGTTTTGGTTTAATGTTTTTTTTTTTTTGTTTCTTTTTTAAATGGGCAGAACAATGGTTTTCATTTTTATTTTATTTTTTTTTTTTTTATTATTTTTTTTTTTAAATAGTGGTCAATTTGTAGGGCAAACTCGCGTATTGAAGTGGAGATAATGGGTCCATGTGTCATCCGAGAGCTCACAAACATTTACTGTGCTCTTAACTCTTCTCCCCCATTTTCTTCATACTCATGAGAAGGCACTGATGGTAAAATGATAGAAATCGGGCCGTTTTTTTTCTTGTAGGCAGAATAAGGCCTAATTGTGACCATGAATAGGGGCTCTCCATGGTAGAGCTCTGGCCATCACGGCTGTCTGACACCGAGCTTGCCCCAGATGAAAGAAGCCTCCATACGAATCCTCTAGACCCGGCTTCTTCTAGTGTGACCTCCGGATCGGTATCAATAATGAGATCCCATTAGGGCCAAGTAATTGGCCGAGCGCAGGTGCACCTTCAAAGGAGACCTAGACCGGACGTTCCTGGACACTTACTACCTCTCCATACTTCACAATCTCGTGCGTTCTCCAGATCTTCGGTAACCTCCGTAGCCCGGTGGCTTTTGGACGCCGCATCAATGTAAATGACCGAGGAATTGATTGAAATCTGATCCGGTGTGTCCAGAGTTTGCCGAGCATGCGATCAAAATTACCGATGAGAACATTGGAATGGCTAAAAAAGACGGCGTTTTATTAAATAATTGACCCATGAGCGAGGGTTAATTGACTCTCGATACAGGAGATAACCCAAAATGATTCCACTTTATATTTTAAGTATTTGCTTAGTACCTGCCAACACTCTGCACCGACCCGGGAAAGCCACGGACGGGTGCGGATGGGAAGTGTTTTGAAATACTGTAAAAAATATATATATCTGCGCTAAAATAGCCGGTCTTTAAGGTCAAGTTTTTACATTATATTTTGTCCTTTGTGATATCTAAATAAATGAGATCTTGATGTATTGACCACTGATGGGCTGAAAAGTGTTCAGTGTAGATCACAGCTGTCCTCCAGCACAATGTCATCACACGGGACCAGTCATTGAGAGTAGGTGACATCACAGCTCACCTGCGGCCCTGTCTGCCCCAGGCCCCCTCTCTGTCTGCCCCAGGCCCCCTCTCTGTCTGCCCCGGGCCCCCTCTCTGTCTGCCCCAGGCCCCCTCTCTGTCTGCCCCGGGCCCCCTCTCTGTCTGCCCCCGGCCCTCTCTGTCTGCCCCGGGCCCCCGGCCCGCTCTGTCTGCCCCGGGCCCCCTCTCTGTCTGCCCCGGGCCCCCTCTCTGTCTGCCCCGGGCCCCCTCTCTGTCTGCCCCGGGCCCCCTCTCTGTCTGCCCCGGGCCCCCGGCCCGCTCTGTCTGCCCCGGGCCCCCGGCCCGCTCTGTCTGCCCCGGGCCCCCGGCCCGCTCTGTCTGCCCCGGGCCCCCGGCCCGCTCTGTCTGCCCCGGGCCCCCGGCCCGCTCTGTCTGCCCCGGGCCCCCGGCCCGCTCTGTCTGCCCCGGGCCCCCCTTCATTAAAGGGGTCCTCTGGGAGTGGACGGGGCGTCCGACTGCACAGGTTTCCAGCAGTGTGAAAACACCAGGCCGTTTTCATTCAATAATGATTACCTCCCTAGATGAAACACATGTGATTTGCTAATTCAGAGGTATTTAGGAATTTATTATTTTCTTTAATGTGTTTTTTTTCTTCTACTTCTTGAGAATCTCACTTAGGCTACGTTCACATTTGCCTTGTGCGCCGGCAACACACAACGCAAACAAAAACGCAACAAAACGCACGCAAAAACGCTGCGTTTTGCGACGCATGCGTCGTTTTTTGCCGAAATTTGGACGCAAGAAAAATGCAACTTGTTGCGTTTTCTTGGCCCGACGCTTGTGGCAAAAAAAAAAAACGCATGTGTCGCACAACGCAGCACAAAGACGCATGCGTCCCCCATGTTAAACATAGGGGCGCATGACGCATGCGTCGCCGCTGCGTCGCCCGACGCAAACATGCATAATGCTAATGTGAACGTAGCCTAAGTGACATGGCTTCCAAATCCGTGCAAACCGCAGCACCGCCATCACATGGGAGCGGTTTTCATTTGGATCTTTCCCGCTGTGCACAAATTTTTAATGTGGATCTTTAAGTGTGACCGTACTGTTGTTAATAAAGGATTTGATTGTATTAGGTCAGAGATGCATGAGTCTGCATAGGTGCTGTGGACCCAAAACGGCAGATATTTTTTTCTTATTTGCATTGTTGGAAAATTTGCTTCATCCTTAGTCTCAAAAATAGTTCTAAAACGTTTTAAAACAAGTTGCCCAAAGCACCACAAACCTGCCGCTAACGGTACCGTTAGCGTAATGGTGAGGGCCCCCTTTAACCCTTTCCGTTTTTGTTTTTCCGTTTTTACCTCCTACTTTCCAGAGCCATAACTCTTATTTTTCTGTCCACATACACATAAGAAGGCTTGTTTTTTGTACTTTTGAATGACATCGTTCATTTTTCCATGTACTGTGCTCGAAAATGGAGAAAAAAAAATCCAAATGCACTGAAATTGTGAACCCGACCCCACCACACCCCCCACAATTGAGTTTTTTGGGGAATTGTTTTCACTGCGTACATTTTGTGATAAAATTACCTCTCAATATGATTCTCAAACCTGTCCAGTTTTTTTTTTTTTTTTTTTATGTGGTGAAAAAAAATCAGAAATTTGCAAGAAAATTTGGGGGTTGTAATTTTCTGAGAACCGTAACATTTTTTTTTTTCTACATTTTTGTTTTTGAACCACGGAGCAGTGTCATAGCTTTATTTTATTTATTTTTTTGCGGGGCAAGAAGTTTTTATTAGTGCTGTTTTGGGATAGATGTGACTCTTGATCGCTTGTTTCAGCGTTTTTTGTGTAATTTCACCTACCACAAATACCTAATTTTGCCATTCTTATTTATTTATTTTTTTTCTTTCCGTTTATGGTGTTAATTGATTGGGTAAATTGTTTTTAAATTTTGATTGGACTTTTCTGAATGCGGCAATTACACCTGTAATTTTTTTTTTTTTTTTTTTAATAAAGTGATTCGAACTTTTGTTTTTTTTTTTTTTCTTTTAACTTTTTTTTTTTTTTTACTGTTTTTGTTAGCCCCCTTAGGGGACGTCACACTTGTGCTATATGCAGCGATCAGTTTCTCCTTTGAAGCCCGGCCACAGGCAGAATTTCAAAGGAGTTCCATAATGATAGTCACGCGGGTCATCACCTGACCCCCGGCTGTGATGACAACAACCCATCATGGGTGTCATGGCTGCGCCAATGGGTGGGGTTAATGATACGCATGTTAAATTCCACTGTCAGAGATTGACAGTGGCATTTAACAAGTTAACAGCCATCACCTGCCCGGTATGGGGCGGGCTCGCTGCATGAACCTGCTCCATACGCCCGTTCATGACATGCGCCGTACATATATGGCGGATGTCATGAAAGGGGTTAACAATTGCATCTAAAAAAAAAAAAAACAACAACCTATAAGCTCTGTAAGGCTTTGTGATGTATTTGTAGCCTGCCTATGGTGAATATAGCATCCACACTACGGGACTTGTGATAGTTGTATTGTGCGAGTCCTTTATTGTAAAGATCTACATCTCTTCCATAGGAAGACCCCGAAACCGGCTGGAGCCAATGGACACCATATTTGTGAAGCAAGTTAAGGAAGGCGGTCCAGCACATGAAGCCGGGTTATGCACAGGTGATTTATTACTTTGTTAAAGGGACTATTTAGTCAGAAAATGACTTATTTAAATTAATGTTTTATGTTAAAATGAAAGAAAAATTTAAAGGGGTTTTCCATTTTCATCAAAGTGCACCCCCAAACTTGTAAGGCGTCTAAACCAGATGATGCTTTCCTTCCCCCACTCGAGTTTTTGCAGAGAACCTTTGCTGGACCCGGACATGGTACAACTGGGTTTTGGTGTTGTACATGCCTGAAAACATTTGGTGTACTTTGCTGAAAATGGAAAAACACTTTTAACTATTACGTTGTTTTTTTTTCTTCCAACTTTACATATTACTGCCTATATGATGGATATAAGAATTCTTTCAGGTTTCGCACTCGCCACTAGACGTACTACTAGATCCATACTGTACTGTGCTGCAGACTGTTCAGCAGTCTCATTATCATCACCGAGCAGAATACAATGAGTGGTAACCCCTCTATATACAGTAGATAAAACAGGATCCACCATTAAAGGGAACCTGTCACCATTTTTTTTTGCCTATCAACTAAAAATATCATCTAATAGAGTGTGAGCTATACATTCCCCAACTACTTGTGAAACCCCCCTGACTCCCCATGAATCCCCCATAAGAACCTTTTATATTTCTCCAGCGCTGTATGGAAATATCCTCGGTCCGATGGGTGTTGGTTCTGGCCCTTCTCCCCACCCCAAATCGGCGTGCTGTACGCATTCCGTTCTGTGAATAGCGTTGTTCGCGTACAGGTCCCGCGCGTGCGCCTTCAAATTGCCTTCTGCGCGTGCGCAGTATGCTTTGCCCAACTGCGGGCAAAGCCGAAAAGCGATTAGTGCACATGCTCCGGAAGTACTATGTCCCTGAAGTCTTTCACTGTGTTCCGGGACGTAGTGTACCGGTGCATGCGTGCTAATCGCTTTTCGGCTTTCCTCGCAGTTGGGCAAAGCATACTGCGCACGTGCAGAAGGCAATTTGAAGGCGCACGCGCGGGACCTGTACGCGAACAACGCTATTCACAGAACGGAATTCGTACAGCACGCCGATTTGGGGTGGGGAGAGGGGCCAGAACCAACGCCCATCGGACCGGACCAAGGATATTTCCATACAGCACGGGAGAAATATTAAAGGTTCTTATGGGGGATTCATGGGGGGGTTCACAAGTAGTTGGGGAATGTATAGCTCACACTATTGGATGATATTTTTAGTTGATAGGCAAAAAAACTGGTGACAGGTTCCCTTTAACAATAGGTGATGTCACAGCTCACCTCCTCCTCCTGTACAATGACTGATAACACCTCTATATACAGCAGATAACACAGGATCCACCATTCACAATAGGTGATGTCACAGCTCACCTCCTCCTCCTGTACAATGACTGATGACACCTCTATATACAGTAGATAACACAGGATCCACCATTCACAATAGGTGGTCACAGCTCACCTCCTCCTGTACAATGACTGATGACACCTCTATATACAGTAGATAACACAGGATCCACCATTCACAATAGGTGGTCACAGCTCACCTCCTCCTCCTCCTCCTGTACAATGACTGATAACACCTCTATACACAGTAGATGACACAGGATCCACCATTCACAATAGGTGATATCACAGCTCACCTCCTCCTCCTGTACAATGACTGATAACACCTCTATATACAGTAGATAACACAGGATCCACCATTCACAATAGGTGATGTCACAGCTCACCTCTCCCCCCTCACTTCACAATGACCTAGATTAGTGCATACCCAGTTTATTCTTACAGCGTCTGTCAGTCTGATTTAAACATTCTGTGATTTTCTGACGATCTCTCTAAGGGTGAATACTCGCACCACGTAGGAGATCAGCAGACATTTAGAGGACCCCGTAAATGAATGGAGTTTTAAAATCCATATCCACAGGTAAAGGAAAAGGTCTGTGGAATCGAGATTCCCAGTCGCGGCATGCGAACTCTGTGGCCGATTTTTTTTTTTTTTCCTGCAGATTTTCCCTTTTCCAGTGGGTAGGATGAACCCACATCAGTTTACAAATTTGTGGCAAATTTTGAGTCCAGAGTGTCTGGATTTAGCCTGCATCTGCCGATTAGATTTCCCTTGTAATGTGATTTTTCGATGTTCTCTTGTTACCGGAGTCTTTGTATAGAATTCTTTCCTTTTTGATCTTTTAGGGGATAGAATCATCAAGGTGAACGGGGAGAGCGTCATCGGGAAGACGTACTCACAAGTGATTGCGTTAATCCAGAACAGGTATGTATTGCACTGTGTAGCGTCTGCCTGTGCGGGGGGTTTATATCTTCTGCTTTATGATCTATCGACAAGGGGTCTATAATAATTTTATTTCTAGAGCGCCAACATATTCCACAGCACTTTACAATTAAGCGGGGACCCCCGTCTTAGAAGTGATTTGTGTTGGCGTAAAATGCGCAATAATAAAAGTAGCTCGTCCTTCGCTGTTGATCTAAAGTGGCGCAGATTTGCTTTGTGATTTTTTTTTTTTATTTTTTTTTATTTTTTTTTTAAATTGCCATTTCTGGTGTAAAATCTGCACGTGCTGCTGGAGGTTTGGTCCTCTGTGCAATTGCTCCTGCTATTTTTGCCACTTCTTAAACATGGTGGAAAGAGTAAAAAATTGCTAATGTTATCCTATGCATGATGCGCCGATAGGTGACCACTAGTGATGAGCAAACGTGCTTGGATAAGGTGTTATCTGAGCATGCTCGGGTGCTAACTGCCATCTTTCCTATGTTATGCTATATATATAGATATATGTTTATACACATTTTCACGTCGGCCTCGTTTACCATGCCAGGCCAAAGATGTTTCCAAATAAGGAAGAGATGACTAATTTTTCAGATGAGAGATTGGGTAAGAATTTTGGGAATGTGGTATTTGGGGCAGAAACGGGCTCCTGCTAAGTTTTCAGTAATGTGAGATGGAGACGTTCAAATGCCAATAAAGATGTAACTAACCAGGATGTAAAATGTCATTTTTTTGCAGTGATTCCACCTTAGAACTTAGCGTGATGCCAAAAGATGAAGACATTCTCCAGCTGGTAAGTGTCTACCTGTAGTACCTGGGGTGAAGGGTTTTAGGCTGTAACATTCTAAGGCTGCATTCACACTGAAAACTCCCATCGGCATATGTCAAATATATCCATAGGTGACGATTTACTCAGCAACGGCCAAATGTGGCTGAATAAAGACCTCAAATGCAGCCAGAAAGAAGCCATCGCAGGGCTCGCTGGAGGGTCCCTGCAGTAATGGAGACAGCATTGACATAGAGATACTGCCCCTGTTACTGAACTGATAGGAAGATTTCAGATTGTAATTTTTTGTTTTAATTATCTCCCGAGCTTTGCAAAGTGATAATTTTTTTTGTAATTGCCTTCTCCAAAGTTTTTTCACATGGCCAGTTTATGCTTCTTTAGAAGCTGCTTTCAGCTGCTGCTCAACAAAATCTGTACACTACATTAAAAAAAAATCAACAGTACAGTATTTGCCTTGTTTGTGCAGGAGACTTTATTTTTCTTGGCCTCTGCTACCAACCTCGTACTCGGACAAGCAACTTTTTGATTCTTTTGAATGTAGCGTAGGGATTTTTGTAGTGCAGCAGTGAAAAGTCATTTCTAAAGGAGCATGAGCTGGGTGCTGAAACGGTACTGCAGCATTTTGATTGGGATTAAAGGAAGCAAAATAAGGTAATGAAATGTAGCAGAAGTTCTTCATAGCATTGCAAAGCCTTGAGGATAATTAAAAAAAAATAAAATAAAGTTACTCTTTAAGAGGGATAAACCAGAAAACCTATAATGCACAATTGTAGAATTTCAGGTTGTATGTGGTATTGCAGCTTAGTCTTTCGTTTTAACAGCGTTTAGTTCACTAGACACAATCAATAGCAGCTGTAACAGTTTACAAATGACTCCTTTGCTCCCTTAGAAACTGCTTTCAACTGCTGCTCTGCAAAATTCTCTGCTATATTCAAAAGAAAGCAGCCATGTTTGTTTTTTTTCAATAGGCAACTGCTCTTAATAATGTTATAACAATCAGTAATTGGGGCACAGGTCGGGTCAGATTGAAGATTGATGTTTTGTGTAAACCCAACCTAGAACTTGCAGGAGCGGCGTGCACGCCAACAAATTGAAGTCATGTGGAAAACATGTTGAAATAAGTTTAATTGTTGTTTTTGACTTTTGCCTCTGTCTCATCGTTGTATTGAGCAATGCGTGATGAGTCAAGGAGGTGTTTTTAGTTTGTTTTTTGGCAAAATTGTAGAGTAAATTAAATTTCTCAGCGCATCATTTTTTTTCCTCCATACTTTTCATTTTTGAAAATAACCTTTGTAATTAAATATAACTTATCGCTTGCTATAAAATATCTGGTTAAAATCTCTGAGCTCTTGTGATTCCGCTGGTCTTTCCCGGTTTGCACTTCGTCGCTCCATTAGAGAGAGGTTCACATTTGTTTCTTCTGGAGAGCAATATGTGAAATCTCTGCTTCGCATCCCAACTGGGCGATTCTTCAGTCTTTTGGGGGCGTGCACTTTCACCCTTCTAGTTCAGATGTTTCCAATCACAGCTCACCAGGGTCTGAGACTTAAACTGCAAGATCAGCTGCTGAGCTGTGATTGGCCGCATAGAGTGGTGAAGCGCACGCCTCCAGAGAAGACTGAAGAAATGCCCAGTTGGATTGCAAGTGGAGATTTCACATAATACGCTCCAGAAAAACAAATGCGAGTATCTCCGCAATAGAGCCACGCAGCCTAAAAGGGAAAATAGCGTCAGAATCAGCAGAGCTCAGGGAATCATACAAAATATTTTTCAATTTTTTGTGAGCAAGTTACCAGTCCTCTTTAATGTTACATTGGTAGAATGTAAGTAAGCAGTTTGGTTTTATTGACCGTGGACTACACCTTTAAATAAATGAGGCCTTTTTCACAGTTTATTTATTTTTTTGGATTGGTGACCATTTTCTGAAATAATTGATGTAGTCGTATGGAGTGGGCTCGGGAGCAGACTATTGCCTTAAAAGTACAATGATTTGTGATTCCGATGACGCTGGGATCATCACGTAGTAGAAGGTGAAGCCTCTGGGAATGATCAATTTTCTTTTATGCGAGAGTCTAAGTCTCTGGTAAGAGCTGCCTGCACGGCGGAGTACGATCCTTAGCGTGTTCTCTGTCAATCAGCCGACTCGTTGCCATGGTTACTCGCAGCCTCTCTCGTTACTTAATTACAGACTTGTGCTATATGTTTTGTACATCAACCTATACAACATGAATCCAGGCGCTTGCTTCTGTTTCTTTCGTTAACTGCTAGTTCCCCAGCTGAGCTGTCACTACTCCTTCATCCAAACCTCCACCCTATTTATAGCATTAGACAAGTTTCATTTTTCTCTGTAATTTTTGTAGACTTTTCCTTTTGTAAGGGTGCTCATTTATTTTTGGAGAATGACATTTTTCCATATTTATAGAAGTGCTAATGGCCAATTGACGCCACTGTATAGAGCAAGCCTATGGCCAACAGCTGCCACTGTATGCCTATATGGTAGAGCCTATGGCCAACAGCTGCCACTGTATGCCTATATGGTAGAGCCTATGGCCAACAGATGCCACTGTATGCCTATATGGTAGAGCTTATGGTCAACAGATGCCACTGTATGCCTATATAGTACAGAGAGCCTATGGCCAAGAGATGCCACTGTATGCCTATATAGTACAGAGAGCCTATGGCCAACAGATGCCACTGTATGCCTATATGGTAGAGCGAGCCTATGGCCAAGAGATGCCACTGTATGCCTATATAGTACAGAGAACCTATGGCCAACAGATGCCACTGTATGCCTATATGGTAGAGCCTATGGCCAACAGATGCCACTGTATGCCTATATAGTAGAGAGCCTATGGCCAACAGATGCCACTGTATGCCTATATGGTAGAGCCTATGGCCAACAGATGCCACTGTATGCCTATATAGTACAGAGAGCCTATGGCCAACAGATGCCACTGTATGCCTATATAGTACAGAGAGCCTATGGCCAACAGATGCCACTGTATGCCTATATAGTACAGAGAGCCTATGGCCAACAGATGCCACTGTATGCCTATATAGTAGAGGGCCTATGGCCAACAGATGCCACTGTATGGCTATATAGTAGAGAGCCTATGGCCAACAGATGCCACTGTATGCCTATATAGTACAGAGAGCCTATGGCCAACAGATGCCACTGTATGCCTATATAGTAGAGACAGCCTATGGCCAACAGATGCCGCTGTATGCCTATATAGTACAGAGAGCCTATGGCCAACAGATGCCACTGTATGCCTATATAGTAGAGACAGCCTATGGCCAACAGATGCCACTGTATGCCTATATAGTACAGAGAGCCTATGGCCAACAGATGCCACTGTATGCCTATATAGTAGAGACAGCCTATGGCCAACAGATGCCACTGTATGCCTATATAGTAGAGACAGCCTATGGCCAACAGATGCCACTGTATGCCTATATAGTACAGAGAGCCTATGGCCAACAGATGCCACTGTATGCCTATATAGTACAGAGAGCCTATGGCCAACAGATGCCACTGTATGCCTATATAGTAGACAGCCTATGGCCAACAGATGCCACTGTATGCCTGTATAGTACAGAGAGCCTATGGCCAACAGATGCCACTGTATGCCTATATAGTAGAGAGCCTATGGCCAACAGATATCACTGTATGCCTATATAGTACAGAGAGCCTATGGCCAACAGATGCCACTGTATGCCTATATAGTAGAGACAGCCTATGGCCAACAGATGCCACTGTATGCCTATATAGTAGAGAGCCTATGGCCAACAGATGCCACTGTATGCCTATATAGTACAGAGAGCCTATGGCCAACAGATGCCACTGTATGCCTATATAGTACAGAGAGCCTATGGCCAACAGATGCCACTGTATGCCTATATAGTAGAGACAGCCTATGGCCAACAGATGCCACTGTATGCCTATATAGTACAGAGAGCCTATGGCCAACAGATGCCACTGTATGCCTATATAGTAGAGACAGCCTATGGCCAACAGATGCCACTGTATGCCTATATAGTAGAGACAGCCTATGGCCAACAGATGCCACTGTATGCCTATATAGTACAGAGAGCCTATGGCCAACAGATGCCACTGTATGCCTATATAGTACAGAGAGCCTATGGCCAACAGATGCCACTGTATGCCTATATAGTAGACAGCCTATGGCCAACAGATGCCACTGTATGCCTGTATAGTACAGAGAGCCTATGGCCAACAGATGCCACTGTATGCCTATATAGTAGAGACAGCCTATGGCCAACAGATGCCACTGTATGGCTATATAGTAGAGAGCCTATGGCCAACAGATATCACTGTATGCCTATATAGTACAGAGAGCCTATGGCCAACAGATGCCACTGTATGCCTATATAGTAGAGACAGCCTATGGCCAACAGATGCCACTGTATGCCTATATAGTAGAGAGCCTATGGCCAACAGATGCCACTGTATGCCTATATAGTACTGAGAGCCTATGGCCAACAGATGCCACTGTATGCCTATATAGTACAGAGAGCCTATGGCCAACAGATGCCACTGTATGGCTATATAGTAGAGAGCCTATGGCCAACAGATGCCACTGTATGCCTATATAGTAGAGACAGCCTATGGCCAACAGATGCCACTGTATGCCTATATAGTAGAGACAGCCTATGGCCAACAGATGCCACTGTATGCCTATATAGTAGAGACAGCCTATGGCCAACAGATACCACTGTTTGCCTATATAGTACAGAGAGCCTATGGCCAACAGATGCCACTGTATGCCTATATAGTAGAGACAGCCTATGGCCAACAGATGCCACTGTATGCCTATATAGTAGAGACAGCCTATGGCCAACAGATGCCACTGTATGCCTATATAGTAGAGACAGCCTATGGCCAACAGATGCCACTGTATGCCTATATAGTAGAGACAGCCTATGGCCAACAGATGCCACTGTATGCCTATATAGTACAGAGAGCCTATGGCCAACAGATGCCACTGTATGCTTATATAGTACAGAGAGCCTATGGCCAACAGATGCCACTGTATGCCTATATAGTACAGAGAGCCTATGGCCAACAGATGCCACTGTATGCCTATATAGTAGAGTCTATGGCCAACAGATACCACTGTATGCCTATATAGTACAGAGAGCCTATGGCCAACAGATGCCACTGTATGCCTATATAGTAGAGCTAGCCTATTGGCCAATAGATGCCACTGTATGCCTATATAGTAGATTCTATGGCCAATAGATGCCACTATGTCTATATAGTAGAGCGAGCTTATGGCCAACAGGTGCCACTGTATGTATGCATATTAGTACTCAAAAAATCCTAAATTCCCTAGGTCACACTTCATACATAACTGTATTACTTAGAAGCATTAAAGGCACATGAAGTGTATAAGAAGTCATTAAAGTTTATTTCAAATAAATCCACATAAAATCTTGTCAATCATATATAATGGATGCCTCAAAGAACAACTAATGATGATGATTTTTGGGTTTTCATTGGCTCTGAGCCATAATCAACATTAACAGAAATAAACACTTGAAATAGATCACTCTGTAATGACTCTATATAATGAGTTTCACTTTTAACATTGAGGAACCAAAATAAATTAACTTTTAGATGATATTTTAATTTTATGAGAAGCACCTGTAAGTGGCGGACGTGCTTAGCGGTACCAGTCTGTCCCGGCTCACTTTATAGTAAATACTGATGATATTTAGGCTATGTGCACACGTTCAGGATTTCTCTCAGAAAATTCCTGAGAAAAACCTGAAATTTTCTGCAAGAAATTTTCATGCGTTTGACGCGTTTTTGGTGCGTTTTTGATGCTTTTTTTTCCGGACATTTCCCAATGCATTTTGTAGTGGCAAATCTGCACAAAAACCGCAAAATTAATGAACATGCTGCGTTTTTTACCGCGATGCGTTTTTTGCGCAGAAAAAAAAAAGCATCATGTGCACAAAACATGCAGAATTCATTCTAAATGATGGGATGCTTATTGTATGCGGTTTTTTTTTTTTGCGGTTTTATAGCGTTTTTATCGGGTGCACACAGCCTTACTGTCAAGGGACAAGACCATCAATAGTTTTTTTGTGTTTTTTTCCTGTAGCCCATCATCCCTCTCCTCTTGCCCATCCCCAAGAAGCCATGATGTGAAGTCTTCCTGGTATTTGCCATGAGGACCACCCTTACATTTGAGCCAACAGTGTTTAGCCACTTGCACAATTCTATTATAAGTTGATAGATCTGAATATAACTAGCCGGCCATGACACACGCGCGGCGGAAGTCCAACATTCACTTATTACACACTAATTCCATGTGTGCACACCCCACATACCGCACTCATTCACACACTGATACTAATCAGTAA
The DNA here is from genome assembly GCF_032444005.1 of Ranitomeya imitator. Classification (NCBI taxonomy): domain Eukaryota; kingdom Metazoa; phylum Chordata; class Amphibia; order Anura; family Dendrobatidae; genus Ranitomeya; species Ranitomeya imitator. The sequence goes on along the minus strand of NC_091287.1, from coordinate 44,766,245 downwards.
CCAGGCTCAGGGCGTGCATTCTCGTCACATTCCCGTCCCACTACCCGTATTACTTACATTTTTAAAAGGTCAATTAGTTTGTTGATTTTCCTAGTATTTAAAAGGTTTTTTGTGTTTTTTTCTTCTATTATCTAAAGTACGCCACCACTGATTTATGAGGCTCCCAAACACTTTTCTGGGTTGCACTACTGAGCTCCCTTAAAGAGTAACCCTTTAATTTTATGAAAAATTATTTTAATTCTCCTTTAATTGCAAGCAGATTATAATGTTTCAGGTCCTGAGACGCCCACCTATTGCCCAAAGAAAACCCCACCAGAGAAGTGCACCTGTCAGCAGACAAGCACAGCTCGTGCCTCGCAGCCCGTGAATCCATGCTCCGCTCTGTGCGCACACTCACACAGGAGCTTTGTGCTCCCGTCTGCTGAGCTACGCACCCATGAGGGTGAGGTCGAGTGATCGGTGCGGTGGGTGTCTAGGGACCTGGACTAACACAATTCAGCAATTAACCCTGCTGTTCTGTTGGTCAAAAATGACCGACTTTGAACTTCAATATTCTTTAAAATATTCAAGATGCGGCTCTGAAACCCGTGGCCGACCGACCCATCCTCATTTAAGTCAATCAACCACAAGTTTCAGAACCGCATCTTGAACACCCCAAAAAATACCAAAGTTCAAAATAGGTCTCCCCAGACCGAACAGAACAGCAGGGTTAAAAGGGCAGTTAAAAAAAAAATATATATATATATATATATATATATATATATATATAATATATATTTGTTAAAGGTTTACATTTTAAACTTTTACAAAAGTGACCCCAGGATCCGCAGTCCTAGTGGCTGGAATATCTTGATGCTAATTTCCTATAGAAAATAAAATACTAAAAAACACTGCACTTCTGTTGATGAATACATTTCAGCCCACATTTGCAGATATAATGGAGATTTTTCTATAATTCAGTAAGTAATCCTAAATTTAAAGTACATATCTCAGCATAATGTGTCGGCCGGAGAAACAGCGTAATGAAATAACTTGTGATAAGCAGTAACATCAGCATTAATAAGGAATACGTACGTACGTATACGCTCTCATATATACATATATGTATACACACTACCGTTCCAAAGTTTAGGGTCACTTAGAAATTTCCTTATTTTTGAAAGAAGCAGTTTTTTTTTCCAATGAAGCTAACATTAAATGATTCAGAAATACTCTATCTATTGTTAATGTGGTAAATGACTATTCTAGCTGCAACCGTCTGGTTTGTAATGCAATATCTTCATAGGTGTGTAGAGGCCCATTTCCAACAACCATCGCTCTAGTGTTCTTATGGTTCTTTGTATTTGCTAACTGTGTAAGAAGGCTAATGGATGGTCAGAATACCCTTGAAAACCCTTGTGCAAGTATGTTAGCACAGCTGAAAACAGTTTGGCTGATTAGAGAACCTATAAACCTGACCTTCCTTTGAGCTAGTTGAGAATCTGGAGCATTACATTTGTTGGTTCCATTAAACTCTCAAAATGGCCAGAATAAAAGAACTTTCATGTTAAACTCAACAGTCTATTCTTGTTCTTAGAAATGAAGGTTATTCCATTCGAGAAATTGCCAAGAAACTGAAGATTTCCTACAATGGTGTGTGTACTACTCCCTTCAGAGGAGAGCACAAACAGGCTCTAACCAGAGTAGAAAGAAGTGGGAGGCTCCGCTGCACAACTGAGCAACAAGACAAGTACATTAGAGTCTGTAGTTTGAGAAATCGACGCCTCACAGGTTCTCAACTGGCAGCTTCATAAAATAGTAAACGCCAGTGTCAACGTCTACAGTGAAGAGGCGACTCCGGGATGCTGGACTTCAGGGCAGATTCTTGCTTTTTATTGAAGTCCTGCCCTATTCCAGGGAATTTCCATATTCTCGCTACACTCCAGTTCCTCCAGATCAGATGAGTCACTATTGGTATTTAAGACTCCTGCATTCTTCCGTTTAATATGACGTCATTTCACGTGTAGCACCAGGACCCTCGGTGGGATTGCAGGAATAAAAAATCTCTGCTGCCCGCTTCCACAAAATGAAAAACAGCGCCACTCCGCTTTATAGGTTTTGTTTGGTATTGCAGATCACCTCTTTTTGAAGTTAATGGTGCATTTCCTCTTGCAAGGGCAAGTGGTATTAAATAGCGCCCATTAAAATGAATGGGTGACCTTGTGCTGAGTAAGAGCTGCATGATTGTAACTAGTGATGAACGAACGATAAGGTGTTATCTCAGCATGCTGGGGTGCTGACCGAGTGTATTCTACGTGCTCGAATAATATGTCCGAGTCCCTGCGGCTGCATGTCTCACCGCAGCACCTGCAGGACCACCTCCTAGACTCTGCCTCTATATAATCTAGATAGAGATGGGACCATGTCCTAGACTCTGCCTCTATATGATCTAGGCACAGATGGGACCACCTCCTAGACTCTGCCTCTATATAATCTAGGCACAGATGGGTCCACCTCCTAGACTCTGCCTCTAGATGATCTAGGCACAGATGGGACCACTTCCTAGACTCTGCCTCTATATTATCTAGGCACAGACGGGACCACTTCCTAGACTCTGCCTCTATATTATCTAGGCAGAGATGGAACCACTTCCCAGACTCTGCCTCTATATGATCTAGGCACAGATGGGACCACCTCCTAGACTCTGCCTCTATATTATCTAGGCACAGATGGGACAACTTCCTAGACTCTGCCTCTATATAATCTAGGCACAGATGGGACCACTTCCCAGACTCTGCCTCTATATGATCTAGGCACAGATGGGACCACCTCCTAGACTCTGCCTCTATATTATCTAGGCACAGATGGGACAACTTCCTAGACTCTGCCTCTATATAATCTAGGCACAGATGTGACCACCTCCTAGACTCTGCCTCTAGATGATCTAGGCACAGATGGGACCACTTCCCAGACTCTGCCTCTATATGATCTAAGCACACATGGGACCACCTCCTAGACTCTGCCTCTATATGATCTAGGCACACATGGGACAACCTCCTAGACTCTGCATCTATATGATCTAGGCACAGATGGGACCACCTCCTAGACTCTGCCTCTATATGATCTAGGCACACATGGGACAACCTCCTAGACACTGCATCTATATGATCTAGGCACAGATGGGACAACCTCCTAGACTCTGCATCTATATTATCTAGGCACAGATGGGACCACCTCCTAGACTCTGCATCTATATTACCTATTGTGCAAATTGCCTCTTCAGAGAAAAAGAGGACTTGAACTCTATAGCGCCACATGTTGAAAGTAACGATCCTACAATCACAATCAACCCTTTAACGAGTCGTGCAAGATGACATAGGATATATTATCTAGGCACAGATGGGACCACCTCCTAGACTCTGCCTCTACAGTATATTATCTAGGCACAGACGGGACCACTTCCTAGACTCTGCCTCTATATTATCTAGGCACAGATAGGCCTGCCTCTCAGGCTCTGCCTCTATATTATCTAGGCACAGATAGGACAGCCTCCTAGACTCTGCCTCTATATTATCTAGGCACAGATGGGACCACCTCCTAGACTCTGCCTCTATATTATCTAGGCACAGATAGGCCTGCCTCTCAGGCTCTGCCTCTATATTATCTAGGCACAGATAGGACAGCCTCCTAGACTCTGCCTCTATATTATCTAGGCACAGATGGGACCACCACCTAGACTCTGCCTCTATATTATCTAGGGACAGATAGGCCTGCCTCTCAGGCTCTGCCTCTATATTATCTATGCACAGATAGGACCACCTCCTAGACTCTGCCTCTATATTATCTAGGCACAGATAGGACAGCCTCCTAGACTCTGCCTCTATATTATCTAGGCACAGATGGGACCACCACCTAGACTCTGCCTCTATATTATCTAGGGACAGATAGGCCTGCCTCTCAGGCTCTGCCTCTATATTATCTATGCACAGATAGGACAGCCTCCTAGGCTCTACCTCTAAATTATAATATCACCGATAATATCACCTATCAGTGGTGGCAGGAGCCACTGAGGATTTTTGGTTTCTGGACTGTGGCAGTAAATAAAGTTATAGGTGATGGCTAAGTGAGGAGTTACGGAGGCCTCTGATACTTCATGGTTGAGGAATTGTTGATAATTTTACATGAAATTAATTAGCTGATTAGTCTTCTCCGGATGGCGTTGGACACAATCATGCTTTTCTTGACGGGAGGGGAGGATTCCTCATAATCCGCATTCTCGGCTGCTCTTGGTCTGATACTTGTACAGTCCGCACTGTCCATTGCTGTATGGATGAGTGAGAACAGTAGCCTTGTGTTTAACACAATGGAGCATATTTATCAACCCGCAGCTCCGCAGTCTAAAATAAAATGGCAGAAAATTTACTTTTTGACCGTCGTCTGGCTGCAGTTTAATGGCTGATCTGTAGAAAACGTCTTTTATCTTTTGTTTTCATCTTTTTAATATGTAAGGGGGCCGTAGAGGGGGTGTCCTGGACTTTTTTTTTGTAATTTGCCTTACGGCCACATTAACCCCATATGCTCTTTCTCCTCTTGCGGCTGGGGTTTATTACAGTATTAGATGGAGTTGTAGTGTTAAGTATATGGCTTATATGTCACATCTTATTTTATGTGAAAGGTGGGCCTGCCAGTGTGAGACATGTAGATCAGGACAGCAGACTGTCAGCCATTACACGTCTCTCACTAGTAACTCCTCCATTCATATAAAATAAGCTCTGGAGGCTGATTCTCGGGGAGATCTATGTCCAACCCATAGATCTTAACAGCTCATTTACATATTAAGAAAAATGTGGATTTCTCTGGCACAAGACATCGGATCTCACATATCAAGGTATCATTTTATTCGGCTTCTTATGATCTACATGCCCATATAGATGGCTTAGGAGGGTTGATCCTACTGACAGATTCCCTTTTAAGTACCCTCCATCCCAGTCAGAACACCAATTTTTTTTTTTTGTCAGGGCTTACATCATCCCTGTCCCTTTTGACCCAGGAGTCCTGGAAAATCTAGGACATTAGACAAGGTTGTGATCGGGAACATAAAATTTTATCATTCAACCAAATTATTATTTTTTTTTTCTATACAAATATTCCAACGGATAGTCAAATTTTTGGGATTACTAATGGTTGCGTGTTGGCAGCAGAACGACTTCCAATCTCTCACGTATTGTGTTGTAACGTATCCTCTGTAAAGGATTATTGATGAGTGAGCATGCTTGGATAAGGTGTTATCTGAGCATGCTCGAGTCTGAGTATTTTCGGTGTGTTCGAATAATATGCTCGAGTCTTCGCAGCTCCGTGTCTCATGGCTGTACAACAGCTGCAACACATGCTGGGATTGCCTAACCAACGGGATCCCTGGATGTGTTGCGGCTGTCGAACAGCCATGAAACCAGGGGACTCAATCATTTTTGTCGAGCACCCAGAAAACGTCTTATCTGAGCATGCTGAGATACATCTTACTCTGAGACTAAAGGGATAAATCATCCAGATGACATAAGTGCTGCCCCTTACTGATCTCTGGGTAAGCTATTGTACAAGTCACTGCCCCTTCATTCCTCCATTTGGGTGGTCTCGGGTCTCTGACCCCTGATTAACGAGGTCAAGAGGCGTTGCAGCAGGTACAAATGAATAATGGCTGATGGGGAATACTGCAAATTCTTTCTTTACTCTTGTGATTTTGGTGGAAAAGCCTGACGATGTCGCGAGCGTCCCGTCCGTACGTCTGTTGGCGGGATAAGACGTTGCGCAATTTACTATGAATTGGGAAGAGGAAAGTCATTTGATCGTGTCGGGTCTCGTTTCCCCTCATATTTCTTCAGCTTACATATAGGTCTTGATACCGAACTAGAAGTAACCAGTGTGTCGTCTCCAAAGGAGAAAAAAATAAAATATCCGCCGAGGCATGCTGGAAACCGTCAGTCGCTTACCTTCACAGGAGACCGTTGTCTAAGCCATGGCTTGTATTACTATAGCATGATAATTAGATAAAGTCTAATCATCATTTCCTTTCTGTAAGTAATTCTCTGCCTGGCACCAACTTGACCCACACATTGTGGAGTGGCCTGCAGATGGCTCCATAGATTCATGTAATTACGTAGAGCGGTATGTCACACACGGGCTCAATACCTTGAAGACGTGGCTGAAAGCTAGAGATTAAACGATACATTAAAAGGAATCTCTCAGCAGGTTTTTGGCTTTGTAATGTGACAGCAAAGGGATGTAGGGACGGAGACCCTGATTCCAGCGATGCATCACTTAGTTTACTGGGTGCAGCAGTTGTGATAGAATCCTAGTTTTCTCTGCTGCGGATCTAGCAGAGCTCTAATGCTGAGCTCTGTATGACCCCGCCCACACCTCTGATTGGCAGCTTTCTGTGTATACACCGAAAGAAGCCAATCAGGGGTGGGGCCTGGTGGGACCAGGAGGCACGAGACACCTAGTCCTGATGGTAAAAAGTGACAGAAGAACCAAACACTGAAAATCCAGACTCTTTGCGTGCGAGAAAAATCATTGACTTCTAAGGGCTGGTGCAGACGAGCATATTTTTCAGTCTGAGTACGATCCGACAACATTAAATCGCACTCAAAACCAATGTTGGTCTATGGGGCTGTGCACATATCCAAGTACGGATTCTGATCACATTCGGCCATGCATGTCAATGAGTCCGTGGAAACCATCGGATTGCACTCTGATGAATTCTGAGTGCAGTCCGATTTCCACATGTTAACAGGATGGAGAAGATGGTGCACTTTTTCTTTTTTTCTCTTTTTTCCCTCAATCTCCTCATCCGAGAGAATCAAATCATACAGACGCCCTCTGATCGGAATTTCATCGGTGTCAATTGCATAATCGATCCAATTCTATCCATGGTTGTCTGCACCATCACTGAGTTTCAGTTCGCACTTCTTCCGTTCTGCCCTGGGGAATAGAGGAGGTCAATGATATATCAGGTTGTTGTCCAATAACTCTATTAAAGAGTGGTTCCTACTCTGGAGGACTCAGCGCCACCATGTCTTATTCAAATGAATGGACAACTTGCGCTACCAGACTTCGCCTGCAGAGGCCGCTGCAGTGAAAATGCTCAGCTTCCCACAGTGGTGACATTTGATCGCTAGTGATTCTACCAATTTTTTTGTAAACAGATTACATTCCTTATCTTGTTGGTAATTCTCATGTGATGCTGCAGGCGGCTCCATCAACAATATTCTCATTATTCCCGACAACAGCTCTGGGTGATTTCAGACCATGTATTAGGTTAAAATAACTGATTTTTCACGGTTTCTGTAACCTCACACGCTCCTGTTTTTCTCATTGTCCATTTTGCGCAGATAAACATGGTACTGTAAGAGGTTTTCCCATTAATGTTGCACCAGTGCCTTACTGTGTTATTACAAGGTTATAACGCAGCGTTAAAGTGGTCCTCCATTTGCAGAGTTGCCACGTGCAGATGAGAGAGCAGCCCCTTTTAAAGTTTCCAAAAGATAAAAATGACTCTTCGTGAGGAACGCACTTCTCCTCTGCCTCCCTGCTTCCTGTCCTCCAGGGGCCGATGTTTTCCCTAAGATTGTCCGGACCAGCTGCATGGTCGCACTGCGCTGGCCCAGCTGTGTTCTCTGTTAGATGCGGCACGCAGAGACAGCTCGGACTCTGTAGCGTCAGAGGAGCACAGAATCCTGCCCGGCAATCTGCTCAGCTTCCTACGCAACGCTTGTAGGCTCTAAAAGAAAAGAGCTTGTAAGCGCACACTCAATGTCTAGGAAATAATCTGCAGAGGTGGCCGGTAACCAAGGCAATGAGCAGTACACTATTAAGCTAAAACTGTGAGCCTTGGAGGTGGGGCTGTGAGCCTTGGAGGTGGGGCTGTGAGCCTTGGAGGTGGGGCTGTGAGCCTTGGAGGTGGGGCTGTGAGCCTTGGAGGTGGGGCTGTGAGCCTTGGAGGTGGGGCTGTGAGCCTTGGAGGTGGGGCTGTGAGCCTTGGAGGTGGGGCTGTGAGCCTTGGAGGTGGGGCTGTGAGCCTTGGAGGCGGGGCTGTGAGCCTTGGAGGCGGGGCCCAACTGTCTCCTATGTGCATGTGAGGCTGATACGGTGCCAGAACATGAATCTGGAAGGCTCTGTCTAAATTTCCCGGCACTCATTGCATCCAGTTCTTGCACACGCAGTGGTATGGTGCTCTCGTATACTGTAGCTACGTACTAATGCTGTCTGGGCGATACTGAAAAACTCAGAATGGAGTCTGAACAACTCAACATTCTCACTGATGAGTACAGGCTGGTGCGTCAGTGATTTGTCGGCGTATGTCTGCGTCGTCCTCTGTGACTCTCGGCAGATGAGTAGTTTTACTGTTATGAGTATTCATGTGATCCGCGCACAGTTTGTTGTGAGATTAGACTCCATTTAATCCTCCTCATCCACCGATTTATTGTCTGCCTTCTCTGCCGCCATTATGCCTCTTTGTGGAATAATATTTTGCCCCTTAAATTTACTTCACACATTTAATATGTCCCCTGCTATAATTCCCATTCTTGATATTACATGCGGTAGTCCAGCTCTGCATATATTGCATTCATTTCTTTTGTGCCTTTTGTAAAATAAATAATGAAGCGGCTTTGCAAATAACCTTAATTGGAGTCTGTCACCAGGTTTTGTCACCCCGATTCCTGTGATGATACTTACTGGGCTGCTCACTATAGTTTTGATGAAATTGTCACTAGAGGACTAGTAAACCTGCTGCCAGGTAGTCCTCCATATTCATGAACTCCGTATAACCCCGCCCCCACCACTGATTGGCTGCTCTCTCTGTGTATAGGCAGAAAGCTTCCAATCAGTGGTCACCAGGTTTTTGCCACCTAATCTGAGAGCAGCTTACTGTAGAGACGGAGACTCTGATTCCAGTGATGTATCACTTACTGGGCTGCTTGCTTTGGTTTTGATTTAGAAAAAGATCACAGCAGGAGATCACTAGAGGACTAGTAAACCCACTGCCATGTAGTCCTCCGTATACGTGAGCTCTGTATAACCCAATCACCGGCTGCTTTCTGTCTACACTGGCAGCTTTCTGCTTATGCACAATCAGTGGTGGGGACGAGGTTATAGAGCTTTTTTTTTTTTTTTTTTTCACACAACAGTACAAAACAACTCAACCACGAAAGGGGCCCGGTCCCTGTTGTATCCTCTCCACAATACGTCACCCTTACAAACATAACACTTTAAGACATGGGGTTCACTCAAAGACAACTGTGGGACTCCATCCAGTATTTCAGACCACAGCCCCTCTTCAATAGGGGCTATCATGCCCTCCCACTTTTCTGGGGTGTTTTATTAATACAAGGTCCAACAGATGCGTATAAAGTAATGAGATTAGTCCCCAGAGTTATGGGAGCTGGGTTTGGGACTGCAAGGCCGCCCATTGTTTTTTTTCTCTTTGCAGAGTTTCGAGTTTAATTCTTGGAGTTCGTCTTCCCCAGATTAAGTCCCTGAACTAATTAATTGTAATGAAATATCTCTGGGGTAGCGGAATTGGAGCATTATGTAATACATATAGCAATGGTGGCATCCAGGTCATCTTGGTGCGACCCACCACTGACGGTGCTAGTATAGACCACGTGTCTAGTTAGGGTTAGAATCTCGCCAGTATTGGGTTGAGGTTAAGTTTCTCCTAGTAATTTTAGATGTTACATTGATACCTAGATATTTAAAGTCAGTGACCACTTGAAATCCCTCATCAGTATAGTGAGGTGCATTAATGTTCCCGTTATCCAGTGTTGGCAATACCGATTTAGTCCAATTAATCACCAAACCCGAATAATTTCCCAAACTTCTCAATTGTCTTCATATCCGCAGGTAATGTTTTGGAGGCGTCAGCCAAAAATAATAAAACATTGTCAGCGTAAAGCGTAATTTTCTCCTCCATATTCTTTCTGCGCCATCCCACTACCCCAGAGGGCTTCCTAATAATCACAGCTAATGCGAGCAATGGCGGGGACAGAGGACAACCCTGCCGCGCACCCCCCGCCAGTGCAAAGGCTGATAAGGACTAGCAGATTTGCAACCGATTAAAACAGCAAGGAGTTCAGTAAATGACCGTACTGGTATCGGGGTCTATGTCCTCCGATTGGGGAGCATAATCCTGGGGACAAATTCCCATTAGGTCCTGTCTTTCTGGACCCATGTTCATATGCAACATATAGATATAATTTGTAATAGAACAGTTTTTTTAGTTTTGTAACGTCTGGAGGACCAAGCAAGACCCATGGATATAAACTGGGACGGCCCATTGTTTTTCGGTAGTCACTATGTAATACCTCATTTCCCCTGCGGGAGTGCTGTAGGGAATTTGAACACTTGCTGCTTATTCCTCCATACCTTGTATTCGCTGGGTTTTATTGGGTGATCCTTTTTGAACAAAAATGTATACTTGAGGGAGAACTCATTCATCCTGCTGGGAAGAAAGACTGTGTACAGCGCCGCAGAGCATGTTGGAGCTATATATGTAATGGATAAATGGCTCTGCTGTAGGTACTTCCCCCATTTCATTGTAAGATGTATGTGCTGGGACTTGTAGTCCCAGGCCAGAGCCACAGGTTGCCTGCTGCAGCCCTATAGAGCAGACTTTGTATGCATGTGCCATCCACCCACCCAGATAAATGCTTCCCTGTGGATGTGTGCATTGAAGAAATCTCCACGGCGTCCTTCTAATTTTAGCAGGAATGTGGAGAAGGGGCAGCTTGCAGTCAGCTGAGCCGGTGCTCATGATTGTATGGGAAGCCGCACAGTTGGGGATGCATAATAGAGCATTGGTTTCGTCATCTCTAAGCTGCGCCGCCGAACGCTGTGGAGAGGGGAGCGAGCGTTATTATCTGTGGTGCATGGGAAGGAAGGATCGGTACATGTTGCAGAAGACCTGTCCATGAGCAGCACCCAGGCTCTGCCATCCTCCTCCTCCTCCTCCTCCAGCAGACGAGAGCCGTCCATGCAGTGACATATGCGTGTGCGAGCCCCTGCAGCCCTAGGAGGAAATGGGAATGAATCTGCTCCACCGCCTCGTCCATTCTTTTTGGTACCTTCCACAGAACCCAGCGTAGATGTATTTTTAGCTCGGCATCAATACGACAACATAATTCGATCTTTTACACCAATAAGCAGCTTTTTCTTCTTTTTCTTTTTTTTTTTCTTACTATGCTTTATTTCCTGCCCAGCTGCAGTTTCCAAAGGAGATCACAGCTCTGGTAAGATGCACAGAAGCCATGTCTCTCTATGGAATGTTTAATTTTCATTTAATATGTCTGACATCCTCGCTCGTTAACACCGGAACTGGTTATATTCCAGCAGTGCTTCACGTCTGTGTCTTGAAAATGTGGATTTGCATGCGATGCCTTTTTTTAAATTATTTTTTATAGAATTATTCCATTATTTTTGTATTCCATTTTTTTTTTTTTTTTGCATTTTTATGCATCGTTGTGAATGCTGCAGGGGGAGGTCAATGCCTCGCCCCGGGATCACTAGTTTCTGGGTGCACGCGTTGGCTTTCTACCCTCCCGAATGCACGGGAGGAGCGAGCAGGCTGGGCTCTTCCTCAGGAGGATGTCACCGGCTGAGCAGGAACTGCTGTAACCTGATCCCACACCTGTACTGTATAAATACCTGCGGACACCAATTCCATTTTTTCTTCCTCTCTGCATCGGCAGGCTCTGCAGTCAGCTTTTTGTTTTGCTCCGTACAGGAACCTTTTTTTTTTTTTTAACAGGATTTTTACCCGATGGAGCTCCTGTACATTCAGATGCTTGCCGTTCCCTACTAACCTGTAAATTACCCCCCCTCCCTTTGAATGCCGGAATTGTATTTTGCCATGATCTCTGAAGTGCGTTTTGATACGCAAGGGAGATGGATAAACCGTGCCAAATTTAGTTTAACGCTTTTTCAGAGGAGTCGGTCTCTAAGGCGCTACAAGGTAAGGTCTCCGCCATTGTGATTAGAAGGATTTGTGTTTCCTAAGCTCGTTCACAAACTGGGCCAAATACGTTTTTCGGTTAACCGCATCTACGGTGATAATTGGGTTAATAAGAAATGTATTTTTCTTTTGCATGTCGCTTTGCTCATCTGGCCTAAAAAAATAAATAAATATTGTATGGTTTATTCCCCATCATGCCCATTTGCTTTACGATTTCAGGTGGAACCAAGGATCTGTGTTGCAAAAATTGTTGTCAAATTTTTTCTACTATTTTTCTAATTGTTACTTGTCTCCATCTAGGCATATTCCCAAGATGCTTACCTGAAGGGAAATGATTCATACAGTGGCATCGCACACAATATTCCCGAACCTCCACCTATATGTTATCCCCGTGTAAAATCTGCACCCTCGGTGATGGCCCAACTGGCCGAAGCTTCACCTCAAGACACATCTTTGGCTAAGCAACCTGTTCGGCCGGTAAGAACATCAACACAACCAGACAGAAACCACCGAGTGGAAATCCAAGTGCCTCCATCGCCAACCGAGCTTGTGAAGACGAACACTGCTCTTTGCGTCTGCAATGAAGCTGTAAGAACTGTTATAGTGCCTTCTGGGAAGGTGGTAGAGCTTTCATCAAGTAGACCGAACAGTGCTGGTCCTTCACATCGGGTCGATCCGTGCGCACTCATGAAACCAAGGACCACATCTCCACCATCTGCAGCTGTCCCGGTCATGTCGATGGTAACCAGACCAGTTGATGGTGGACTTAAAAGTAAACCTCCAAGCTATGGAGGCCATGTTGACTCTCTTTGTACTGGGAGGGCAATTATCCCAGGCGAGGAATCGCCATCTCCTACTAATCATTATTCTTCAACTTCTCCCCAGCACATAGACTGGAGAAATTACAAGACATACAGAGAGTACATAGATAACAGACGTATGCAGATGTATGGCCACAGAACCATACAAGAGAGACTGGACAGCCTTAGAGCTGCATCGCAAAACACGGAATACAGCCAAGTTTCCCCCATCCGCTCATCATTCGAGATCCGTCGCCGCAGTACATCTCACGATAGGGTTCCTCATCCTGCCCAAATCCGGCAACGGAGCGTTTCTCAGGAAAGGCTTGAAGATCCTGTCATTTTGAAAGGTTGGAAAGAATGGCCCCGTAGTGCTTCCCAAGACACTCTTACATCACAGTCTGTCGTTCCCAGGAGCAATAGATCGGGGTCATGCGATTACCTTACTAAAAAACCAGATCACTATACTGGTGATCCTCGAGATGCAAATGGTGAAATAAAGCACAACTACAAATGGACTGGATTTACTGAACAGGATGATCGACGGGGTATTTATGATCGATCTAGACAGCATTCTATTCACATGTCCCTTCGAGCCCCAAACTTCCCTGTCGGACCCATTGTATATAGTTCAGATAACAGACGTCGCGTTTTAGGCTCGGCACATCCTTTGCAGAAGGTCCCAGCTGAGCATAAAGGCTCACCGGTAACGAGGAACTTTCAGAGTTCCTCCTGCAGATACTCACACTCTCGACCGCCTATATCCGAAAGAACCAACTTTCCACTTGCAAAAACGAATTCTGTAAAAAGCTCTTCCTACGGACCTAAACCGTTTTCCCCAAATATGAACTTCGATGACGCAATCGTCAAAGACCAAAAATCGGTGAACCACATCAGCAGACTTGGGACATTAAACACGCAGAAAGCCTCTCCGGCAGAAGCCGCTCATAATTTACATCTGGATGCAGTCATCAAATCTCCCATCTCTACTTCTTCACCGATTCCCACCAGACCTGTGCAACAACAGGTGACAAAAAGCTTAGCTACCTCCGATAGCATGGACGTTCAGAACGGGCAAAGCCCCGCAACAAAAGTCCATTTGTCTGCTTCAGAATTTAATTCTGTGGATCCCGTGATCTTAAGAGATAAATCTCCGTCTGGAAGCCAGGCGCTCCAGCCTCTACGTCAGCAATCTTACATTTTTGCCGTCAACGAGCAGGAACCTGTGTCCGACACGACCTGCTGGTTACCCAACGACGCCCGGAGAGAAGTCAAGATAAAAAGTATAGAACAGAAGAAGGTATCTGGAGCCAACTCACCGGGAGATTCACTGGCCTCCATACCCTTCATAGGTAAGATCTAGATTATTGATTGCTGATATTCGGGTTTGCCTATTTGGACTTTATCCTTTTAAGTATGGTGGCACCTCGTTTTAGGATTTCTTTTTGGAGGGCCATTGTGTGTGACACCAGTTGGGAGCTTCTTGAGTAATTCCATCATGAAATTGTCTAACTAGGCTTACCTTAATTTGGTAGACTAATTGCACCCCCCATTTGTGATTTATTCCTTGTAATACTGGTTCGCATTAAAGAAATCTGATCAATTCTCCTTTCCTGTTGAGATGACGACATTTGCTATCTAGTTTTTTTTTGTTATCTTCAGAATTGCAGATAATCATCCACGTACTGGAGGAGATCCGGTGTAGATCTGTTGTTAGTCAGATACATTGCAGAAGGCTTCATGTTGTTTGTGCCTAGGTGTATAGGAGGGAAGCTCGCACGGCCGGGTGTTGTGTGTACGATGGGCCCTGCCCTTTCTCTTCTCTGTGGAGATGCTTATCTGCCATATGCTTGCATCATAAATTAGTATATGACTCCTGATTAATTATTGAGCCTGAGTCAGTGACCTATTACCACTAATAACACTGCTGTCACTGGAGCGATGGCTCATACACCGGGCTATACAGTATGGGCCATCATCGGGATGTGCCGGCTATACATTGTATGACTACACAGATGTTTTCATGGATCCTGTTGTCACGGTCTTTCTGAAGCAGGGTCGTGGTCACACATGTAGGACTTTCTAGGTTTATGGGCTTCACCAGAGTGAGGAGATGATGATGGTGGGCCGTGTAGCACGGTCGGCTCTATAGTAGGACATCGTGGCTCATTTACTACAGTAGATGAAGTGAAGAATTCCCGGCACTCCGATATTGTGGACCTTGATTCTTTTATTTGTCAGAATCTGAATTTTTCAGCTCCACCCGAGCGTTCAACATCAGAAACGTTCAAGATTCACAATATCTGAGAGCCGGAAATTCTTCACTTCATTTAACTTCCACATGCACCACAAGGAGTGGAGTGTCTCACATGCCCCTGGCTTGGGTCATCATTGGTCCCCCACATGGCCCTGGGTATAGGCCCTCTGGCTCAGCATTAGGAGTGCCCACCCCCTCCCTCCGCTCGCATGGCCCTGGCTCAATGCGTGGGTTACCCCTAGCATGGCCCTGGCCCATGGATGACCACCCCCCCCCCACCAGCATGGTCCTGGCCCAAGACATGGGCTACACCCCCCGCACCCCAGCGTGTCCCTGGCCGAAGGCATGGGCTACCCCCAACATGGCCCTGGCCCAAGGCCATCCAGTTTCATATTTTCTAGAAAATGAGCCAACCTTACAGTGCTTGTCTTTTCGTGTAGACACCAGAATCCGTTCTTTGGTCAGTTCAAGAGCATGTATAGGGGCCATGATTGTTCATATAGTGTGATTATGCACCCGCAAGGTGAGCGCCTCTAACTTACAGGTGTCTCTCACAAAATTAGAATATCATCAAAAAGTTAATTTATTTCACTACGTCAATACAAAATGGAAATTTCATTCTCCAGCAGGACTTGGCACCTGTCCACACGGCCAAAAGTACCAACACCTGGTTTAAAAACAACAGTATCACTGGGCTTGATTGGCAGCAAACTCGCCTGACCTTAACCGCATAGAGCATTTCTGAGGTATTGTCAAGAGAAAGATGATAGACACCAGACCCAACAATGTAGATGAGCTGAAGGCTGCTATCAAAGCAACCTGGGCTTCCATAACCCCTCAGCAGTGCCACTGGCTGATCGCCTCCATACCACGCTGCATTGATGCAGTAATTGATGCAAAAGGAGCCCCGAGTGCATTTACTGATCATACATGTCAGTAGGCCAACATTTTGGATTTTAAAATAATTTTTCAAGCTGATGTTATAAAGTATTCTAATTTACTGAGATAATGACTTTTAGGTTTTCATTGGCTGTAAGCCATAATCATCAACATTAACAGAAATAAACACATGAAATAGATCACTCTGTGTAATGACTCTATGTAATATGAGTTTCTCTATTTGTATTGAAGAACTGAACTAAATTAATTTTTTGATAATATTCTAATTTTGTGAGAAGCACCTGTAATTGGAAGTAATGAGATCTAGTGAGTTTCCTTACCACGTCAGGAGGTCCGTCTCTAGGCCCCATTACTGAACACGGGGATATGGCTGGGGTCACACTTACGAGTTCAATGCGAGAAACTCTCATCAAGTCCCGGCACTGCCGCCGGCACTCGGGACCGCAGCATTTGGCTGTATAGAAATACATGCAGCCGCAAACTCCGGTCCCGAGTGCCGGCGGCAGTGTCGGGACTTGGTGCGAGAGACTCTCGTGAGGTTCTTGCATTGAACTCACAAGTGAGACCCCGGCCTATATCTGTCAGATCGGCCCAGAGTCTGTTAGGGCCTTTTGACAGATGATCTCAGGGTATCGTTGGATTTCGAGCAGCCGATCCTTTTGATCTCCTGGACAAAATGAATCTGTTAGCGGCTCTGTATTAGACAGCCGAGCGTTCCTGTGTATGGGGGGTGAGAGGGCCGTCGGCCAAACCATCATTCGGCTGGCAGATTTGTAATGGGGTTCCTATAGGTGCGGATGTTTATGTAGGTGCATCGCTGCCGCCCACGCCGTGCATCATTTACCTGCCATTTACAAGTCGTGAGCTGGGATTATTCCGAGTGTCTTGTAGGATGTGTCACCACGTCAGCCCCGCTTGTTCAGCCTACACATCCCCCGCGCCTCGGTATATGCTGCCCCATACAGAAATCATCGGTGTGCCATTAACGCTTTGTGGCTGTAGACTCAATCATTTACTACATAGTCTTATTCCAGCCCCCGTCCTCCTTTTAGGGATATTTTGATTTTTTTTGTCCAGTATTTGGCCAGTAAAGCAGGTTGTGCACAGATATGGTTGCCATTACGGCTTTAATAGGAGGTATTCAGCATCATAATTACTAAGGTTGCACATTTGAGCATATTTGGTTAATGTTGGGAAAGGAAAATTCATATAGAAAGGAAACTATCACTCATTACATTCTTTTTTTTGTATCCTGTTAGTTCAACGATTTGCTATAATCCACTGCAATTGTTAATTTTGCCTGCAGCACCCCCGAAGGTGAAATAAGGCATTACATTCTACTCATTAAAATCACAGCTATACCTGGTCCTCCAGTAGGTGCTGTTTTTTGTAATTCACTTTCTGCTTTGACTTTACCTGATATAACTTAGTGCACTTTGAATACTAGAAGAAACAACTTGAAAAATAGCCCAAAGAGCTGATAAATTTAGACGCTTTTTTTTTCTTCTTGTAGCGCTACTGGTTGACTTTAAGCAACGAGCTGCAATTCAAGGGGATCCGTGGTGTTGTATAAATTATGGCCGTCCAGCAATAATAGTGCTACATAGGGTCTCCGTGTAGCCCAAACCTTAATCCAGTGCAGTTACATATTTTGGTTCCTGTCCCTTTAAATGTCTGTAAATCTATTGGATTGTTTTATATATTTACCACCTGTACATGGAGAAGAGGTCGGCGTTAAGATCAAAGCCTCCCCTCGTAGGACACACAGGCGCACGCACGCACGCGTGCTGCCGATCACATGGCCGCGGCGCACATCTGTTACCATTTCAGCTCGAATTCCTCCATACTGCACCACGTGATGTGCCGCAACGGGCTTGTAAGGTAACAGACAGATAAAACGTTGCGTAAAAAGAAAAGGGGTATGGCTTTGCTAAAAAAAAAAATTTAAATAAAAAAAATCATACGTGTGAGCGGCGGGGGATGCGGGCCCGGTGTGTTCCGCGGTAGATCAGCGTTCTGCACCCTGGTGTCTTGGCATCGGGCCACACCAGAGAAGGGTGAATCCACTCTCACTGCGGCTCTACCAGTACAGACAGACAGGTTCATTAAGGAATGACTGGTTCACGCCGCCGGCAGGTTAACACTTTCCTTTCCCTGGGAGATCGCATTGGTTTAGATTACGTTGGTAAAACACAAATGATTGTGTCGAACTTCTGTCTGATGAGCGGCGCACCCCATGGTGGGCTCACCTCGCTGCGTTTTCGACAGCACTCATACGAAATGCTATTCTTTTGGTACTGCAAATGAGAATTTTTCGTCGTCTCCCCACAGCGTACACCAAGTTATTTCACATGGTGGAGGAGACTCCCATTCAAGTCTACAGGTGCGCAAAATAAAAATTGATTCCATATGGAGCCACCCTGCAGTTATCGATTTTTACCGATACATTTGCGATTCTCGAACATAGGAATCTGTATTCAGTCTTGTAAATTTTTAATAGTTGCCGATCTGTAAAAACGGATCAAAAATGAGAAACTAGTTTTCAGCTTATTTTTTATATACTTGTGACATTTTTTGTTTTGTTTCGTGATTGGTGGGGGTCTCCAAACCAATCTCTCCCCCCACCCACACCTGTTAGTATATAAAAAGAAAAATTAATAAAAAATAAATAAAATAGATGAGTAGGTAGTTGAGAGGATTCATTCTAGCCAGCTGCCGGCACTCAGAGATGGATGGATCGACTTTAATCCACCATTTCTCCATATTCCCTATTTACAAATTGAAAAAGAAGCAGGAGTAGAAAAACTGGTTTTTACTTTTGTCACCCGAAAATTTGCATATTGTCAGGAAGACTTATTTCTTTTATTTTCCCACCGAGTTTTATGTTCCTGATTTGTTTGATTTATATTTGTGCAACATGTCAACCTGTTCACCTATAGATGATCTGGATACCCCCTACGTGAAAATAATCAAGTGTGCACATAATATATATTTTGGATGCATCAGGCAGGAGAATCTGTGGAGCCAGAGCTTCTCACGCCCTTAGATGTGACTCTCCAAACCATCTCGGGAACATCTGCAGATTTACAGTAGGACACTTGCTCATCCCGTGGCCACAAGAAAATCCTACGGCCATTTTGTTCTCATTGACAGATGTCTGCATATAGACAGTCCCTTTAGAAGCCATTCTAACTTTTCACCCCCAAATTCTACCGAAATTATTATTCAAAGCTTTGGACTCCTTTTGAAATGTGGGATAAATCTAAATATCTGCCTCCAATCTTTTGTTTTTAGACCCCCTAATATGTAGTTTGCGGGTTATCCAAGTTTCAGATTTTTCTCTTGTACGAGCGTCTCTCCCAGTAATATAGGCTGGATTTGGTGCTCCTATATATCAGCACAGCTTCTATCCTGCATTGATTTCCTCTTTTCCTCTCCTATATACGGTAGCCTGTTTTTCCTCTGACCCCTGAGACGTCAGTGCATCGTCTTCTCTCCACTCTTTGGATGTCTCCGTACAACCCCTCGATCTGCTGTTATCTCCAACACTGAAAGAAGGGAAGGGAGGGCAGTCGGCGGCAGAAGCTTTGCTGGATGTATAACATTTTTGCCCATCCAGATACAGGTGCAAAATGGTAGAATATTTTTAATGAATATTTTAGATTTATTTCTTAATTTTGAAATTTATAAAAAGGTATGCTGAGGACCTCTGTACATGGTTGTGGAGACAGATTTTTCATTTAGTAGCTTGAGAAGCTACTTAAGAAGTAATGGCGGCCATATTCATTTTTTTTTCATCCTGATAACATGTCCATTAGAAATGTCTCGCCACTTGCAAAAAGCGTTAAAATGCTTAATTTGAGTTTTTATTGAGACATTAGCAAAGTATCCAGGCTTTAACAAGCAGAAGCAAGATGCATTAGTGTATATCCACTTAGCTAGTATTGTGGTACAACAGTACTAAGTGGCGGCACTAATGCATCTTGCTTCTGACTGTCTGAGCAGAGATACTTCCCTAGTGTCTCCATTAAACCCCAGTATGTTGACGACGTGTGGGTCATATCAGCTTGGACTTCAATGTACATGATCGCATTGCTAAATCTGACTTTGGATCGTTACTAATCAGAAGGACAGGAGTTATGATGGCTCAGCTCGGAAATAAATGGCAATCTGACCCCTTACAGTGCGATTAATATAGGTGGTCCTTGCTGACTTTGAGCCTCGCCATAAGATCATTTTGACTGGAACTCCTCCCTATGAATAATTTCACAAGAATTTCCATTGTTTCATTACAAGAGAGAGAAAGGCAACATTGGAAGAGACCTCCTGCGTCATCGTGTCCAACCCCCTGCTCAATGCAGGATTCACTAACCCATCTCAGACAGATCTGTCCAGCCTCTGTTTAAAGACTTCCATTAAAGGAGAACTCACCCCTTCTTGTGGAAGCCTGGTCCACTCATTGATCGCCCCTCACTGTCAAAGTTTTTTTTTCTATTTATTCCATTGCTTCTCGTGTCTCCATGTGCAAATTGAAATGATGATCCCTCTACACTGTGACAGCCCTTCAGATATTTGTAGACCGCTATTAAGTCGAACTATTTTGCAAGCTAAACATTCCCCAAACTTCTAACCTTTCCTCATAGGACAATGTTACATTTCCTTTGTATTTTAGGCAACAATATATATACACTGCTCAAAAAAATAAAGGGAACGCTTAAACAGAATCTAACTCCAAGTAAATCAAACTTCTATTAAATCAAACTGTCCACTCAGGAAGCAACACTGATTGACAATCAATTTCACATGCTGTTGTGCAAATGGAATAGACAACAGGTGGAAATTATTGGCAATTATGAAGACACCCTCAATAAAGGAGTGGTTGTGCAGGTGGGGACCACAGACCACATCTCAGTACCAATGCTTTCTGGCTGATGTTTTGGTCACTTTTGAATGTTGGTTGTGCTTTCACACTCGTGGTAGCATGAGACGGACTCTACAACCCACACAAGTGGCTCAGGTGGTGCAGCTCATCCAGGATGGCACATCAATGCGAGCTGTGGCAAGGTTTGCTGTGTCTGTCAGCGTAGTGTCCAGAGGCTGGAGACGCTACCAGGAGACAGGCCAGTACACCAGGAGACGTGGAGGGGGCCGTAGGAGGGCAACAACCCAGCAGCAGGACCGCTACCTCAGCCTTTGTGCAAGGACGAGCACTGCCAGAGCCCTGCAAAATGACCTCCAGCAGGCCACATATGTGCATGTGTCTGCACAAAGGGTTAGAAACAGACTCCATGAGGATGGTCTGAGGGCCCGACATCCACAGATAGGTGTTGAGCTCACAGCCCAACACCATGCAGGACGCTTGGCATTTGCCACAGAACAGGATTGGCAAATTCGCCACTGGCACCCTGTGCTCTTCACAGATGAAAGCAGGTTCACACTGAGCACATGTGACAGACGTGATAGTCTGGAGACGCCGTGTATAGCGATCTGCCTGCAACATCCTTCAGCATAACCAGTTTGGCAGTGGGTCAGTAATGGTGTGGGGTGGCATTTATTTGGAGGGCCGCACAGCCTTCCATGTGCTCGCCAGAGGTAGCGTGACTGCCATTATGTACCGAGATGAGACCCTCAGACCCCTTGTGAGACCATATGCTGGTGCGGTTGGCCCTGGGTTCCTCCTAATGCAGGACAATGCCAGACCTCATGTGGCTGGAGTGTGACAGCAGTTCCTGCAAGATGAAAGCATTGAAGCTATGGACTGGCCGCCCGTTCCCCAGACCTGAATCCGATTGTACACAACTGGGACATCATGTCTCGCACCATCCACCAACGTCACGTTGCACCACAGACTGTCCATGAGTTGGTGGATGCTTTAGTCCAGGTCTGGGAGGAGATCCCTCAGGAGACCATCCACCGCTCCATTAGGAGCATGCCCAGGCATTGTAGGGAGATCATACAGGCACGTGGAAGCCACACACAATACTGAGCATCATTTCCTTGTCTTGAGGCATTTCCAATGAAGTTGGATGGATCAGCCTGTATCTTCATTTTCCACTTTGATTTTGAGCATCATTCCAACTCCAGACCTCCATGGGATATTAGTTGTGATTTACATTGATAATTTTTAGGTTTTATTGTTCTCAACACATTCCACTATGTGATGAATAAAGATTTACAACTGGAATATTTCATTCAGTGATATCTAGGATGTGGGATTTTAGTGTTCCCTTTATTTTTTTGAGAAGTGTATATAGGCATATATATTTTCATCAATGGGCCAATGCAAAAGTTTGGACACTCTGCATGGTTAGTACCCAGTAGCACCCCCTTTTGCAAGTATCACAACTTGTAAATGCTCTTTGTAGCCAGACAAGAGTCTTTTTTTCAATTCTTGCTTGAGGAATTTTCATTTTTTCTTCTTTAGAAAAGTCTTCCAGTTCTGTGAGATTCCTGGGTCTTCTGCTATTTTGCGGTCTAGCCACAGAGCTTGTGATGCTCAGATCAAGGGACTGTGAGGGCCATTGTAAAACCTTAAGCTTGCACCTTTTGATGTTGTCTATTGTGGATTTTAACGTGCTTAGGGTCATCCATTTGTAGAAGTCATTGTCTTTTCAACTTCAGGTTTTTAACAGATGGTGTTATGTTTGCATCAAGAGTTTGTTGAAATTTCATTGAATCCATTCTTCACTCTACCCATGAAGTATTCCCTGTGCCACTGGCTGAAACACAATCCAAAGCATGATTGATCCAACCCAATGCTTATTGGTTGACGAGATATTCTGTGCCCTTTTTTCTCCACATATCCCATAGAACTGTTTGGCCACAATGATCAATTTTAACCTCATCGGTCCACAAGACTTGTTTCCCAAATGCATTATGCTTGTTTGGATGCTCTTTTGGATACTTCTGATGCTGAATCTTATGGAGAGGATGCAGGAGAGGTTTTCTTCTGATGACTCTTCCATGAAAGCCATGTTTGTACATGTGTCTCTGAACAGTAGAACAATGTACCACAGATCCAGAGTCTAAATCTTTATGAAGGTCTTTTGCAGTCGAGCAGGGGTTATTTGTCTCTCTAGCAGTCCTACAAGCAGCTCTCACTGAAATTTTTCTTGGTCTTCCAGACCTTATCTTGACCTCCACTGTTCCTGTTACATTTCTTAATTGCATTTCGAACTGAGGAACGGGCAACTTGAAAACTCTTTGCTTTCTTCTTATAGCCTTCTCCTGCTTTGTGGGCCTCCACCATTTTCTTTTTCAGAGTTCTAGGCCGCTAATTTCAAGAACCCATGGCTGCAGTTTTTGGCACAAGGTTAGAGGAGGCTGTGTGTTTATAAAGCTGGGAAATTTGCTCACCTGGCCTTTCCGAACGATGATGGTGAACAAGCCATAACCCCAACAACCCTTGGTCAATATCTAATCTAATAACAGTAATTTTGACCAGGGGTTCCCAAACTTTTGCATGACATTGTATACCTTGTGTAGTACCCACTTATGCGTACATGTCCTTGGATTGTGAACGTGGATGTTCATTGGGGTGTGGGAAGCTGTATGGCCCTGTTCCTTAGGCTATGTCCCCACAAGTTAGCTTTTGGTGATTTTATCTACACCTATTAAATTGGGTTACTTGTGTTTTTTTTTTTTTTATTGCGTTCGTGAGTGCATTTTTGTATATGCATTCTGGTTTTTGACACTTTTTTTTTTTTTTTCTTTTTTCTGGTTGGTGTCATGTTTTAAATAAAGCTGTATTTGTTTTTGATGCCTCCTGGTATTTGTCTTTGACGAAACATTATTGATATAGTCCTGTTTGGATAACAACATGTTTTTGATGCTTTTCTGCAGCAGAAACTTAAGTTTTTAGTATGTTCTTTCTTTTTACGTGTGGATTTTCCACATCTAATGCTAGACTTTGGGAAAGATCTGCATATAAGTGTGTACCCACAAGAGATGTTAACTTGAAAACTCCCACTGAAGGTCAGATTACACGAAGGAAAAAAGTCCACAGTGGGCAGGAGATCTCTAGAAGTCTTACCTGCTTTGCTGGAACTGTAAGATGCTGTGTTTTTTAAGGGATCGAAAATTTGCAGCATCAAAAACTCTTGGCGGGCACAGGGCGACGATGCCGCTGCGGTGACGGGTGCCGCTGCGAACCAGCTAAACCATCTGCTCCACTAATGAGCGGAGGTCCCAGTGTACCGGGATAGAAGCCACCCACTGACACGAATCTGCTGCGGGAGATAAAGGTCATACGTTGGAGGACGTCCCTGAGATTAGTTATTGCACCGCTCTTGTTCATGGGCTACATCTGGTATTTCAACTTTGCTTGCATCACGGCACCCACCTGCAGTACCCCACATTGCCCACAGACAAGAGTGGCGCTATTTACAGCGAAAAATAA
Organism: Ranitomeya imitator; assembly: GCF_032444005.1. Classification (NCBI taxonomy): domain Eukaryota; kingdom Metazoa; phylum Chordata; class Amphibia; order Anura; family Dendrobatidae; genus Ranitomeya; species Ranitomeya imitator. The sequence goes on along the minus strand of NC_091287.1, from coordinate 44,741,904 downwards.
AATAATGCAAAATGCCAATAACTTTCTTTCCATAGCAGACATGCCATTCCCAAAGTAACATCTACAATGTGATATTGTCAAAATCACACAATGGCATCACTTTTTTTTAGGTACTTGCTATTTAAGGAATTCTCTAAATCTGAATATTTCTTTGGGTATGTTCACACCCGTTTTTCTTTACTTTTTTTTATGCAGAAAAAAAAAATGCATTTTACCGTATCAGCAAAGTGAATGAGAATTCAAAAAATCATGCACGCTTTTTATTTTATATATTTTCCCTTTTTTTTTTTTTTTTAGCTTTTATTTATTTTTTATGTTTTAAATCTTTAGCACGTCAATTCATTCGGCATTTTTACTTTTTTTTTTTCTCCCACCGATTTCAATTAATAGGAAAATTATTTGTGCATATTGTACGCAGCAGTTTTCCTGCCTCCGCTCTGGTTTTTGGTGCAAGAAAATAAAAATAAAATAAAACCTCCTGTGTGTGAACATAGCCGCGCACCTGGCTGTGAGACTCCTCCTGTGTGTGAACATAGCCGCGCACCTGGCTGTGAGACTCCTCCTGTGTGTGAACATAGCCGCACACCTGGCTGTGAGACTTATCAGACATGAGCCCGGCCGTGTGTGACCAGGTTCTTCTCCCTCCACACCTTGCTTGTCTGCCGCACGCTGACTCACTTTCCTGCAGCCGGGCTTTGCACGTCATCGGGCAGACGGTGACAGCACAGCGCGGTTACTCATAGCCCTATTTTTGTGCACATTTTACAACGTAAAAAAAATTGACAGAAGAGAAGGAACCTGTAAAGTTCTTGTGGTCACGGATGAGTCTTTATTAACAGCCATTTCCGCCTTTCATAAAATTGGAACACCGCATTCCTAAATTTGCAACCACTCTGGTAAAATCCTGTAGTCAGTTTTCTACTGGCCACTAGTGAGGTAGAATGCTATTTTATGGAGGACATCTTTTTTGGAGGATGCGTAAGAGCAGCAAGCAAGTGTACTCTTATGTTCGACTGTTTACAACCCACCTACAAATTAAAGCAGACCTGTAAATTTGATACCATGGCTCCCTATACTTAATGAATGGGAAAGCATCTACAGTCTCATGGAGGACAGAGAAATTAATTTATATAAATGGAGGAAAGCATATGAAGTGCAGGATAGAAGTTGAGCTGCACCCTGGAAACATGTAGACCTCAGATCCAGCCTATATTGCTGGGAGAGACACTCCCACAAGAGAAAAACCTAACATTTAGTTCAGGTTGAAAAGTGCATATCTTATGAAAACGAGTGAAGGAATGAAGATGGCAGGATGTAACTTATATCTTCCTGCCCAGAACATTTATCATTCACTGGATAAGTGTCACATTTGTGCGTATACTATGATCTTTTCTAGACTCGCCAAACCGGTTTCCTGTAATTAATTCATGAAGTTAAGCAACAGTGTAGTTTTCACCCAGTGATACATTGGTGGAAACTTTTTGCTTTTTGGAAATACATGTGATACATTCATTCCTCTTGTACCAACTTGTGCTGCAGTCTGCAGTGCCGGCTTTGTGCAGTGCACCATTATATTGCCGCTTTTTACAGAGCAACTTGTGATTTGTTAAGGGAAGGGGGGAAAAAGGCACAATGCATCTCTAGCAGAAGCCAGAACAAAAGTGTGCTTGTTAATATTCCCGGGACTGGTTGCGGAGCCTCGCACATCGAGATGAAATCACCTCGGACGCTCTGGGAAGCGCGTATCGATCCCTTCATTCTTTTTATTACCTCTTTTTACCCTTTTTTCCATTGGGGCGCTGACGTAAGGCGTTACATGACGTGGACCCATGGCGCTTTACTTTATGGACATCGCGATTAGTCGAAGAATCACTCCTTGGTGACCCCATGGCACTCCTGGCTGTCGAGAGCGGTGTTTGCTGGACTTGCTTGGACTGTCAGGACTTCTATGAAGTATTAATAGAAGATGGCAGTGGTATGTTATCCGGCACTTGTCCCTGGGCTTTTACGTTGAAAAGCTTTTTATTGTAGGATAAGTCAAAGGTGTTCTTGGGTCATGGGGTTAATGATCGTGTATGGTTTGGGTTGTGGTTTGAGCTAAAAGGGGGAAAAGGTTATGCAAAATCGTTGGGTGCCTTATTTGCTCCGTGGACTAGAAATTTAGACATGGAGTGACATTTAAAGGAGTTTCTTAAGTAGAGAATCCCTTTAATCAGTAGAGCGGAAGGGCACCTCCCATTGCAGTATTGGCCAGCTCCCAATCCGGAGCATCTGGTTATTATACAGAAGACCTATGCCCCAATCTTGGTCACCCAAAGTAACTGCTGGTGATGGTGAGGACAGTAAACTATTCTCTGCTCTAAAGCATTATCGGCTTATTATAGTGGGGATCTTCCCGGTGCTTATTTCCTAGAATATTAGAGTTGGAATTGACCCCCAGAGTCATCGTGTCCAACCCCCTGCTCAATGCAGGATTCACTAAACCATCTCACACAGACGTCTGTGCAGCCTCTGAAGACTTCCATTGAAGGAGAACTCACCACCTCTTGTGGCAGCCTTTTCCAATCATTGACCACCTTCACTGTCAAACATTTTTTTCCTATTATCTAATCTGTATCTTCTCCATTTTAGTTTCATTCCATCTCGTGTTTCCATGTATAAATGTGAATAAGGATGATCCCTCTACACTGTGACAGCCCTTCAGATATTTGTAAACAGCTATTAAGTCTCCTCTTGGCCTTATTTTTTTGCAAGCTAAACATTCCCAGATCCTAGAAATATTTGCCTTTTTTTTTTGCTGCTGCATCACACTGTTGACTCATGTGCAGTCTGTGATTTATTAGTTTACCCGAGTTTTCTTCACACGTGCTGTTGCTTAGTTCTATTCCTCCTATTCTACAGATGTAATTGTCCTTTCTTGCCCAGAATCTTGCGCTTCTCCCTGTTAAATACCATTCTATTAGTCGCTGCCCATTGTTTAAACTTATCATAGTAACATAGTAACATAGTTAGTAAGGCCGAAAAAAGACATTTGTCCATCCAGTTCAGCCTATATTCCATCATAATAAATCCCCAGATCTACGTCCTTCTACAGAACCTAATTGTATGATACAATATTGTTCTGCTCCAGGAAGACATCCAGGCCTCTCTTGAACCCCTCGACTGAGTTCGCCATCACCACCTCCTCAGGCAAGCAATTCCAGATTCTCACTGCCCTAACAGTAAAGAATCCTCTTCTATGTTGGTGGAAAAACCTTCTCTCCTCCAGACGCAAAGAATGCCCCCTTGTGCCCGTCACCTTCCTTGGTATAAACAGATCCTCAGCAAGATATTTGTATTGTCCCCTTATATACTTATACATGGTTATTAGATCGCCCCTCAGTCGTCTTTTTTCTAGACTAAATAATCCTAATTTCGCTAATCTATCTGGGTATTGTAGTTCTCCCATCCCCTTTATTAATTTTGTTGCCCTCCTTTGTACTCTCTCTAGTTCCATTATATCCTTCCTGAGCACCGGTGCCCAAAACTGGACACAGTACTCCATGTGCGGTCTAACTAGGGATTTGTACAGAGGCAGTATAATGCTCTCATCATGTGTATCCAGACCTCTTTTAATGCACCCCATGATCCTGTTTGCCTTGGCAGCTGCTGCCTGGCACTGGCTGCTCCAGGTAAGTTTATCATTAACTAGGATCCCCAAGTCCTTCTCCCTGTCAGATTTACCCAGTGGTTTCCCGTTCAGTGTGTAATGGTGATATTGATTCCTTCTTCCCATGTGTATAACCTTACATTTATCATTGTTAAACCTCATCTGCCTTATCTAGATCCTTCCGAATCCTTTCTGTTAGCTATCCCTCCTAGCTTCGCATCATCTGCAAATATCATTTGTTTACCTTCTGTTCCCTTATGTAGATCATTTATAAACATGGGGCCGGGACAGAGCCTTGTGGTCCCCCTCTTGAAACCCTTTTCCAGTTGATTGTGCAACCATTTATTACCATTCTTTGAGTACGGTCGCTGAGCCAGTTATATATCCACCTAACCGTAGCCTTGTCAACCCCATACTTGGTCATATTTTTTTTAATAAGGATAGTATGAGATACAAAAAAAGAGTTGTCGAAACCGGATGACCCATTTAAAAGTGAATAAAAGGAGTCTAGGGATAGACAAGCACCACGGTCTGCCTCAACAGCCATTTTCATTATTTTCATTAAAGATTGCACACTAAGGGTTAGCTGTAGCCCCATTGATGGTTCGGACAGCCATCATCTTTCCTGACTCCTCCATGGCCAGAATGTTTTCTTCATCGAATGCACTTGTGTTCTGAGCGAGCCTCTGCCAGACTTTTCTGGCGGCTTACCTTGCTGAGAATAAAAGGATCAGCAGTCCTAAATCAAAAACATGCTGATTCCTTATCTCCCCCAACATTTTTTGTTGGGAAAGTGCTAGAAGGCCCACCACACACATCGACCATTCCCACTGATCTGTTTGCGTGGTCGTCGATGGTGTACTGGGAGCTTAAAGAGGATCTCAATCACTGTCTCCCCTAAGAAAAAATAATATCCCCTAAACTCTCCTCTGGTGCCTGCGCCGTTCCAGCAGCGTTGCCATTGGTTCTCTGGCTTGTCTGACATGATCCCTGCGGTCCCCTTACTGTCTGCTGATTGGTTGCAGTGATCGCCTCTGCGGAGGGGAGTATTGATGATCTTATTTGGAGGATACTTAGTGACTGAGAAGGGGCTGTCCGAGGAGTAGACCTAAAACATGGCGTAAACCTATATCTTGTAGATACCGTGACCCGTTAACCCATTATCTACCAATGTCCTGTTTTTGGGACGCCTAATCTTTAGCTTCTAGCAACTAAGATTTTATAATTTTTACAATTAGGTCCAATTTTTTGTGTTGTGTTTGTAAAATGAATGTTTTCAAAATAGGAAATCACGTCATTGCCTTTTTTAATTGAATATTTGGACGCCCTTTTCTGGAAAATCCGTACTTGAAAAAATGTTGCAAATTATGTTTCTGATTCATTATGACCCAAATCATTAAAAACCTGTCATAAAAATTTTTTTTTGTGCTAATTTGGCAAGTAATGGGTTAAGAGAAATTGTGAATTGGATAAGAAAAACGTAGCTGCTTTCTCCAGAATTCACTCCACAATGTAGGTTGTTTCTGGTATTCCATCTCATCGCCGGCAAAGGGAATATGTCCTCAGAAAATAAATATTTTTTTAAATAAAGGTTTTTATTGTTATCACTATATTAACCCCTTCCCGACCCATGACGCCACGTAGGCGTCATGAAAGTCGGTGCCAATCCGACCCATGACGCCTATGTGGCGTCATGGAAAGATCGCGTCCCTGCAGATCCGGTGAAAGGGTTAACTCCCATTTCACCCGATCTGCAGGGACAGGGGGAGTGGTAGTTTAGCCCAGGGGGGGTGGCTTCACCCCCTCGTGGCTACGATCGCTCTGATTGGCTGTTGAAAGTGAAACTGCCAATCAGAGCGATTTGTAATATTTCACCTATTATAACGGGTGAAATATTACAATCCAGCCATGGCCGATGCTGCAATATCATCGGCCATGGCTGGAAATACTAATGTGCCCCCACCCCACCGATCGCCCCCCCAGCCCCCCGATCTGGCTGGTACACTGCTCCGGCTCCCCTCCGTCCAGTGCTCCGCTCCCCCCCGTGCTCTTGTCCGCTCCCCCCGTGCTCCAATCACCCCCCCCCCCCCCCGTGCTCCAATCACCCCCCCTGCATTCCGATCCACCCCCCCCCGTGCTCCGTTCCACCCCCCGTGCTCCGTTCCACCCCCCGTGCTCCGTTCCACCCCCCGTGCTCCGTTCCACCCCCCGTGCTCCGTTTCACCCCCCGTGCTCCGTTCCAGCCCCCCCCGTGCTCCGTTCCACGCCCCCCGTGCCTCCGTTCCACGCCTGCCGCGCTCCGATTCCCCCCCGTGCTCCGATTCCCCCCCCCCCCCCCGGTGCTCCGATCCCCAAGGTGGTCCTCCCCCACCCCATCATACTTACCGATCCTGCCGGGGTCCCGTCCGTCTTCTCCCTGGGCGCCGCCATCTTCCAAAATGGCGGGCGCATGCGCAGTGCACCCGCCGAATCGGCCGGCAGATTCGTTCCAAAGTGCATTTTGATCACTGAGATAGATTATATCTCAGTGATCAAAATAAAAGAAATAATAAATGACCCCCCCCCTTTGTCACCCCCATAGGTAGGGACAATAAAAAAATAAAGAAATTTTTTTTTTCCACTAATGTTAGAATAGGGGTAGGGTTAGGGTTAGGGGTAGGGTTAGGGGTAGGGGTAGGGTTAGGGCTAGGGTTAGGGTTTCGGTATGTGCACACGTATTCTGGTCCTCTGCGGATTTTTCCGCTGCGGATTTGATAAATCCGCAGTGCTAAACCGCTGCGGATTTATGGCGGATTTACCGCGTTTTTTTCTGCGCATTTCACTGTGGTTTTACAATTGCGATTTTCTATTTGAGCAGTTGTAAAACCGCTGCGGAATCCGCACAAAGAAGTGATATGCTGCGGAATGTAAACCGCTGCGTTTCCGTGCAGTTTTTCCGCAGCATGTGTACAGCGATTTTTGTTTCCCATAGGTTTGCATTGAACTGTAAACTCATGGGAAACTGCTGCGGATCCGCAGCGTTTTCCGCAGCGTGTGCACATACCTTTAGAATTAGGCCATGTGCACACGGTGCGGATTGGCCGCTGCGGATTCGCAGCAGTATTCCATCAGGTTTACAGTACCATGTAAACATATGAAAAACCAAATCCGCTGTGCCCATGGTGCAGAAAATACCGCGCGGAAACGCTGCGTTGTATTTTCCGCAGCATGTCAATTCTTTGTGCGGATTCCGCAGCGTTTTACACCTGTTCCTCAATAGGAATCCGCAGGTGAAATCCGCACAAAAAAACACTGGAAATCCGTGGAAAATCCGCAGGTAAAACGCAGTGCCTTTTACCCGCGGATTTTTCAAAAATGGTGCGGAAATATCTCACACGAATCCGCAACGTGGGCACATAGCCTTAGGGTTAGGGTTGGAATTAGGGTTATGGCTACAGTTGGGATTAGGGTTAGGGGTGTGGGGGGGGGGTTACGGCTACAGTTGGGATAAGGTTTAGGGGTGTGTTGGGGTGTGTTGGGGTTAGGGTTGTGATTAGGATTATGGCTACAGTTGGGATTAGGGTTAGGGGTGTGTTGGGGTTAGTGTTGGAGGTAGAATTGAGGGGTTTCCACTGTTTAGGCACATCGGGGGTCTCCAAACGCAACATGGCGCCACCATTGATTCCAGCCAATCTTGTATTCAAAAAGGCAAATGGTGCTCCCTCACTTCCGAGCCCTGACGTGTGCCCAAACAGTGGTTTACCCCCACATATGGGGTACCAGCATACTCAGGACAAACTGCGCAACAATTACTGGGGTCCAATTTCTCCTGTTACCCTTGTGAATCTAAAAAAATGCTTGCTAAAACATCATTTTTGAGGAAAGAAAAATGATTTTTTATTTTCACGGCTCTGCGTTGTAAACGTCTGTGAAGCACTTGGGGGTTCAAAGTGCTCACCACACATCTAGATTAGTTCCTTTGGGGGTCTAGTTTCCAAAATGGGGTCACTTGTGGGGGGTTTCTACTGTTAAGCCACATCAGGGGCTCTGCAAACGCAACGTGACGCCCACAGAGCATTCCATCAAAGTCTGCATTTCAAAACGTCACTACTTCACTTCCGAGCCCCGGCATGTGTCCAAGCAGTGATTTACCCCCACATATGGGGTATCAGCATACTCAGGAGAAACTGGACAACAACTTTTGGGGTCAAATTTCTCCTGTTACCCTTGGGAAAATAAAAAATTGCAGGCTAAAACATCATTTTTGAGAAAAGAATTTTTTTATTTTTATTTTCATGGCTCTGCGTTATAAACTTCTGTGAAGCACTTGGGGGTTCAAAGTCCTCACCACACATCTAGATTAGTTCCTTTGGGGGTCTAGTTTCCAAAATGGGGTCATTTCTGGGGGATCTCCAACGTTTAGGCACACAGGGGCTCTCCAAACGTGACATGGTGTCCGCTAATGATTGGAGCTAATTTTCCATTTAAAAAGCCAAATGGCGTGCCATCCCTTCCGAGCCCTGCCGTGCGCCCAAACAGTGGTTTACCCCCACATATGGGGTATCGGCGTACTCGGGACAAACTGGACAACAATATTTGGTGTCAAATTTCTCCTATTATCCTTGGCAAAATAGGAAATTCCAGGCTAAAAAATCATTTTTGAGGAAAGAAAAATTATTTTTTATTTTCATGGCTCTGCGTTATAAACTTCTGTGAAGCACCTTGGGGTTTAAAGTGCTCAATATGCATCTAGATAAGTTCCTTGGGGGGTCTAGTTTCCAAAATGGGGTCACTTGTGGGAGAGCTCCAATGTTTAGGCACACAGGGGCTCTCCAAACGCGACATGGTGTCCGCTAACAATTGGAGCTAATTTTCCATTCAAAAAGTCAAATGGCGCGCCTTCCCTTCCGAGCCCTGCCGAGTGCCCAAACAGTGGTTTACCCCCACATATGAGGTATCGGCGTACTTGGGAGAAATTGCCCAACAAATTTTATGATCCATTTTATCCTACTGCCCATGTGAAAATGAAAAAATTGAGGCGAAAAGAATTTTTTTGTGAAAAAAAAGTACTTTTTCATTTTTACAGATCAATTTGTGAAGCACCTGAGGGTTTAAAGTGCTCACTAGGCATCTAAATAAGTTCCTTGGGGGGTCTAGTTTCCAAAATGGGGTCACTTGTGGGGGAGCGCCAATGTTTAGGCACACAGGAGCTATCCAAACGCGACATGGTGTCCGCTAACGATGGAAATAATTTTTCATTCAAAAAGTCAAATGGCGCTTTTTCCCTTCCGAGCCTTACCATGTGCCCAAACAGTGGTTTACCCCCACATGTGAGGTATTGGTGTACTCAGGACAAATTGGACAACAACTTTCGTGGTTCAGTTTCTCCTTTTACCATTGGGAAAATAAAAAAAATTGTTGCTAAAAGATAATTTTTGTGACTAAAAAGTTAAATGTTCATTTTTTCCTTCCATGTTGCTTCTGCTGCTGTGAAGCACCTGAAGGGTTAATAAACTTCTTGAATGTGGTTTTGAGTACCTTGAGGGGTGCAGATTTTAGAATGGTGTCACTTTTGGGTATTTTCAGCCATATAGACCCCTCAAACTGACTTCAAATGTGAGGTGGTCCCTAAAAAAAATGGTTTTGTAAATTTCGTTGTAAAAATGACAAATCGCTGGTCAAATTTTAACCCTTATAACTTCCTAACAAAAAAAAAATTTTGTTTCCAAAATTGTGCTGATGTAAAGTAAACATGTGGGAAATGTTATTTATTAACTATTTTGTGTCACATACCTCTCTGGTTTAACAGAATAAAAATTCAAAATGTGAAAATTGCGAAATTTTCAAAATTTTCGCCAAATTTCCGTTTTTATCACAAATAAACGCAGAATTTATTGACCTAAATTTACCACTAACATGAAGCCCAATATGTCACGAAAAAACAATCTCAGAACCGCTAGGATCCGTTGAAGCGTTCCTGAGTTATTACCTCATAAAGGGACACTGGTCAGAATTGCAAAAAACGGCAAGGTCTTTAAGGTCAAAATAGGCTGGGTCATGAAGGGGTTAAAAAATGTATTTGTTTTAAAAAAAAAGTGCAACTTTCAGTGTTCCCAAAACTTAATATTGACGCTCTGCTCTTGAGGCAATAGACGGACTCTCGCACCATATTTGTTTTTGGAGGAATGATCTGAGCATGCTCTAATCTGGCAAACGTGAAGGGAGGGGGAGGAGGTGAGCTGCGACATCACCCGTTGTGAATATTGGATTGTGAATTACATACAGCCTGTTACCTTTTCATTACGTTCCGGTCTGTGATAACGGCGAGACTGCTGAAAAGTAGTATGTACAGAAATAAAAAAGCATCCGTCAAAAAAAGAAAGTCAAATGTTTAAAAATGCATTTTTGCAGAAAACGTGTTAATAAACCATAGTTCATTTTCTGATGAGACAATGAAGCTGAGATTTACGACTACACACAACCGGTGGATAGGACTGGTGCAGTTTTTGAAGAATGAAGCCGTGGCAAATCGTATAGGCTATTCTGGGACTTGGAAGTAACTGTGCCCAGCATATGTTCCATGATTTAAATGCTAAAAAAAAAAAAAAATACAGAATAATCTATTGGAGACATTGTGCAAATGAACACTTGAGAATTTTCTGTGTACGTGGATTTATTTATTTTTTTCAGCAACTGGAGAGCCGCAATTTGATATTGCCGATTATTACTTTATTTGCTTTTTGCCTTTTAGACTTGGTTTTGCTGTATTTTTTGTCATTTTGATTGGATTTTGTATATGCCTAATCTGTAATATTTCACAAGTTATGCAGAAAGCGGTGTTTGATATGTTAATAGTGATTCTGTGGAATGTTTTCCTTTCTCCCCCTTGCAGATGAGCCGACAAGTCCCAGTTTAGACCACGAGATAGCGAACATTCCTGCGTCTGCTGTGATCTCCACATCTGCGCAGCAGCCGCTCCCCACCATCACTACTGTTCCTCCCAGCCCCACGGCGTCTGAACCTTCCTTACGCCGTCTCCATTCTCATGATAACGGTAAATATTCACTGACCTTTAATTCTTTCATTGATCTTAAAGGGAATCTGTTATTTAGATTTCATCCCCCCCCAAAAAAATGCATATGTACCACTTTCAAAGAAAAGTCCTGCAACACCTTTCCTTGGCCAGTCTGTTCCTCCGTTACTGAGAAATCAGCGTTTCAATTTGGCAAATGAGGCTGAAGAGCTATGTGTAGATCTGAAGCCTCTGCCACTCCAGCTCTATTCCCGCCCATTGCCACGTCGTCCTGCTTGATTGACGGCTCCTCTGCCTGAAGTCACACAGAGGCTCAGTTGAGCAGGAGGAGGTGGTGCTGAGCGTGGAATAGAGCTGGAGTGACAGAGGCTTCAGATCTACCATAGCTCTTCAGCCTCATTTGCATATCATTTCAAACACTGATTTCCCAGTAACAGAGCAGCGGTCTGCCCATGTAAAGGTATTGCTAAACGTTTCTTTGAAAGGGCTACATGGGCATATAAATTGGGGGAGGAGGTGAAATCCTGCTGAAAGGTGTCCCTTTAAGTGTAATGGCTGCCTAGATCTTGTAGTATGAGTCAGTGTTACTGTAGCGAAGCTGCACGGCACTGATTAAAAACGCAAAAATTTCGCCCATCTAGCCGATCATAGGCGGTAATATCAAATGGACAGCTGTGTAAATGTTGCCACCTAGTGGTAAAAAATCCAGCAAAAAATACTTTCCACAGTGAACCTGTTGGCTGATTCATGACGCCCGAACAGCAGGCAGCAGTATCGGTGGCTCTGCCGTATCGGTGGCTCTGCCGTATCGGTGGCTCTGCCGTATCGGTGGCTCTGCCGTATCGGTGGCTCTGCCGTATCGGTGGCTCTGCCGAGCCATATCGGTGGCTCTGCCGTATCGGTGGCTCTGCCGTATCGGTGGCTCTGCCGTATCGGTGGCTCTGCCGTATCGGTGGCTCTGCCGTATCGGTGGCTCTGCCGTATCGGTGGCTCTGCCGTTTCAGCCCTGACCATGACTGTCTGGTGTCTAGTCCCAGGGGCCGGTCCCCGGCAGCTTCTTCCGCCCTCTTCTCCTTGAGTGACAGGTCAAGAATGAATCCAGTTCCCTTTTAAACAGGAATTGATTATTAAAATTGTTATTATTGTGCAACTCGGTTATTTCTCTGCTGAACGGTTTTATACGTGCAGTAAATATATTTTTTCCAGTCCGTGCCAAGTGGCGAAGGTAGAATGTGTCAACACGGGATATCATTTCTCAAGAATTGAATTTGCTTTTACTGTTTGCATACGGTTAATAAATTACCAACGCCAGTGTATACATGCCCGGGCTTAGTGTGGATAAAGCAATGACTGGTGCATGGCCTCCCTACTAGTCAAAGCATGAAGTAAAATAATTATATATATATATTTTAATATTTTTTTTTTCCCCCTATTTTAGAACCTTGTAAGCTGTTGTTGTAGCAGGTCATGGAGTTACTGTCCCTTTTTTTATGCTTCGTATCGATGCAGTCATCATGTTGTGGCTGAAAACCCCATCAGTCCGGTCTTTTACTACTTCCCAGGATGGTCACTTAATTTTGCAGGGAAATAAATACAGCTACATTACATAGCACGACTACAGCATCATAGCACGGCCGCTGAGTGTGAACACAACCTTGAAATTCTGCAGTTTTAATACGGACTTTAAAGGGAATCTGTCACTGGGTTTTTGCCACCTAATCTGAGAGCAAATTACTGTAGAGACGGAGACCCTGATTCCAGTGATGTATCACTTACTGGGCTGCTTGCTGTGGTTTTGATTTAAAGATCACAGCAGGAGAACACTAGAGGACTAGTAAACCCACTGCCATGTAGTCCTCCGTATACGTGAGCTCTGTATAACCCCATCACCGGCTGCTTTCTGTCTACACTGTTACACCAGCAGCAGGGAAACCTGTGATTGGCTGCAGGGGTCAGAGCAACACGTCATTGGCTGTTTTTCTGTTGACGCACTGCACAAGTCGCCTGACCGGAACAGTGTCGTTTCCTCTTCCTGTTTCATTGGAGACCACGGAGCAGTCAGCGCCAGATCAATAGGCCACTTAATTTGTTATAGCTCCAGCTCCAAACCCAAAAAGTTTTTTTTTTCTTTTTGCCTGGACAACCCCTTTTAATATATAGGTCATTAGTGTGCCTTACTGTAAAATCTGTTTGGTAGCTCCTTCGTGTAGATCAGTAAAAACAGTAGAAACAACGAAGTTGCTTGAACTACTTTCACCACAAACCTTATGTAGTGTAATGGAGCATCCATACTGGTTGCAGAATAAACTAAATCCAATGTGCGCGAGGCCTGAGCGTGGGTGCGCCGTGCGCGAGGCCTGAGCGTGAGTGCGCCGTGCGCGAGGCCTGAGCGTGAGTGCGCCGTGCGCGAGGCCTGAGCGTGAGTGCGCCGGGCGCGAGGCCTGAGCGTGAGTGCGCCGGGCGCGAGGCCTGTTTCAACTCCTAGGACTTTGCAGTTTTAGCTACTTAGATTTATTTTTTTATGCATCTTACCAGTTGTACTCTGCGACATGTATTCTGCATATTGTATGACGGCTCTGCAGACCCACAACCTATCGGTATTATCTAATTCCAGAGCCCATCAGACCCAGCGCTCTTGAAGTCCATTCCGCTTCAAAGACTGAAAGGTCTAAATCCTGCGATGAAGGACTGGATGAATATAAGGAGGGGAAAGCGTAAGTTGCAGTAAACCCGCATTCATTCCTTGGACAGATTTCATCAGGTCACAGATCATCTGATCATTTTCTTCCCGTCTTTTTCCTATTTTTTTTTCTTTTTCCAGCAGCGCTCTGAAGCATGTATCCAGCTTGAAGCCCATAAAGGTTTGTACTGCTCCACTTGTTGTATGCAGATGACCTACAGTGCCTACAAGTAGTATTCAACCCCCTTCAGATTTAGCAGGTTTAATAAGATGCAAATAAGTTAGAGCCTTCAAACTTCAAACAAGAGCAGGATTTATTAACAGATGCATAAATCTTACAAACCAAAAAGTTTTGTTGCTCAGTTAAATTTTTATAAATTTTAAACATAAAAGTGTGGGTCAATTATTATTTAACCCCTAGGTTTAATGTTTTGTGGAATAACCTTTGTTTGCAATTACAGCTAATAATCGTCTTTTATAAGACCTGATCAGGCCGGCACAGGTCTCTGGAGTTATCTTGGCCCACTCCTCCATGCAGATCTTCTCCAAGTTATCTAGGTTCTTTGGGTGTCTCATGTGGACTTTAATCTTGAGCTCCTTCCACAAGTTTTCAATTAGGTTAAGGTCAGGAGACTGACTAGGCCACTGCAACACCTTGATTTTTTTCCTCTTGAACCAGGCCTTGGTTTTCTTGGCTGTGTGCTTTGGGACGTTGTCTTGTTGGAAGATGAAATGACGACCCATCTTAAGATCCTTGATGGAGGAGCGGAGGTTCTTGGCCAAAATCTCCAGGTAGGCCGTGCTATCCATCTTCCCATGGATGCGGACCAGATGGCCAGGCCCCTTGGCTGAGAAACAGCCCCACAGCATGATGCTGCCACCACCATGCTTGACTGTAGGAATGGTATTCTTGGGGTCGTATGCAGTGCCATCCAGTCTCCAAACGTCACGTGTGTGGTTGGCACCAAAGATCTCGATCTTGGTCTCATCAGACCAGAGAACCTTGAACCAGTCAGTCTCAGAGTCCTCCAAGTGATCATGAGCAAACTGTAGACGAGCCTTGACATGACGCTTTGAAAGTAAAGGTACCTTACGGGCTCGTCTGGAATGGAGACCATTGCGGTGGAGTACGTTACTTATGGTATTGACTGAAACCAATGTCACCACTGCCATGAGATCTTCCCGGAGCTCCTTCCTTGTTGTCCTTGGGTTAGCCTTGACTCTTCGGACAAGCCTGGCCTCGGCACGGGAGGAAACTTTCAAAGGCTGTCCAGGCCGTGGAAGGCTAACAGTAGTTCCATAAGCCTTCCACTTCCGGATGATGCTCCCAACAGTGGAGACAGGTAGGCCCAACTCCTTGGAAAGGGTTTTGTACCCCTTGCCAGCCTTGTGACCCTCCACGGTCTTGTCTCTGATGGCCTTGGAATGCTCCTTTGTCTTTCCCATGTTGACCATGTATGAGTGCTGTTCACAAGTTTGGGGAGGGTCTTAAATAGTCAGAAAAGGCTGGAAAAAGAGATAATTAATCCAAACATGTGAAGCTCATTGTTCTTTGTGCCTGAACTACTTCTTAATACTTTAGGGGAACCAAACACAATTCTGGTGGGTTGAGGGGTTGAATAATAAATGACCCACTGAAAAGATTTTTCACAATTTAAAAAAAAATAAACAAAGAAATAACATTCTTTTTTGCTGCAGTGCATTTCACACTTCCAGGCTGATCTACAGTCCAAATGTCACAATGCCAAGTTAATTCCAAATGTGTAAACCTGCTAAATCTGCAGGGGGTTGAATACTACTTGTAGGCACTGTATATATTCATCACCGTTCCCCATATGCTGAGTAACGAGTTCTGCGTTCCTGGACGTCAGGAGACATCACATTGTGTGATGGGTTTAGACTGATCTTGTAGAGATAGCGAGAAGCATTTACACCATGGAGATCCCGACATTATTTATAAGTGTGGTTATCTGCACAGTATTTCCATGCAAAAAAAAACCCCAAAACATAACGAGCGTACACCCTACCGCAAGTAGATAGTAATAGTACATGTAAATAACATGAGGTCCTTGGTTAGCGCTATTCTGATCCGAAGGGCATAAAGCCCATCCCACCGCGTCAAGGCGTACCCACCAGACGGACCTAACCTGACTAGTACTAAATCCTTACCTTGTATTTCTATGGACGGGAGATCTCAGATTCTATAAAGGATAATGTATAATATATGCGCTTTACAATTGTCTGATCAGTCCATTAAATTATCCCCATTTTTTTTGCTGACCACACACTTGGTGCTCCGTAGGAAGGCTTGGACAGGAGCATTTCTGCATGATGGAAGTTATTGATTTCTCTATTAAAAAAAGAGAGTCCTTAGTAAGGGAATATGTCCACAATGCCTATCAAATTTATCGCAAGACTGCAGTCAGACCAGCGTAACCGGTGTTTAACAACTCGTCTTGTGCACATTACATCAAAAATTGCCGAAACGTGAATATTTGCACAATGACCACTCGATAATTAAATACATGACCGATTTATCACGGTATTTAAAACCTGCCTTATGGCCTATTTAAATGAGCCAGTAATCGAAAAGCGCGTTGGTAGGAAATGGGCCAGCGATCACCCTACAAATGAACGTAATCATGTTACCCGCAGGGAATTACCCGCGTAAACACGTATTCTATATCCACAGTGTTAGATCGGCCAGTCGGGTTGTACCCACATGTCTTTTCTTTCAGGGCCCACAGAGCTTGCAGTCTTCCGAAGACTCGGACTCCAGAAAGGATTCTTCCTCGGATGTCTTCATCGATTCGAACAAGGAAGATTATTTATACTTCCGACAGCTGATCACCGATAAAGGAAAGGTAGGCGAGGATGAGCGTTCAGTCTGTGGTCATCACGATAGACCATCTCTCATTTTAGGTCGAAGACATCGAGTATCAGTCAGCAGAATAAAAGGGTCAGGCGTAGACAGTAACCGGATCACAACGATCACCATGAGACCTTCTCATGGCTTTATATTGTAGTGTCAAGCTAGTAAAGTGAATATATTCACCAGCTTTTGATTCACCGCAAATTTCCTGGAAGAATTTGAAGGACTCCACAGCCTACAATTGCCCTGAAAAGATGTGGTTGTAAGAATTTTAACCACATCGGCAGCTGCCAGCCGTGTGTCCATACCTCACAGAGAGTGGGTCCTCCGACTCTGACACAGTGGCTCTCCTCCTATCAATTAAATCTGTAATATTCACTTTACTTGCACACTAATTTTCACTGTCGTGCGGTCACAAACACTATATGTTTTGTTTGTTCTGTGTTTTATGACTTTCTCCCTATCTATATGGCTAAGCTGTGATCTGTAACATCTTCTCACTATCTAGATTCACCAGAAAGTGGCTGCTGCATTTCCTGCTGTAGCTTTTATACAGTCTTTGACAGACCCTCCTGATTGGCTGTGCTATACCATACAATGTTGTAGCTATAAGGCATTAAGGGTGCTCCAGGTTCTGCAAATTCCACAAAAAATTCAATGGAAACTTGATTTACATGAAATCGGTTTGCTCATCGCGACGAGCTCTTGCCGTAATTTAGAATCTACCCAATATGATATTGATCTGGTTTTGTAATCTGGCTTTTGTACCATGTTTATTTCCAGAAAGTTGGTGGCAGTATGAGGCCTTGGAAGCAGGTCTATGTCATCTTGCGCAACAGTTCCCTATATCTACACAAGGACAAGAAGGATCAGACTGGACACTTATCCTCGCAGTCTGAAGAAGAGCAGCCGATAAACATTACCGGCTGTTTAGCCGATATATCCTACAGCGAAACCAAGAGGAAAAATGTGTTTCGGATTACAACCTCCAACCAGGAGTATCTTTTCCAAGCTAAAGACAGGGATGAAATGTTGGCGTGGATCAATGTTATTCGAGAAAATGGCAACCAGAACGATGAGGTGAGTCTTCTTGTATATGTTGGGTTAAGAAAGGACCGTACAAGAGCTCATCAGTTGTCCCACAAAAACTTGCATTTGGTATCTAAAAGGCTCAGCTTTTGATCAACCTTCAACATAGACATTTTACATTATGAATCGCTCCAATTATAATCACGAAACCCAAACTTTTCTAATTTTGAAGCCACAATAAAGTGTAACCTGAGATGTTGAGCCATGCATAGACCCTGGCCACGTAATGTGAGAACCCTACATTTGTTGTCTATGGTGGTAAAATTTCCTGACGTATAAACCAATCTCTTCTGTGGAGCTCCATTCAACCAGTAGAGGCCAAAAAGTGTCCCTTTTGGCTTCCATCAGTCCGTTGTACATTTCTGTACCACATTTTCCCACTGATGTATACCCCAAAGTGTAAGGCTCTTAACATGACTTACAAAGAACCCAAGGGTGAAGTGAGCAGCTCTCCTTTGAAATTTGATTTTGTTCTATGATTTTAGTCATTGTGTATCAAGACTTGTAAGTACAACATTTATTTTATTTATGTTTTACCCCTTGCCATTTAGGAAACTAACCAGGCAAGCAGGGACCTCATAGAAGAACAACGGAAGCGCAAAGACTACAATGCCGCAGTGAAGTAAGTGATTTGAAGTTATTCTTTTTGGGGTTTTCTTTTTGGGGGTTTTCTTTTTGGGGGTTTTCTTTTTGGGGGTTTTCTTTTGGGGGTTTTCTTTTGGGGGTTTTCTTTTTGGCGTTTTCTTTTGGCGTTTTCTTTTGGGGTTTTCTTTTGGGGTTTTCTTTTGGTTGTTTTTTTTTTCATTTATGACACAATGTTGTCTCCTTTTGTAACGAGACAATTCAAAATCTTTATTTTCATTTTTTATTTCTATTTCAGATCCTCTAACAATAAAACCGAACCATCCCCCAAACCTGGCCGCCCACCCCTCAGTATACCAAATATCCTCAGCGCTAAAACAGATTCCAGGCTGCAGAGTCCGCACTCCCCGAAGCAGGATTCTGAGCGGAAGCTCGTCAACAAAGGTTCAAACTTATCTTTTTTTTTTCCCGATGAACTTTTTTCTCTTGACTGTATTATGACTGCGTTTAACGCCTTCCAAACATCCGCCATGCCTATAATTTTGCATGTCAGCTGCATAAAGAAAGGTGTGGAGGTGATTCTACTCCATAGACTGCAAAGTGCCGGCTGTGTTATATACACTTGGTACCTTATTTAATCCATACGGGAAACTTTGCAAAAAAAAAAAAAATCAAACCTCCAGAATGGTGGAGTTTTTTTTTTTTTTTTGGTTCTTTTCATCTTGCTTCCTTCAAAGAATGTTAGAAGCAATCAAGAGTTGGTATGCAGCCCCCAAAAAGTAACAAAAATATACTATAGCATGCCTTGCCATAAAATAAAAATTCACACAGCTGAATGGACTGATGAAAAAAAAAGTTATGGGTCTTGAAAATTGTCGATACAAACCAATTTATTTTACAAACTTAATTTTTTTGGAATCAGCAAAATCTTTAAAAAAAAAAAGGTTTGAATAATTTTACATGGGGGACTACTTCATTTAAAAAGTTAGACAACCCCTCTAAGGTAAACCACCCTCCTTCCCCCCCGCCCTTTAATAACTCCGTATTTCTGAGTGTGTTTTCGTACCCAGGCGACTCCCATTGTTGTGTTATCCACCGTGTGCGATGTAAACAGATAAATCTGGCAGCTCCGAAGTTAGCGATGAGCCTTCCTCTCTCCCATGACATCGCAGGCTGCTGACTCACTGATACTTCTGTTAATCACTTGACTCCTTCACACACCGGTCGGTTTACAGGGTTGTTGAGTTCACGGAGGCTGACTACCACTACTACTACATGTATTTATTGTATTTATTTTTTTTTAATCCAAGATGAGACCAGTCCTCCTAAAGACAAATTAACGTGGCGGCGCGGCATTAATAACATCATGATGAGGGGTAAGAAGCGAAGCAGCGGTGGTACCTTCGGCGTCCGCCTCGATGACTGCCCCCCCGCGCAGACCAATAAAGTAAGGACCGTTTCCTCTCGCCTGCCCGCAGTGTTCCTCTACGGTACTATCTCAGCCTTACGCAGTTTTTTTTTTTTTCGTTTTTTTTTAGTTTGTACCATTGATCGTGGATGTGTGCTGTAAATTAGTAGAAGAGCGAGGGTTGGAGAATACTGGGATATACAGAGTTCCCGGGAATAACGCCGCCATTGCCAGCATGCAGGAAGAGCTCAACAAAGGATTTACAGACATCGACCTGGAGGATGACGTATGTTTCTTCAAACCCAGTTTTAGCCTTTATGGAAGAAGGGCAATGCCGTATTTTTAACTTGGATTTTCCATCTCTTCCCTAGAAATGGCGGGACTTGAATGTCATCAGCAGTCTGCTCAAGTCTTTTTTCCGTAAACTTCCAGAGCCCCTGTTCACTAATGGTAAGAAACGTCACATTAATGACTGTACGGACATCGTCTCATAGATTAAAGCCTTTTCTTATGCCCATCTCCTGGTGTCAGAGGGGCTTGTGACCCCTTCACTATGAGCCAATATGCAATCCTTGTCCTAAAGAGTCGCCTTGGAGGACTCATTCATGTATTTGATTGGATGCATGCAGTACTACATTTCACTTGTGGTTGGTCACAACCCCTCTATTAAGGTTCCCCCCTTCATGCTCCATTAAGAGCTGCGTTCACTCTACATAAGGCAGGAGCCAGCTGTGTTATGCAGCCAGCGCTGCCTCTATTGGCGCCAGTTATTACTGATCCATGCAATTAAACCATTTAATCTTCCTACGCCAATCTCTGACAGTCCTGATGGGGCGTCTGTTCTGGTGCCCAACTACACCCTCCTGATTTGCAATTACGGAGTGTTGGTGGTTTGCCATGCCGCCCTGTCTCCGCCGTGCCGCCCTGTCTCCGCCGTGCCGCCCTGTCTCCGCCGTGCCGCCCTGTCTCCGCCGTGCCGCCCTGTCTCCGCCGTGCCGCCCTGTCTCCGCCGTGCCGCCCTGTCTCCGCCGTGCCGCCCTGTCTCCGCCGTGCCGCCCTGTCTCCGCCGTGCCGCCCTGTCTCCGCCATCTTGCTGAATAGGAGACTGTGATTCTATGGTGGGCGCTGGTATTTTTAATTCCATCTCTCGCTTGTTGCGGGTGACATGGTAAGAGCGAAGGGTGTTTTGGATGGCGTCCAAGTGGTTCTGCAGCGATTCAGCCCTTGACCTCTTTAAGTGTTAGCAGTAATGGCTGCTTAAGTGCAGTTCTTTTACATTGTGTTGACTGTAACTACATTAAGTCACGCTATTCAAGCTCCGGTAAGAGGAGCCGGTGTCCCAAAAAATGCAATATTTCTTAATTGCTCACAGGCATGTGCACACAAGCATTGACCAACTCTGGAAAGTCCTCGGCCTGGCTTGAACTTCACTTCTCTTTCCTCTTGTGTGTGGTTTTGCAACTCCGTCCCGGCCTTGTCATTGGAGCCGAGTTGCACTACCAGATACAACCCCATTCTCAAGTGTCGTTTTGTTCTAATCCCATGAAATGCAAATTAAGTGTCGTTTTGGACTTGGTCGGTCATGGGTATGCCAGTGTCCTTCTCGTTTTTCTGCTATATTATGGTATACAAAGAAATGACAGACTCTAAACTATACTTTTCTTCTTAGGATTTGATTTGGGATTTAAAAAAAAAAAAAGCTCCATTTGTCCAAATTTGACCGAAGGATCCTGTAGTCTCCTCTAGTGTAGCCTGCAGAGGACAGATTTTGTCCCCCTGTCTGTGCAGGAAATGTAAGGCCCCATTCACTTTAGACCAAAGTCAGCCAAATCGGCAAATATTTTTAGGGTTGGCCGACAGTGTAATATTTATGGGGCGTTTCAGATTCTTTCCCAATAGATGACATGGAATTTATCGAGTTTCAATGAGCGGGCCTTTGTTAATTTTCCAGTGTTGAGATAATCCATTGCCGGAGCCGTGAGGCCGCTACTCTCTTATGGTGCAGCTAGATGGATGGCGATCTCATGGCCGTGCTCCGACTGATGAATGTATGTATTTTGTTCCCAGATAAATACAATGACTTCATTGAAGCAAACCGTAAAGAAGACCCCAAGGAAAGGCTCATAACCCTAAAAAGACTGGTAAGATTCAGCGCCTCTCCCGCCATAGTAGGCCTTAGTCCTCATTAGTACACTTTCACAAGGATGGAGTCTGAATGATTTATTTTATTCTTTACAAAATGTTTGCATTCCTAATTCTGGGCTTTTGTAGGATTTTGAGAATTGATGCCCTTTATGTCTTTACACATGGATGTAAATTTGTGTACCATTAATGTGTGGAGACCATACGGCCATACGTAGTCCCATACTAGGCGCCTGGGACTTTTGGCTGGCTATATTTATTTTCTGACTTTCAGACTTAATTTAAAGGGGTAGTCCATGGCTGTTATATTGTCTGGTTAGATCACTATTATCAGACTAGCGGGGGCTTACATCTAGCACTTACCGATCGGCTGTTGTCAGCTCTGTTGGCGACTGGATGAAAATGGTGGATGGAGTCCAAACAGCACCGCTCCCTACACCGTGTAGTGGTCATTCTGGGTACTGCAGCTCAGATCCTAGTCACTTCACCAAGGGACAGTCGCTATGCAGTGTGCGGAGCAGCGCGGTTGCAGCTCAGTACACTGTTTTACATAATACCTGATTTGTGGGGGCGGTCGGGTGTCGTACGGACATTTAATCTTGATTTTTAATATGGTAATCTATTTTCTGGATAGGTCAACAGTATCAATCCCCCGAATGGTGACCTGGTGTCACAATGTTTGGTGATGCCCATAAAATTGCTGCTGCTGCTGCTCCACATGAGATAATTGTTTTGTTTTGTTTTTTCTTGTATTTTGCAGATCCATGAGTTACCAGATTATCACTTTGAAACTCTCAAATTCCTTTGCACGCATCTGAAAACGGTGGCGGAAAATTCTGAGAAAAATAAGGTGACTAGTCGGAAACATTGTCTTGGATCAAGTTCTGTTAAACTGCTTAGATCTATGGCGGCAGGGTGGCTCAGTGGTTAGCACTGGGGTCCTAGGTTCAAATCCCACCAAAGACCACATCTGCTAGGAGTTTGTATGTTCTCGTTTTTTGTGTGGGTTTCCTCTGGGTTCTCCGTTTTTTTTCCCACATTCCAAAGACATACTGATAGGGAATGTAGATTGTGAGCCCAAATGGGGACAGCGATGATGTCTGTAAAGCGCTGCGGAATTAATGGCGCTATATAAGCATAATAAAAAAAAAATTTTTAATCTATGTACGGCCTGGATGCACAACGTGAAGACTTTGTGAAAGAGGAGTATGAACGGAGTACTTTCACGATTAGGGTTAGATGGTCTTCTAGGGGGGCAGTCCCACCTTATATGTCCTGATCCAGCCTTTGTAGTTAATGGGGGAACCCCACGAAGTCCTGTCCTACACCAGTAGATTTATGGTCTTGTTACTCTCGTTAATACTGCACATACCAGTATAATTAGTCCAGGAACCCTCTGGATTCTCCTGCCCGTTAACTTGCCATCTGCTCCTCTTCAGTCAGTGGTCCTTCTTCATCAGCGGCCATTGCTGTATATGTGTTAAAACATTTAGATTTTTTCTTTATTAGATGGAACCCAGAAATCTGGCCATCGTGTTCGGCCCAACGTTGGTCAGAACATCCGAAGACAACATGACGCACATGGTCACACACATGCCTGACCAGTACAAAATAGTAGAAACCCTCATTCAATGTGTAAGTGATCCAGTGTGTATATATATATATATATATATATATATATATATATATATATATATATATATATATATATATATATATATATATACACAAACATACATACACACACACACATATTTTTTATTTATTTTTTTGCTAAATTAAAGGTCTCACTTCTATTATGTTTATTTTGTGTTTTTAGCACGATTGGTTTTTCAGTGACGAAAGTGCAGACGAACCAATTGTAAGTATTTTCCAATTTTATTTTTTTATCCTTTCTTTTTTTTTTTTTTAAGGAGGTAACTAAGACTGAACAATAGCGCAGCGCTGGTACCGATGACTTACTCAAAAGATTGATATGATGAATAGAAGGAAAAATCCTTACAGTTCAAAATATTTGCAAAACTTGAAATACAACTGATCTATGTTGTAAAAATGTAGGTGTAGCAGAGCTGAACGTGTCATGTAGGGTTTTTCGGTCTGTTATGATTATGGTATGCAAAAACACTTGGAACATTTGCTACGATGTCCTCTTTGTTATAATTTACAGTCAGATCCAGTGTTAAAAATTCAATAATTATAATGTGCTGATGTAGATCTGACCGATATTTGAGGTTTGGCGAAAAATGAATAAGTAGATGACACTTTGTAAGCGCATTATTTCTATAAATGCATGTATTTTTGGTGAAAGCATTTTTACAATAAGGTTTCATAGAAAAATGTTCAGCTTCTACAGCCTCTAGGTACATAGACGGCAAAACCCTGATGGCAGGGTTTGTAAGCCTCATTTATCATTCCTAGATCTTTAAAAAGTGCATTTACGCTGAATGATCATCGCGTATGAAGGTTCTCGGGGGCTAATCTGTGGTGGTTTAAACCACATTTGTGACCAGTTTAAGCTTTAAATGCATTGTTATACATAGAGGCTGCAGATAAAAAAAAACTAATTTGTACTGAGGTTATAGAAGCCAAACGGTCCAACATTTTTAATGAGACCCAATTATGAAACTACTTTTTACCCAGAAATGCATATTTTATATATTAAGCCAAGGTTGGGGTTTAATCCAACTTTTTAAAGGGCCATCATCTGTCCTCTTATTATGACTGCTTGGACTACCACTAATTACTGTAGTGGTTCATACATCCCTCAAAAAATTGAGAGAATATGATCAGGATTTTTCACGAACATGTCCTCAAATGCGAACCATTTAGTTTATATTCATTAGCAGACATGGAGTACATACACTTTTTATTATTATTATATTATTATTATTATACATTTTTATAGCGCCATTTATTCCATGGCGCTTTACATGTGAATACGGGGCAAATATAGACAAATACATTAAACATGAGCAGATAACAAGGCACACGAGTACATAAGGAGGGAGGACCCTGCCCGCGAGGGCTCACAGTCTGCAGGGGGTGGGTGAGGATACACTAGGAGAGGGAAGAGCTGGCTGTGCGGCTGTTCAGTAGGTTGAGGATCACTGCAGGCTGTAGGCTTGTCGGAAGAGATGAGTCTTCAGGTTCTTTTTGAAGGTTTCTATGGTAGGCGCAAGTCTGATGTGTTGGGGTAGAGAGTTCCAGAGTATGGGGGAAGCACGGGAGAAGTCTTGGATGCGGTTATGGGAAGAAGAGATGAGAGGGGAGTAGAGAAGGAGGTCTTGGGAGGACCGGAGGTCGCGTGTAGGTAGGTACCGGGAGACCATGTCACAGATGTATGGAGGAGACAGGTTGTGGATGGCTTTGTATGTCAGTGTGAGGGTTTTGAACTGGAGTCTCTGGGCGATAGGAAGCCAGTGAAGGGCTTGACACAGGGGAGAGGCTGGGGAATAGCGGGGGGACAGGTGGATTAGTCGGGCAGCAGAGTGTAGGATGGATTGGAGTGGTGCCAGAGTGCTAGAGGGGAGTCCAGAGAGTAGGAGGTTGCAGTAGTCGAGGCGGGAGATAAGGGCATGCACTAGCGTTTTTGCAGTGTTGCGGTCAAGGAAAGCACGGATCCGGGAAATATTTTTGAGTTTGAGACGACAGGAGGAGGCAAGGGCTTGGATATGTGGCTTGAAAGAGAGGGCAGAGTCGAGGATCACCCCGAGGCACCGGGCGTGTGGGACTGGGGATAGTGAGCAGCCATTGACATTGATGGATAGGTCTGGTGGAGGGGTAGAGTGAGATGGGGGAAAGATGATGAATTCTGTTTTGTCCATGTTCAGTTGTAGAAAGCGAGCAGAAAAGAAGGCTGAAATGGCAGACAGACAGTGCGGGATTTTGGTAAGCAAGGAGGAGAGGTCAGGTCCGGAGAGGTAGATCTGCGTGTCGTCAGCGTAGAGATGGTACTGCATACCGTGGGATTCTATGAGCTGTCCCAGGCCGAAAGTGTAGATGGAGAAGAGTAGGGGTCCTAGAACAGAGCCTTGAGGAACACCGACTGACAAGGGGCGAAGTGAGGAGGTGGTGTGGGGGAGGGAGACACTGAATGTTCGGTCTGTCAGATATGACGAGATCCAGGAAAGGGCCAAGTCTGTGATGCCAAGGGATGAGAGGATTTGTAGCAAAAGGGAGTGGTCTACAGTGTCAAAGACAGAAGACAAGTCCAGGAGAAGGAGGACAGAGTAGTGTCGCTTGCTCCTGGCAGTTAGTAGGTCATTGGTGACTTTAGTTAGGGCAGTTTCAGTTGAGTACACTTGACTACTTGCTTATTTTTGCAAACCTTCTTTTTTACGATAATGTATTTTTTTCCCCCCATGATAATGTATATTTTTTTCCCCCATACCAACATAGGTTGTGCAGTGTCTAATGCCCTTTTAAGTTTTGCTTCCGTCAAGTTTCCTTGGGGCTGTGCATTGTGCTGTTCCTCCATAATTCTGCCTGGACGTGTATAAATAAACGGGATGCGACGGTTTCCTTTGCTAAATAGGATGTGGTCTTACATACTCATACGGTGTCCAATCAGTGCGGAGAATGTAAGGGCGGTTTCACACTTCCGTGTTTCGCCATCCATACATCGTAGAACGTCTGACTACTCTCGACAGGAGACCCTCAGCTGGTCCGTGCACCACAGTCCGGACCATGAAATAAAAAACCTGTGAACCGGCATAAGGACTCATTCAAACTCAAACGAGAAATTCATCCCAGTTTCAGGGTTTTATCAGTTTTACCCAACTTTTTTTTCCTTTTTTTTCTGTGCTTACGTTTTTCATTTATTTTCAATGTAGCAGTTTGTGAAAAACGGAACCCCATTTTTTATTTTTATTTTTTTTCCCCCAAGGATCCACAGGTTTGCATTGTCGATTTTAATCCAAAACTCTGCTCAAAATCTGACACATCTTTGCAATTTTGCATCGAATATTAGTTCTGCGAAAAAAAATCATATTAGACGTACGAGTGCGATCTGTAAAGAACGCGTATAGCTCTTGTACGCAAAAAAAAAAAATGGAATGGTGAACGAGTCCTACACGTTTCTATAGTGGAACGAAATGTTTTTTTTTTTTACATATTGCATTTCCAGGAGAAATAACAGAGGAACCGCACAACAGAGTTCTAAAGAAATTCTGCGCCCAAATTTTTGTTTTTCCATGCAAGTAATTAATCCAATGAACCAAGTCAGGAAGAGGGGACGGGTCCCCATTGCTGGAGAAAAAAAATATGCAGAATGTAATGGCCGTAGAATTCTAGAATAGTCGTCGTTTTTTTGTGTGATGATGTTGAAGATCTCTGTTTATTAACTGTAGACAGCTGTACAGGAGGAAAGCACAGTAGAATCTCAGCCAGTGCCAAACATAGATCATTTACTCAGCAACATTGGAAGGACCGGCTTGTCCCCTGGAGACGTATCAGGTAACTCTTGCCTGTGCAGACAGCGTTAACCTGCAGGCTACACAGACACACACCAGCCTCTTCTCTTATCAAGAGGTTCCCAGGTTCTAATAAATGCTTCTTCTGTCTTATATTCCTGCTTAATGTCCCTTCAATCCTTACAAGTGTCCTTATTTTGTGCAGACCGTAAAGGATAATTTCACCCAAAGCTCGAAAAAAATGTTTTTCTATTGAATATCTGCTCCTTTGAGGCTACCCAGGGGATCGCCATTGCATATTCTTACAAGTGCCCTCATCATAAGGTTCATCCTCGTGCACAAGTTTTGGGTGGAATTATCTTATTGGCCACAACTGGTTAATACTATTTTGTTTTAGTTGAATCCTGCACAGCATTTTTGGGATCTGATGTAGAGTACAGGTTTCGTATTACTGATAACCCTACAATGAGCTATTGTCGATAAAAGCCAATATTATATGTAAATGCTCCGGCGTGTAAGCTACTGCATGGTCCTGAAAACAGACAAAGGTTTTAAAGCAGTGTTGCACGCTTGACAAACTGAATGTCCCCCAGAAAGAACTGAGGCTATGTTCACACGCTGCAGAAATGTTCCATGTAGATTTAGGAAAAAAATAATGTAAAACTTTATTTCCTGTGACTTAAAAAGGAGCCAAATCACAATTCATCGAGCAGTTTCCCCCAGAATTCTGGTGTAAAACTGCTTGATTACAATTTCGCTAAATTCTGTTTGGTTGATCTGCCATGTTGGATTTTCTTGGTCACGGTCTGTTGCTTTCGTTGAAAAGTTATTCATGCCAAATTAAAGATCTGCATCCTATGGAAGTATAGACCAAGCCACAGAACACAGCAGTGATTCACCGGTCGTTTTGTCTAAGCTGTCATTTCAGTTTACGTCATTTTTGTCCAAGGTGACAGCTTTCAATTTACGGAACTGTTGTCTGAGGCAACAGCTTTCACTTCACGACACTGTTGTCCAAGGTGATGGCTTTTAATTTAAGGCATTTTTGTCCAAGACCACCGTTTTTACTTTATGACCTTGTTATCTGATGCAAGAGCTTTAGCTTTAAGGTACCTTCACACACAACGATTTCGTTAACGATATCGTTGCAACGTCACGCTTTTTGTGATGTAGCAACGATCCCGCTAACGATCTCGTTATGTGTGACAGCGACCAACGATCAGGCCCCTGCTGGGAGATCGTTGGTCACTGGGGAATGATCAGGACCTTTTTTTGGTCGCTGATCACCCGCTGTCATCGCTGGATCGGCGTGTGTGACACCGATCCAGCGATGTGTTCACTTGTAACCAGGGTAAACCCGATATTTACCCTGGTTACCATTGTAAAAGTAAAAAAAAAAAAAAAAAAAAAACAGTACATACTCACATTCCGCTGTCTGTCACGTCCCCCGCCGTCAGCTTTCCGCACTGACTGTGTCAGAGCCAACAGTAAAGCAGAGCACAGCGGTGACGTTACCGCTGTGCTCTGCTTTACGGACGGCCGGCGCTGACACAGTGGACGCCGGGGGACGTGACAGACATCGGAATGTGAGTATGTAGTGTTTTTTTTTTTTTTTTTAACTTTACAATGGTAACCAGGGTAAATATCGGGTTACTAAGCGCGGCCCTGCACTTAGTAACCCGATGTTTACCCTGGTTACCCAGGGACTTTGGCATCGTTGAAGACCGTTTCAACGATGCCGAAGTTGTTCCCCTGATCGTTGGTCGCTGGAGAGAGCTGTCTGTGTGACAGCTTCCCAGCAACCACACAACGACTTACCAACGATCATGGCCAGGTTGTATCGCTGGTTGTGATCGTTGGTAAGTCGTTTAGTGTAACGGTACCTTAACTGCATTGTCCAAGGTGACCGTTTACAACTCAAAGCCTTGTTGTCAAAGACTGCAGCATTTTATTTACAGCACTATTATTTAAGGCGACCGCTTTCAATTGACGGCACAGTTGTCCAAGGGGACGGCTTTCCCAGATTAATCGTAAATGATTAGACATTTTTTAAAGTCAAAAATCCCTACCCCATGGCCAGCCTTGGCATTTTTAGCCAAAATGAAATAATAATCCACTATTGGTGAATTAGTAGGTACGTCTTGTTGAAGCCACCAAGATCTTAATTTATTTTCTGCTTCCAATTCGGCTGAGCAGTGTGCGATATCCACAATTCCTATATATGCCCCTTCTCCCTGGTCATAGCAGGCTTTACCACTGCGAAATTGGATGGAAATGTGCAACTTTGCTTTAAAACCTGATATTTTATTTTCAATGTGAATGCCTCCTAAGCAGAGCCAGCCATTATGTAGACTCGGGCAACACTTGAACGTTCTCCTGCCTAGTGCAGGCACGGAGATGTCGATAGGCCGCAGCATCAGGAATATTGCCCAGTCTACAAAATGCTGGTTTCCTCTACAAATATGAAGAAAAAGATGCAATTTCAGCTATGACGTGTGTACTAAAGTTCCTTTCCCTTCTGTCTTTCCACTTGCAACCTGTTCCTTGGCTAAGTACTAGTATCACAGGCGCTCTCGGCAAATCTCCCTTATCTGCTATCGCACTAACCAAGCATGTTATACTGCACAATAATATCCCTTTATAATACACAAGTGATATTACGTTGCTCCTAAACCCCAGTAATTAGCATCTGTGTATATATAAGCTATGACATCACAGCTATCAATGGAGGCGTTGTGATGTCATCGCTCAGATTAGTTGTGATGTCATCATTTCACATCTCGAAAACTTGTGTATCATAAAGACTACTGCGCTCCCTATTGTAAAGGTTCTCTGATGTCACCGCGGATTTCCATTACCCGTATAAAAGCATGCGGCTCACCACCCCTTGCTTTTATTCGCTTGCGGAAGTCCTTGATGACTACGGATCTCCGCGATCTTTACAGTAGAACGTGCGCTAACTCATATCTCTACATAATTCGGAGAGCATTTTTGCTTTTGTTTTTTTTTTGTTTTTTCTCCTTACCTTTTTTACTGTACCAATAAATCTATGCTGATGTGTAAACAGGCGAAATGGGAGGAGTCTATCACACAGTGATGTCACTAGTGGATTCTATGATGTCACTTATGGACAGCTGGAACTGTAGGAAGAAGGAGGATTGCTGCCCACATTGTAGCTGCCTTATCTGCAGAAATCCCCGATTTTTGTGAATGGACTTTGATATTTTTCAACTCTTTTTTTTTTTTTTTTCCCTTAATTAATTTTATTTTTTTTTAATTGGAAATCTGATCTTTAATTTAAAAAAAAAAAAAAAACCTGCACTGTACAATTTTTTTTTTTATTTTTCCTGCTCAGCGTAATTTAAACAGATCAATGCTACTTTCTTAAAAGTCTTTCTGCCGTTTCTTGTTATTTCTGAAGCAGACCCTGAGGAGAGCTAGCATGGTATGGTGGTCTACTGGTCTTCTTAGTCACAAGCATTAGCCATGTGTCTATAAGGGGTGTGGCATGGGGCTTAGCTCTCGCATTATTTACCAACGTAGAAAATTTACCATTCCAATTGACATTGTAGAACGGCCAGCTAGCCCCCTTCTACTCTCTTTATTCTTGTCTAGCCTCAGTTTTCTTTCCCTATAATTGATTATTTGATGTTCATTCCTCATCTCATAACAGCGGTAGCCCAGTCTAGCTACGTACCCCCCTCTATAAAATACCAGATTCTGAATTTCAGCATTGATTGCTCATTGGCTCGGCAATCAAAAACCTAAAATTTAAAAAAAAAAATTCAGATATTTCAATTTTTAGTTCCCCTGTGTATTCAGCTTTAAAGGGATCCAGATGCAGAGTAGTCTATCTGGTTAAGTTTGGGGGCCTCTCGCTCTAGATCAGCGTGCTTAGACGGGTCTTTTTAAACATCAGTGTTTTTTATTTTCTTTTTTGTTATTTTGAAGAACAGGGGGTTCCTTGCCATTCCTCTCATTGAGCTGGTTCTGCCTACAATTCACAGCATCCTTTCATGGCGGTGGCTTTCTGTGGTGAAGCTTGCATCTTCTGTGAGCTATGACTATCCCCTTTGTTTTCTTTTGCTTTGACACATTTTGTTCTGTGCTTGTCCTTTCCATGAAGCCTAGCATTATTTGTCACCACTGTGTATCTCGGCAAACACCGCTGACACGTTCCTTTCTATTATGATTTATTTTAACAGATTCCACTACCAGTGACTCTGCAAGATCTAAGGTATGTCTCCTTTATTCCCTCTTACATGTGTGGTCTTCTCCGGTCATCCTCCACTGTCATATGTCTAGCTGTCCTTGTGCAAAAGCCGGTGTCAATATTTGGATTTTCCAAGAGTGCACATTGATGGCTCATGATTAAGGTACCTTCACACTCAGCGACGCTGCAGCGATACCGACAACGATGTCGATCGCTGCAGCGTCGCTGTGTGGTCGCTGGAGAGCTGTCACAGCGGCAGCTCTCCAGCGACCAACGATGCCGAGGTCCCCTGGTAACCAGGGTAAACATCGGGTTACTAAGCGCAGGGCCGCGCTTAGTAACCCGATGTTTACCCTGGTTACCAGCGTAAATGTAAAAAAAACAAACACTACATACTTACCTTCTGCTGTCTGTCCCCAGCGCTGTGCTCTGCACTCCTCCTGTACTGGCTCTGAGCGTCGGTCAGCCGGAAAGCAGAGCGGTGACGTCACCGCTCTGCTTTCCGCTCACTGTGCTCACAGACACAGTGTGACAGCTCTCCAGTGACCAAACAGCGACGCTGCAGCGATCCGGATCGTTGTCGGTATCGCTGCTGCGTCGCTTAATGTGAAGGGGCCTTAACGATATCGTTGCTACGTCACAAAAAGCAACGATATTGTTATGTGTGAAGGTACCTTTAGGCTAGGGTCACATTACTGTATTGTCTCTCATCTGAGCAAATCGTGTGGTTGGAGTGTGGGGTTGGAGTGTGGGGTTGGAGTGTGGGGTTGGAGTGTGGGGTTGGAGTGTGGGGTTGGAGTGTGGGGTTGGAGTGTGGGGTTATCCCGTGGTTGGAGTGTGGTTATCCCAGTACAGTGCAATGTTTTTCCATGGGCGAGTGCAATCTGAATATTGGATTTCAGTTGTGCATACATGTAAATTCTGGTTTTCTATTTTTTTTCAGGGTTCTTGGGGTTCTGGAAAAGATCAGTATAGCAGAGAGCTGCTAGTGTCCTCTATTTTTGCTGCAGCCAGTCGAAAACGTAAGAAGCAAAAAGACAAAGTTCAGCCAAGCAGTTCCGAGGATGAGCTGGACAACGTATTTTCCCCTCAAGAGACACAAATATCAGAGAGTAGCAAATGTGAAACTCCAAAAAATAACAACGTGCCTCTAAAACCCAAAGCACTGACACTGAAAATAAATACAGAGAATCTAAGCATAAGTGATGCGAATGCATGCGTGGATGTAAAAGCCAGGAATGACAGTACCCCTTCTGATGAGCCAACTACTCCCTTAAAGCCGTCTCGTTCTCCTGACAGTAGACTAACACTGACTGTGCGGCCTGATGACAGAAAAATATTCCATTCCCAGGAGAGCATGTCCGATTCAGGAACTGTCCTCAGCACTTCATCCCAGACCTCCAGCCATCGACCAAAACCTAAGATCATCATTAGCCCCGATATAAGAAACAGTGACTTTC
Organism: Ranitomeya imitator; assembly: GCF_032444005.1. NCBI lineage: Eukaryota > Metazoa > Chordata > Amphibia > Anura > Dendrobatidae > Ranitomeya > Ranitomeya imitator. The sequence continues at coordinate 44,709,386 of NC_091287.1, read as the reverse complement.
TAACCGCCGAGGTGAGCTCCATCACTTCAGACTACTCGACAACATCATCAACATTATACACGGTTGGGCTGGAACCAAACCTAATAAATCATGAGGTTCAGTCTGTAGCAGAAAGCAAAGGTGACGAGGCCGATGATGAAAGGAGTGAATTAATAAGCGAGGGTAGGCCGGTGGAAACCGATAGTGAAAACGACTTTCCAATATACGCTTCAGGCAATGCATTCGACAGGCAAAATCGGTTGAAGGTGGAAGAGTTCTCCCTTGGTAGTCGAAGGAACTCTGAAGGAAGTGCTAGCTGCACCGAGGGGAGCTCAACCCCACGGATGGACAGCCGACGGTTTAGTTCTCATAAACTCATTGAATGTGATACTTTATCAAGGAAAAAGTCTGCACGACAAAAAACGGACAGTGAATGTTCAACTGAAGGCAAAAATGACGAAACTCCAGCATCTTCTAATGTTGCAGGGGTTGTCGGCAAAGGAAAGCTTTCTGGCAACGCAGACTTGTCAATAAAAAGTGACCCAGAAAAGCAGGAACTTGGGTGGAGGCTTAAAATAACGGACAGGCTTAAACTGCGCCTTAAAGCTTCTGCAGACGATATGTTTGGAATAGGAAGTCAAAAAGCACATGCCAGCGAGAACAGAAAGAAGAAGAATATTCGGAGGAGGCACACACTGGGAGGGCAGCGAGACTTTGCTGAAATAAGTGTTTTAAATTCTTGGAAAATCCACGAACCATCTCGTGGTACAGAATATGAACTTTCTGCCGTGGATCGATTGAAACCAAAGTGTCCATCACAAGACCTCTCAATCTCCGAGTGGCTCGCACGAGAGCGTTTACGCACTAGCTCATCGGAACTCAGTACCGGAAATTTTGAGGAGTCCTCTTTACAGAACTTAAAGGAATCATCAACGCTAAATCCACAGACGTCATCTTCATCCCAAGTCAACTCTGCCGCCTCCAAAGATGGAATCGAAAATCTCTCCGACTTGACTTCTCCACAGTCAACCGATCAATTAAATGGAGAGAGCTACCAGAGCAAGAACAAAAGTAACTTTAGCCCTGCTGTTGACGCTCACCCGCATAAGCTGTCTGGTACTCAGGTCGCGAGATCTACTTTCTACCAGTACCTTTAAAGAACTTCAAATAAAAGTTACCGATGGGACTTGTATTGTAGTATGACCAGTCGGTGAGCGTAAAGCTTGCCTATATCTTGAGTAAAAATTCCAGTCTATATTGTTCTGTGCCTGAATTTGTTTTGATTTTTACTCGTCTGCAGCCTGTATAAGGGCTGAATTCACTCCTAGGCCCTGTGGAAAGTCTTCAGAGCGGCCGCAACAACACAAACACCTTCTCGAAATGGAAGTACTTCAAAAATTTGAACAAATTGTTTTTGCTTCTCGATTGTGCATCATGGAATCTGTAACCCAGGGTTTTCTTGTTAGCAGACATTCGCTATGTAACATATGTAACAATGTCCCGATTTCTGTTTTTTTTTTTTTATTTTTAGTCACCAAGAAAAGTGCCTCATTAAAAATTCATCTGTTGTGCTAGGGTGCCATATTGTTACATGCTAATTGGAGAAACCTGTCGCGAGCAGAACATTTTAGCAATTTCCAGATTTCATTAAATTTTACCGATTTTTAACAGGTGGACTCAGCGCTTCCATTCGTTGTGCATTCCGGTAGATTCAAGTTTTTTTTATATGCCAACTTTTTAATACAGTTTTACGTGACTTGAATTTTTAATCTTTCTGTAAGATACAGTAATAACTTAATGTGTATAGAAATATATATATATATATAAATATATATATTACATTGTGTATCTTTTCTTCAGATACCGGATTTGATATAAATATTGTAAGATAGGCATGTAGATAGTAACTGCTGGGTGAAACTGGTTCTTTCATTGAAAAGAGTATAATTCTGCATGACGATCTAATACCATCCTGTACATGCCTGTGTGCATACCCACTTAAACACTGGAAATAAAATTTGTTTTGGTGATTTTTTTTTTTTTTTTTTTAATTTCTAAAAAGAAAAAATTCTTAAATGCAACAAATATTTTTTCACAGTAGCAAATTAAAATTTTACAATTTTTTTAACTCCCAATTTAAAAAAAAAAAAAAGGTGTGTACATATTGCATTTCTATACGGTTTGTGATGTCCGCTGGCGTTCTCGGGGTTCCGTGGTTGGAATGTCTCCAGTGTTGGCGAGAAGCCGCCTCTAGTGCACTCCTTCTTATTGGCTGGCCTGTACTAGAACACAAATTGCTAGTTGCCCACGTAAACGGTTATATCGCTGAGATATCGAGAATGTGTGACCACCGGCTTCGGACAAATGGACAAGTATGAATCTGCATCTAGAAAATAGAACCATTTTTTTTTTTCCTTTAAAATTGTTCCATTTGATCACTTAGTATGTTTTTCAGGATCCTCTATAAATGATTATTTAACATTAGAATTCCTGCCGTATAAATTGCAGAGCTCGGACTGGCCGGCTGCTCTCCCGAGTGTGACAGCTTCATGTATTTCTATGCAGTAGGTAAAGCCACCGGCCAGTCCAAGCATTGTGTTCCGATCTGCGCCCTTGGGTATGTTCATAAATGTCACCTGATTCCGCCAGAGCTGCAGACAAACACAAAATCGTACTAATTTTTAGTTTCAATTTTCTTCTAGTTGACTTACTGGTGAAAAGGCAAAAAAAAAACAAAAAAAAATCCGCTATACTCTCGTCCCAGTAGCTGTTAGTCCGGATTCTCTGGCAGTTCTTGTACAACTCTGCCTCCTGTGATGACATCACTTCCCTTGTGACCCCTGGAGGTCTGTGATTGGCTGCAGCGGTCACCTACAATAAGGCATTGTACAAAGGCCAGCTAGAGAGCCACGTGAATATACGCGGAGGTTAATTATGAACTTTGCAAAAAAAAATGTTTTCTTTTATTCACAGGGCTGTCTGCAACAAACGTGGCTTACTTTCACACTGGAACTCTGTGAAAAATCCACAACAAAAATGAAATCTGCCCTGCACCACAGTTTCTATGCAGTTTTTGCCTGTTTTTTTTTTTCTTTTTTATATGCAGCGTGTAGAGGAGATTTAATAAAACCTAAAATCTCCCCCAATTTTCAACCAATGAAAAACAGATCATATCTCCTCCATATGGACATACCCTTAAAAAAATTTTGGAAGATGTTAGTGACAGTCTTCAGTGTGTTTACTGCAGGTACACCAATAAATAGTCTGGATCACAGAGGTAGAATTGAAACTTCCACCTTTCTTAATATTTGGATTTATTTCTGGTTTTAGTCTTAAAAAAAAACAAAAACCAAGATGTTTGATCCGGGCCTGACATTTTCTGACGAGGAGTCAAATTACTACACGTGGAAAATTGTCTCAATGGTCCTAACTAGTGGTGAGTGAGCGTGCTCCAAATAAGGTGTTATCTGAGCATGCTTGTGTCCTACTCGAGTATTTTTGGCGTTCTTGGAAAAAAAAATTGCAGCCGCGGCAACTTGAGCATTTTTTTTTCTCTCCAAGCGCGCTGAAAATATTCGATTAGGAAATGAGGGGCTTCAGTCTTAACTCAAAACTTTGAAGCCAAACTAAGGGTTGGGTGCAAAGACGGAAGAGGATGATACAGATCTTTTCTAAATTTATTTCTCCTGTGTAAAGTTTCAGTGCAGATTTTTACTGAATATAGAATACTGACTACATCAGCACTGTGTGAGTAAGGACTAAAGGGTAAATGTAAGGCGATGCCTTGGAAAACAATCTGCATGACCGGCCTGTCCTCTAACAGGACGTTTGCTCAGGGTTCAGTAGGAAATGCCCTGGATGTCACACGCTTGGTTTACGGAGGAAGGACGGTGGGAGGTGTTGGAGTCTTATGGCTGGAGCTTACTCACTTTTAACATAAAATCTTCTATAAAATGATATTTAAAGTGTAACTAAATTATTTAGTTCAAAGGGGCTCCTTCAAGCTGCACCTATAATAAAAAATTACTAAATGATAGTTATTGATTTGCTTCTAAAATGTTAAGTAACTTTGTAAATTAAACATTTCTGACGCTTTTCCTGCTGCCTAGTAAGTGCCGGTCCTTCACCTATCAGGTAAGTCTGCAAAATCTGACCATAGTCTGGAGCAGAGCGCGGATGGGTTCTTCTTTTCCCTGACATTACTTTACCCCTCATCTGTAGAACTGTGAAAAGCAGACTGCACACGTCTGGCATCCAAGTGCTGTCTAAATGTTGTATTTTTCATGGATCAATTTGGGATTCGTCTCTTGAATGTTTTTTTATTTATTTTTTTTTTTCTTTTACCTTGGATAGTGGTCTGTGTAAAGGCAGACATGTGAATGGCCCCATAGACTATAATATTCACCAGTGTTATCCCTGAAAAACACAGATGGCACTTGTACAAGAAACATTTGTGTGAAGTTACCCTAAGGCTGGGTTGGGAGTATCTCATCTTTTGGTCAGTGTGCTGATTTGCACTCAGCATTTCTAGTCATTGTATATTTAAATAGAATATAGATTTTGAAGTGCTGCCTATTATAGATTTAAGTGGCTTTTAATTTGTTCTGTATGTTACAATAATAATTTATAGATACCTTATTTTTTGGATTATAGGACGCATTTTTGTTCCCCTCAATTTTGTGTGTGTGTGGGGGGGGGTTTGCATCTTACAATCCGAATCTGTGTGCTGTGCTGTAGAGGAGGGGGGCGGCTCTGGAGTGGTGTTTGGGGGCTGGGGTGGCGGATTGCAGAGACAGCGGGAGGTCACATGCTCCCGCTCATTAGCCTCATGTAATATTCACTGCACCCGCTGTCCATCACATCGGTGCTGAAATCGCTCCAAGTTGGTTGACGGGAGCGGAGCCTATTGCACGTGCCTGCACTCCCCCAATCATGAATATGCTACTTCCCCTGGTCACTCTGCTGGCACGCACATGATGGAATAACAAACACTTAACTCCCCTTCCGATGATGGCTCCGTGCTCCCAGCTGCCCCGTGGCTCTTCCTATGTCTGTGCCGACATCCGATCGGCACAGCACAGTGATGTCATCACTGTGTGCCCAGGTCACATGATCGGATGCCCAGGAAGCGCAACCGTGGAGCTGGGAGCACAGCCATCATCGGAAGGTGAGTTAAATGTTTCTTATTTTATCATGTGTGTGCCAACAAGGGAACCTATAGAGGAGGGTGTCATGTGCGTGCCAGGAAGGGGTCATATACCGTGACCGGGGGGGCCATATCCAGGATGGGATGGGGGGAGGCTATGTGCCAACACAAGGGGGCAATGTGCCAGCAGCACGGGGGGTGGCCGTGTGCTAGCAGTGCTGACAAGGGGCAGATGTGTACCAGCAGCACTGGGGTTATATAGATACCAGGATGAGGGACATGTATGATTTGCAAGACTGACACTAGCATTATTTTTCTTCACCAAATTTGGGGATGCGTCTTATAATCAGGTGCATCTTATAAAGTGAAAAATGCGGTAAACTATATTGCTATATATTCTGTATCTTAAGATAATGGATTTGATATGCACTCCTCAAAAAAAAAATAAAAGGGAGCACTTAAACAACACTATGTAACTCCAAGTCAGTCATACTTCTGTAAAATCAACTTGTCCAGTTATGAAGCAACACGGATTATGAATCAATTTCTCCTCTTGTGCAAATGGAACAGACAACAGGTAGAAATGATAGGCAATTAGCAAGACAACCCCTATAAATGGGGTAGTTCTGCAGGTGGTGACCACAGACCATTTCTCTGTTCTCATCCTCTTTGGATACTTTTGCATTTTGTCATTGCTCTCACCCCTAGAGGTACTGTACAGTAGCATGAGGAGGAGTCTACAACCCACAGAAGTGGCTCAGGTAGTGCAGCTCATCCAGGATGGAACATCAATGTGAGTGCTGTGGCAAGAAGGTTAACTCTATCACCACAGTGTCCAGAGCATGGAACTGATACCAGGAGACATGGAAGGAGTCATAGGAGGACAGAAACCCAGCAGCAGGACAGCTACCTCCTTTGTGCAAGGAGGAGCAGGGCCAGAGCCCAGCAAAATGACCTCTAGCAGGCCACTAGCATCTATAAGTCTGCTCAAATTGTCAGAAACAGACTCCTTGAGGGTGGTATGAGGGCCTGATGTCACAAGTGGGTGTTGTTTACAGCCCAACACCGTGCAGGGCGATTGACATTTTCCAGAGAACAAGATTGGCAGATTCAACATTGCGCCCTGTGCTCTTCATGGATGAGAGCAAGTTCACTCTGAGCACGTGTGACAGTCTGGAGACACTGTGGAGAATGTTCTGCTGTCTGCAGCATCCTCCAGCATGACTGGTTTGGCAATGGGTTAGTAATGGTCTAGGGGAGGCACTTGGAGGGTTGCACAGCCCTCCATGTGCTAAGTAGAGGTACCGTGACTGCCATTAGGTACTGGGTGGAGATCCTTGGACCATATGCAGGTGCAGTGGGCCCCGGGTTACTTCTGATGAATGACAATGCTAGCTAGGCCTCGTGGCTGGAGCGTGTCAGCAGTTCCTTCATGATGAAAGCATTGATGCTATGGACTGGCCTTCTAGTTTTCCAGACCTCAATCCAATTGAGCATATCTGGGACATCCTGTCTTGTTCTATCCACCAACGCCACGTTACACCACAGACTGTTCAGGAGTTGACTAATGCTTTAATCCAGGCCTGGGACATGTCTCAGGAGATGCTGCCTCATCAGAAGCATACCCAAGTGTTGTAGGGAGGACATACAGGCACGTGGAGGCCACACACACTACTGAGCATCATTTCCTTGTTTTGAGGAATTTCCACTGAAGTTGTCAGCCTGTAATTTGATTTTCCACTTTGATTTTGAGTATGATGTAAAGTCAAGGCCTCCATGGGATATTAATTTTGATTTACATTGATCATTTTTATGTTTTAATGTTCTCAACACATTCCACTGTGTAATGAATAAAGATTTGCAACTGGAATATTTCATTCAGTGAAATCTAGGATGTGGTATTTTAGTGATCCCTTTTTTTTTTTTTTTTGAGCAGTGTATATATAGGTATGTAGATATACGGTACCTCTCCATAAAACTGGTTCTTTCAGTGAAAAGTCTAATTTTGCATGACTAATAGCAGCATCCTGTACATACATACACACTTTAAACTTTCCAAATGAGTGGGAGGGAGGGGGTTCTCAAAAAATATTGTATTGAATGCAAAGTTAGTGAATGAGAAAATGCACATGAGGAACATGTACAAATCTTGTCTGATTAATGCATGAGAACAGTGCATGTAATGGCAGGTAGTGATATGTGCTGTGGACAAGTGCATGGGACTGCAGGAAGATCCAGCCACGCCTGCCCAATAATTTCTCAAATTAATAAGCTTCCAATTTTCCACTTTTTTTGCTTCTTGAACCCACTGTGCTGGTAAAATAAGTACAGAATGAGTCAATCATGTGGATGAGATAAATATTGCTGCTGCCAAGAAAAAATAATGTGCAGATCATGATCCCTTCTACGAAAGCTGGTTTGGACTCAGAATAGACTAAGAGGAAGTTGTCTTTGGTTCTTCGAAACGCGTCGACTGAATAAAGTGTAACCTCTCATACTTTCGGACTTGCTTTTGGATTTATTCCATGGGATACCAGCAGTGCAGATTATCTGCAAATCCTCCTTATCTCTGTATATGAATTGGACAGTTTTAGAATATTTTGCAGCAAATCTGCCATATGTGAATTTTTCCTAACTGGCGTTTAGAGTAAGCTGTAAAGTTATTAGTAATGTCTCCCCCGAGCGCCACATAAATCATTTGATAAATTGCATTTCTTACCATATGTTATTGCCGTTTTCTTATTGATTGTGTCTGGTATTTAAATTGCTTAAAACCATGGGCTGTCATGTAGTTTCCTCCAGCTCCCAAGTAAAGGGAACCCTGGTGGATCATATCCGATAGGCACAGATATCAAACAGAAGTGACAAAAGAAAAATAATAAAGAGGGGTGCAGTCAAGAGGCAATATATCTTCTGTGCACTGTAGGAAATACAGCAATGAAGTACAAAGTGCTGCTGCATAAGGTGAAACTCTGCAAGATGAGGAATTTTCACATTTATTTTTTAAGAGACGCACTTTAAATTGTTCTTCAAGTCATTTCCCAATGTAGGCGATTGATTCATTTAACCCCTTTAGCCCCCAAGCCTGTTTTCACTTTCCTGATCAGGCCAAATTTTACAATTGTCCTGTGCCACTTTATGAGGTAATAACTCTGGAACCATGATGGTGGTAATATTTCTTCCATATGACTTGCGTTTATTTGTGAAAAAAAAAAAAAAATTTGGAACAAATTTCAAAATGTCGCCATTTTCAAACTTTTTATTTTTATGCCCTTAAATCAGAGAGATATGTCACACAAAATAGTTAATAATTAACATGTCTACTTTACATCAGCACAATTTTTTTTACTTTTTTGGTTTTTGTTAGGAAGTTATAAGAGTTAAAAGATGACCACCAATTTCTCAGTTTCTCAACAAAATTCACAAAAACATTTTTTTTTTTTTTGATGGACCACATTACATTTGAAGTGACGTTGAGGGGTCTATATGACAGAAATACCCCAAATTGAAACAATTTTAAAAACTGCACCCCTCAAGGTGCTCAAAACCACATTCAAGAAGTTTATTAAGCCTTCAGGTGCTTCACAGGAATTAATGGAATGTAGAAGGGAAAAAAAATGAATTTTAACTTTTTTTCACCAAAATTTTACTTTAGATCCCATTTTTTTTATTTTCACAATAACAGGAAAAATTTGACCCCAAAATTTCTTGTGCAATTTTTCCTGAGAATGGCGATACGCCATATGTGGGGGAAACACCACTGTTTTGGCGCACGACAGGGCTCGGAAGGTTAGGAGCGCTATTTGACATTTTGAATGCAAAATTTGCAGGAATTATTAGCGGACACCATGTTGCGTTTGGAGAGCCCCTGATGTGCCTAAACAGTGGATACCCCCACAAGTGGCACCATTTTGGAACCTAGACCTCTCAGGGAACTTATCTAGATGTGTGGTGAACACCTTGAACCCCCAGGTGCCATCACAGAAGTTTATAACATTGAATCATGAAAATAATTTAAAAAAATCATTTTTCCCACAAATGTTTTTTAGCCCAAATTTTTTATTTTCACAAGGGCAACAGGAGAAATTGCTCCAGAGTACATTGATACACCAATATAAGGGGGAAAACTACTGTTTGAGCGCATGGCAGGGCTCGGAAGGGAAGGAGCGCCACTAGACATTTTGAATACAAAATTTGCAGCAATTATTAGCGGATGTCATGTCGCATTTGGAGAACCCCTGATGTGCCTAAACAGTAGAAATTCCCCCAAATGACACTGTTTTGGAAACTAGACCCCTATGAAACCTTTCTAGATGTGTAGTGAGCACCTTGAACCCCTAGGTGCTTCACAGAAGTTTATAACATAGAGCTGTGAAAATGTAAAAAAAAAATCACATTTTTGCTAAAAAAAAATTAATTTAGTCCCAAATTTTTTATTCTCACAATGTAACAGGAGAAAATGGACCCCAAAATTTGTTATGCAATTTCTCCTGAGTGCGCTGATACCCCATATTTGGTCAAAAACTACTATTGAGGTACAGAATGGAAGGGAAGAAGCACCATATTGGACTTCAGATTTCGTTGAACTGGTTTGCAGTGATCACATTGACATCACGTGTGTGTCACAGAATTTTATACTATTGGGCAGTGAAAAAAATTACATTTTTACCACCCACATTTTGTTTTAGCCCCAGATTTTACATTTTCACACTGGGAAATGGTTAATAATGGGACCAAAATGTATTCCACAATTTCAGCTAAATGTAAAAAATACCCCATATGTGGCTGTGCTGTACTGCTTAGCCATACGTCGAGAGACACTGGAGGGATGGAGCCTTATTTACCTGCTGGAGCGCAAATTTTCCAAAATAGTTTGTGGACTCCATATACACAGCCCATGAGCGCTAGAAGAGCAAAATATCCCCCTTATGTGACCTCATTTTGGAAATTATACCCCTTTTGGGATTTTATCTACAGGTGTAATTACTATTTTGACTCCATGGGTGTTTTCCAGAAACAAGCAGCAATGGATTGGATGTTGCTGAGTGAAAATTGCAATTTGCCGTTGTAGTGACCAGTACATTGCAGTCACCAGTACGTTATGCCCAGCCTGTGCTTCTGGAGACACGCACCCGTAAGTTAGGCGGGCTCTTATCGCTACAGAAATGCCAAACGTGTGGATGCTAAATGTGGTTCAGGCACGCTGGGGCTCAGAAGGGAGGGGGGCATTTTGATTCGGGAGCTCAGAATTTGCTGAATTTCTTTGGGGGGGGGGATCCATTTTGCTTTTCCAGAGCCTTTGTGCTACCAGTAATGTGGAAGCCCCTATATTTTCAATGACAGACCTGAGTGGAGACTTTTTCTGTGGATTGAGTTGAAGCTTTTATTGGGAACATTTTACATAACGTTTGGATTCACATTTATCCTGCACTCTACGCTGAGCACTTACTTTGGGGTTTCCATCTATATCTCCAATTGACATTCAGATGAAACCCCCGAAGGATCCATTCACTATAATGATGCAGCAGAGTTATCTCTGTTAAGTGATGTCCTTTTTTTCAGAAGTGCGCAAAACTGGTGGACCGTGCTTTTATGCACATCTAAAAAGACGGACACTGCTCGATTGTAGGCCAGACGGTGTCCACAGTGTCTCCATCTGCCTCATTATAGAGAATTTTCAGCCGGGGAATCACGTATTTCAGAGATTTACGCAGAAACTCCAATGCAAGAGCTCAGGGCAGGATAAATGTGTGCCGAGCCTTGCTGCGATCTTTGGGAGGCAGAATGAACAAATCAACAGGAGGTGGAAAATTGGTTTTATTTTTTTTTTTTTTACGCTGTTACTTGAGTGATAAGTGATTAGGCGACTTTATTCTTCAGTCGGTGTGATTACAGCGATACCAGATTTATATCGGGTTTGGCTGCTGTCACACACTAAAAGGTGCTTTTTTTTTTTTTTTCAACAAAAAACAAGTTTTTGAATTGCCATATTTTGAGAGCTATAATTTTTCCATATTGCGGCTGACAGTCATGTGAAAGCTTGATTTTTGAGGGGAGAGTTGACGTTTTTATTGGTACCGTTTTCAGACACATGACATTTTTTGAGCGCTTTCTATTCTGATTTTAAAAATACATATTTTTTTTTAATTTTGTGATTTTTGAAAAAATATCTTTACACTTCTTTTTGCTTTTATATTTTGTCCCACTATGAGACTTTCACTGTTTGCAGTCTGATCGCTTGTAAAGCATAGCAAAGCTCCGCCTTTACAAACTGTCAATGCTGCTTTTTTTTTTTTTAATGCATTTTCACACTTATTTGATGCGTCTCTGGTGCAGATGTGACGCCACAATTTTAATGTTTTGGGTTTTTTTACAGTACAGAAAAGCTTTGATTCTGCACTTAAAAAGCAGCTGCATTTTTACATGTGTTTTCCACATCGAAAACAAGAGACAAAACTAAAAAGCACCAATACTGCAGAGTTCAGCAGAATCCTTGAACGCACAGCGGGGCGCAGTTTTCATGAAATCGCATCCACTTTGCTTGGACAGTTAAACGCAGAATTTCTGTGCAAAAATAAAAAACCTCCAGCGTTTACGCTACATGTGAATATGGCCTTAATGTCCAAGCAAAGTGGAAATTATTTCATTAACATTTCTGACCGCTGTGCGTCAAAAGACGGATCTGACTTGTGCAGTTTTGCTGCAATTTATCCAATTTTCTATGTGGAGCCTGAAATAAACACAAGTAAAAAAACGCTATTGTATTGTTAAGTGCAAGATCAAAGCTTTTCTGTACTGTTAGAAAAGGCTTAACTGTTCTTTCATATCTGCACCAAAAATGCATCAAAATAAAGAGAAAAACGCATAAAAACTGCAGCAAATAATGCAATAATCAGAGACTATTATTGCATAGTGTGGTGCTGGGAAAAAAAAATCAACATTTACATTAAGTGTGAACACGGCCTCAGCATTATATTTTTAATACTTTTTTATGAGTTTAATAGAGAGAAAAAAAAAATCAGACACCATTTTTTTTTCATGCTATTTATTAATCATCGTAATCTGATCACTGTGCTGCATGGGTCGTTATGATTACAGGGACACCAAATAAGTCTGAGAGCTGCTGATTTGTGATGTTTGCTTTTTTTTTTTTTTTCTTAAACTTGCATAGAAAAAATTGCATTATTGTAATGTCATTATTTTTTAGTAATTTTATAGGAAGACAATAACCGGACTTCTTTTTACTCTAGAATACAGGGACATAATAATACACAGCTATATACAATCTATATCTAATATATACAATATACCTGTAACTTCACAGCGTACAAGGCACATTCTCCCATACCTGTCAGTGCCGGCTTTGGCTCACAACTTTTGATGCTGCCTACAATTATGCAGGTTGTGGGTTTGAATCCTGGTGAGATCCGATCATGAAAAAAAATTGTTCATTTAATTGAATGTACGCATGTGCAGAGAAGCTGGCCACGTCACCTGAGCAGGAAGAGAAATGGTGAATGAAGAAAGCTGGAGAGAAGACATTGTACTGAGTCCAACCTCGCATGACAAGGGGACACCTCCCTCAAATTGGGACAATCCTACTGGATCCAGGACGGTTGGGAGCTGTGGGTACTCTGAGTAGAATCTTACCGTAGTGATTGTTGGGAATCCAAGTGCTCGGTCCACCAGCATTCCTGAGAATGGCGCTCTAACTTAGTAATCATTGGTAGTTCCGGTAAGTGCTGAGACCACCAGCAATCCTGAGAATGGCGCTCTTAGCAATCATGGACAGTCCTAATAAGTGCTAAGACCACCAGCAATCCTGAGAATGGCGCTCTAACTTAACAAACATGGACAGTCCTAATAAGTGCTAAGACCACCAGCAATCCTGAGAATGGCGCTCTAACTTAATAAACATGGACAGTCCTAATAATAAGTGCTGGGACCACCAGCAATCCTGAGAATGGCGCTCTAACTTAGTAATCATTGGTAGTTCCGGTAAGTGCTGAGACCACCAGCAATCCTGAGAATGGCGCTCTTAGCAATCATGGACAGTCCTAATAAGTGCTAAGACCACCAGCAATCCTGAGAATGGCGCTCTAACTTAATAAACATGGACAGTCCTAATAAGTGCTAAGACCACCAGCAATCCTGAGAATGGCGCTCTAACTTAATAAACATGGACAGTCCTAATAATAAGTGCTGGGACCACCAGCAATCCTGAGAATGGCGCTCTAACTTAATAAACATGGACAGTCCTAATAATAAGTGCTGGGACCACCAGCAATCCTGAGAATGGCGCTCTAACTTAATCATTGGTAGTCCCAGTAAGTCCTGGGGCCACCAGCAATCCTGAGAAAGTGGTTCTGCAGCCATGAACTGAGCATAGGTGCTCATGTTCGCTATCTGCCATATTGTCTATAACACTGCCAGAAACGTAGAGCATGTCCTCAAGTCCCAAGATAATGAATATGACGGAGGTTGAGTGCCAACTTCCACTCCATTCAAGACAGGGCTCTAAGAAACCCCATTCTCAAGACTACTGAGGGTCCCAGTGGTGCGACCACCAGTGATCATTGTTGTCCCTTACCCATAGGGGGATAACTTTCAATTCTGGGTTGGGATTTACCGTACAGTCACAGGGACCTGTAAACGCCATACTTAGGAAATGTAGGCATCAACCTCCCTTCCACAGCGGTGACATGTTTTACTGTAGGGCTATAGGAGGAGCTCACTGACCATCCCGTTCCTCCAGGCCACTTATCTACTGAGAAAGAGGCCCAGATACTCATCGTTGTCAATAGTCCCAAGTTTCCAGAAATAATTCTGGTGGATGCAGTCACGTCCCAGTGAAGTAAGGGAAATGGTTTATGTAAATCATGTCCAAAAGTGACTTCTCTGTTTGGGGTGAGCCAGGCGGGTGTCCTATATTTTACCAACCAAGATGTGGGTGAGTATGAATACTGACCTCATACTGGGGCCTTCTTCTAGTAAATGTCCAATCGCTGTTAAGACCCGTAGCACACAGTAACTTAGGATTGAAATTTACTTTGACCCGTGGCTTCCATGTTCTGGAGTCCGGATGTCTAGCTAAGTTTTAGTTTCTCTATTTGTAGGATGAGCGGGGCCCCATCAAAAATAGAAAACACTTTATAGAAATAAAAATGGGATGGAATTTGCAGAGCTTTAATGTCCATGGCAACCATGTTTCTAAATGTACAGTGCTCTGTTCTGATCTGTTATAGTTTATTTTTTTGTGTATTGTACGAATGGCTTTCATTTTCTTGGTTGTTAGGCCCAAACCTTGTTATTGTATGCATGCATGCATCAGTTAGTTGTAGTACCTATGTATTGGCCACTAGATGGCTCCAAAGCACCATACAAAGCACAGCGTGCAGGAAAGTAGATACTGCAGTAATGTTGTCAAATAGTCTCCTGTGCTGCTGCGGAGTCAGCGACATCTGCCCTGTGTATCAGTACTTGTAAGCCAAAACTAGTAGTGAGTCCTTTAGAGCAGAGGTCCCCAACTCCAGTCCTCAAGGCCCACCAACATGTCATGTTTTCAGGATTTCCTTAGTTTTGCCCAGGTAATAATTGCATCACCTGTGCAATGCAAAGGAAATCCTGAAAACATGACCTGTTGGTGGGCCTTGAGGACTGGAGTTGGGGACCTCTGCTTTAGAGGTGCAAATATTTCAATATTTTTCTCTGTATATGGACCACTCCTGGTTTTAGTTTACAAATACTGATTAACCTATGGCAAAACCAATATAATTTGTGATGGCACTAGGCGTGGCTGCAAAAAGATCATACTATTCGTTACCATTCATAAATCAATAGTACGCGTGAAAATGAGAAACTTTATAATATATCTTATCAGAGAAATCTGCTTCTTTCTCCGCCTGGAATTGATCATTCATTTTCAAAATTCTCAATTCTTGAGTAGAATCTGAATTCAGTGAAAACAGATTGTTACATTACTGAGATTAGAAATTATGGTTGGTGCTCATAACGTTCTATCTAGCAGAGAGGGAGGAGCTAGAAGCAGAGCTCCTCCCATCTACATAGCTCTTATGAGCTCCAAATGCCAGATTGTACTCTAAAATTGAGAATTTTGAGAATGAATGATCAGACCAGGAATAGAAAGAAGCCGATTTCTCTGATAAGATATATTACAAAGTTTCTTATTTTCAGATGTACTATTGATTTATGGAATAAAAATTAAAACAACAATTACTCTTTTACACATCGTAGTGTAGAACCAGCTTCGGGACTGGTTTGTTTCTCCATACCTCCAAAATAAAAAATTCTGCATTTATTCAACAGGACACATCGTATAGAGAACCGCATGCATCACTTTATTTTATTTCAGAAAAGTGATCTGCTTTTTACAGATATTTGATACAGTAGTTATACAAATTCAGAAATTTACAAAATCTGTGCAAACTCTTTCTTTCCAAGTTGCCATTGTTTGAACGCATGCATAAACAATGAGCGTTAGGCAATGCCTGGCCAGGACTACAACTGCTGTCGTCTGCTTCGCTGGGATGAAAGGAGTTGTAGTTGTACTGCCCCCTAGTGGCCCGCATTGCCTAACTGTACAAATCATGAGCACGTTTCTATGTAAAAGTAAAAAGTATGTCTATGTACACGCCCGTAATGTGCATCACAGGACAATAATAAAAAAAAAGAATATGGTCGGCAAGAGCAATCTGGAAAATCTAAACTGATAAATATGTGAAATCTTCAGAGCAAGAGTCTACACGATTCATGTTCTCGACTATAACCACAGGGGCAGTGGTGCCACTTAAAGGGGGTCGATCATCAAAAATATTACCTATAGTTCTTGTGGGTTTTTTTTTTCCATAAAGGCCTCCAAATGAAGTTACATTACAAAATTAAAATTTTCCATAACTTTATTATTAAAATAAAATATGCTTTGTTTGCTGTATATTTTGCAGCATTGTCAGTGTTTTGCTTTGTGGCAAATTTTTTTGTACACATTGGAAAAGATGCAATTGACATTTTGATAGACATTTACCAAGCAACATAACATATATAGATATCACAACTATAAAAGCACCAAGCCACAATGTCGTATAATATTATAATTTAATAGCAGGGGGGCTCGTTAGTCTATAAAATACATGTGAGCTGCTGCAGAACCTCTTTTTTCACTAGTAATGCATATATTCCTTTCTATTATTAATTGACATAAACTGTCTTCATTATAATTTTACAGAACCTGGGGGATTTATTATGAGATTTTGCTACAGATGGGGCAACAAAATTGTATAATCATCACTGCAGCTGCTGAAGAACCTCTTCCTTAATGAATTTCTGCAAAGCGATCATTGACCGGCCTCTACTGGGTACTGAGATAATCGGCACCTATGCAATGTCGCTTATCTCTGTGTAGTCAGAATGTGACATTTCTACAAATATTTACATCATGTGTGGAATATTTCCTAACTATTCTAGTAAGAAAATATTTTCTAGTCCCCGATTTTAGAACTATTTTTTTTCATTGATAGAAGATTTATTTTTGATGAAAGAATCCCTTTAAGAATATTTCTCTTGGTTGACCCCCTTCCCAGCCCTCCCGAATTCCCCAAAATACTATAAACATATTCTATGTCTCATTATAAGAAAATATTTTGGCAAAACAAAAAAAAAATAAAATAAAAGCAATCGTGATGTATAATTGAGAAAAATAGAAATCTGTAGTCAAAGCCAGCATGATTGTAAAATAAAAGCAAACAAAAACTCCACGCTCGAAAATTCATCTCCTGCAAGTCTGATAATGAAAAATATTCTATACAAAAAATAATCTGCATCCTCACGTAATGCCTTCCGAAGATTTACACACACATGCAGACATACAGAATAGTAATATATATATACAGTCACACACACACGCACTAATTTACATAGAAACAGGGACCAAGAAAAGAAAAGGCCTATAATTACAACAGCAACTATCTGGACAAGGATACATCGGTGTGTTATGTACATAGATGAAGACAACATGCCAGCGAAGGGTGCTGCAGTAGGTGCTGCACTGACGACACCTAGACTGATGAGTCTGCACAAGTTAGGAGGAGTCCTTTGGCGTTGCGACCTTGGTGGCGCTTCCATTCTGTGACTTGTAGCTGGTGAAGCTAGGTGTGTGGATGGTACGGATGCTCTTCATACCGTGAGTCAGTGAAGTGGGAGAGACAGAAGAAGAGGGGGAAGTAGCAGAAGAGGAAGGAGAAGGAGGAGATGGTCTGCCATTTGCATTCTGCAGTGAAAATGAGAGATGGTGACCTTTACCTGAATAGGTTGGGCTCTGCAGCTTCGACGTGCCGTTATGAACAGGACGGATAAGGGAGGAAGCGTTAACGGTACGACTGGGCTGAGAGTTAGAATTGGGTACAGGGACGTGAGACTTCACAGGCGGATTATGGGGGTTAGAGGTATCGTTACACTGAGCAGAAACAGAGCTGCTTTTTCCAGTGTTAGGAGAAAGAGCTGGAATCTTAGAAGCAGATAAAGTAGGGGAAGCAGCCTTAATATCCCCACCAGCTTTCTTAGTACCTCCGTTAGCCTGCAAATAAAGATGGCGGGAGACAGTTTGTCAAAATGTTTAACATTAATACACCAACAGGGGCGCAGGAAAAAAAAAGCCCCCACCCAAATGGAAACATTTAATGTTCTCACTGGACCTGGAAGAAACCATAAAGCACAGAAAGTTTTGGAGAACTTGGGACGTGAAAGATGTGGCGCCCAACCTGGGAGATGCGGTGCTCTGCTACATGCATTGTGAGGAGAATGGTGGCAAGCGGTTAATGGAATGCGGTGGCACATACATGTTAGTACCGGACGACATAGACACCACTGCACACACGTGCACTCTGATTTTGGGCTGCCGCATGTTACCACAGTATAAGCTGAGGTTTCACGCATCTCAGCTGAACATCTTGAAGTGGAACCAAGCAGTGGGTGTTTTATTGCGGGCATGCAGAGATATGGCAAGAGTGAGATAATACTACAGGATTTCTCATGCCACCAGATCCAGATGTTTAACGAAAACAAGAGTGAAAGCATACGCTATCCTTGTTTTGGTTACACTGATTCAGTAACTTGGCTTGAAGTCATTTTTAGTTTTCAAAATCTTTTTTGTCCTTCCAAAATTGCGTTTCTAAGGTAAAACTACCTGTCTGAATTGACGTTGTGGCTCCTGTAGCTTTGGCTGTTTGCTAGTTTTTTCCATACTTCCTTGTCTAGTTTTAGAAGACATTGGTATTGGCATTCTGCTGGTTTGTGAAGCTCCATTTGATCCCTACGGGAACAGCCAACAGGAAGAGAGAGACAGAAAAAAATAACAAATCAAATGACAGAACTGATTTCACCCAGTGTTCACATTCCATGCTTGACCAACATCATATCAATCTCTATAGTCATGCAGAAGAAACATCAGAGGTTATAAAAATCATGGAAGAAATACAAAAAACACAGGTCATGTCAATCAAGCAGGTTCTGTTTTGTTCTTCATCTGCCCATCACCAAGTTATCAAGCTTATTAAACCAGCATCTTGTTAGACACCTACAGGAAAAGCCAATCACCAGAAGAACACCACTCAGAGGATTAGGCGCAATTTGTCATCGGCACACTGTTAGGTTTTAGCAGTCTTGTGCACTGGTACCTTACGTGCTGTAGTAGGTATGGATGATGGAGTCTCAACAACTGTTTTTGTATCATCCACTAATGCAGATTCTTTAACAACCACAGAGGTGATCATCAACATTTTGTTATTGTCCCTGGATTCTATGAGATCAGATCCTGGTTTTGGGTTCATTTCACTTATTGTACTTTCTAGCTGCTTTATGGTTTGCTCAAGACTGTCTAAGGTTCTGTATGTATTTTGCCTGATCTCATCGGTTCTTGACACACAACCTGGTTCTTCAAAGTTGAGGCCTTCTGTTTGGCTATCGTCTTCTTTGCACTTCGATCTTTCAATTTCAAACCTTTTTGCTTCTTTGTGTTGCTTTACAGTCCCATCGAGCTCCTCCTCATCCTCGTAGACCACGACTTGTAGGGTCTTCTTCCCAGTTTTTGTCCCTGTACGGATGGCTTGTGTGAGAGCCACCAGCTGTTTTTTGGGAAATTTGAACTTAAACTTTTTCTTCACGTCTTGTCTCTGGCCATACAGGTCGTCGGAAATATCTGACTTTTCTTCGTCTACCGGGATTCCTTGGGAGACAGTATTATCGAGAAACATACTTTTCTTCATTTCTGCTAGAGATGGATAATTAAATCTGATTTTATTTGGAGACAAAAGACTTTCCTGATTATTGACCATTTTGGTTTCTTCAACCTTTTTTTCTTTGGGTGGAGAGACAATTGGTTCTTTATCTTCTTCTTCTTCCTCCTCCTCCTCCTCATCAATCTTTGCCTCTGACATAATTTTTTCCAAGTCATCATCACATTCTTCAAATATTGTTGATAACCTTTTATAGGCGGATTTTATATCCATTGGTTCATCAAAAATGATAATGACCGGCTTTTTGTCTGTGCACTCAACCGGATCTTGTAGGTCGGAATTGTTGGAAGGAATTTTCACATTTTCTTTATCCACGGAAACAGTTTGTACCTCTCCACCTTTCCGGTTTACAATATCTTGTACTTCACCTGTTGACAGGACCTGAACCTGAGTATTCGTGATAATAAAAGCAATGTTATCTGCTGGAGATCTTGGTTCAGGTGATGAGATAGTCGGAGATTCAATGTCCTCACTCTGTTGGCTTGTAGTCCTTCGAGTATTCTTCTGTCTTAATACAACTGTTTGGCCTAAGTCTAAGTAGGGCATTCCCTGTTCTTGGGTTGGAGAACTACCTACTGGGCTATCCTGGCTCTCTACACTAGAAACTTTGACAAATGTGGACTTGGACTCTGAGATTTTGTGATCTGTTCCTCCATTAACCACCTCTTGCATTGTAGAACTCAAGTGCTTTAGGTTTTCCTTATTGTGAAATTTATATATGCCCAGGTTTACCAATTCTTCATTTTTAATTTCTTTATTAGATTCTTCGCTATCTTTAGAGCTCGGCTGGTCCCTGCCTATGAATAGACTGTAGGTTGACTGTTCATTTGCTACAACCTTCTCCACCTGCCTAATCTGAGAAGAAATAGGTGCAGAACTTGGTATCGATTGAATTTTCCACTTGTCCTCTTTGCTTTCAACAAGTTTTGGGCTTTCAGGACTTACACTTTCTTTTGAAATAATGCATGACACCTATGAGGAAATATTAGAGGGGAAATCAACTTAATTAGAAATGTATTTCTCAATAAAAGTGAAATAAATCTATAATAAATGGTAAGTATGTTGTTAATTATAGAGATGAAATATGCTGACTTACATCTTGACTAAATAAAAAAAATAAAATAAGCAAATGCATTTTGATCAAACTATAGCCGTACTGTGCAATTCTAGTAAAATCTAGAGAGAAAGCTAAAAATATTTCTTGGAAATATTTAAAAAAAATGAAATTAAAATTTGTAATATTTTTTATTTATTCATAAAGGTCTCTAAATTAGTTCACCAAACACATAGATACACAGCAAGGAATATTCACACCCGCTGTGCCTAAGGATGGGGTCACAAGACCGTATTTTCTCTCGGCCGTGAAAATCTGTCCGATTATGCTAATCACGCTCTGATCAGAGAATGATCACAGTGTGATCTGATATTCTCAGATATGGAGACGATGGGAAAAAAATGTCATCATCTTCTTTATTTTGTAAGGCCGGGATCACACGTGTGAGAAACTCACACGAATTTCGCATCTCAATATGCAGCACTGCCGCCGACACTCGGGACCGGAGTGTGCGGCTGTATGTATATCTATGCAGCCGCACGCTTCGGTCCCGAGTGACGGCGGCAGTGCCGGATATTGAGATGTGAGACTCGTGAGTTTCTTGCACGTGTGATCCCGGCCTAAGTCCAATTTTTTGACAGAGCCATGGACTTGCATGGCCGCTTGTAATCCGATTTATGGATCCAAATCACGCATACTGCGATTTTTCTTAGGACCGACTCGGTCGAAGGAAAATATTGGACATGTGCATGACCCCTTGGACTAACATTGGTCAGAGTGTGATCCGATGTTTTGTCTGTCATCTACAGGAGCTCAAAAGGTTTACAGGGGCAGATTTCTTACCATAAAAAGGCGCCAATCAACCAATCGGTGCTCATTAAACTCCCTTTTTTTAATTTTAGGTGTTGCATTTCCCTGCAGTGGCCACCACAGGCTAAACTAAGAATTACACAATGTCATTCCAAATCACTGGGCTGTTTGCGTGATGCAGGACAGGACAGGTCCTTCAGAGAGAGAGACCCTCTTTAAAAGGTTGCTCTCCGATCTTGCTAAGAATTGAGGATTTCAGCAATGGGAACCCCCCCTCTATTAACTACGAATCTCAATGGGTTTCAAATCCATACAACCCATTTAACTACATTTCCCAGAATGAACGTAATCATAGCAGGCTCTTTGTAGATGTCAAACATGCAAGAAACACAGATTCGAAGCTGTCAGTAAATATACAGACCAATGAGAAACTGTAGATCTGCATGCAAGGTTGAAAGTGAGGTGAGGAAGTATCCGCTAGGGATAAGACATCTTGTAAGTCAGTTAGATACACAAGAGACTTCTAGCAGCTTGGGATATTGCACTGGTTTTTAGTAACTTTGGGTTAGTTGTATAGGCCTAGAAGGTTACTGATCGGCCTCACACATGAAATTACCTTCTTTTCCTTGGGTAGAGCTAAACCCGCAGTTCTGTAATCTCTCTCGTGAACCTCTGATTTAGGGGGCTCATATTGCACCTTTGAATTGATTTCCACTACAGAGCACTTCTGGAAAGCCTACGAGATGTACAACGTGACACACAATCTTAGAACTGACACAGAAATATTTTTTCTATATTCTCCTAAAGATATACAAGAAATTCAATATATACATAGGTGGTTATAGTCCAAACCAGTGGTGCCAGTACATATGCATCAGCACTCCTGTAGACAGAATGCTATGACCAACCATGGAGAACCAAAGAGCTGCCATCAGTCTCCTACAATCGGGTCTAAAGTAGAGGAGGGTGACCCCTTCTATAAGACTGAGGTCTGCGGCAGGGAGAGGCTACTGATCAGCTACAAATAATATCTTCCTTTACAGGTGGGTAGAGAGGTGCAGGGGTATGGGGGAAGATGTCTTATAATGGCCACCACTATTTTAAAGAAGACCTGTTTCCAAGTTAAAAGGGCCACTTTTGGTGATTATTTTATTCATGCTGCTCCTGGGGGGAGTGTCTTTTGGCTACTCTGCATTATTACCCTATGAGCCACGCCTCCTTGGAAAAGACTACAAAAAATTAGCACTAGATAAAAAGACCCATATCTCTGGGACCGTATGGTGGATTTTAAGAAAACACAAACCTGAGTACTCGGGAGGGCAGTAGGAATAAATCAAGAGCAAAACTAGCCACTTTGGACTCCGTGACGGGCCCTCTTTTAGGCTACGTTCTCATCTGCATCACTGTTGTAAAACAGGGTCAAAACCCATTCACTATAAAAATAATCTCTTGGATCCTTTCCTAGTTTTCCCTACATGGCAGAAACCTAAAAGGCAAAAACTATTGTACTACATGAAAAATAAAATGGGTCAGTTACCTGAAGTTCTGCCATGATTCTCTCTCCTTCCTCTTCCTCCTCATCTACTTGAGAAGTCTTGACGGGACTCTCCATTTCAGGCTTGATGGTTTTTGGTGGTGGTGGAGGAGGGACGTCTTCTAAATCCTATATTGATTTACAAAGGACATAATAATATGTTATTGGGATCCTGGTATAATGCTTTTTGGATGCTCGGACTACATCGCATGAAGGACATTTTGTAGTCACAGACGTACAAAGTCTAGTGATTAACTTACAGATGGCAGACAATGTGGCACCACAGACTCCTCTCACCTTGCTGTCTTTCCAGTCGGACGTCCATGAAGTGCTCAAACTACTTCCAAGGGGGTACATGCGACGAGGAGGGGGTGGAGGAGGAGACTTGATTAACTTATCATTTTCTTGCTCACTTTCCTGACCTCCTTCTAAAAGACAAAACAAGTGTAAGCCATAACCACAGCTAACGCTGGTCTTGATGCTGCTACATGACCAGAGATGTGTGGTTCAACTGGGTCACTGGTCAGATGTCCACCAACCCTACTCCATATGTATGTAACCTACTAAGAAGATGCGAAGGTCCACGGAGAAGGAAAAGCTCTCACACCTTTTCCCAACTTTAGAAATTAATCTATATTTCCTGTTCATAAGTTACCCAAAAACAAACAGGTACCCAATGAGATACCTTTATACGTGTTCTATTTATATTCTCAAAATATAGAAAATCCCACATTAAACACCTAAGATCCTAAAGCTAGTAAGTAAAGGACATTGTTCTTTATCGTGGATCATACCATTGACCTCTGATTTTTCTAGGCTCTCTAGTTTTGAAGTCTGGGGTGGCATTTCTAGGCTGGGTATTGACTTCATTATATTGGCTTGTGCTTCTTCCAGCATCTTCTCAAATTCTTTCCCATTGTAATGGTCCAAGTTTTGTCTTTTTTCTTCAAATTTCCTCTCTGCTTCCTAGAAGGAGAAACATGCAATCGATGACTAAACATTTTTCAAAAATGTAATGAACGTTTTACGGAATCGATAAAAATCTGTATGGTAAATAGTGAGGAGCACTAAAGGACACAACTCACACCGCCCAGTCCCTGCAACCAGGAGGCAAAATGACCACGAGGAGGGTCAAGACGAAAATGTATCTTTCTTGTCCCTTGCATCAATTATTCAGATACGATCATGGAGGTGACTTAGGGGGAAGATTCAGAAAGATACCGGGAAAATACAGCTACATAAAAAAAAAGCAGTGGGGAAATCTCACCCCAAAAATGACTTGTTTTAGTCTCAATTATACATTTAAAGGTTGTCCATCATTCATGATTCCAGAATGCTGAAAGGACTCACAGAAGAAACGGAGGTGGCAAGACATACAGAGTCATATTTAGGCCAGTTTCACGCACCCTACATTCATGGACAATATATGAACCTTTATGTCCAGACTCCCCGCCCGTCTCTAGACCTGAACGCGACAGCGTATGAAGCAGTTGACTTTGGGTCATGACTGAGCCCTGCAACCGGTACAGACGTTGCGGATCGTGAATGACGGACATGTGAAATCGGCCCTATAGAAGTCTAAAAAGCTTCATGCATAAAGCTGAAGCCTGGCGAGGTCGACAACTCTCTGGATGCCAAGTATGTATAAACCTGCTCTAGACCACCAACAATGCTGGTAATAATGCCCACTCATACACTGCCATAGACCACCAGGGATACACAATTTAACTCTTTCTTTGGTCAATTCTACCAGTGATACTCATATCAACACCTTCACTGCCACAGACCCCAAGATATTAGTATTAGGCCGGGATCACACACAGCGAGATACGGCTGAGTCTCTCTGGTTAAAACCAAGCTCTGGCACCGGCACTCCGGAGCGGAGCGTGCGGCCGCACAGCAATACATGGAGCCGCACGCTCCGCTCCGGAGTGCCGGTGCCAGAGCTTGGTTTTAACCTGCGAGACTCGGCCGTATCTCGCTGTAGTGTGACTCCGGCCTTACCATAAACCCACTCACTACCTTAGCTAATTATGACAAATTATTTGGAGCTATTTCAGGTCACCCAATTTAGCAGGAAAAGTCCTAAGTCCTCCTAACTTTCCTACTCAGTGGTACTACAATGTCTTGGGGGGAATATTGGGGGGCCATACAATAAATTCTGACACCATTATGCATAAAGAATAATACTCTAGTATTTCATGTACCTCTATAGACACTGCTCGATTCCTGTAGCTTACATGTTGAATTTCTTCAATAAATAAGCTTTGGCCAGAGGATCCGTTGTTTAGTTGAGTAGGTTGTGCCGTTGGAGTGTGCTCCGGTGTCGCGGGAGCTGCTGTGCTTGATGACTGGTGATTTGCTGATGAATCTACTAAATGGCTGCTCTGGGTATTGGAAGTAAAGGCATGGTTCACCAGAGCTGAGGAGTGTTGGGATTGCTGCATGAGGACGGGCGAACTCTGCACGTGGAGAACTTTAACTCCAGCAGACAACGGTACCACCTCTGACTTCACGGAGGTAGTCTGGGCTTCTACTGTGGCTCCTGGTTCGATCGGCGCTGACTGAAGGTAGACTTGACTCTTCTCTTCTTTGCTTTGGATTATTTCAGTTTCGGTAACTTTCTCGCTGATGGTGTATTGGTTATTTTGATTGTAGTCAACAGTCTTGGATGATCCATCAGAAACATGTCTAGAGATAAAATAAAGCAAACACCATGTGGCCACGAGAATTGTTTGAGACGAAGCGCTCTTCAGAATTTTGCTAATATTGAAGTTGCGGTACCACTTTCCTTCATTTTCCCCTCAGCACATGCTTTCATAGATAACAGTGCAGCAATGACACTGCCCATGAGATCTAGTTGAGATGAAACAGACGACTCTATACAACTGCTTGTCCTAGAATATGGCTGTGTTACCCCTTTAAAGTGTCCTGGTTGACCTCAACTTCTACTAGAATATGAAGGAGGTTCTGATGCCTTAATGGTCTCCCTCGGGTGTCAGGATTTTTTTAATTAAACTGGCTCTGTTAAGATTATGTTAAAAATTACACAAGTTTTACAGCTGTATAGATCACAGAATAACAAGAAAAATGACACCTGTCTTGTAGTAATCCGATGTGCCAGTGCTAAGAAATCCATCTTTTGCAGTAACATACAAAGTACCCTGGAAGTGCATTGGGGCGTGTTGATGCACCCTGAGCATATGGACACGCCCCCAATGCACTTCCATCCTGCTTTGCATGTGACTTCAAAGCTTGGTATCTCAGCGCTGGTACATAGGATTCTTACGAGACAGGTATCATTTTTATCGATATGATGAGACCTAAGCAGCCATGCCACTTGTTTCAGTAATAAAAACATACCGATCTGTTCCCTTTAAGTTTTAAACATGAAAAAAAAAAATGCACGTATTGAATTGAGCTCACCTTCTTAAGGCAGACAGGGCATCAGTCATGTTTCGGATCCTCTTCAGTAAGCTGTCCAGTTTGTGTGGCTCCTCCTTCAGAAACCTAACTGCTTCCACCTCAACCCGTAAGACAGCCCTCATTTTATTCTGTAGGTATGGAAATTCCCCTAAAAGTACAAAGAACATGCTACCTTTATGTTGAAGACTTAATGATGTCAGAATAAAGGCAAGGTGACTTGACTTTGCCCAAAAATTTCTAAAAATTATTTCTTAATAATATGCAAAAGGTAAAAAAAAATCATCTATCAATAATTGCAGAAAAATCTCATTGAACTTTCTAAATTTTTGCACTAAAACACATTATGGACTGACTCACTTCACACTACAGGAACGAGGGTCTTACACTCTTGCAAGACACGGCGACATTTTAGGTTGTAATGACACCACTAGGTGATGCTATTCTATCAAATTTTGCCCAAAAAGTATCATGTCTATCACAGATCTGCCATATGCTATTTTGTTAAAGCATTTTACACCCCTGTCTTAAACTATATGTATATATATATATATGTATTTACGTACACATACATTACTGTGCAAAAGTTTTAGACAGGTGTGTAAAAATGCTGCACAGTATGAACAATAGAAATGCTAATAGTTTATTTTTGTCAGTGAATAAAAGAAAAATTTAAACCAATATTTGATGCTTCCAAAGCATCAATTTTTGTATGCACGCAGTCAGGGGTTTTGTTCGAGTATGGTCTGGTGTATGAGCAACAAATTCTACCAAAAAGGTGGTAATGATCATCATTTTTCATACATAGGTGGAAATATAGTTATTAACCAAAACATAAACAAGTGGATATGAGGCTGAAAACTGGGTGAGTAACAGACACATTCTGCTACACAGGTGAGGTTGTGGAAGACAGTTTCATCCTATAGTAAAATATATACTTTATTAATATTATTAAAAGTAACATAGAAACCCTAATATTATGTCTGAATGTAATACGTCCAACCCACTCGCATAGTGGTCAGACCGAATTGTTACTTTTAATAATATTAATAAAGTATATCTTCTAATATGTGGGGGGGTTTCTTGATGTTAGAGGTGTTTAGGTTCTCTATGATTTATACGTGGAAGAGTTTCATGTCACAGGTCATACACCTTGGCAAGACTAAGTTCAGCAAAAAGATACAAGTGCCCCCACCCCTCCCCCCCCGATTCATCAAAGCAATTTTTATAGAAAAATTGCTAAAATTTTATGCAATTTGAAGTTGCTGAAAAATGTTGCGGCTTTTGGCGTTTTCATGCCAGTTTCCTCGAGCTCTGCCGATACAGGCAAATTGGGATGGGGGGCTCGTCAGCACAACTTGCCTAATTCCTGATGAGCTGTGGCGTTCCCTACACCAGAACTCTTACTCCGGTCAGAGACTCTTGATGCATCAGGAACGTCTGACTCTCAATCTATCACCCCATCAAGATCGATGAGTAAATCTCTGGTCTTGATGAATCACTGCCTACACTACTCCCCCAGGCAAAAATTTCAAAGCAAAAAGGGGTTTCAAGATGAGGGTTCTGGGAAGTTTGGGGCTGCATTTCGACAAATGGAATTTAGGGATTTGGTCAGGATTTATGGTGTCCTCAATGCTGAGACATACAGGGAGACACTTATCTATCCTGCAATACCATCAATGAGGAGTCTGATTGGTTCCAAATTCATTCTGTAGAAGGAAGGTGACCCTAAAGAACTATCTTCAGTGTACAGAAAACAAAAAGTCCTGGCAGTGGTGATAGGGTCCCCACAGAGCCTCCATCATAGACTCTGCCTGGGATTACACAAAGAGATTGAACAATTTGCACAAGTCACATCTTGAGAAGACCCGTGGTTAGCTTTCTCAGATGTTTGGAAAGACCTCCTGCCGAGATCCTTCAGTAACTGTCTGCAAGTGCCTAGAAGAACAAGTGACGCCTTGATGCAACTTTGGTTACTCCAAGTATTGATTTAGTTTTGTTCATTTACTTTGTTAATTGATAAAAATAAAGCTATAAGCTCTTCTGTCTGTAGAAGCGTTCTTACTCTGCAGCATTTTTTTCACCCCTGACGAAAAGTTTTACACAGTGCGGTATATGATGAAGAACCTAAACACACATGACGTTTCTTAGTCCCTACCTTTCAGGTTAGACACGGCTTCACCAATCTGACGCAGGACAAACGCCCGATCCTCCACATCCTTCAGAGTTACTCCTCGGGTACAGCTGGAATCCTTCTTTACGTCTTCTACAAAACTCTCCAAGTCACTGGAAGAAAGGGCAACAAAACTCATAATCTGACATCATTTTGAGCTTAAACCCATTCTCTTGGTTAAAGGGATTGTACAGGATTAAAGAAATATGTTTTCTTCCCAAAAATAGGCCACACAGACACCTCTGACCCTTCTCCATTGTTTGTGCCTCATCATGTCAGTATCAGGGGGAAGATAAGCTTTGTTGATGCCCCCTGATGGACAAACATTCATCTGAGAGCTTAGCCCCAATTTATCCAGCGTCCTATGCAGCTGCCTACTGTGCCAATCCCTGTTTTAGCCTTGCTCTTTAATTCATTTGGTAGGTATGTCCGGAAGACAGCGCACAGGAGAAAACAATTCAACCTCTTTCTCAGAAGCCATTATTATATGTGAATACATGCAGTTTAGTATTTGCAATAGTGAATCTTGAGACATGTCCGTTTAAGAAAAGAAGAATAAATTCTTGGAAATGTGCATTAATACGGAGAATTTTCCAGGAGGAAATCTGTCTGCCTGTAGCCACTGCTTGGCATTGCATACTAAACCTGGATGGGCATAGAATTGCAGGGGAGCTGTATACATTCGTATACAATCAGCACCCCCTAGTGGTGGCTTCAGACAGCCAGAAATGTATCATTCTTCTCTGAGGTTGTGAGATGAAAAGAAGGGGAACTGAAGGTTTCAAAATGCGTTTAAAGCGAAACAGTCACCAGATTTCAGAAAAGTAACTACATAAATATGTAAAGAAATCTTCAAACTGATGAGGCTGGTGTACTTACTTTGAAAATACATTTCAGAATGTCTGTATCATTTTTTAAAGCTTCCTTGCCTAATGATAAAATGAATGTTTTAGAAGTTCAGCCAAAGCTGGGATTAGATTAGGCATATCTGGGTACAACTTGTGCTTTTCTCTTACTTTATTATATCTCTTAGATCACTATTTTGCACCAATAATAAATCTGACATATTTTGCAGCTTCTCTTAGCCGTGGCTACTTTTTTTTTTTTTTTTTGACAATTGTGTAGTAAGGTGAAAAAATAAGTATCTAAAGCATATAATAATTGTGGTGCGGGACATGGATGCAAGTTTTAGTGCATTCTGAGCTATAATTTTTGTGCATTTGGAATAGTAAATCTGCCTTGATGTTTGTGTCGGACACAGGGAAATGAGATTGTGAGCTCTGTTGGGGGACAAGGACGTATATGAAAGGCGACGATCTCTGATAATTAGATACCAAGATCCTTATGTAATACAGACATTATTAAAAAGATCTCTTAGACCTGAGGAGGCAGGCGTACTTACTTTGAAAATTGTTTTATGAGCCTCTTATTAAAGTGATTATTTTAGGCATCTGATGTCTATCTTGGATAGTTATTGTAAATACAAGCAATTTTGTAATTTACTGCTTATTAAATTCTTCAGCCATTCTTGAGATATTAACACTTTTATTTTAGCTACAGCTCGTTTCCTTGGAAACCGACCTCTGCTGCTAGACAGTAAAACACAGCAGGGCTTATTACAAGCTCTTTACTATTAAGATATTAGGCATTGTTTTGAAACTGACAGTAGCCATCTATTAAGAAATAACTCTTTAACAAAAAGTCATGAAAACATTCAAGAAAGCATAATACAGATGTTCTGATAACATTTTCTTAAAAGTAAGTACACCAGCCTCATCAGGTTTAAGGTTTATTTAATAATGTTTGTCGTGTGAAATCTGGTGGCAGATCCAGTTTAATAAAAGTAGCAGGCCTTTGTCTGGCAGTGTGAACCAGGCGTAGATCGGCGACAGGTTTACCGCCACTTCTGAAGAGCAGCGAGAGAAGCGCAAATCTGATAAAAGTGGCAAATTGCGTAAATGTGGAGGATGCAATAATCCCCTGGTGCGTTTTACATAGATTGAGGGCGTCCGCAGACAAGATGAGCGCCTTATTCAGGTGCGACGGGTTACAATGGGAATGAGTGAAAATGGGCGCAGGTGGATATAGTGGCAGACACAAGATATGGCGGCAGACACAAGATATAGCGGCAGACACAAGATATAGCGGCAGACACAAGATATGGCGGCAGACACAAGATATAGCGGCAGACACAAGATATGGCGGCAGACACAAGATATAGCGGCAGACACAAGATATGGCGGCAGACACAAGATATAGCGGCAGACACAAGATATGGCGGCAGACACAAGATATAGCGGCAGACACAAGATACGGCGGCAGACACAAGATATAGCGGCAGACACAAGATATAGCGGCAGACACAAGATATGGCGGCAGACACAAGATATCGCGGCAGACACAAGATATGGCGGCAGACACAAGATAAAGCGGCAGACACAAGATACGGCGGCAGACACAAGATATAGCGGCAGACACAAGATATGGCGGCAGACACAAGATATGGCGGCAGACACAAGATATGGCGGTAGACACAAGATATGGCGGCAGGCACAAGATATGGCGGCAGACACAAGATATGGCGGCAGACACAAGATATGGCGGCAGACACAAGATATGGCGGCAGACACAAGATGTGGCGGCAGACACAAGATATGGCGGCAGACACAAGATATGGCGGCAGACACAAGATGTGGCGGCAGACACAAGATGTGGCGGCAGACACAAGATGTGGCGGCAGACACAAGATGTGGCGGCAGACACAAGATATGGCGGCAGGCACAAGATATGGCGGCAGGCACAAGATATGGCGGCAGGCACAAAATATGGCGGCAGGCACAAGATATGGCGGCAGACACAAGATATGGCGGCAGACACAAGATATGGCGGCAGACACAAGATATGGCGGCAGGCACAAGATATGGCGGCAGACACAAGATATGGCGGCAGACACAAAATATGGCGGCAGACACAAGATATGGCGGCAGACACAAGATATGGCGGCAGACACAAGATATGGCGGCAGGCACAAGATATGGCGGCAGACACAAGATATGGCGGCAGACACAAGATATGGCGGCAGGCACAAGATATGGCGGCAGACACAAGATATGGCGGCAGACACAAGATATGGCGGCAGATACAATATATATCGGCAGACACAAGATATAGCGGCAGACACAAGACGGGTGATTGATTTCACCAGGACCATCCCCGCCTGTTGCAGGGACGTTCCGTTAGAGGGAGCGGATCGGCACAACAGCTGCTGATGTCTCGGAGACGAATCGCTGCCGAAAACGCTGTCACTGAAAACCGAAGAGCTGAGAATAAAATAAAAAATCCCCTAAACTGGAACATTTCTATAAAAATGTCAGCGTCTCGTAGACTGCGGGGGGATTATGGATGTAGACCAAGGGCACCGATATCCGGCAGTAAATATGGACAGATTATGTGTCCTCGGTGACTAATGACCTTCTGCAGGAGAAGAGAGGAGGAGAAGACTGCGGCTGACAACAGCGACATAAATCCTATGTGTTACAGAAGGCGAAACTAGCAACTGCTGCTTGTATTAATGCATGAAATGCTGGGAATTGTAGTTCCACATGAGCTACGGGTTATAAAGTGAGGACTTGTATAATGCCGTCATGTGACGCCAGCACAAAATATAACATTTATACTGTATACAAGATACAGTATTCCAGGAGATATATATATATATATATATATATATATATATATATATATATATACATATATATATATATACATATATATATATATATATATATGTATATATATATATATATATATATATACATTTCTAAACACAGCAGGTGAAGCAAGTATTGAACAAGTCATCCATTTTCTAAGTAAAAGATGCTATTGGCATGAAATTCTCATCAGATGTCAGTAACAACCCATCCAGTCCACACAGGCATAGAAATCAAACCTGAGATGTCCATAACTTAATGTATGAGTAGTAATGAGAAATGACACAGGGAAAATATTGAACACAAGGAAAGAATGAAAGAAAGAGAGTGAAAGATAGAAGGAAAGAAAGGAAGGAGGGAGAAAGAAAGGAAGAAGGAAAAAATGAAGGGGAGAGAAAGGAAGGAAGGAAGGAAGGAGAAAGGACGGAAGGAAGAAAGGAAGAGGGGAAAAAAGAATGAAAAGGAGTAGGAAGGAAAGTGAAGGAAGAAAAGAAGGAAGGAAGGAGAAAGAAAGGAAGAAGGAAAAAATGAAGGAAAGAGAAAAAGAAAGAGAAAGAAAGAAAGAGAGAAAAAGAAAGAAAGAAAGGAAGAAAAAAAGAAAGAAAGAAAGAAAGAAAGAAAGAAAAGGAAGAAAGAAAGAAAGAAAGAGGGGAAAAAGAAAGAAAGAGAAAGGAAGAGGGGAAAAAAGAATGAAAGAGAGTAGGAAGGAAAGCGAAAGAAAGGAGGAAAGAGGGAAGGAAGGAAAGAAAAGAAAGATAGAAGTATGCAAGAAAATAAAAGAAGATAAGGAAAAAGAAACAAAAGGAAAGAAAGACAATTTAATAACCTGTCTTTCTTTTCTTAAATTGTATTTACACAGTTTATATATTTTCTATTTCCTACTGCTAATATATCACCACTGGATTCTGTAGCGCAGTACAGAGATTGTCATCATTCTCATCAGTTCCTGTCCCCTATTTCATCTCTCATATACATAAGTGATGATTTCATAGGAAGCTAGATTACCTCATCGTATTTTTTGGGAGTGTGGCACAAACCCAAGTACCTGACTGAAACCTACACAAATATGGGAGAGCACCGAAACTCCATGCAGATGATGCTTGGATTAGTACACATCTTTATATCATGATATATTTACAGGATTATGGTTGAAACAAAGGTTGCTAAATTTTCCTATTTCCTCCTGGTTTTCAAAATTATACTGTCATTCAAAAGAATTCTTTACCAGGACAAGTCGTGTGATGGACTCACAGGTGCACAGCTCAGTACAAGCGTGATGGACTCACAGGTGCACAGCTCAGTACGAGGTCATACCACCGTGTGAGCACCACATGATCAGGACAGGTTATTTAGGTCATGAAACTAAAAGCGTTATCCCAACTTCTGAACTGGGTAAAATTGCAATGTGCTTGTGAAAAAACAGCAACTTTGTGATTTACTTATTAAAAACCCCCTTCATTCTCCAGAACAGAGGGATTTTTAATGGTATAACCCCCGTATTGCGCTGCGCTATGCCTGTATTCTGTACTCCTCATACAGTAATGGGGTTGTGTCTCTTTTACGCCTTTTAGGACATTTCCATTTACTAGACAATCATGTCCGATTTGTTTTTGTCTTGTACCTTAACTTTAGGACGATCTGCTCCTCGTCCTGGAGGTATTTCTGCCGCTCTTGCTCCACCATGACGCGTTGTCTCTGCACCGGGTCCTCCAGGTTTTTGACCATTTCGGTCATTTTACTACTGATTTCCTGCTCGGCTTTCTTCATCATGGTTCTCACCATCTCCTGGTTCTGCACCTGCAATAATAATAATAAAAAAAGTTATTTTTTTCTTTTCCGTTCCTGTGTTTCCCCTCTCATGGTGGAGATGGAGCCAGCGAGGAGACGGTGATAACATAATAATACTGGGTGAGATGGAAGATTGCTCTCTGGCTTCACCATAAACCCAGCAGATATGGATGATGACGAGGACTACTTAGGCGCAGAGGCGTAACTTGCAGATCATGGCCCCAATGCAAAAGTTCTAGCAGGGCCCCCAATTAGCAAATGTATTTAATAGTATTGGTCAAAGGGTGTTCTGGGCCCCTCTAGACTCTAGGGCCCGGTGGACTACAGTTACACCTCTCATTAGAATTGATTGCCATTTCTATGGGTGTTTTCTTTAATTTTCTTTAGTCCCGAAACACATCAAAATGTGAGAAGGTGCAATTGATTGGATTAAAGGGAATATGTCACCAGGTTTTTGCCCATCTAGAGCAGCATGATGTAGGGGCAGAAATACTGATTCCAGTGATGTATCATTTATTGCGCTGCTTGCTGTTATTTTTACAAAAACACTGCTTTATCTGGTGCACATCTAGCAGTTCTCTGAATGCTGAGCTCTGTATAACCCCGCCCACACCACTGATTGGCAGCTTTCTGTCTATGCACAGTATACGCAGAAAGCTGCCAATCAGTGTTGAGGGCGGGACTGGACTATCAGGCAGCAGGTTTAATAGTCCTCTAGTGATAATCTCCTGCTGATAAAACTGTGATTGAATGAAATCTACATTAGGCAGCTCAATCATAGATACATAGCTGGAATCAGGGTCTCTGTCTCTATATTATGCTGCTATTATGCTCCCTTTAAGAAGGGATCTTTTGTGGCAAAGCTCTTAGTGTCTCTCTGCAGATGACAGAGACTGTGCAGACTTCCAGACCCGAGGGTTATGCAGTCTTTCCTGATGAATTTTAAGATAGGTGTGGCCATAAAAACGAAAAAAAAAATAAGCACACACTACTCCAAGTTTGGCCCTGAGATACGTTACTCTACAGTAATAATCATGGTGGGGTGGTCAATATTCCAGTCCAGACAAATCATTTTTGTTCCAAAAATAAGCTGATCACAGCGATCAGCTGAAAACTTTGGAGGAACTTGACAGTAAGTGTTCAGTTTCTCTGCAGCGCCACCACTGGGGAAATGTAGCATTACAGGACAGGCATTGAAAGCAATAATCTATGTAATGTATGGATATGTTGGGTCCTCCAGATCTAGAGATGCTTTTAATGATTTCTCTCTTCTCTCTCTAATTCCTAGAGGGGCTCTCCTATATTAATGAAGAACACCCTAATAGGGTGTTTAATGTAAAATTCTACAACTTCTCGTGTCCCAATTTTATAACATCACGGCTTTTCTCCCATGGAGTAGATATGACAGGATGACTAAGAGTCCATGGAGAAAAGTCTAATTACCGTATTTCTCACCAATTACTGGAAATAGATCTTCTGCAGATGACGAGTTTTAGGGAAGGAGAACACTAAGTTCCACGGTGGAGAAAGAAGCAATTAAATAGGCTGGGATTCATGTAAAATGTTGGATATATAAAAGGGAATGTGCGTGTTTTTTTAATGCCTCCTAATTACATGCAGTTACAATTCACAGATGAAAACTCTTCATTCCCGCCGAGGAAACAAACACGGCTTTTATGATAATTAAACAGCAGCCACATCGCTGCAGCCCGGCGAGCTAAATGTGGATTCATCACAGATCGACCCGGAGAATCCGAGCCGACGTCCAAAGCCACCGCTTATTACAGGGCGGCCGAAAACAAATTACAGGCTCCATATTGGGGGGTCCACATGTGTCGTGTATTTAGGGTTTGGATGTCAGATATTTTTCTCATGGAAACTTTGTTTGGATCCAAATATACAAAATACCGTGAAACCCAAAATTTTGCATTAACCCTGCTGTTGTCTTCGGTCAAAAACGACCGAC
The DNA here is from genome assembly GCF_032444005.1 of Ranitomeya imitator. Lineage (NCBI taxonomy): Eukaryota > Metazoa > Chordata > Amphibia > Anura > Dendrobatidae > Ranitomeya > Ranitomeya imitator. The sequence goes on along the minus strand of NC_091287.1, from coordinate 44,673,497 downwards.
CTTAAACTTCAATATTCTTTAAAATATTCAAGATGCGGCTCTAAAACCCGTGGCCGACCGACCCATCCTCATTTAAGTCAATCAACCACAAGTTTCAGAACCGCATCTTGAAGACCCCCAAAAATACAAAAGTTCAAAATAGGTTTCCCCAGACCGAAGACAACAGCAGGTTAAAAAGTGGCCTCCTAGGGGGTGGTCCTTTCAAAGAAGATGGGCACTATGTATAAAACATGGTGAAGCGCACAGCCAAAAATATTCATCAATAGGTACATTCCCATATGAATTCCACACTTATTCTCTGACCCTTCTTCTATCCCAATTTTCCCGAGACCCTGGGGCATAAGAAACCTTCACCAGTTTTCTGGAGGGTTTCAGTAATTTATGGCATTCCTACTAATTGGGTCACTTGTTCCCCTGAAAAAAAACAGAATGAGAAATAATCTATAATCATTACTCATACGGACAGCTTAATTTCCAACTCTGGCCGGATTCATCAGCAGGTGGGGTTTATTAAAGCCCTGCCTAAGAGTGGGTGCTCTCTGGTGGACCAGGGCAATACTGGCAGGAGTGGGTTGTGTACAAGGAAAGGCGAGGCTTAGTGGGGTGTGTTCAAGGAAAGGCGAGGCTTAGTGGGTTGTGATCAATAAAAGGCGAGGCTTAGTGGGTTGTGATCAATAAAAGGCGAGGCTTAGTGGGTTGTGATCAAGGAAAGGCGAAGCTTAATGGGTTGTGATCAAGGAAAGGCGAGGCTTAGTGGGTTGTGATCAATAAAAGGCGAGGCTTAGTGGGTTGTGATCAAGGAAAGGCGAGGCTTAGTGGGTTGTGATCAAGGAAAGGCGAGGCTTAGTGGGTTGTGATCAATAAAAGGCGAGACTTAGTGGGTTGTGATCAAGGAAAGGCGCGGCTTAGAGGGTTGTGTTCAAGGAAAGGCGAGGCTTAGTGGGTTGTGATCAATAAAAGGCGAGGCTTAGTGGGTTGTGATCAATAAAAGGCGAGGCTTAGTGGGTTGTGATCAATAAAAGGCGAGGCTTAGTGGGTTGTGATCAATAAAAGGCGAGGCTTAGTGGGTTGTGATCAATAAAAGGCGAGGCTTAGTGGGTTGTGATCAAGGAAAGGCGAAGCTTAGTGGGTTGTGATCAAGGAAAGGCGAGGCTTAGTGGGTTGTGATCAATAAAAGGCGAGGCTTAGTGGGTTGTGATCAAGGAAAGGCGAGGCTTAGTGGGTTGTGATCAAGGAAAGGCGAGGCTTAGTGGGTTGTGATCAAGGAAAGGCGAGGCTTAGTGGGTTGTGATCAATAAAAGGCGAGGCTTAGTGGGTTGTGATCAAGGAAAGGCGAGGCTTAGTGGGTTGTGATCAAGGAAAGGCGAGGCTTAGTGGGTTGTGATCAATAAAAGGCGAGGCTTAGTGGGTTGTGATCAAGGAAAGGCGCGGCTTAGAGGGTTGTGTTCAAGGAAAGGCGAGGCTTAGTGGGTTGTGATCAATAAAAGGCGAGGCTTAGTGGGTTGTGATCAATAAAAGGCGAGGCTTAGTGGGTTGTGATCAATAAAAGGCGAGGCTTAGTGGGTTGTGATCAATAAAAGGCGAGGCTTAGTGGGTTGTGATCAATAAAAGGCGAGGCTTAGTGGGTTGTGATCAAGGAAAGGCGAGGCTTAGTGGGTTGTGATCAATAAAAGGCGAGGCTTAGTGGGTTGTGATCAAGGAAAGGCGAGGCTTAGTGGGTTGTGATCAAGGAAAGGCGAGGCTTAGTGGGTTGTGATCAATAAAAGGCGAGGCTTAGTGGGTTGTGATCAAGGAAAGGCGCGGCTTAGAGGGTTGTGTTCAAGGAAAGGCGAGGCTTAGTGGGTTGTGTTAAAGGAGACGAGTGAGTTGTTCTCTAGTGGTCAACTCCAGCTTAATCAATTCAAGACCCCTTATAAAAAAAGTGTATAGTCGACTTCTGCAGCGTCACTGATCTAGTGATGTTGGTGGTATGTTTTGCATCACATGCCAGCTGCAGTCAATGAGCGAACACTTGTCAGCTGTAGCCTTCACTATTTCATCCACTGGAGTGAAAATGCCAAAAGTCACAAATCGTGATGAGCAAACGTGCGCAGATAAGGTGTTATCTCAGCATGCTCGGGTGCTAACTTAGTGACTTCTGCGTGCTCGAAAAATATGTTCAAGTCCATGTGCCTGCATGTCTCATGGTTGTTTGACAGCCGAAACATTTGCACTGATTTCCTGTTTGTTAGGCCATCCCTGCATGTGTGGTGGAAGTAGAACAGCCATGAGACATGCAGCCACCGGGACTCGAGCACGTTCGCCCAACACTAGTCACAAAATCTTTGCTCAAGTATATGTTAAGCAAAAAAGTGCAACTTTTTAAAATTAGTTTTCCAGCATAGAATGCTCAATGAATCGGGCCCCATAAACTGGCTGCCATTTACTTTTTGTGCCTTTTTGGAATAAAAGTTTGTTTTGTTTTTAAATATTTGGATTTTTAGACAGATTTATTATGGCTTTTGCAACATTTTTACTCAAATTTTTTCAGCTTGCTATATATTTTTTTGCAAGACAATGTGGGAGCGGTTTACATTAAACGGCTTGTTTTCAGCTAATTTAGTACTTGAGACTTTTTTGAAATGTTGCTAAATTTTGGCAGAAATGTACAGTCGCTGCAAACCCAGAACATCTATCTAATGTTTTTTCTGCGGCTATCGTGAAGGCTATCGTGAAGGCTATCGTGCAACTTTTTACGTTTTGTGGTAAATAAAGAGGGGAAAAAAGCATCTTTGCAAGGTCATGAACAATTTTTAATGAGTGTGGTGGAAAACCTTCCAATGCAAAAAGACAAAAATATAACATAAAAATGCAAATGATGGATTGGAGAATTAGAGTTATATTTGGTACAAAGTTGGTGCAAATCGATTCACCCATCCCAGTCTATCGGCCCCTGGCGGCCTGTGGCTGATGGAACCGCCTGATGACATCAGCATCTCATCTTCTTGATCAGCCGGACTGATGCCACATCATTGCTGCGGCGTGATGCACATGTCACGTCCTGATAGATGGACTGGGAGGTGTGAATCGATTTGCACTTATATAATACTATTCTTCAGCAGTTTCTCCAAAATAACCAAAGAAAAAAAAACAAACTTGGAACATGAGGTGTAATTCTTGCAACCCACCTGTAGGTGGTGCAATGAGTATTGTTATAAATATATGGATCTATATAAAGTATTTTCATTAGGTAAGACCATATGTTATACATAATATACACACATACCCCAATAAAATAGAAACTAGTGCTGGAAATCTCACTCATACTTATATGACTGCTTTAAACTAACCCCAATGAAATCCACTAGTCATTATCTCGTCTATTTCCACAGACGAAATCTGATAATAATTTGGCAACGTCCCAAAATTGCAATTCTATGAAAATGCCACTGTCCTGTGCTATTTATTACAATGATTCATACAACCTTCCCACAAGGAGTCGTATCCAGTATCTGCGAATAAAGGTTTTACTTGGTAATTACTTCCTATAGTCAGTCATTCACTTAAATGGTGCCGAAACCCGGGGCCCATAGAGCTATAATGATCCCTACTAGACTTTCATAAAGCTAAAAAAGAAGTAACGGCGACTGCAGATGACCAGAGTGGAGAAGGGCTCTGCCTCCAAAATATTTCCTAAATCCGATTATCATCCGAGAGCATAAAAATATTATTTTACTATATGCTTTATCCCTGTTTGGATCTATCCTGTGGATTATACTCCGGATCCCACTGGCAGCAGGTAGGGAAGGAATACAGCAGGACAGAGCAGCAGCCTCACACCTGCTGGGAGGTGTAGTTCCCAGTCATGTGCCTTCCCTTTCCCTGGCCCAAAAATACAAAGTTAGTATCGAGCAGGACGAGCGTTTTTTTTTTATTCTTTTCGCATTGTTTGTTTGCCTTTTTCATACTTAATTTTTGAGATTCCTTAAAAAGTTAACATCATTATGGGGGGAAAAAAATCTGAAATGCCAAATGGTTCAATGAAAATGTGTATTTTCATTACTAATACCCCAGATAGATTTACTTACGGTAATTTTTTTTCCCCAAATCTTCATTATTCTCCGCACACGTATTTCTGGACTTTCTATAAGTCCCTCTTTCCCCATTACGTCATCTTCTCCGCCCTCCCCTTACTTTCCACTCTTGCCGCCAGCATCTTATTACCGCTTATTCCATTTTTACAATTGCATAACTTGGCCAAAACCGTGCCCACCTCCCTCCATGATTAAGTGTAATGAAGAAGGATATAGATTCCAACAGATCACAAATGTACAGTAACACCACGGCGCCTATGGAACGGGAGAGGAGGAGATGGCGGCTCAGGAATGAACATCTGTAAATGCAATATGAGGACACAGGTGCTCGAGACAATGGTGGAAAATGTGCATTGGACGCATGCCCTGAACCTTTTCTGATCATTCACCAGGACTCTGGATGTGGTTATGGATACAACCCCCTGTAGATGATGGGAATGAGCAGAGCAGCAGCAGATGAGTGTGTTGATCTTGTAGGAGGCAGTGACGTCTTCATTTTTTTTAATAGCATCCAATGATTCTGTCATGCGAGAGAATCGGATGCTATAAGCAAATGACCCTCAGCTCGAACTCTGCTGCGAGCGTGAGCCGAGTGTCAATTTACTGTGATCCGATTCTCTCGCATGCGAGAATCGGATCACAGGTATGGAGAAGATGGAGAACTAAATTTCTCCATCTTCTCCATTGTGTGAGTCGGCATATATCAGAGTATATCAGACTGTGGGATGACATCCGATATTTTGCACACACCCATAGATTTGTATAGGTGCGCATTGTCCGATATACACTGCCAATCTCAGAAACGCTAGTCGGCGCCACTCCATAGTATAGTATTGGCGCACGTGCTATCCGATGACTCGTCCAAGTTATATGCTTGCTACTTGCCAGAATGAGTGAGCCCTAATACAGGAAAGTCAGTATATAACTGGCCCTGCAGGTAAACGAATGTAAGCAAGTAAGGCAAGCCAGAGATCATCATCTACATGCCAAAGAGGCTGTCCACACTGGCCACATAATCCAGGAAACACGGGCCGGGGGTCTCCTGACCCAAACTCATCAGTCTCAAATATGTCTATGAGACTGTTGTGTTCGGATCAGGAGACCTGAGGACAGTTTATTCTTGGACCATGAAACACCGATGTGTGAAGGCGGTTGAGTCGGAGGTTTGAGTCGGAGATCTGGTGCTGAACCATCTTTGAGAACAATTGTTGAAGAGCAGAGGAGCACTAAAGACGTCCTGATCCACACGAGTCACAGAAATTGTGCATTAAATGAAAGGATGCCATCGTGACCACTGACCTGCAGCTGCCTCATCTTCTGCAGCTGGAGTCGGAGTTCTGCCACATTTCGTCTCATGTCATAGAGACTGACTTGCATATTGGTTGAGCCGGGAGGCAGGGCTTGAGAAATGATGGCCGTTGTTTCGACGATCGTTAATGAATTTTTCCCACCGGATGCAGTGTGACCTGTACAGACAATGTAATCCATCATTTTAAAAGTAACAGAAAAGATTTGTCAACCGGAGATTGGAGATTATATTAATATATTACTACACAGCAAATCAGGAAGTCGAGAATCCTAAAGGTGCTGTCACTGATTAGAAAATAGAATCTGATTTTATTCTCCAGAAAAAGCACCACCCTTGTTCATGGCTGAGGGTAGTATTGCAACTCTTTTCTATTGAAATGAATGAGGATGAGCTGTAATACCAGACACTGCCATTAGATAGTAGTGGTGCTATTTCTGCAAAAAAATATACAATATATTCTGGGACAGAATATATCTCAAGGATAGAATACATCTCAAATCTAATTTCCCGATTCCAGACATACACATACAGGTAAGAGCCAAAGTACCTAGAGGAGCCCAATACAATAATGAGGGCACCATATAAAACTCAGGCAGTCGATGTCCCTGTCTATTTACATCTCAAGACCCCAGTGCTGCAAAGTACTATCACCAAGGAAAGACCTATGTATACAGGGTGGGCTATGTATATGTATACACCTAAATAAAATGGGAATAGTTGGTGATATCAACTTCCTGTTGGTGGCACATGAGTAAATGGGAGGGAGAAAACTTTTCAAGATGGGTGGTGACCATGGCGGCCATTTTGAAATTGGCCATTTTGGATCCAACTTTATTTTTTCCAATGGGAAGAGGGTCAAGTGACACATCAAACTTATTGAGAATTTCACAAGGAAAATAATGGTGTGCGTGGTTTTAACGTAACTTTATACTTTCACTAGTTATTTACAAGTTTCTCTTTGTTTACAGCCATTGACATGTCGCAGAGGTGACCACGTGAGGAGCGGATAGAAATTGTTTTGAGGTCTGGTGAAAGTAGTAGCCGGGTCATTGCAGCAGATTTCAATGCAAGACATCCTACGCAAGAAAACTGTCACCATTCTCATTTGAATGGCCCACCCCAAAAAGTTTGCCTCATCACTGGACATAATGTTTGGTGTAAACTAAGGGTCCTGTTCCAATTTTTGGTTTTCCCAAACTACAAATTCACTGCGTCGATTTGGCATCAGTCGAACATCCCTTCAGCGGATATTAGCTACTCACAAATGGCACCCTTACAAAATCCAGCTGCTGCAGCATCTCAATGAGAATGACCCAGATCGGTCAGCTAAATTTGCCAAATGGGCAAAACAAAAACTGGAACAGGACTCTCAGTTAATACAGAACGTGACCCTCTTCCCATTGGAAAAAATAAAGTTAGATTCAAAATGGCCTACTTCAAAATGGCCACCATGGTCACCGCCCATCTTAAAAAGTTTTCCCCCTCCCATATACTAATGTGCCACAAACAGGAAGTTGATATCACCAACCATTCCCATTTTATTTAGGTGTATCCATATACATGGCCCACCCGGTAGTTTGATCGGATGCGAAACCTGGACACTAATGAAAGAAAATAGAAGAATCAATGCCTTCGAAATATGGTGCTGGAGAAGGATGTCATCAGTACCATGGATGTCAAGAAGAACAAACAAATGAATTTTGGAACAAATCAAGCCAGACATGTCACTCGAAGCAAGGATCATCAGGCTATGACTTGTCTACTTTGGACACAGAAGAAGACAGCAATTACAAGAGAAGGACATCATCGTGGGAAAAATAGAAAAATCAAGGTGAAAAGGAAGACCAGCTACCTGACGGCTTGTTACTATCAAGATCATGACAGAGAAGACCCTGGTGGACCTATCTGGGCTTGCACAAGATCGATCTTCCTACAAATTAATCATTGATAAAGTTGCTATGGCTCGAGATCAAGCCGAAGGCTGTTAAAAAAAAAAAAAGAAAAGACAAAAAGGGGTATTAGCCCTGTTTTTATAACTGATACACTTTTATAGTTTTAGATTTCTAAAAGGTACAGTATGTCTCTTTAAAAAGAAATATCTGGAGAACTGGCTGGTTGACAATGGGACTTATAGAATGCAAATTCTGTGCTGGCAGAGAACATGGCCTTGGATTATATGAAACGTACATGCAAATATAGGTCTGGTAGCATGAAAGGAAACTTTGTTTGGAGCAAGAGAAAGCTGTGACTATGCATGCATGAATCAGAGATTATCTACTGCACCTCTCCGATTCCAAAGGATATAAAAATGGCTACTTTTGTTATTGCGATACAGGTATAACAGATATTTGACTGACTTCCTGAGAGACAAGCCAAGACAGGAAGAGTTGGCCACTGACGGGAAGACAGAAAATGCTCCCTGGGTTCTTCTGTTTACAGATGAAGCCTACAAGGAAGGGCCGGGCTTCCTTGGAGTGTTGAACTTGGAGCACCTTACACTTCTGTGTGCACTTATCGCTTGTTATAGCCAGAAACATTTAGATTTGTCAGGGTTCCTAGCATGATACAACATGAATACACAGCAAGAGCTGCGCGCTACCCATACCAACCCTTTTACACTATTGGGGTCACTTGGCCCAACTTTAGCAAGTCAAGCTTGTTTTTATTATAAAAAGTTAGACAACTTTTTACTTTAATTTTTGAATCAATTTTGTGGGGTTTTTTGTTTTGTTTTTTAAGATTTCTGCTTGTAGGAATTCATAAAAAAACATTCACCGTATACTTCCCACAATTAAAAATTTGCATTGGTCATATGAAGGACACAAAAGTACAAGGCCCAATAGAAGGCAAAGCTCTGATGTACTGCAATTAGCTGGCACCTGTATGCCGGGCACATGACATGGTCAGATATTTACATATCAGAAGTTTTCTATTTAATGACAGCAGGAAGAAATCTTAAAAACTGTGATCAATTCATATAGGAAGTATATTGGGAAAATAAGTTTAAATTATAAAACAATAGTTATGGACTCTACATCTTTAATTTCCATCAATTGCAAACTTTTTTACGTCACCAGCGTAGGAGCTATGAAGATGCTGAGGAAGCATCTGAGACAACGTTATCCTCCTTACATTTAATGAAATCTCAAACTCTACGTCACTTATTTTATAAATGTAAATGTTCTTTATAAAAAGGCAATAACCGTGCATTCAGAGTTAATTACTATCACAAGGTTCCTGTATTCTTAGTGGACATACATGCATTAGAAGATGAAGACCTAGCCAGACTACAATTTAAAGACATTTCAAAAACCTGACCTGCACATCCAAACATAGACTGAGTGTGAACAGGTGCTGAACCCAGAGTCGCCAACTCGTATATAGTTAAATAAATAGGGCAGCACACTGCAGCGCCAAAACATGCAAACTTGAAAAAACGAAATTTGAACTGCATTACTGCACTAGAAATATGAAAAATGAGAGCTTTTAGCGCACAAAAATGGCCAATTTTATGTGTACCTCGTAGCCACGTTAAGGCATCTCTCTTATACGAGGTCCTACGTTTGACCTACCTCACTGAGAATAAACGTCTCCATCTGAATGGGTACATGTAAAAACCTCTTCTTGGACTCAAATTCTCTCTCTATGTGGAGGGGTATTGGACCTACTATAATTAAAACACCTGAAGCTAGGAGGCGGGGAGTGCACGATCAGAAGGCTAGAGAATACATTTCAAAAACCTGACCTGCACATCCAAACATAAAAAAATTGTCCATTTTTGTGCGCTAAAAGCTCTCATTTTTCATATTTCTAGTGCAGTAATGCAGTTCAAATTTCGTTTTTTCAAGTTTGCATGTTTTGGCGCTGCAGTGTGCTGCCCTATTTATTTAACTATATACGAGTTGGCGACTCTGGGTTCAGCACCTGTTCACACTCAGTCTATGTTTGGATGTGCAGGTCAGGTTTTTGAAATGTATTCTCTAGCCTTCTGATCGTGCACTCCCCGCCTCCTAGCTTCAGGTGTTTTAATTATAGTAGGTCCAATACCCCTCCACATAGAGAGAGAATTTGAGTCCAAGAAGAGGTTTTTACATGTACCCATTCAGATGGAGACGTTTATTCTCAGTGAGGTAGGTCAAACGTAGGACCTCGTATAAGAGAGATGCCTTAACGTGGCTACGAGGTACACATAAAATTGGCCATTTTTGTGCGCTAAAAGCTCTCATTTTTCATATTTCTAGTGCAGTAATGCAGTTCAAATTTCGTTTTTTCAAGTTTGCATGTTTTGGCGCTGCAGTGTGCTGCCCTATTTATTTTACAATTTAAAGACAGACTTAGGGTAGAAAGCAAATACCGTCCTAGGTTATAAGATAAAACAGAGGACGAAGAGCTTCCCAAACCAGATGATAAAGACTTAACAATAGAATAAAATTACCTACTCGGGAGAGAAGATGAAATTTACCAAAGTTGGAAGATCTAGACAACCCAGAAGATATAAACCTAATCGCTAATCAGACTAGAAGATGAAGACCCACCCAGACTAGATGAAAACCTACCCAGACTAGAAGATCGAAACCTACCCAGACTGGAAGATGAAGACCCAGCAAGACATCAATTTAAAGTCCTACATGGGGTAGAAAGCAAAGACCTACCTAGGTTAGAAGATAAAACATAGAGGACGAAGAGCTTCCAAGACCAGAAGATAAGGACATAACTTGGCTAAAAGACCCAGGTTAGAAAATTAAATCTATAGAAGATCCAGAAGACCCAGGAGATAAAGATATAATCACCAATCAGACTAGAAGATGAAGACCTACCCAGAATAGAAGATGAAAACCTACACAAACTAGAAGATTAAGACCTACCCAATCTAGAAAAAGAACAACCCATGTTCGGAAATAAAAACCAAACCATGTTAGAAAATCAAGATCTACCAATATTAGAAGGAGACCTTTCCAGGTTAGCAGATCAAGACCTACACAGGGTGGAAGATAAAGGCCTACCTCTGTTAGGTCAGGTTCACACTAGAAAAGGAATCTACTGGATCGTATTGTAATGAATCGGGTCTGCTGGGCGTTGTTCGTGTCCATCATGAGACGGATCCGATACTACCATTTTTTTTTTTAGTTCTGTTCCCATGACGGAGCAGAACAACCAAAATCAAAATGTGTAGAGATGAACAAATAGAGCCTTACAAAATAGATACCTGCCTAGACCTACATGGGCGAAATTATATACAGTACAGACCAACAGTTTGGACACACCTTCTCATTTAAAGATTTTTCTGTATTTTCATGACTATGAAAATTGTACATTCACACTGAAGGCATCAAAACTATGAATTAACACATGTGGAATTATATACTTAACAAAAAAGTGTGAAACAACTGAAATTATGTCTTATATTCTAGGTTCTTCAAAGTAGCCACCTTTTGCTTTGATGACTGCTTTGCACACACTTGGCATTCTCTTGATGAGCTTCAAGAGGTAGTCACCGGGAATGGTTTTCACTTCACAGGTGTGCCCTGTCAGGTTTAATAAGTGGGATTTCTTGCCTTATAAATGGGGTTGGGACCATCAGTTGTGTTGTGCAGAAGTCTGGTGGATACACAGCTGATAGTCCTACTGAATAGACTGTTAAAATTTGTATTATGGCAAGAAAAAAGCAGCTAAGTAAAGAAAAACGAGTGGCCATCATTACTTTACGAAATGAAGGTCAGTCAGTTTGAAAAATTGGAAAAATTTTGAAAGTGACCCCAAGTGCAGTGGCAAAAACCATCAAGCGCTACAAAGAAACTGTCTCACATGAGGACCGCCCCAGGAAAGGAAGACCAGGAGTCACCTCTGCTTCTGAGGATAAGTTTATCCGAGTCACCAGCCTCAGAAATCACAGGTTAACAGCAGCTCAGATTAGAGACCAGGTCAATGCCACACAGAGTTCTAGCAGCAGACACATCTCTACAAGAACTGTTAAGAGGAGACTTTGTGCAGCAGGCCTTCATGGTAAAATAACTGCTAGGAAACCACTGCTAAGGACAGGCAACAAGCAGAAGAGATTTGTTTGGGCTAAAGAACACAAGGAATGGACCTTAAACCAGTGGAAATCTGTGCTTTGGTCTGATGAGTCAAAATTTGAGATCTTTGGTTCCAACCACCGTGTCTTTGTGTGACGCAGAAAAGGTGAACGGATGGACTCTACATGCCTGGTTCCCACTGTGAAGCATGGAGGAGGAGGTGTGATGGTGTGGGGGGGCTTTGCTGGTGACACTGTTGGGGATTTATTTAAAATTGAAGGCATACTGAACCAGCATGGCTACCACAGCATCTTGCAGCAGCATGCTATTCCATCCGGTTTGCGTTTAGTTGGATCATCATTTGTTTTTCAACAAGACAATTACCCCAAACACACCTCCAGGCTGTGTAAGGGCTATTTGACCAAGAAGGAGAGTGATGGGGTGCTACGCCAGATGACCTGACCTCCACAGTCACCAGACCTGAACCCAATCAAGATGGTTTGGGGTGAGCTGGACCGCAGAGTGAAGGCAAAAGGGCCAACAAGTGCTAAGCATCTCTGGGAACTCCTTCAAAATTGTTGGAAGACCATTCCTGGTGACTACCTCTTGAAGCTCATCAAGAGAATGCCAAGAGTGTGCAAAGCAGTCATCAAAGCAAAAGGTGGCTACTTTGAAAAACCTAGAATATAAGACATAATTTCAGTTGTTTCACACTTTTTTGTTAAGTATATAATTCCACATGTGTTAATTCATAGTTTTGATGCCTTCAGTGTGAATGTACAATTTTCATAGTCATGAAAATACAGAAAAATCTTTACATGAGAAGGTGTGCCCAAACTTTTGGTCTGTACTGTAGATACACCCACTCTACAGCATGGACATCAGCCCAGGCTAAAAGAATACTGGGCAGCACGGTGGCTCAGTGGTTAGCACTATTTTGCAGTGCTGGAGTCCAGGGTTCAAATCCTACCAAGGACAACATCTACAAGGAGTTTGTATGTTCTCCCCATGGTTACGTGGGTTTCCTCCGGTTTCCTTCCACACTCCAAAAACTGACTGACAGCAAATTTAGATTGCGAGCCCCAATGGGGACAGCAAAGATAATGTCAGTAAAATACTGTGGAATTTACACGCTATATAAGTGAATAAACTAAATAAATAAAAGAAATGCATCTGAGAGAATTGTTGGCTGATTTCTTCCTGATATAAAATACTTCCAGCCTGGAAATGCTCCTACAAATAAACTCGGGCTCCTGTATTTGCTTCTCCAAAACACACGACTCAAAGTGAGTGAAGAGGTGACAGCGGTGAAATAATCGTGTCAGAGGTTTTGTTATTTCTTCTTGGTGGAAGCATGTCTTCACGTTGGTCTTATATCCCCCAGACTCATGGGTTAATCACAGTCCTCCAGCTCATTGTGCTGAGCACGACAGACTACGCGCCTTCACTTTCTGCTGAAAGGAAATTTACTTTGGACGGCAAACCGCATTTCTGTGGCTACTTGACTGAGCTTGTCTTTTTTTTTATACCCAGACAATGAACGATCGTAATCAATTAGGTAGATAATATAAAAGAATTTTCTATTAATTGGTAACCACTGACAGTTCTATCAATAAGTAACCCACATACGGTAACTTAATTATGAACAGGCCAACATTTAAAGAGAATTTTTGTTCAATTTTCAATATCATTATCTACATTAAAAACAAAAATCGGAAGTTCTGCAGATTTCACACTGGTCCCAGGGCTAGTACTATGTCCATACTTTGTGTTCTGCACAAAAGACTTTTCATCAGACTCATTACCGTCACAGGCAGGATGACATTGAAAGGTAACACCTCTTTAAACAGTAGGATTCACCATTACCAATAGGTGATGTCACAGCTCACCTCCTCCCCCTCCTTCCTTTACAGATTACTATGACTAGGATCTGAGCATGACCAGAAAATACTTATATATAAGATCGGGTGTGTCTTTCATTCCCAGAACATTTGCTATTTAGGGTTAGTCAGGACGCTGACCTCATCTATACACACAGTGACGTCACCAATAACATTCAATAAGATTGTATCATTCATTTCTTAGAAATAAAAAAAGCAGGAAAAATATGTTTATCACAAAATTAACACAAAATTGTCAGTTATTTCAGCTTTGCAGTATATCATAAAGGAAGGAATTAAATTCCCGACCATCACAACGTAATCAGTTCTGCAGCATTACAAATAATTCTATTAATGTTAACAATTCTCTAGAGGGGTCGTGTCTTAAATAGGACCAATAGGACCTTTCACCAGTTTAGAAGTGGGCAGTTTTTGCTCTTATTTTTTTTCCTGTTGTTCCCCTGAGAATTCCGACTTAGTTCCAGACATCTGGGCATTCTTAAGAATCCGGTAAGCCACGCCCCTTTGGTAAAACCAATGCAAAAATTTGCATTAAATAAAAGGTTCCATGTCTCTGGAATGTACTGTATGGTGGATTTAAAAAAAGAAATTCAGGGGAGAAGCGAGAATAAAATAACTGGCCAGTTTTGACCATTCCCAACTATTAAAGTTACCACCTATTCATAGGATAGGTGATAATGTGCAGATCGGTGGGAACCCAACCATTGCAACCCTCGCTGATCCAAGAACAGGGCTCTGAAATGCCCCATCAAAGCCGCCACCACTTAGTACATTTTCTGTGTGACTGATTGAGAAGTACAGGGCTAGGGTTTTTCCGCCAGTCCCATAAAGAATGAAGCAGTGGCCACAGCTCCCCACCGACTTGATATTTCAGGGTACCCTTCTTGAAATAAGTGTGGTATTAGCTGTCCGATCTCCAACGATCCCCAATTTATTACATCTCATAGGGATAGGTGTCAACTTTGTATGTTGGGAACAACCATTTGACACAAAACAGTTATTGGCCGTATGAGCCTTTGTAAGAAAACTTGTTTCCCATCATTTGACTATGTCCGCAAGGCCAGTAATCAGCGGAATGTCAGGGATTGTTTGTCCCCATATGGTTTGCATTGACCCATGCAAAAGACCCTTTAAATAAGAACCTATTGATTTGCGATGGCCGGAAATTAGAGCGTTTAAAGGACCCTAGTTATCTAGACTGACATTTTTTCCTCGTCCCTGGTGTCCTCTTACCAGGACTTGTGTCAAAGAGTCAATAGTTGTGTTTTTTTCAGTAACCGGTCAGATTTCTGGTATAAACAGTTTAATGAATTAGCCCCATTATATGTTTGGAATAGCAGTAAATTTAGAGAATTGCTCTGTATTAAGGGGAATCTGCTAACAAAACCCTCAAGATATTAGTATTAAGGTACCGTCACACTCAGCAACTTTCCAACGATCACAACCAGCGATACGACCTGGCCGTGATCGTTGGAAAGTCCTTGTGTGGTCGCTGGAGAGCTGTCACACAGACAGCTCTCCAGCGACCAATGATGCCGAAGTCCCCGGGTAACCAGGGTAAACATCGGGTTACTAAGCGCAGGGCCGCGCTTAGTAACCCGATGTTTACCCTGGTTACCATTGTAAATGTAAAAAAAAAAAAAACACATACTCACATTCCGGTGCCTGTCACGTCCCCGGAGTCCGCTTCCCTGCACTCCTCCTGCATCCTGTGTAAGCGCCGGCCGTAAAGCAGAGTGGTGACGTCACCGCTGTGCTCTGCTTTACGGCCGGCCGGCGCTGACACAGGATGCAGGAGGAGTGCAGCGAAGCGGACGCCGGGGATGTGACAGGCACCGGAATGTGAGTATGTAGTGTTTGTTTTTTTTTACATTTACACTGGTAACCAGGGTAAACATCGGGTTACTAAGCGCGGCCCTGCGCTTAGTAACCCAATGTTTACCCTGGCTACCAGTGAAGACATCACTGGATCGGCGTCACACACGCAGATTCAGCGATGTCAGCGGGAGATCCAGCGACGAAATAAAGTTCTGGCCTTCTAGCTCCGACCAGCGATGTCACAGCAGGATCCAGATCGCTGCTGCGTGTCAAACACAACGATATCGCTATCCAGGACGCTGCAACGTCACGGATCGCTATCATTATCGTTCTAATGTTGCTCAGTGTGAAGGTACCTTAACTGTAAACCAGGATCTAATGGGATCTATCTTTTGTAGAGCTTAAGATAAGGGATTTACAAAAGTACAAGGACCACAACAAGCAGACATTATTGCAAATTTTTCGCATGCCCCAGTTTAGATGTCCACAGTGCCCCCCACATTAGGGACAACTCCATAAACGCTCATTTAAGCTGAATTCAGATCTAATTGCCTTTGTTTATTAGGTGCTGGAAGTAGAACTTGCTCTTAAATGTTCTCGTAGTGCCATTTCAGGTCCCACAGTCCTTCTGTTTGGCTGGGAAGGCCAAGGGAATAGTTTAGAGCTGTATTAACATTTACTGCGGGGCTGAGTTAGTCTTTTAGGCATTGGGCCAGTAGCCGACGGCCCTTGGCCAGGAGTAGACCACTTCCTCTGAGTCACGTACATTAAAATTTGATTGCAAATTCTGTACAAAAAAAATAAGCAAAACGTAAAAAAAAGACCACACTAAAGCCACTGTACCTGAGCTGTCGGTGACCGGCGGAGTGCTGCTCGCAGACTTTATGACTTTTTCACTGCAATAAGGAAAACAGAAAGATCAGCTAATATAATATCGAAACAGGAGAAAGAATAGACCCTGAGTTATTCCAATGGAGTCATGGATTGTCGATACACTCAATAATGCCAATCTTTTACGTGATACAGACTGGAAACATGAACTTTCCAAATCTATATTCCATAATATTTAGGAGCACAAATGATATTACAGATGGTTATCAAAGTCCTCCAAATAGAGACCAATGTTTATGTTACCCACTGCTGTAAGAGTGTGTTAGAAAAGTTAATGTATCACATGCATAAACACCTTTTATTTCATGGGGGGGATTTTTTTTGTCAAAAGCTATATGTCCTCTGCAGCTATTCTCCTCCACGCTCAAACCATGCAGACAAAATACTAAATAATTGCATCCAAGATTGGAAAATAACAGTACTCCGGCAATTGGAAAGTGGGCGAATAGAGCGTCTAGCACTTTCATTTTTTATAATTTGTACGAATCGAAAATGAATTTCTGATGCAAAGTTCCAAACTCCCTGCATAGCCATAGATTTAAAAGGGATGTCCACTACATATTTGTCTTTAGATTAAAGCACCACACCAGTGGTTTTTTTGTCTATTGCAGCGCTGGAGAGGTGCTTCTAAAGTAAGTTTCCTGCCTTTACATTATACTTACCAGCCGTCGTCTTCAACTGTTCCCAGTGCAGCTTCTCTCAGTCTCCAGCAGGTTGCGACCCAATTCAATGGAAATCTGTAAGAGCCAGAACCAGGGCAGAACAAGGCTCTCATAGACTTATATTGAGAGCTTGTGACCATTTGCCCTGACTTATGGTCAGTCAGAAAGTGGGGTCACAAGTTGGCTTCGCAGGACCAAAGCGGCGCCAGGAAGAGCTGAAGATGGCAGCTGGTGAGGGCAATACTAGGGTCAAGGAACTTAGATTAGTAGCACCACTCCAGTGATGCAATAAAAACACTTTAAAAATGGGTCCATGGGAGTCATAACGCCAAAAAGAACAAATACTCACCTACCGGACCTGGCTCAGAAAGGACATCAACCAGTTGTCACTGATTGACTCCATCCACCAATGATAGGGGAAGCCAGAAAACCAGTGGTGGAAATAGGCGTCAGTTCAGTGCAGATGTCTGGTTGCTGAGTATCTGTACTATTTCATTTTATGACACCTATGGGGCAGATTTTAATTAAAATATATATATGTATATATATATATATATATATATATATATATTGTGAAGTGTCACTGCGCATGATGGCGTCAGTGATGTAAAACCAGAGTAGTTTCCTCCAGCACACTATGTGTTGAGAGGATAAAATGAGAGTTATGTTATGGGCTGGTTTTAGTGGACCTCCATAGAGCAGGTGAGAGGGGGTTCACCGTATCTCCACCTGCAGAGTACTGACAGGACCTGTGTGATGTCAGGGTCATGTGATGAGCCACAATGTCTGGGCTTAAATGGCTGAAGGCCAGAGCTTTCAGTTTTCAGTATGTGCCTGGAGAGGGAGCATTCCATTAAGGTGTTGCTTGGACTTGGAAACCTGAACAACAGTGTGTGTGTGTTCTGCCAGCCATGAGTGAGAGGAACACTGCTCACAGAAGGACTGTGTTTGTTCTGCCGCCATTTTGCTTTGTTTTCCTGTTTTGCCCAGAGGGCTGTATTTTTCTTTACTACACCTTGGTTTATGCTGCCTACAATAAACCAAAGGAAGTTCTTAAAGCTGCAGTATAACCGTGTCTTCCTCCTTGGGCAGCCGAGTGAGCCGATTATATATATATATATATATATATATATATATATACACACACACACACACATACACACACATACACACATACACACACTGGACAGCCCCTTTAAGTTTCAAAATTCTGTTTGAATGCAGATGCCGCTAGCGGAAGCTTCCTGTCAGGGGAGGATAAACAATTAGTGCAACCAGTGCAGGGCTCCAAACGGTAAGGGGGCCTGACTTCCACCTCTAATGCAGCTAAAATTATGCATTATTATGAGTGATTGGTCTGCAAAGAGCCCATATATTGTTTTTTCACTAAGACCCTCTTCTGACTGTGTCCACTCCTGCTCTGTGTAGTCATTTTCATAAAATCACCCTTAATTAAGCACATAGAGTCGAGTGCTGAGACCTCTGTTGCCTTGCACTGCGGCTGTTTTGCATTTTTTTACTTCTACTGTGCATAGGTAGAAAACTGGAAATGAACGGGAGACGGTCAGCTTAGGAATATCGAGGACTTTCTGGGCTGCACACATAGTGGAGAGGACTCCAGTACTCGGTTCATTGCTGCACTTAATAAAGTGTAATGTTACCAAAACTACTGACAAATCAAAAACCGGGTAACAAATTCCCTTAAAGGGGGACCAGTCACCACTTGTTGCTTGTCGGTGTTGGTAAATATTTGCATTCCGCAGAAAGTAACAATTCCAGAGCTTCGTTTCTGGAGCTTTGTGTTGTTCGGTTTCTTCTGTTTTTCCTTCTAAATATTTGAATTTGAATTAACTGACACCTGTCGTAGCATTCCGCTTATCAAAGGGGCGTGTCACTGCACAGTCAGCACTGATTGGACGGAGTCAGAGTGTGCAGGGACACACCCCTCAATGGTAAAATCCCACAAGTCAAATTATTCATAAATCTCCAGCAATTTCCAGGCTGCACACTTCTGGAGGTGACATCGCAGCTACTCTATGTTTGCAGTTTCAAACATTTTTGACCAAACCCACTAATATTACAGCCAACATAATAAATTCCTCCCTGGGTATGGGCTAGACGAAAAATGAAAATCGTTCACATATTTACCCAGGTGCATCCTTATTGCTGCTTGGGCTGGGCCCTTTTAAAAGTGCATTCTGAACCAGGCCAGTAAGACTAGCAATCTGTTTCTCCATGGCATGCATCCTCTCTCTGCAAAACAAGGGAAGACCAGAATCTGCCATGTAATTAAAAAAAATAATATAAAAATAAACTAAAAATTATCTGGATTGAAAGAGTGGTCCAAAAAACAACTTTTATAGGTAATAGAAGAGACTATAAGTGCCAATAACGAGCACAGGTTTCCAGTATGATCGCAGCACTAGTGAGCATGTGCAACCACTGACCCATTCATGGTCTATAGGAGCAGTGGTCACACATGCTCACTACTGCTCCATCACACAGAGGACTTTGACCTTGTGATTAGTGGGAGGTCTCAGCAGTCCAGATCAAAAGAGATCGCACATTTATTCTCTATCCTGTGGATAAGTGATAAAAGTTGTTTAAAGAACTAACCCTTTAAGTGGTGGTCACAAATTACAGTCTAACCGTTACATACAGATAGTCAGACATTAAAAAAAAAAACAGATTTTTTTTTTCGAAATAGAAACTCAACAATAGGGTGGAAGGGGATGAAATATGATTGTGTCTTCTGGGAACCATTGATGGAGGGTAAGATCAAAATTATGGATGCAGATAACATAATCCTATCCTTAATTCACATTTAAGAACTGACCATTACAAATACATTCTATCACTGATCTTAAAAGTCCAGTCCTGAGTATTGCGTCATTGTGATGGGATGATGAGTGTATACACCAAATTACTTGTGGGCTGGAGAGCTAGGCTTACCGGTGGCCATCTTTCCCAACAACCACCCACTTAGCTTCATCTCACATATTTGAAGTCTCCATCTCTTACCTAAGGCATTATGTTGCTGTACAGCCCTGGTCTTGGCCACAAAGCCTATCTCCGCTAACTATATATTAACCAATTAACCAAACCAATAATCAACAAAAGTTCAAAACTCTTCAAATAAAAAAAGTGTTTAGAAAAATGTCTGTCTACAATATTGGGTGCTCATAGGGAGACTTTATAGCAGTGCACTTTTGGAATAGCATTATTAAAAAAAAGGCAAATAGTATTTCCATAGCTAAAAGCCATATAGACAAAAATTCATGAGCCTTAGGCTTCGTTTACACTTGCCGTGATTTTTGCGGCCCGTTTTTGCGGGCCGTATTGCCATCATTTTCACGGTCTGCTACAAAAATGGGCCGCAAAAACCTTGTGGATCACCGTTTTTCTGGTTTACAATAGAAGGGAAAAAGTAGGGGGGAAAAAAATCGGCAATCCGCAAATACATTCTTGATAGTGCACCTCAAAAACAAGCTTCCATTGTTTTGCTCGTGTCCATAAGCCGTGAAAAATATCGAGCAGGCTCGATAATTTTTCACGGCCGTAAGTAAATACGGTCCTCACGGCCATACGGTGTACGGCGCTCCAACAAATTTATGCGGCCCGGTTTTGCAGCCCCATACAAATCTATTGGGGCTGCAAAAACGGGCCGCAAATACACGGCAAGTGTAAAAGAAGCCTAAGCGTTAACCCCTTAGTGACGGAGCCAAATTTTTGAAATCTGACCAGTGTCACTTTATGTGGTAATAACTCTGGAACGCTTCAACAAATCCCAGTAATTTTGAGATTGTTTTTTCATGACAAATTATACTTAATGTTAATGGTAAATTTAGGTCAATATGTTTTGTGTTTATTTATAAAAAATATCAAACATTTGAGAAAAATTTAAAAAAATTAGCAATTTTCAAACTTTGAATGATTATCCCTTTAATCCAGATGGTCATACCACAGCAAAACATTAATAAATAACATTTCCCTCATGCCTGCTTTACATCAGCACCATTTGTAAAATGTTCTTTTATTTTGTTAGCATTTTAGGAGGATTAAAACTGTAGCAGCAATTTTTCATTTTTTTCAAAGAAATTTACTGAATTTATTTTTTTAGGGACTTATCCATGTTTGAAGTGATTTTAGGGGTTTCATATATTGGGAAACCCCCAAATGTGATACCATTTTAAAAACGGCACACCCTGACATATTGAAAACTGCAGTCAGGTAGTTTATTAACTCTTCAGGTGCTTTACAGGAATTAATGCAAAGTGGCATGACAGAAATGAAAATGTGTATTTTTACCACCTAAATACCTCTAACTTCTGAACAGATTACTACAGCAGTCAGACTCTAAGGCCGCTATTTGGTCGTGAATTGCCATGGCAAACATCAGAACCACAAAATCATGATCTGAGGGCACCAATTGGGACAAAGAGGAAGCCCCCACACTCTGTTAACCATTTATAATGATGTAATCACTATTGACAGCAGCATCTAAGGGGTTAAACAGATATTGACGGTGCAAACACTTATCGTGGCTGATGCAGAAAGTTGTCAGCTATAGTGTACAACCGACAGATGCTGGATTGTCACCTGTATGCGGAGGCCATTCTCTTATATGTCAGGTCAGTTAAAAGACGTATTGGCGGTCATTAAGGGGTTAAATATATAGAGATGCAAGTATTTAATCCTGCCGAAGGATCTGAACCGATAGTAAATCCGAAGACTAGAAAATGTATCTTTGGTGTAAATGAACATCTGGTGTCTCCTGACCTTAAAGAGGACCTTTGACTGGATTTTTTTTTTATTTCAATTTCTTTCAATTAGCACTGCTGCTCTAATTCGGGAACAGTCGTCCTTTTTCGTCTGTGCCCCTCCATTCCAACGATATTTGCCCATGTAATAATGGTGCACATTCTCCCTTCAACCAACTGGGCTTATACTCCCAGAGCTTCTCTGTGGGCATTTCCTTTTTCCCCTCTGATGCTGACCAATCAAAACGCAGCCATACGCACATCGATGTTCTGAGGTACACGCCCAGTTGGTTAATGAAAAAATTATCATCGGAGGTCATAACTTTGGAATGGAGGAGCGCACAAGAAAAAGAAAAACTGTCCCAGAATCTGTAGATCAGTGACAATTGGAATAGGGTTTATACAACAAAATCCATGGGAAAGTCCTCTTTAAGGGTCTGGTTCAGAAACCCCATAGACCAGAGGTGTCAAACTGCATTCCTCGAGGGCTGCAAACAGGTCATGTTTTCAGGATTTCCTTGTGTTGCACAGGTGATAATTTAATCACCTGCACAGAATGATTCCATCACCTGTGCAATACTAAGGAAATCCAGAACATGACCTGTTTGCAGCCCTCGAGGAATGCAGTTTGACACCTCTGCCATAGACAATGAATGCGCAATAATTGTTCCATTTAAATGGGGGCATTTTAGAGCCTCATTTTTGGGACAAGTGATGGCCCTAGATCAGTGGCAATGTTCAGGGTCTCCTTAAAGAAATGAATCATACTACCCAAAATAAACTTTTTCTTTGTAGAAAATATTGACCAAGCTTTGGATGAAATCTCGACTATGTCAAATTTGTCAAAAAAGTCATTTAATTTAGATTAAGATTTCATAATAAAGAGATGACATTTCCTTCTTGAAGCGGCCATAAAGTCCGGCTGTAGGACAAGATATATGTTTTCTAAGCTGCACAGTGAGGATCCCGGTCTATTTCTAGGTTGAGAAATCTGGAAACAATTCTGAGCTTTAAGTAAATTATGACTTTTCAAGGATGATCTTGGCTTTCGCTGGTAAACCACAGCATATATCATTTCTGGCAAAAAAAAAAAAAAAACGACTCGGAATTGGGGTAGAAATGTGAAAACTATCTGTTTTTTTTTTTTCCTGTCGCGAAATTCTATTATTTGAGATGTGGTGAGAGAAGATGAAAGGAAAGTGATGTAAAATTCCTCATATTTGACTCCATCGGGAACAGAGAAGTTCAGGGTGTTATTATCACTGTGTGCCGAGCACTGGAGATTAGGGAAGAGATGCGACGGCTCCAGCCATTCCCGAACAGACACCTATGTTTACAGGATGCTGACTGACAGCAGAGATAATAACATTTTTCTACATACTGTCATTCACTTGTCTGTTTTCTAGTCAGGTGGAAAGCATTAAACCATTCCGTTTGTTTTCTACTATATGTTAAACCCCCAGAAATTTGACATAAAGTAAAATTAAACATTGAAATTCAAGTAACAAACTAGAAAAAGCAGCTTTACACAGCGAGCAAGTAATACCGTCACACAACAGAGTGACCAAATACTACCGCTATAGAGCGGGATCATGTAACTAAATATACTGTGCAAAAATAGTACTGCGATCCAGTGACGAATTAACGTTACCGCATAATATTACCATGCAGCGCCAAAATAATATAGCACCTAAATCCTGCCACTATGGAGGAAGTCTGACACATAATTGAACACATGAATTCAATGCTGTGTCCACATAACAGGGCCATACAGTGCTGAACTAACAATGCCAAATAATACTGCCATTTAATACCAAAACAATACAGCACTTAAATACCAAAACTTATAACACTGTATAACTGAAAATATATAACTCTACCATAGTGTGCCAAAATAACAGTGCCATACAGTGTTGGAATAACAGTGTCATACAGTGCTGGAATAACAGTGTCATAAAGTGCTGGAATAACAGTGTCATACAGTGCTAGAATAACAGAGCCATACAGTGCTGGAATAACAGGGCCACAGAGTGCTGGAATAACAGGGCCATACAGTGCTAGAATAACAGGGCCATACAGTGCTGGAATAACAGTGCCATACAGTGCTGGAATAACAGTGTCATACAGTGCTAGAATAACAGTGTCATAAAGTGCTGGAATAACAGTGTCATACAGTGCTGGAATAACAGTGCCATACAGTGCTGGAATAACAGTGTCATAAAGTGCTGGAATAACAGTGTCATACAGTGCTAGAATAACAGAGCCATACAGTGCTGGAATAACAGGGCCATACAGTGCTAGAATAACAGGGCCATACAGTGCTGGAATAATAGTGCCATACAGTGCTGGAATAACAGTGTCATACAGTGCTGGAATAACAGTGTCATAAAGTGCTGGAATAACAGTGTCATACAGTGCTGGAATAACAGTGTCATACAGTGCTGGAATAACAGGGTCATACAGTGCTGGAATAACAGTGCCATACAGTGCTGGAATAACAGTGCCATACAGTGCTGGAATAACAGTGTCATACAGTGCTAGAATAACAGAGCCATACACTGCTGGAATAACAATGCCATACAGTGCTGGTATAACAGTGCCATACAGTGCTGGAATAACAGTGTCATACAGTGCTAGAATAACAGTGCCATACACTGCTGGAATAACAGTGCCATTCAGTGCTGGGATAACAGTGTCATACAGTGCTGGAATAACAGAGCCATACAGTGCTGGAATAAAAGAGCCATACAGTGCTGGAATAACAGAGCCATAAAGTGCTGGAATAAAAGTGCCATACAGTGCTGGAATAACAGTGCCATACAGTGCTGGAATAACTGGGCCATACAGTGCTGGAATAGCAGTGCCTTACAGTGCTGGAATAACAGTGCCATACAGTGCTGGAATAACAGTGTCATACAGTGCTGGAATAACAGGGTCATACAGTGCTGAAATAACAGTGCCATACAGTGCTGGAATAACAGAGCTATACAGTGCTGGAATAACAGGGCCACACAGTGCTGGAATAACAGAGCCATACAGTGCTGGAATAACAGTGCCATACAGTGCTGGAATAACAGAGCTATACAGTGCTGGAATAACAGGGCCACACAGTGCTGGAATAACAGTGCCATACAGTGCTGGTATAACAGTGGCATACAGTGCTGGAATAACAGAGCCATACAGTGCTGTAATAATAGTGCCATACAGTGCTGGAATACCAGAGCCATACATTGCTGGAATAACAGTGCCATACAGTGCTGGAATAACAGTGCCAAACAGTGCTGGAAAAAAAGCCATACAGTGCTGGTATAACAGAGCCATACAGTGCTGGAATAACAGTGCCATACAGTGCTGGAATAACAGAGCCATACAGTGCTGGAATAACAGAGCCATACAGTGCTGGAATAATAGTGCCATACAGTGCTGGAATAACAGAGCCATACAGTGCTGGAATAACAGTGCCATACAGTGCTGAAATAACAGTGCCATACAGTGCTGGAATAACAGAGCCATACAGTGCTGGAATACCAGAGCCATACAGTGCTGGAATAACAGGGCCATACAGTGCTGGAATAACAGTGTTATACAGTGCTGGAATAACAGGGTCATACAGTGCTGGAATAACAGTGCCATACAGTGCTGGAATAACAGTGCCATACAGTGCTGGAATAAAAGAGCCATACAGTGCTGGTATAACAGTGGCATACAGTGCTGGAATAACAGAGCCATACAGTGCTGGAATAACAGTGCCATACAGTGTTGGAATAACAGAGCTATACAGTGCTGGAATAACAGAGCCATACAGTGCTGGTATAACAGTGCCATACAGTGCTGGAATAACAGAGCCATACAGTGCTGGAATAACAGTGCCATACAGTGCTGGAATAACAGTGCCATACAGTGCTGGAATACCAGAGCCATACAGTGCTGGAATAACAGTGCCATACAGTACTGGGATAACAGTGTCATACAGTGCTGGAATAACAGAGCCATACAGTAACATAGTAACATAGTAACATAGTTAGTAAGGCCGAAAAAAGACATTTGTCCATCCAGTTCAGCCTATATTCCATTATAATAAATCCCCAGATCTACGTCCTTCTACAGAACCTAATAATTGTATGATACAATATTGTTCTGCTCCAGGAAGACATCCAGGCCTCTCTTGAACCCCTCGACTGAGTTCGCCATCACCACCTCCTCAGGCAAGCAATTCCAGATTCTCACTGCCCTAACAGTAAAGAATCCTCTTCTATGTTGGTGGAAAAACCTTCTCTCCTCCAGACGCAAAGAATGCCCTCTTGTGCCCGTCACCTTCCTTGGTATAAACAGATCCTCAGCGAGATATTTGTATTGTCCCCTTATATACTTATACATGGTTATTAGATCGCCCCTCAGTCGTCTTTTTTCTAGACTAAATAATCCTAATTTCGCTAATCTATCTGGGTATTGTAGTTCTCCCATCCCCTTTATTAATTTTGTTGCCCTCCTTTGTACTCTCTCTAGTTCCATTATATCCTTCCTGAGCACCGGTGCCCAAAACTGGACACAGTACTCCATGTGCGGTCTAACTAGGGATTTGTACAGAGGCAGTATAATGCTCTCATCATGTGTATCCAGACCTCTTTTAATGCACCCCATGATCCTGTTTGCCTTGGCAGCTGCTGCCTGGCACTGGCTGCTCCAGGTAAGTTTATCATTAACTAGGATCCCCAAGTCCTTCTCCCTGTCAGATTTACCCAGTGGTTTCCCGTTCAGTGTGTAATGGTGATATTGATTCCTTCTTCCCATGTGTATAACCTTACATTTATCATTGTTAAACCTCATCTGCCACCTTTCAGCCCAAGTTTCCAACTTATCCAGATCCATCTGTAGCAGAATACTATCTTCTCTTGTATTAACTGCTTTACATAGTTTTGTATCATCTGCAAATATCGATATTTTACTGTGTAAACCTTCTACCAGATCATTAATGAATATGTTGAAGAGAACAGGTCCCAATACTGACCCCTGTGGTACCCCACTGGTCACAGCGACCCAGTTAGAGACTATACCATTTATAACCACCCTCTGCTTTCTATCACTAAGCCAGTTACTAACCCATTTACACACATTTTCCCCCAGACCAAGCATTCTCATTTTGTGTACCAACCTCTTGTGCGGCACGGTATCAAACGCTTTGGAAAAATCGAGATATACCACGTCCAATGACTCACCGTGGTCCAGCCTATAGCTTACCTCTTCATAAAAACTGATTAGATTGGTTTGACAGGAGCGATTTCTCATAAACCCATGCTGATATGGAGTTAAACAGTTATTCTCATTGAGATAATCCAGAATAACATCCCTCAGAAACCCTTCAAATATTTTACCAACAATAGAGGTTAGACTTATTGGCCTATAATTTCCAGGTTCACTTTTAGAGCCCTTTTTGAATATTGGCACCACATTTGCTATGCGCCAGTCCTGCGGAACAGACCCTGTCGCTATAGAGTCCCTAAAAATAAGAAATAATGGTTTATCTATTACATTACTTAGTTCTCTTAGTACTCGTGGGTGTATGCCATCCGGACCCGGAGATTTATCTATTTTAATCTTATTTAGCCGGTTTCGCACCTCTTCTTGGGTTAGATTGGTGACCCTTAATATAGGGTTTTCATTGTTTCTTGGGATTTCACCTAGCATTTCATTTTCCACCGTGAATACCGTGGAGAAGAAGGTGTTTAATATGTTAGCTTTTTCCTCGTCATCTACAACCATTCTTTCCTCACTATTTTTTAAGGGGCCTACATTTTCAGTTTTTATTCTTTTACTATTGATATAGTTGAAGAACAGTTTGGGATTAGTTTTACTCTCCTTAGCAATGTGCTTCTCTGTTTCCTTTTTGGCAGCTTTAATTAGTTTTTTAGATAAAGTATTTTTCTCCCTATAGTTTTTTAGAGCTTCAATGGTGCCATCCTGCTTTAGTAGTGCAAATGCTTTCTTTTTACTGTTAATTGCCTGTCTTACTTCTTTGTTTAGCCACATTGGGTTTTTCCTATTTCTAGTCCTTTTATTCCCACAAGGTATAAACCGCTTACACTGCCTATTTAGGATGTTCTTAAACATTTCCCATTTATTATCTGTATTCTCATTTCTGAGGATATTGTCCCAGTCTACCAGATTAAGGGCATCTCTAAGCTGTTCAAACTTTGCCTTCCTAAAGTTCAATGTTTTTGTGACTCCCTGACAAGTCCCCCTAGTGAAAGACAGGTGAAACTGCACAATATTGTGGTCGCTATTTCCTAAATGCCCAACCACCTGCAGATTTGTTATTCTGTCAGGTCTATTAGATAGTATTAGGTCTAAAAGTGCTGCTCCTCTGGTTGGATTCTGTACCAATTGTGAAAGATAATTTTTCTTGGTTATTAGCAGAAACCTGTTGCCTTTATGGGTTTCACAGGTTTCTGTTTCCCAGTTAATATCCGGGTAGTTAAAGTCCCCCATAACCAGGACCTCATTATGGGTTGCAGCTTCATCTATCTGCTTTAGAAGTAGACTTTCCATGCTTTCTGTTATATTTGGGGGTTTGTAACAGACCCCAATGAGAATTTTGTTACCATTTTTCCCTCCATGAATTTCAACCCATATGGACTCGACATCCTCATTCCCTTCGCTAATATCCTCCCTTAAAGTGGACTTTAGACAAGACTTTACATAGAGACAAACCCCTCCTCCTCTCCGATTTTTACGATCCTTTCTAAACAGACTGTAACCCTGTAAGTTAACTGCCCAGTCATAGCTTTCATCTAACCATGTCTCGGTTATTCCCACTATGTCAAAGTTACCTGTAGATATTTCTGCTTCTAGTTCTTCCATCTTGTTTGTCAGGCTTCTGGCGTTTGCGAGCATGCAGTTCAGAGGATTTTGTTTTGTTCCAATCTCCTCACTGTGGATTGTTTTAGAAATGTTCTTACCTCCCTTCTGAGTATGTTTTCCTGGGTCGTCTTTGTTCGAGTCTAATGTTTTTCTTCCCGTCCCCTCTTCTTCTAGTTTAACGCCCTCCTGATGAGTGTAGCGAGTCTTCTGGCGAATGTGTGTTTCCCAGGTTTGTTGAGGTGTAGTCCGTCTCTGGCGAGGAGTCCATCATACCAGTAATTCACACCGTGGTCCAGGAATCCAAATCCTTGTTGTCTGCACCATCGTCTTAGCCAGTTGTTTGCATCAAGGATCCTGTTCCATCTCCTGGTGCCATGCCCGTCTACTGGAAGGATAGAAGAAAAAACTACCTGTGCATCCAGTTCCTTTACTTTCTTCCCCAACTCTTCAAAGTCCTTGCAGATTGTCGGTAGGTCCTTCCTTGCCGTGTCATTGGTGCCAACATGTATCAGAAGAAATGGGTGGACGTCCTTGGAGCTGAAGAGCTTTGGTATCCTATCGGTCACATCCTTGATCATCGCACCTGGAAGGCAGCATACTTCTCTTGCAGTTATGTCCGGTCTGCAGATGGCTGCTTCTGTGCCTCTCAGTAGTGAGTCTCCCACCACCACCACTCTTCGTTGCTTCTTGGCTGTACTTTTTGCTGTCACTTGTTGCTGTGTGCCCTTTTCTTTTTTGCTTGCTGGTATTGCTTCATTCTTAGGTGTGCCATCTTCATCCTCTACAAAGATTTGATATTGGTTCTTCGGTTGTGTGGTTGGTGATTTCTCCATGGTCTTCTTGCTTCTTTTGGTCACATGCTTCCACTCATCTGCTTTTGGAGGTTCTCTGACACTTTTTGCACCTTCTGTGACCAGTAGAGATGCTTCTGTTCTGTCTAGAAAGTCTTCATTCTCTTTGATGAGTTTCAAAGTTGCTATTCTTTCTTCCAGACCCCGCACCTTTTCTTCTAAAAGGACCACTAGTCTACACTTCTGACAGGTGAAATTGGATTCTTCTTCGGGTCGATCTGTGAACTTGTAGCACATGCTGCAGCTCACCATGTAGGTTGTCACATCTGCCATGTTGCTCCTAGATCCTGCTGACTTCCTGTGTGTTTTCCTTCTTGTGTAATCTACTCAGCCAAGCTCTCTTGCAATAATGTCCTACAGGCAAAAATTCGCGCGCCTTACGGCGCGCGGTTTGGTGATGCTTTCGAAGCAGCTGGTCCCGGCTGTACCCAACGATCTTCTAGCTTAGGGAGACTTCGCTTCTCCCAGAAGGCACCTGGAATATGCAAATTAGCCTCCTGAAGCTTGAATCCCTGGTTTGGTGATGCTTTCGAAGCAGCTGGTCCCGGCTGTACCCAACGATCTTCTAGCTTAGGGAGACTTCGCTTCTCCCAGAAGGCACCTGGAATATGCAAATTAGCCTCCTGAAGCTTGAATCCCTGGTTTGGTGATGCTTTCGAAGCAGCTGGTCCCGGCTGTACCCAACGATCTTCTAGCTTAGGGAGACTTCGCTTCTCCCAGAAGGCACCTGGAATATGCAAATTAGCCTCCTGAAGCTTGAATCCCTGGTTTGGTGATGCTTTCCAAGCAGCTGGTCCCGGCTGTACCCAACGATCTTCTAGCTTAGGGAGACTTCGCTTCTCCCAGAAGGCACCTGGAATATGCAAATTAGCCTCCTGAAGCTTGAATCCCTGGTTTGGTGATGCTTTCGAAGCAGCTGGTCCCGGCTGTACCCAACGATCTTCTAGCTTAGGGAGACTTCGCTTCTCCCAGAAGGCACCTGGAATATGCAAATTAGCCTCCTGAAGCTTGAATCCCTGGTTTGGTGATGCTTTCGAAGCAGCTGGTCCCGGCTGTACCCAACGATCTTCTAGCTTAGGGAGACTTCGCTTCTCCCAGAAGGCACCTGGAATATGCAAATTAGCCTCCTGAAGCTTGAATCCCTGGTTTGGTGATGCTTTCGAAGCAGCTGGTCCCGGCTGTACCCAACGATCTTCTAGCTTAGGGAGACTTCGCTTCTCCCAGAAGGCACCTGGAATATGCAAATTAGCCTCCTGAAGCTTGAATCCCTGGTTTGGTGATGCTTTCGAAGCAGCTGGTCCCGGCTGTACCCAACGATCTTCTAGCTTAGGGAGACTTCGCTTCTCCCAGAAGGCACCTGGAATATGCAAATTAGCCTCCTGAAGCTTGAATCCCTGGTTTGGTGATGCTTTCGAAGCAGCTGGTCCCGGCTGTACCCAACGATCTTCTAGCTTAGGGAGACTTCGCTTCTCCCAGAAGGCACCTGGAATATGCAAATTAGCCTCCTGAAGCTTGAATCCCTGGTTTGGTGATGCTTTCGAAGCAGCTGGTCCCGGCTGTACCCAACGATCTTCTAGCTTAGGGAGACTTCGCTTCTCCCAGAAGGCACCTGGAATATGCAAATTAGCCTCCTGAAGCTTGAATCCCTGGTTTGGTGATGCTTTCGAAGCAGCTGGTCCCGGCTGTACCCAACGATCTTCTAGCTTAGGGAGACTTCGCTTCTCCCAGAAGGCACCTGGAATATGCAAATTAGCCTCCTGAAGCTTGAATCCCTGGTTTGGTGATGCTTTCGAAGCAGCTGGTCCCGGCTGTACCCAACGATCTTCTAGCTTAGGGAGACTTCGCTTCTCCCAGAAGGCACCTGGAATATGCAAATTAGCCTCCTGAAGCTTGAATCCCTGGTTTGGTGATGCTTTCGAAGCAGCTGGTCCCGGCTGTACCCAACGATCTTCTAGCTTAGGGAGACTTCGCTTCTCCCAGAAGGCACCTGGAATATGCAAATTAGCCTCCTGAAGCTTGAATCCCTGGTTTGGTGATGCTTTCGAAGCAGCTGGTCCCGGCTGTACCCAACGATCTTCTAGCTTAGGGAGACTTCGCTTCTCCCAGAAGGCACCTGGAATATGCAAATTAGCCTCCTGAAGCTTGAATCCCTGGTTTGGTGATGCTTTCCAAGCAGCTGGTCCCGGCTGTACCCAACGATCTTCTAGCTTAGGGAGACTTCGCTTCTCCCAGAAGGCACCTGGAATATGCAAATTAGCCTCCTGAAGCTTGAATCCCTGGTTTGGTGATGCTTTCGAAGCAGCTGGTCCCGGCTGTACCCAACGATCTTCTAGCTTAGGGAGACTTCGCTTCTCCCAGAAGGCACCTGGAATATGCAAATTAGCCTCCTGAAGCTTGAATCCCTGGTTTGGTGATGCTTTCGAAGCAGCTGGTCCCGGCTGTACCCAACGATCTTCTAGCTTAGGGAGACTTCGCTTCTCCCAGAAGGCACCTGGAATATGCAAATTAGCCTCCTGAAGCTTGAATCCCTGGTTTGGTGATGCTTTCGAAGCAGCTGGTCCCGGCTGTACCCAACGATCTTCTAGCTTAGGGAGACTTCGCTTCTCCCAGAAGGCACCTGGAATATGCAAATTAGCCTCCTGAAGCTTGAATCCCTGGTTTGGTGATGCTTTCGAAGCAGCTGGTCCCGGCTGTACCCAACGATCTTCTAGCTTAGGGAGACTTCGCTTCTCCCAGAAGGCACCTGGAATATGCAAATTAGCCTCCTGAAGCTTGAATCCCTGGTTTGGTGATGCTTTCGAAGCAGCTGGTCCCGGCTGTACCCAACGATCTTCTAGCTTAGGGAGACTTCGCTTCTCCCAGAAGGCACCTGGAATATGCAAATTAGCCTCCTGAAGCTTGAATCCCTGGTTTGGTGATGCTTTCGAAGCAGCTGGTCCCGGCTGTACCCAACGATCTTCTAGCTTAGGGAGACTTCGCTTCTCCCAGAAGGCACCTGGAATATGCAAATTAGCCTCCTGAAGCTTGAATCCCTGGTTTGGTGATGCTTTCGAAGCAGCTGGTCCCGGCTGTACCCAACGATCTTCTAGCTTAGGGAGACTTCGCTTCTCCCAGAAGGCACCTGGAATATGCAAATTAGCCTCCTGAAGCTTGAATCCCTGGTTTGGTGATGCTTTCGAAGCAGCTGGTCCCGGCTGTACCCAACGATCTTCTAGCTTAGGGAGACTTCGCTTCTCCCAGAAGGCACCTGGAATATGCAAATTAGCCTCCTGAAGCTTGAATCCCTGGTTTGGTGATGCTTTCGAAGCAGCTGGTCCCGGCTGTACCCAACGATCTTCTAGCTTAGGGAGACTTCGCTTCTCCCAGAAGGCACCTGGAATATGCAAATTAGCCTCCTGAAGCTTGAATCCCTGGTTTGGTGATGCTTTCGAAGCAGCTGGTCCCGGCTGTACCCAACGATCTTCTAGCTTAGGGAGACTTCGCTTCTCCCAGAAGGCACCTGGAATATGCAAATTAGCCTCCTGAAGCTTGAATCCCTGGTTTGGTGATGCTTTCGAAGCAGCTGGTCCCGGCTGTACCCAACGATCTTCTAGCTTAGGGAGACTTCGCTTCTCCCAGAAGGCACCTGGAATATGCAAATTAGCCTCCTGAAGCTTGAATCCCTGGTTTGGTGATGCTTTCGAAGCAGCTGGTCCCGGCTGTACCCAACGATCTTCTAGCTTAGGGAGACTTCGCTTCTCCCAGAAGGCACCTGGAATATGCAAATTAGCCTCCTGAAGCTTGAATCCCTGGTTTGGTGATGCTTTCGAAGCAGCTGGTCCCGGCTGTACCCAACGATCTTCTAGCTTAGGGAGACTTCGCTTCTCCCAGAAGGCACCTGGAATATGCAAATTAGCCTCCTGAAGCTTGAATCCCTGGTTTGGTGATGCTTTCGAAGCAGCTGGTCCCGGCTGTACCCAACGATCTTCTAGCTTAGGGAGACTTCGCTTCTCCCAGAAGGCACCTGGAATATGCAAATTAGCCTCCTGAAGCTTGAATCCCTGGTTTGGTGATGCTTTCGAAGCAGCTGGTCCCGGCTGTACCCAACGATCTTCTAGCTTAGGGAGACTTCGCTTCTCCCAGAAGGCACCTGGAATATGCAAATTAGCCTCCTGAAGCTTGAATCCCTGGTTTGGTGATGCTTTCGAAGCAGCTGGTCCCGGCTGTACCCAACGATCTTCTAGCTTAGGGAGACTTCGCTTCTCCCAGAAGGCACCTGGAATATGCAAATTAGCCTCCTGAAGCTTGAATCCCTGGTTTGGTGATGCTTTCGAAGCAGCTGGTCCCGGCTGTACCCAACGATCTTCTAGCTTAGGGAGACTTCGCTTCTCCCAGAAGGCACCTGGAATATGCAAATTAGCCTCCTGAAGCTTGAATCCCTGGTTTGGTGATGCTTTCGAAGCAGCTGGTCCCGGCTGTACCCAACGATCTTCTAGCTTAGGGAGACTTCGCTTCTCCCAGAAGGCACCTGGAATATGCAAATTAGCCTCCTGAAGCTTGAATCCCTGGTTTTGAATGCCAGTGCTGGAATAAAAGAGCCATACAGTGCTGGAATAACAGAGCCATACAGTGCTATACAGTGCTGGAATAACAGGGCCATACAGTGCTGGAATAACAGAGCCATACAGTGCTGGAATAACAGTGCCATACAGTGCTGGAATAACAGTGCCATACAGTGCTGGAATAACAGTGCCATACAGTGCTGGAATAAGGCTGTGTTCACACGTTGCGTTTTTTTTGTGGTTTTTTCGCGGTTTTTCCCGATAAAAACGCTATAAAACCGCAAAAGAACCGCATACAATAAGCATCCCATCATTTAGAATGAATTCCGCATGTTTTTTGCACATGATGCATTTTTTTCCGCAAAAAAAACGCATACCGCACAAAATCCGGACATGCTCTATCTTTTTGCGTTTTTTTGCGGATTTCCCACTCCAAAATGCATTGGGAAGTGTCCGGAAAAAAACGCGGCAAAAACGCGTCAAAACCGCGGCAAAAACGTGTCAAAACCGCGGCAAAAACGCATGCGGATTTCTTGCAGAAAATGTCCGGAATTCTCAGGAATTTTCTGCAAGAAATCCTGAACGTATGCACATAGCCTAATAGTGCCATACAGTGCTGGAATAACAGTGCCATACAGTGCTGGAATAACAAGGGTCATACAGTGCTGGAATAACAATGCCATACAGTGCAGGACTAACAATGCCATACAGTGCTGGAATAACAATGCCATACAGTGCTGGAATACCAGAGCCATACATTGCTGGAATAACAGTGCCATACAGTGCTGGAAAAAAAGCCATACAGTGCTGGTATAACAGAGCCATACAGTGCTGGAATAACAGTGCCATACAGTGCTGGAATAACAGAGCCATACAGTGCTGGAATAACAGAGCCATACAGTGCTGGAATAATAGTGCCATACAGCGCTGGAATAACAGAGCCATACAGTGCTGGAATAACAGTGCCATACAGTGCTGAAATAACAGTGCCATACAGTGCTGGAATAACAGAGCCATACAGTGCTGGAATACCAGAGCCATACAGTGCTGGAATAACAGGGCCATACAGTGCTGGAATAACAGTGTTATACAGTGCTGGAATAACAGGGTCATACAGTGCTGGAATAACAGTGCCATACAGTGCTGGAATAACAGTGCCATAGAGTGCTGGAATAAAAGAGCCATACAGTGCTGGTATAACAGTGGCATACAGTGCTGGAATAACAGAGCCATACAGTGCTGGAATAACAGGGCCATAAAGTGCTGGAATAACAGTGCCATACAGTGCTGGAATAACAGTGCCATACAGTGCTGGAATACCAGAGCCATACAGTGCTGGAATAACAGTGCCATACAGTACTGGGATAACAGTGTCATACAGTGCTGGAATAACAGAGCCATACAGTGCTGGAATAACAGAGCCATACAGTGCTGGAATAACAGAGCCATACAGTGCTATACAGTGCTGGAATAACAGGGCCATACAGTGCTGGAATAACAGTGTCATACAGTGCTATACAGTGCTGGAATAACAGGGCCATACAGTACTGGGATAACAGTGTCATACAGTGCTGGAATAACAGAGCCATACAGTGCTGGAATAACAGTGCCATACAGTGCTGGAATAACAGTGCCATACAGTGCTGGAATAACAGTGCCATACAGTGCTGGAATAAGGCTGTGTTCACACGTTGCGTTTTTTTTGTGGTTTTTTCGCGGTTTTTCCCGATAAAAACGCTATAAAACCGCAAAAGAACCGCATACAATAAGCATCCCATCATTTAGAATGAATTCCGCATGTTTTTTGCACATGATGCATTTTTTTCCGCAAAAAAAACGCATACCGCACAAAATCCGGACATGCTCTATCTTTTTGCGTTTTTTTGCGGATTTCCCACTCCAAAATGCATTGGGAAGTGTCCGGAAAAAAACGCGGCAAAACCGCGGCAAAAACGCGTCAAAACCGCGGCAAAAACGCATGCGGATTTCTTGCAGAAAATGTCCGGAATTCTCAGGAATTTTCTGCAAGAAATCCTGAACGTATGCACATAGCCTAATAGTGCCATACAGTGCTGGAATAACAGTGCCATACAGTGCTGGAATAACAAGGGTCATACAGTGCTGGAATAACAATGCCATACAGTGCAGGACTAACAATGCCATACAGTACTGGAATAACAATGCCATACAGTGCTGGAATAATAGTGCCATACAGTGCTGGAATAACAGTGCCATACAGTGCTGGAATAATAGTGCCATACAGTGCTGGAATAACAGTGCCATACAGTGCTGGAATTACAGTGCCATACAGTGCTGGAATAACAGTGCCATACAGTGCTGGAATAATAGTGCCATACAGTGCTGGAATAACAGTGCCATACAGTGCTGGAATAACAGTGCCATACAGTGCTGGAATAACAGTGCCATACAGTGCTGGAATAACAATGCCATACAGTGCAGGACTAACAGTGCCATACAGTGCTAGAATAACAGAGCCATACAGTGCTGGAATAACAGGGTCATACAGTGCTGGAATAACAGTGCCATACAATGCTGGAATAACAATGCCATACAGTGCTGGAATAACAGTGCCATACATTGCTGGAATAACAGTGCCATACAGTGCTGGAATAACAGTGCCATACAGTGCTGGAATAACAGTGCCATACATTGCTGGAATAACAGTGCCATACAGTGCTGGAATAACAGTGCCATACAGTGCTGGAATAACAGTGCCATACAGTGCTGGAATAACAGTGCCATACAGTGCTGGAATAACAGTGCCATACAGTGCTGGAATAACAGAGCCATACAGTGCTGGAATAACAGTGCCATACAGTGCTGGAATAACAGTGCCATAAAGTGCTGGAATAACAATACCATACAGTGCAGGACTAACAGTGCCATACAGTGCTAGAATAACAGAGCCATACAGTGCTGGAATAACAGGGTCATACAGTGCTGGAATAACAGTGCCATACAGTGCTTGAATAACAGTGCCATACAGTGCTGGAAAAACAAGGTCATACAGTGCTGGAATAACAGGGCCATACAGTGCTGGAATAACAGTGCCATACAGTGCTGGAATAACAGGGCCATACAGTGCTGGAATAACAGTGCCATACAGTGCTGGAATAACAGGGCCATACAGTGCTGGAATAACAGGGCCATACAGTGCTGGAATAACAGTACCATACAGTGCTGGAATAACAATGCCATACAGTGCTGGAATAACAGAGCCATACAGTGCATACAGTGCTGGAATAACAGGGCCATACAGTGCTGGAATTACAGTGCCATACAGTGCTGGAATAACAGGGCCATACAGTGCTGGAATAACAGAGCCATACAGTGCTGGAA
Organism: Ranitomeya imitator; assembly: GCF_032444005.1. NCBI lineage: Eukaryota > Metazoa > Chordata > Amphibia > Anura > Dendrobatidae > Ranitomeya > Ranitomeya imitator. The sequence goes on along the minus strand of NC_091287.1, from coordinate 44,636,459 downwards.
TAACAGAGCCATACAGTGCATACAGTGCTGAAAAACCGCAGCAAAAACACGTCAAAACCGCGGCAAAAACGCATGCGGTTTTCTTGCGGATTTCTTGCAGAAAATGTCCGGAATTCTCAGGAATTTTCTACAAGAAATCCTGAACGTGTGCACATAGCCTAATAGTGCCATACAGTGCTGGAATAACAGTGCCATACAGTGCTGGAATAACAAGGGTCATACAGTGCTGGAATAACAGTACCATACAGTGCTGGAATAACAATGCCATACAGTGCTGGAATAACAATGCCATACAGTGCAGGACTAACAGGGCCATACAGTGCTGGAATAACAGGGCCATACAGTGCTGGAATAACAGGGCCATACAGTGCTGGAATAACAGAGCCATACAGTGCTGGAATAACAATGCCATACAGTGCTGGAATAACAATGCCATACAGTGCTGGAATAATAGTGCCATACAGTGCTGGAATAACAGTGCCATACAGTGCTGGAATAACAGTGCCATACAGTGCTGGAATAACAGTGCCATACAGTGCTGGAATAATAGTGCCATACAGTGCTGGAATAACAGTGCCATACAGTGCTGGAATAACAGGGTCATACAGTGCTGGAATAACAGTACCATACAGTGCTGGAATAACAATGCCATACAGTGCAGGACTAACAATGCCATACAGTGCTGGAATAACAATGCCATACAGTGCTGGAATAATAGTGCCATACAGTGCTGGAATAACAGTGCCATACAGTGCTGGAATAATAGTGCCATACAGTGCTGAAATAACAGTGCCATACAGTGCTGGAATTACAGTGCCATACAGTGCTAGAATAATAGTGCCATACAGTGCTGGAATAACAGGGCCATACAGTGCTGGAATAACAGGGCCATACAGTGCTGGAATAACAGTGCCATACAGTGCTGGAATAACAGTGCCATACAGTGCTGGAATAACAGGGCCATACAGTGCTGGAATAACAGGGCCATACAGTGCTGGAATAACAGTGCCATACAGTGCTGGAATAACAGGGCCATACAGTGCTGGAATAACAGTACCATACAGTGCTGGAATAACAATGCCATACAGTGCTGGAATAACAGAGCCATACAGTGCATACAGTGCTGGAATAACAGGGCCATACAGTGCTGGAATTACAGTGCCATACAGTGCTGGAATAACAGGGCCATACAGTGCTGGAATAACAGAGCCATACAGTGCTGGAATAACAGAGCCATACAGTGCATACAGTGCTGGAATAACAGTGCCATACAGTGCTGGAATAACAGGGCCATACAGTGCTGGAATAACAGAGCCATACAGTGCTGGAATAACAGAGCCATACAGTGCATACAGTGCTGGAATAACAGTGCCATACAGTGCTGGAATAACAGGGCCATACAGTGCTGGAATAACAGTGCCATACAGTGCTGGAATTACAGTGCCATACAGTGCTGGAATAACAGAGCCATACAGTGCATACAGTGCTGGAATAACAGTGCCATACAGTGCTGGAATAACAGGGCCATACAGTGCTGGAATAACAGGGCCATACAGTGCATACAGTGCTGGAATAACAGTGCCATACAGTGCTGGAATAACAGTGCCATACAGTGCTGGAATTACAGTGCCATACAGTGCAGGACTAACAGTGCCATACAGTGCTGGAATAACAGAGCCATACAGTGCTGTAATACCAGGGCCATACAGTGCTGGAATAACAGGGCCATACAGTGCTGGAATAACAGTGCCATACAGTGCTGGAATAACAGTGCCATACAGTGCTGGAATAACAGAGCCATACAGTGCTGGAATAACAGAGTCATACAGTGCTGGAATAACAGTGCCATACAGTGCTGTAATACCAGGGCCATACAGTGCTGTAATACCAGGGCCATACAGTGCTGGAATAACAGGGCCATACAGTGCTGGAATAACAGAGTCATACAGTGCTGGAATAACAGTGCCATACAGTGCTGGAATAACAGTGCCATACAGTGCTGTAATACCAGGGCCATACAGTGCTGGAATAACAGGGCCATACAGTGCTGGAATAACAGAGCCATACAGTGCTGGAATAACAGGGCCATACAGTGCTGGAATAACAGTGCCATACAGTGCAGGACTAACAATGCCATACAGTGCTGGAATAACAATGCCATACAGTGCTGGAATAACAGAGCCATACAGTGCTGGAATAACAGTGCCATACAGTGCTGGAATAACAGAGCCATACAGTGCTGGAATAACAGAGCCATACAGTGCTGGAATAACAGTGCCATACAGTGCTGGAATAACAGAGCCATACAGTGCTGGAATAACAGAGCCATACAGTGCTGGAATAACAGAGTCATACAGTGCTGGAATAACAGTGCCAAATGATACTGCCATTCAGTATTAATGTATTACAGTGCCCAAATAATTTGTCTAGAAATTTAGAAATCAATTAAATAACTATGGCCAAATAACACTACCATATTGTAATAAAATAATACCACCATACAACACAAACGGGTACCAAATACAACTATCCACAAATCAAAATAAAATTCCTTCTAAAATTACTGTCTACTTTTAGACAGCATCAAAGAAAAAGGAGACATATATGTCTCCATTATATATATACATTAGTGTGATAAAATAATACTGCCATACAGTAGAAGCTGGTACCTAATAAAATGACCCTACATGCTAAAACAGATTACTGTATACATTTAGAGATTAATGAGGCAAAATAAGGCAAACTAAGAATACCATAAAGTACTAAAATAATACCACCATATAGAAGAAAAATAAAACCAAACAAAGTTCCTTATAGATTTACGCACACATTTGCACCTTGACTAACAAAACTACAGTCATGGCCAAAATTTTTGAGAATGACACCAAAATTATATTTTCACATGATCTGCTGCCCTCTGGTTTTTATTAGTGTTTGTCTGTTTATATCACATACAGAAATATAATTGCAATCATATTATGAGTACCAATAGGTTACATTGACAGTTAGAATGAGTTAATGCAGCAAGTCAATATTTGCAGTGTTGACCCTTCTTCTTCAAGACCTCTGCAATTCTCCCTGGCACGCTCTCAATCAACTTCTGGACCAAATCCTGACTGATAGCAGTCCATTCTTGCATAATCAATGCTTGCATTTTGCCAGAATTTGTTGGTTTTTGTTTGTCCACCCGTCTCTTGATGATTGACCACAAGTTCTCATTGGAATTAAGATCTGGGGAGTTTCCAGGCCATGGACCCAAAATCTCTATGTTTTGTTCCATGAGCCATTTAGTTATCACCTTTGCTTTATGGCAAGGTGCTCCATCATGCTGGAAAAGGCATTGTTGGGCGCCAAACTGCTCTTGGACGGTTGGGAGAAGTTGCTCTTGGAGGACATTCTGGTACCATTCTTTATTCATGGCTGTGTTTTTAGGCAAGACTGTGAGTGAGCCGATTCCCTTGGCTGAGAAGCAACCCCACACATGAATGGTTTCAGGATGCTTTACAGTTGGCATGAGACAAGACTGGTGGGAGCGCTCACCTCTTCTTCTCCGAATAAGCTGTTTTCCAGATGTCCCAAACAATTGAAAATGGGATTCATCAGAGAAAATGACTTTGCCCCAGTCCTCAGCAGTCCACTCCCTGTACCTTTTGCAGAATATCAGTCAGTCCCTGATGTTTTTTCTGGAGAGAAGTGGCTTCTTTGCAGCCCTCCTTGAAACCAGGCCTTGCTCAAAGAGTCTCCACCTCACAGTGCGTGCAGAAGCACTCACACCAGCCTGCTGCCATTCCTGAGCAAGCTCGGCACTGCTGGTAGTCCGATCCCGCAGCTGAAACAGTTTTAAGATACGGTCCTGGCGCTTGCTGGTCTTTCTTGGGCGCCCTGGAGCCTTTTTGACAACAATGGAAGCTCTCTCCTTGAAGTTCTTGATGATGCGATAGATTGTTGACTGAGGTGCAATCTTTGTAGCTGCGATACTCTTCCCTGTTAGGCCATTTTTGTGCAGTGCAATGATGACTGCACGTGTTTCTTTAGAGATAACCATGGTTAACTGAAGAGAAACAATGATACCAAGCACCAGCCTCCTTTTAAAGTGTCCAGTGATGTCATTCTTACTTAATCATGACTGATTGATCGCCAGCCCTGTCATCATCAACACCCACACCTGTGTTAATGGATCAATCACTAAAACGATGTTAGGCTACGTTCACACTAGCGTTATGCTAGTTTGCGTCGGGTTAGCGTCTGGCGACGCAGCGGCGACGCATGCGTCATGCGCCCCTATACTTAACATGGGGGACGCATGCGTTTTTGTTTGTTGCGTTGTGCGACGCATGCGTCTTTTTTGCAGCAAGCGTCGGACCAAGAAAATGCAACAAGTTGCATTTTTCTTGCGTCCGAATTTCGGCAAAAAACTACGCATGCGTCGCAAAACGCAGCGTTTTTGCGTGCGTTTTGCAGCGTTTTTGCGTGCGTTGTGCGTTGCGTCGCCGAGGCAGCGGCACACAACGCTAGTGTGAACGTAGCCTTAGCTGCTCCTTTTAAGGCAGGACTGCAATGATGTTGAAATGTGTTTTGGGGGTTAAAGTTCATTTTCTGGGCAAATATTGACTTTGCAAGTACAGTAATTGCTGTTAAGCTGATCACTCTGATATTCAGGAGTATATGCAAATTGCCATTAGAAAAAATGAAGCAGTAGACTTTGGAAAAATTAATATTTGTCTCATTCTCAAAATTTTTGTCCATGACTGTATATACTCCAGAGGGAACATATGCAATTGCCACATGGGTGAAACACATGGGTGAATGCTCATGATGGTTGGATATGCAGATGAGGGGTGTAGGGGAAACATATACGTAGGTGACTTTTCAGAAAACTTGGGTCAGGGCCAGCTCCAGGTTTGAATGGGCCCTTGGATGAATTGTCTCTCTTTGCTTTCAATTTTTCCTCCTCGCCTTTCAAGAAAAATAATTTTTTTTGTTAATTTTTTGGTTGAAATGATTTGGGGGAAAACATCACTTTCTGGTCTATATTTATCCTATTTTTATTTAATTTTTTATTTTCATTTTGACATTCACTAGATATATTTTATTTACTTGGACACATATGCACGTAGTGACACCAAAATATATTAACTTTATTTTATTTTTTTATTTCATTTATGTTCCACAAAAAGGAGGACATTGAATTGTTAGATCCATTTTATATATTTTTTATTGTTTTTTTAACTCTTTTTTTTGCCCCAGTTTTATTAGTAGCTTCATAGCTAACAATGCAATTACCATTCTTTTATGAAACTCACCACAAGCTGGTGTACGAACATGGCAGTACCTTCAACTTCAACAAGTCCTCTACTGCCATAACCAATGCATCAGCACCATGTTTCCAACCGCTTAAATTCTGCTGTCACAATAGACAGTGGTATCTAATGGGGTTGAACCGCAAGCACCGATCGCAGCAGTTACTTGGTTGCCTGCTGTGCGACACAGCTGGCGCCTGTGCTGTAAGTAGTGAGCTCCGCTTCTGCAGAACATGTCCACCCTGTCCCCGAACACAGCAGACTCCACCACTTGCCAGTTTACACTGGGTGCTGACGCTGACCCTGAGTCGCCATTCGGAATGCTGTAGTCTCAACTTTGGGCAAGCGATACGGAAATGGCAGATTTTTTTATTTTTTATTTTAAAATAAAAAATGTTAGTGCAGCGCCCCAGGGTCCTTGTCGTTGCAGTAATGTCGTTCTTCCATCAGGGGGAGTGATGTTACATCTGATGGCAATAAAGGAGATCACCTTACCAGGTATCACAAACCACACAACACACTTCACACTCCAGTCCACCAGGGGGAGCTATGCTCCTATTTAGTAGGGCACTCTTCACAATTAGGTAAAACTGGTGGTCTGGATAGGAAGCTAGGCAAAAGCTGACTGGGCATTGACCCAGGCAGAAGCTGGCTGGGGATTGACCAAGTCAGAAGCTGACTGGGCTTCACCCAGGCAACACCTGTCAGGCAGACAGGGGAAAGGAGGAGCATCAAACAGCTGCAGACAGAGAGGTCCCTGACAGGGGTGGGACCTGTCAAAGACCTAGCCAGAAGGTTACGGAGCTGCGCCTGCCCCACATGCAGCAGCATCCTAAGAAAGGACACAAAGAGAATTGCATTGCTGAGAGTGAGAAACAAAGTCATAGCACAAGGAGAGGAAACCAGAAGGAGTTCTGCCCTGCAATAGGCTGCCTCCCTCTGAGGCGCAGAAGCCGGTAGCCAGAACACCGAGGGAGTAAGGATCTCTATGCTTTACTTCAGAGACTGGCAGGACAGTTAATTCCACGTTAGCTGCCCGACCTTATACCCAGGAGGCACGGTGGCAACTTGTGGGGGCTGGGGTGTTGTAGGGTCCCTGTAAAAAGCCTCAGGCCATCAGTCATAGGGGTTGTTCCTGTCCATCTGGGGGACAGAGAGAAAGAGACATAACATCTAGAACACCAACATCAGTTGTGAGGACCTCACCAAGAAGCTCATTAGGGAGGTAGTACAACACTCAGGCGCTAGAGGAAGGCTACTTATTTCCACCTGGATAAGAGGACTCTGGAGTTGCCTTCAGACCGGCCGGACTCTGCCTGTCCTGTGATCTGGTGCCCTGGACTGTGGACTCTGAAGCCTTCAGTAAAGGTAAAGAGACTGCAACCTTGTGCCCTCGTTATTCACTGCGCCTTACATTATCCACCATCTACACTCTGGGAAGCCCTGGGGACACACTTCACCTGTGGGAAGGTATACCATCTAGCTGCCATAACATCACCCCAGCGGACCCCTATGCAGCATCGGTCACCCTGACCGAATACCACAGGTGGCGTCACGAACATTATCCTATTAACTTTCGTCCTTTTATTGGACGCCCCTCAAAGGGCCACGGACCGTGTCAGGCCACCGTGACATCCCTGACGAGAACCGAAGGGCCCGGCTCCGAGTACCCCATTGCCCTAACGTGGGGGCGATCCATTAGGATTTTATGGAATATTATACAGAATATTTCTATTAAACATTGCACTGCATATAATAAAAAAAAACGATCCTTCCATTACCGTATGGACCTTAGCTCGTGTGGTGAAGACTAAGAACCGGGCTCAAGGAAAAATCACATAATCACAGTCTACGGTCTGTGGTTTGCGTCTCGTCTAAGGCACGGGCTGGAGATGGTTTCTCCCTAATAAGCACTTCTCACCACCGGTTTTCAGAACGTTATGGCGTAAATATAACAAAATGTGACAATCGACTGACCGCTCCGCTATTATTTATAGTGATTATAGCTTTTATTGCCTATAAATGACACATTTATTCTGGGAAGGGAGTTGGTCTTGACTTCACTACTGCAGAGTCTCAGACATGATATGGTTGAAGTCTGCGAGTGGCGGGCATTTCCACCCACAAGCCTTATAGTGAGGACTCAGGGTCACGGGGAGGCGGGAAGAGCTCTGTAATTATGAATACACCGGACTCCTAAATTATGTGTCCCTTGCATTCTTTCACAGGCCGTAGCTGCAGAACATCGCAACAATTTTTTGTCGTTTTGCTTTCTTAGAATAAGGATCTATATCGGTCATATGTTGCTCTAAAGCAGGGGTGTCAAACTGCATTCCTCGAGGACTGCAAACAGGTCATGTTTTCAGGATTTCCTTGTACTGCACAGGTGATAATTTAATCACCTACACAAATATGAGTTGTTGATAAAACTATCACCTGTGCAGTACAAGGAAATCCTGAAAACATGACCTGTTTGCAGCCCTCGAGGAATGCAGTTTGACACCCCTGCTCTAAAGGATACAGACCCTTTAGGGGCATTTTACTATTTTAAAACATTAATATTGTATTTTGGGCAAAAAAAAAAATCACTTTTTGCAATAGAGTTTTTTTGTTACAATTTTTGGCTTCTAGAGCCTCAGTATGGCATTATCTAGTCCTCATTGCAGGATGAGTTATCTGAGAATCTGTCAGTGAGCTCATTCTGACAGGCCGATAGATTTATGACCCGGGTTGAACTCCTTGGCTATATATTAGCTGACCTCAGAGAAAAGGAAAAAAAAATAGTTATAATCTCTGCAGTCAGAACGAGTTCACTGGTGAATTCTCATTTACCTTATTCTGCAGCTAGCAATGCACAGGCAAAGAAAGAGCCTGTAAATGCCAAAATACATGCATGTAAAAAAAAAATTGTCCATATTCTTTAAGCTTCAAGAAAACTCTTTTCAAATACCCTATTAGGACGTACAGGGGTAAATGAAGGTGATGAAAATAGTGAAATGTGAATGCAAATCAGTACCAGAGCCCAATAAATCATTAAGACACGTGTAGTGGGTGGGATTTAGGGCTGTTCATGGGAGGTCCCATCAGGAACTCCGCCCAGGCCAGAATAGGTTACGCCTTTGAGGATCTAGCTCACTGGTAAGGGGTGCTCAAAGTAAAAAATCCAAAACAGTATTAATTATTATTATAATGCCTTGGTATTAGGATCAATAATCCATCGATCAGGACTTTTAACCAGTGACTCATTATATCCAGCAATATTTAACCACGAATGGTGGTTTCTCCATAATCAGATCCAGTATAAACAAAACCTGCGGCTACATCTTGCCTTTGGATACACACATAATAAAAACATTATATCCATGCAGCGCCATAAAACTCTCCAGCTCATGAATATAATAGCGGAGCAGCACTCAGGCGCCAGTTGGCAGCCAAGCTGAAAATGAAACTCTTCTTTAATAAAAAAAAAAAATTATAGCTACATTAAAAGAGAAGACCGTTATACTAGAACCAATATTAACATATAAACAATTCATAAAGCTATGCTTTAATTACAGGTATTATTAGCTCATCCAGATGAAAATATTCTAATAATTCTGTATGTAGGGAAAAAATGATGAATGGACTTAAAAGAGTTTTTCAAGGATTTGTTTTAATTCCTCTGTCTGGTCTAAAGCAAGAAATAATGAAAAAAAAAAAAAGAAAAAATACTCTCCTTCCCTGATCTCCCACAGCTCCCATTCTGGGCTCACTTTTTCCCTCACTGGTCTGAGCTTACTGGTTCCATCACTGTGTGCAGAGGACAGGATTAGGAAGCACAGAACAGCAGGGACCGGGTGTTTCCCGCATTGGGTATTGAGGGAGATGGATTCAGGGAGTATCAATTCTCGGAAAAACACTCTACTGTATACTAAGCAAGTTATTATTTCTGATATCTTCATTATATAGAGTGCATCTTTTAACAGGACGTTTCACTAATTTGAGGTTGGACACATAAAAAAAAAAGAGACGGTAAGGGAAAACCTTAACTTTCAAATTGATCATGCAGTAGAAACTTCTATTTAGCAATTGTTTAAAGGGAACCTGTCACCAGTTTTGTCAGGTGTTAATGTGTCATGTGATATTCAGCCCCTGTGTTGCATTACATAAATGCTCATATAACCTCTTGACTCCCCCTATATAGCCCCCCATAACCTTTTAAAGTACTCCCACGCTGTATGGTCATCTGGTCGATCCGGTCCGAGAGGCGTCCATTCTGGGCTCTCTACTCTTCCTCCCAACTGTTCACCGTCCCCCTGCTTTCAATGATGTGGATGACTCCTCCTGCAGTCATCCATGTAACCGGGTGAAATCCCAAGCCTGCGCAGAGAAATCACCAGCTCATGCATGCGCACTACGCTCAGCCCTACTGCGGACAGCATCAAAAACGTCAACGCGCATGCGCACAGCATTGGTGAGCAGGAAAGACATGAGCCGGCGCATGCGCACTGATGTTTTCGTCTCTGTCCGCAGTATGGCGGAGCATAGTACGCAGGCGTGGGATTTCGGCTATCTGGATGATGCAGAAGGCGTCATCCACGTCAATCAAAACAGGACGACCGCCAGCAGCACCCTGGAGGAAGGGCAGAGGGCCGCCCAGAATTCCAGAATGGACGTCTCTCAGACCGGACCGACCGGATTACCATACAGCGCGGGAAAACTTGAATAGGTTTTTTGTGGGGGTATACAGAGGGAGTTAGGGGTTTAAGTAACCATTTATGGAATCCAGCTCAGGCGCTTAATAAGGTGATAGCTTTAGTTGACACATGACAAGACTCGTGACAGGTTCCCTTTAAAAGGGTCGTCTACTTTACAATACCTTGAAATATGCATTACAGAGTTAAACTGTTGTAAAACATTAGAAAAAAAAGCATGGCTGATTATTTCCAGAAACAGCGCCACAGCTGTATACATAGGTGGTTTGAGGTATTGCATCTCAAGTGCAATAACTTTAATAGCAGCAAGTTGCAATAGCTGATACAACCCAAGGACAGGTGAGACGCTGTTTTTGGAAAACTGTATCCACGTTTTTGTAGTTCTTTAAAAGTGGAATGTTCTCCATCCAGGAACCTCATCTGTTAGCCAGAGCACACAGGGTGTGCAATCAGAACATATTTTTTGGAGACCACTCAAGACAGCACCTTTTATTAGGAACTGTGTAAGGTTCAATTTTCAATTTAATGGTGCTGCGGGGGCTACGTTCACATTAGCGTTTTGCGGGGCTGCGTCGGGCGCAGCCGTGGCGACGCATGCGTCATGCGCCCCTATATTTAACATGGGGGCGCATGGACATGCGTTGTCGTGCGTTTTGTGACGCATGCGTTTTTTTTGGTGCAAGCGTCAGGGCGCAGAGGACGCAGCAAGTTGCATTTTTTTTGCATCCAAAATCATGCCAAAAAAGGACGCATGCGTCACAAAATGATGCGTTTTGCATACATTCTTGTTTGCGTTGTGCGTTGCGTCTCCGACGCAGCCAGCACCGCACAACTCAAATGTGAACGTAGCCTAAAGTGATCACTTCCTATAGACTTTTTCCAGAAAATACAAATGATCTTCGACAATCCCTGGAGCAAAAACAGGGATCCTCTATCAGACAACCCCTTTAAGCAAATATTACTTAGAAATGGCTCAATACCAACTACTCGGCAGATGAGTACAACTCCAGTTCTCCAACTTTCTGGCAATATTATGATTTTAAGGGGATTTGGATTGAAACTGCATTTCATTTGCATTTGTATAGCACAGCAGAAATATATCCCTACAAGTATCAGCAAAAATACAACCCTACAAGTATCAATCTGCAATTTTCATCCTCACATCCATAAACTCTGGGAATGAAGCCATCAAGAAAACCGCAGCATCGGCGAATGAAATTGGAAACAGAAGACCTTGTAATATACCATCAGAAGAGCAAAAACATCTGCATGGAGGCATGTACCCAAACACAACACAAGGACTGCGCAACTAGGCAACTACCGGTGCGGACTACCTGCTAGAAGAAACTGTATTCTTAACTTTTCAAAGTTTACCAGGATGAAAAATAATAACATTCATGCTCCATGCACCATGATGTTGTTCTGTTTATAATCCAACCTTTGATCCCAATAGTGTACTGAGCCTATAAAATATTCCCAATACACACAACGAGGCAAAAGTTCCAAACAAAAAAATTGCAATAATTCAACGTATTGGTGAAAAAGATGAAGAATGCGAAAAACATTTCATTGGAATATAGATAAGAAATTTTTGATTTTTTTCTTAAATTCTCAGTCCATAGTTTTGTTATTGTGCAACCATCTACAAGCATCATGGCTACTCATGCGGTTTAGTTGGTTAGCCTTTACAAGTAGAGTACATGCATATGTAAATGTGAAGAACCACTCAGTTCATTAATGGTCAACCCTTGATGATAATAACCAGAGGACATTAATTTTCAAGTACTAATTTTACATATACGTCCTAAGTGTGGCAGCAAAATAATTTTCCATTATGAGGTTAATCCTCATCAGAACATAAAAGGTTATACAGGATCGCAATATTGCTTACCGTGTAAAATTATCTTTGGGAGCTCCATATCCAGCGTACATTTGCTTTTCGGTAGAAGATGGGACTATATCAGCCATACCAAGTATTCCACCAGTGTTGCGGACTTTGGCTTCGACAAACATTCCGGGACCCTGATCTTTTTTAAAGGACTGTCGGATTGGAGAAGATCTCTCGCTGTGTATACCATGGGGAGGTACATGAGCGTTATGACCATGCATCTCCATCATCCTGATGTCAGTCACTCTCTGAGGCGAGGCTGGAGGAGTTTTAGATCCAAGGGTTGGCAAAAGACTGTCCGAGTGTTTTCTATTTTTCTGCCTATAAACTGATTGTTCCATCATTTCCACTTGCATAGAAGTGTTAGAATAAGTGCTTGAAGACCTCATTGCCCCTCTATGGAAAGCAATCAGATGATCCGGCATGTCAAGAGGGTGCCCGCCATGTGAAGACGCAATGCTCATCCGGCCTTCGTGATACATGTAGGGGTCTCCGTACATACTATCATTTCGCATCAATGGGACATTTTTATTACCCATATCCTCATCTGGTTTCACGTCCCTCCTTTCCAAGATGGCACTGGGGCTAGGCGAAATAGATCTTGAGATAGGCAAACTGGATAAGCGTTCCCTTGGCATCGTTGTGTTACTCTGTCCAACAGGTGGACGCCCTCCACCATATGGGATCCTGGATGGAGAAGGCGGCATGGAATGTGGCACAGGGGTAGGAGGAGGAGATATTGGGCCTCCATGTGAGGGGTATGTTGCTGACCCAGGCCGGTGGACTACTGGGCCTTCTCGAACGTTATAGGAAATATCCCTTTGCATCTGATGGAAACAAGAAAGAAAAATTAAATAAGATTTCACAAAGATCAAAATTTTTGCCTTAGAAAAAAAATAATGAGGTTCATATACAGAATATATTGAAAATGTTGAGTAATCAGTTTTCTTCCTGAATAATTTTTTTTTTAGAAGGCATTACATATTCAAGATGGCATAATTTCTAAGATTGTCAACCACTAACTAAAAAAAAATAGATAAAGAACAATTATATTATTTTTAAATATTTTACTTTTGCATGCACTTCATTAGAACCTTCAAAAACATTTTGAGACTTAGGAATGGAAACGATTACGTGAATTTTTGCAGCTATTAGTATATACTTTGATTTACCAGTTATATCATTTTATCTTTTTTGGCGTAAAATCTGTGTATCTCTATCCAAAAGTTTGATGGTTTGTTATTATGTAAGGTTAGTAGAATAAAGCCTTATCTAACATCAATTATATATAATTTTACTTTCCTCATATTACTCCAAGATAGTTCTCGTTTGGATTACTGCAATCCATTTCCCTCTGACTAAACCCTCCCCTTTCCAATCTATTCTGAACGCAACAGTCAGGGTCATATTTCTGTACAGCCTCTACACCGATTCCTCAACCCTGTGCCAGTTATTACACTGGTTACCCATCCGTTACAGAATACAATATAAACTTATAGCTCTCACCCATTAATTAAATTTACAGAACTGATCGCAAATATAGTCACCCAGATTAGCCAAAACCACAATAAGAGTTACAATTTAGTTGATCAATTTCAGGAACTTTCAGGCATGTAACACAGACAAAATTTACAAAACTAACTGCAGAGCCACCATGTTTCCCAATTATAGAAACAACTTAAAGGGGAAAATATCCCCAATTCTACGATAATCATGAATATTTATTATTTCTCAGAAATGTTCATACCTTTGTGTTGTGTTGGTGTGGAATTTGGGCTGCTTAAACTGGATATATTATAGTGAACCCTATGCATTTAGACATACTTGGTCTGTATAGCTTCGGCTCACAGCAGAGGTCTCGAATTTTAGAACAGAAACACGAATATATAAAAGTAATCTAGGATTAGAAATGAGGATATAACTTTTATTCCCCAGATGTAACACCATGCTTGTCTTTGGACTGTCTCCGGCAATCCAGTTTAGTACCATTCACTTGAATAGGGTTAAGCTGCAGTACCAAGCATAGCCTACAGACAGGTATGGCGCTGTTTTGGGAAAAATCTTCTAATCCTGGACAACCACATATCTATCCCCTTTAATGATAAGACTATATATACTCTACATTTCTTGGAACAGTCAACTAATGTGTTGGCTGAAGAAACGCTGCTTCTAGCACCATTACATTGTCTGTGGGATCGTTTGAATATTTTTGGTATGATATAACTGCAGCAAACTATCATATGCCACAGGAAAAATCCAGGCCATATGAAATCTACCGCAAGGAAAATTTATTGCAAGCATGGCTCTCTCTCCGAACTGACGTCTAGCAAAAGTCATATGTTATAATTAGGCTAAGAATTTTATTTGATCCTTTTTAAAGACCTCCGGCTCAAATCACAAACCATGACCTGCGAGAAGAGAGGCAGGAGTCACGTCAACCTAAGAGCTGCACCCTGGAAGTGTGAGGGAGGGCCAGGGCTATAGTCGTGGCTGAGATTAGCAGGTCTTGCACGCCCTGGTCTCCCATCACATGCAGATAATGTCTCATGGTTAATGTACTTGCCTCTTTATTGTTTGCACCATCTGGGCCTTCTCTCCGTTGCCTAAGGTCCCCTCCGGTCGTTTAGGTACAAATAGAGACACAGTCCAGTTGCAACTTGAAACATAAAACTTTACTTTCTTCTTTGCACATCCTTAACAGACACAGCATTTGCATAGGGTTCCTTAGAGCTCACACTTTCCACTTTCCCTGCACTCTTCCCTTGGTCCTTCAGTACCTGCTTGAGTCGTACCGCCTCTTGCGGTAACGCAGCGTCCTCCCTGTGCAGATTCTGTGCGCTTGGGGATTCCCTCGTCCATTTCGCAATGGATCTGAGGGTGTCAGCCCATGCGATGATCTGCCACATATTGAACGACCTGCTTCCCGGAATTGCGGTGGACCCACTGTTACTTCTGCTCCACCGCTGTTGAACCCCGGGCTAGTTCAGCTGTATTTCTGTCCACCGAGTCCTGGATGGCTGGGTCCTTCACTTTAATGCTGCAGGGCTGCTAAGTAGCTCGGGCTCTAAGCCCACCCGAGCTGTACGGGCTCCCTAGCACCTCTGGTCTACCTAGAGAACAGTTTCTGCCTTATCCCTCAGCTAACCCCTCCTACAGTTAACTAGTTACACCACTTACTATAATACGGTGTCATGGGTCCCATCTAGTGGGCCGGGCGGCGTACTGCGCTTTCCCTACGCTCAACACTATGTATTAGCCAAACATAGATGTATATATATATATATATATATATATATATATATATATATATATATAGATATATACACACACACAGTAAGTATCACACCGTCCCTGTATACCCCTTACAGAAGGGGCAATTTCTTTCAACATTCTTTGATATTAACCGCATTACTTATCTACGGGCAGTAGAGACAACATCTTCTATAAAGATAGCGGCTACAGTGATCAACTGATCAGTACAAGTGTGGTGTCTGGACCTTCTAAATGAACGAAGAGGATGTACTACATGGATCTGCTGGGTCCAACAAAGTGGAGGCCCAAATACACCCCTTCTAGGTCTTTCATATGCCCATATCGATGGAGGGTGTCTTTATAGGACAGCCACCTTCCACCAGAGGTCCTCTTTTGGACAACAGAGCTTTATACTTGTTATACCAAACTCAAATGTCCTGTTGTATCACAGCCAAATGTTTAGGTCTATGACCATTTGGGGTATGTGACAACTCACATGGCCATTATCACAGCTCCCATATGGAAGGGTATATTCAGGAGGCAGAAAATTAATTACCGTAGGTAGAAATCCAATTCATATCTCCGCAGGGTTTGTAGACACCTCATTCAGAGGTTTAAAAATGCATATCTGCTGTACAAACCTGCAGCGTGTGACCATAACACATTGCATCTTCATTGTATTTCTAGGCAAATTTCCCACTCAGGAGTCTAGAGAAAGTTTTCAATATGCTGCAGAAAAACTTTATTTGCAGTTTGCAAAAATGAGAGAAGACTTGATAGAAGAAAGATAGAGAAAAGATAGAGCAACTCATGACCAAGGAGGCTTATACACATGGTGGCATCCTGGGGCACACTTTGTGCTCCTATATGGTGCCTTTGTGTAGCTCCAGCAGTGGATAAACTGTCATGGGGCTACATTACGGCTCTTAAAACCAGTGGGCATCTGACCAACAAGGTTAATGGGTTTCTGAAATACAACGACATAGGTCATTAAGGGGCAAAGGGTTTAACTGATCAACAACATCCGAAACTACAACAATGTTATTTTGTAACATGATAAGTCAATGATTGCTAGTAGTCTGGCTGCTGAGACCCCCATCAATCCAGAGAACTAGGTCCAAATTCCGCATGTGAATGGAGTGGTATTGTGCATGTGCGACCACCATCCTTATATGTACAAGTTGTGTACAAGCAGCTGCTTCTTCATGCTCTGGCATCCTACAGAAAAATTGCGTTCAAATCCCGGTGTGCTGCTATGTGTGGGGTGCATCACACTTACTTGTGGCCAATAGGCCCTCCACTTCCTGCAGACATAACATAACCCTAATTCTCGGTCTGGATGGAGCATCCCTCTTGCTAACTCCTCTAGCACTATGAATTCTTCTTCATCGAAGGCAGTGCAGGCTCACGTTGGCCCTAGCAGCTCAATGCATATGACCACTACTCTAGCACTTCACCACACTCCCTCTAACTGAACTAACACTTCCTGAACTTGACACTAACTCGCAGTTCCCCATCCCAATCTTGGCCGGGTGTTACAGTTAACCATGTTTAGGCTATACTGCAGCCCCAGGGGGTTTTGCTTTCTCACTTGGGGAGAAAGAGATTGGAACACTATCTCCACCATTCCTACACATGTACGACCACATCCTTATATGAATGGAGTGGTACTGAGCATGTGCAACCATCATCCTTATGTGAATGGAGTGGTACTGAGCATGTGCAACCATCATCCTTATGTGAATGGAGTGGTACTGAGCATGTGCAACCACCATCCTTATGTGAATGGAGTGGTACTGAGCATGTGCAACCATCATCCTTATGTGAATGGAGTGGTACTGAGCATGTGCAACCACCATCCTTATGTGAATGGAGTGGTACTGAGCATGTGCAACCACCATCCTTATGTGAATGGAGTGGTACTGAGCATGTTCAACCATCATCCTTATGTGAATGGAGTGGTACTGAGCATGTGCAACCATCATCCTTATGTGAATGGAGTGGTACTGAGCATGTTCAACCATCATCCTTATATGAATGGAGTGGTACTGAGCATGTGCAACCATCATCCTTATGTGAATGGAGTGGTACTGAGCATGTGCAACCATCATCCTTATGTGAATGGAGTGGTACTGAGCATGTGCAACCACCATCCTTATGTGAATGGAGCAGCGGTCGCACATACTCCACTGCTCCATTCATACATGCTACTTTGGACTCTCCGATCTCAGGATCAGTGGATGTTCTAGAGGTCAGATCACCATGAATCATATATTTCTCATCTATCCTGTAAATGTTGTTTATTGGGCAGATCTTTTAATTAATATAAATTATAATTCAGATTTTTTTTTCCTGAAAACAGACAATTTTTTCTATTCATTTATACATTATTTCTAATAATATAAAACCCAAAGGTATAGCTTCCAGATAATTTTATTAGCTTTGGATGAGATTAACATTTAATATGAATCTGTAAATTTCATAAGTGTGCTCTATGAGGATTCCCTGGATATGATAACGCTGAACATACTGATATTCCAGACTGACATAAATGTGAAATTGGAGGATTTTGTATTCTTATAACAACGCTGTGATTCCCGCTGTCTTTTTTCCTTGGGCGCTTTCCTTTTTCTTTTCTGTTTTTGATCTTTGTGTTATTAATTTAACTGCTTCAACTCCTTCCAAAATACGATTTTAGCAGAGAATTTCAAGTTTTGATTGTCCAATGCCTCGCACTATGGAGATCATATTATGTGCTTCGCAGAATCAAAATGGTTACAAAAAATACAGTTTATGAAGGGGATGGGTGAGGATGTGAATGCGGAAGAAAAGGGACATTGTGTGTGTTATATTGGTTATTGCTGTACACTGTCACTGTTTGATCACTCCCTTAAAGGGGATTTTTCATTTTCAAGTTTCTTCAGCTCATAGGCTTGTGCCAACTAAAAAGAGCACACATTTCAATAATCCAGTGCAGGCTCTCTCCGGGTGATTGCTCACAGACTGCATTGGTGATGTTTACCGTTTGCAGCGGGAACGTCACAACTACAGTGCACATGATCTGTAAACAGTAACTGGAAGCACCGGCGGAGCACCGACACTGCAGCTGAAGGTGGATAGCACTCAATGTATTATTATTTTTAGCTAGCACAATGCTATGGTCTGAAAAAATAGAAAATAGAAACTCTTAATATACGCTGCTCAAAAAAATAAAGGGAACACTTAAACAGCAGAATATAACTCCAAGTAAATCAAACTTCTGTGAAATCAAACTGTCCACTTAGGACGCAACAATGACTGACAATCAATTTCACATGCTGTTGCGCAAATGTAATAGACAACAGACGGAAATTATTGGCAATTATCAAGACACCTTCAATAAAGGAGTGGTTCTGCAGGTGGGGACCACAGACGACATCTCAGTACCAATGCTTTCTGGCTGATGTTTTGGTCACTTTTGAATGTTGGTTGTGCTTTCACACTCGTGGTAGCATGAGACAGACTCTACAACCCACACAAGTGGCTCAGGTAGTGTAGCTCATCCAGGATGGCACATTAATGCGAGCTGTGGCAAGAAGGTTTGCTGTGTCTGTCAGCATAGTGTCCAGAGGCTGGAGGGGCTACCAGGAGACAGGCCAGTACACCAGGAGACGTGGAGGGGGCCGTAGGAGGGCAACAACCCAGCAGCAGGACTGTTACCTCAGCCTTTGTGCAAGGAGGAACAGGAGGAGCACTGCCAGAGCCCTGCAAAATGACTTCCAGCAGGCCACAAATGTGCATGTGTCTGCACAAAGGGTTAGAAACCGACTCCATGAGGATGGCCTGAGTGCCCGACGTCCACAGATGGGGGTTGTGCTCACAGCCCAACACCATGCAGGAAGCTTAGCATTTGCCACAGAACACCAGGATTGGAATATTCGCCACTGTCACCCTGTGCTCTTCACAGATGAAAGCAGGTTCACAATGAGCACATGTGACAGACGTGACAGAGTCTGGAGATGCCGTGTATAGCGATCTCCTGCCTGCAACATCCATCAGCTTGACCGGTTTGGCAGTGGGTCAGTAATGGTGTGGGGTGGTATTTCTTTGGAGGGCCGCACAGCCCTCCATGTGCTCGCCAGAGGTAGCCTGGCTGCCATTAGGTACCGAGATGACAGACCCCTTGTGAGACCATATGCTGGTGCGGTTGGCCCTGGGTTCCTCCTAATGCAGGACAATGCCAGACCTCATGTGGCTGGAATGTGTCGGCAGTTCCTGCAAGATGAAGGCATTGAAGCTATGGACTGGCCCGCACGTTCCCCAGGCCTGAATCCGATGAGCACATCTGGGACATCATGTCTCGCTCCATCCACCAACGTCACGTTGCACCACAGACTGTCCAGAAGTTGGCGGATGCTTTAGTCCAGGTCTGAGAGGATATCCCTCAGGAGACCATCTGCCGTCTTATCAGGAGCATGCCCAGGCATTGTAGGGAGGTCATACAGGCACATGGAGGCCACACACACTACTGAGCATCATTTCCTTGTCTTGAGGCATTTCCTTAAGTTGGATCAGCCTGTAACTTCATTTTCCACTTTGATTTTGAGCATCATTCCAACTCCAGACCTCTGTGGGATATTAGTTGTGATTTACATTGATCATTTTAAGGTTTTATTGTTCTCAACACATTCCACTATGTAATGAATGAAGATTTACGACTGGAATATTTCATTCAGTGATGTCTAGGATGTGGGATTTTAGTGATCCCTTTATTTTTTTTCAGCAGTGTATAAGGATGAAATAATAAGAAGCTAGAACAACTTCGAAACGCTTTGTAAATAAAATTCCCCTGTTTCCAATTTCCTGGTTACCCTGTTTTCTCTGGACCCAGTAGTACCCGCAAATACCGCGTTTTCAATTTTTTTCCTTTCATATTTAAGGAACACTGCATCAAAAGAGCAAAGAAGTCCAGTCCACCCAGAAGTGGAATTTGAATGAAGCAACAATACTGTTATGAAAGGCAATTCAGTACCACAATGGACATAGCGGTCAGAGCACATACAAGGATCTGACAATAACCCAAAATCATAGAACGAGCTCTGAGACGTGGGAACTCTGCAGACCGCAATCCCTAATCCTCTCCAAACAACACTAGAGGCAGCCGTGGATTGCGCCTAACTCTGCCTATGCAACTCGGCACAGCCTGAGAAACTAACTAGCCTGAAGATAGAAAATAAGCCTACCTTGCCTCAGAGAAATACCCCAAAGGAAAAGGCAGCCCCCCACATATAATGACTGTGAGTTAAGATGAAAAGACAAACGTAGAGATGAAATAGATTCAGCAAAGTGAGGCCCGACTTTCTTAACAGATCGAGGATAGAAAAGGTAACTTTGCGGTCTACACAAAACCCTAAAGAAAACCACGCAAAGGGGCAAAAAGACCCTCCGTACCGAACTAACGGCACGGAGGTACACCCTTTGCGTCCCAGAGCTTCCAGCAACAAATTAGACAAGCTGGACAGAAAAAATAGCAAACAAATAGCAAAGAAGAACTTAGCTATGCAGAGCAGCAGGCCACAGGAATGATCCAGGGAAAAGCAAGTCCAACACCGGAACATTGACAGGAAGCCAGGATCAAAGCATTAGGTGGAGTTAAGTAGAGAAGCACCTAACGACCTCACCAGATCACCTGAGGGAGGAAACTCAGAAGCCGCAGTACCACTTCCCTCCACCAACAGAAGCTCACAGAGAGAATCAGCCGAAGTACCACTTGTGACCACAGGAGGGAGCTCTGCCACAGAATTCACAACACAATACTCTGTAATGGGGACTAGCGACCCACCTCCCAGTCATAAACAGAAGTGCGGTTAGTGTTTATGAATTAAAAACAAATATTTGTCTACTGTCCTCGGGGGCTGGTAGCCCCACCTCTGAGGATCACTGCTATGGAAAAAAAGATCCAGACAGGAGTCTTCAATAATTATTGTCCTAAACAAGTTAAAAGAACATGAACATTAGTGCGGACATTGGTCATTTTACTTGTCAGACAGAAGATAATTTATTTCTATGGAGCAGGTGAAGTTAATTATAGACCGTGTTTTCCTTCTTTACAGAGAAGATTTACTATATGGGTGGAACCGTCTCATAAACAAGCCTCTGTGTAAAGAAGAGTTTTGGTAATCCGACAAAGGTTTTCAAGTCAGCAATGTGTTTACTCAGGATAACATTACAATCTAGCTGCTATTCAGAGTCCACGGCCAGATGGCAAATCATTGTCTTGTTCCCTTCTGATTTAACCACTAACTTTGCTAGTATGACATTAACCACATGCTCGTATGCCAAGTCACAGAAAAATCACCGGTTCCCAATGTGGTGCTGTCGAGCCCACAAAGGCTGAGAAGAGATGGGTAAGGGATCTTAGGGGTGCAATCGGCGGACTTTATTTTATATACAAAAGGGAATCTTTAGCTCTACTCATAAGGCAGAATGCAATGACATACCAAGCCAGTCACCTCTCCTGCCACAATATAACAAAAACTATAAACTATTTTACTATACTATACATTTTTATTTAATTACAAATCTTGAGAATTACAATTTTTATAAATTTTAAATGGTTGTTTTTTTGCGGTTTTTCTTTCTTTTATTTTTAAACATCACACGCATAGCACTTTTTAACTATGCATTTTGCATTACAAAATGTTAAAAATGCCAAAAAAAGGTCTTGAAAAAAAAAACATGTAAAATGTGCCTTATTTTACAGTGCGTGCGTGTGTGTGTGTGTGTGTGAAAGAACGCAGATCTAGGAATAATTTCATAAAATTATTCCTATATCTGACTACACCCCACCCTTTTATAGCTAATCACCCTCCTCCATAAACTACCATTTTTAAGGGCATTAAATATCTGTACGTCACGTGATTCCCCCATAACTTACCCAAAATGACATACCTTCAGCCAGGACCGTCCTTTCCCTCTTTACTCTTACTAGATGTACAGCCAGAGGTACGACTGTAGAAAGCCTATCACATTGCGATACATACCAGTGTGCGAGTCCTTGGGCCATATTTAGCATGTACTTCTAAAGGGTAAGATACGTTTCACATGTTGCAATCCTGTGCATTGAAATGGAGAACATGGTAGACCATTGTGGTGGACCAGGACTAGGATTTTATTTTTTGCCATATGTCCTAACATATGGTAACTTTAGGGTTTAACCATTATTTGAATGAAAAAAAAAGAACTAGATTATTGGTTTGCAGAATCTTTAAAGGGCAACTGTACTATCAGCTTTTCATAATAAACTGTTTGATGTGAGTACATGAGAAATAACTACTTCTGACCGTTATATGTCTTGCATTCTGCATTTTTACCAGTTTTCCTCTCTGCGGATTCTATCTCTCATTTTGCAATCTACTCTGAGCTGGAGGGAAGGAAAATAGCTTCTATGAGGTCTCCAATACACATCATACAGGGATGGTTTCCTGTTCTCCATTCATTTTTTTATGAACAGAAATATGGAGGAAATTACACAGCAGTAGTGATCAGGACAGATATTAATCCAGCACTGAAGTGAGGTAAAATACTTGCTAGAAAGCTCAGTATGATCTTTCTATGTCTCCCTCTGCTTGTTTCCTCACTCTGCTCTCTCCATAAAATATAAAGTGCTGTGTAAAGTGATACCACTGTGAGCCTTAAGTGCTTGTCTGAGATGGATGGATTTGTGCTGTTTTCTTGAGAGTGGAAGGTGAGTTCAGGAGGCAGACGGGAGAGAAAGATGTGTCTGACAAGTTGGGAAGGAGGCAGATTTCTCAAGTTTCTTCCATTTGCCTATAGTATTGATTTATGAAGTTTGTTGAAAATTCAATTTTCATTTTATTTCTATCCCTCCTTTCCTGCAGTTTTACACCTTGGACAACTGATGGATGAAGATCAACCACTATTCATCTCAACATCCCTGTATGCATGCCCTCTTGGCTAAGGAAGGAGTATAAGCCACTACCACACTTCTGTAATTTATCGTAAGCTTGAGGAAAGCATTGGACATGTTGAAATCCATCCTGCAATACCAATATAATCCAGTCTGGCTGGTTTTACATGAATAGATGGAAAGATTTACACAAGCGTCATACATGGAAGATCTGTGGTTAGTTCTCCAAGATGTTTAGAACAACCTGCCGAGTTCCTTCAAAAACTGTGTGCACGAACCTAGGAAAAATTGATGCTGTTTTAAAGGCAAATAATGGTCACACTAAAAATTGAATTATCTTTTTTATTTTGTTAAGTGCAAAAAATAAACTATTTATTTATTATGCTTGTTTATATAGCGCCATGATATTCTGCTGCATTTTATAGACATTGTCATCAGTGTCCCCTTTGGGGCTCACAATCTAACTTCCCTATCTGTAACATTTCCATTTTTGAAAGCATTCTTAGTTTGCAGCATTTTTTTTCCATAACTGCCTAAAACTTTTGCACAGCACTGTAACTAAACATTTCTCTGGCTTGGTTTTCAGGTTGACAAGGGATCGGTCAGAACGGAGGATACGGGAAGAGACAGGAAGGAACATTGCTTTTATTTATGACACTCATCCTGTTTCACGTAAAACCATTGTTTCTGACTTTGGATAATCTTTAACCCTAATCATTATATAAACATTTCCAAGATGTAATGAGCAATTTAACAGATGGAGGGAACCCACAAAAATGAATTCTGTGAAATCAGGAGGCTCTATGACTTTCACAAAAAACAGTGCCGAAAAGTCGTCATCTGAATGCCTAAAGCCTGGCGGGGATTATTCTGCTAGTGGACCTTGTAATAAATATAGATCACTATGTACGTAAATGAAGTCTAATTAAAATTCAGCACAAGACTTGAAGGTCTGCTTCCAGCCACCCGACCGACAATCAGATATTCAGGAGACTATCATTGATATGACTTTCAAGACGGATGACAGTGCTGCGCGACAACAGGTGCTGGCTGGCTATAGTCCCCGAAAACCAATGAGTTTTGTGACTTTGGTTTATAAAATATATATTAACCTGAGCAAATCAAAATATAAAACGTGATCATGCCTTATTACGGTATGATCACAGTGGCTCAGTGGTTAGCACTGCAGCCTTGCAGCGCTGGAGTCCTGGGTTCCAATCCCACCCAGGACAACATCTGCAATGAGTTTGTATGTTCTCTCCGTGTTCCCGTGGGTTTCCTCCGGGTTCTCCGGTTTCATTCCACATTCCAAAGACATACTGATAGGGATTCTAGATTGTGAGCCCCATCGGGGACAATGATGATAATGTATGCAAAAACTGTAGAGCGCTGCGGAATATGTTAGCGCTATATAAAAATTATTATTATTTATTATTATTTTGAGCTTATGATGGGAGGCCTGACACCTGGGACGTACATCTACTTGCCGGGGTACTGTACAACAGGGCGCATAAAAAAAACAGAGGATGTGATGGACGTACATTGATTTTAATGGGTAGTCTATAAACCATTATTGTAGGAAAAAAGGAGTGTTTCCATAGGGTCACCCTCAAACTAAAAGGGGCAGTACTCTTTCTTGATTGCAAGCGTCAGTCCTGATCTGCAGCATCGATAGCAGAACAGGAAGTTCCAGACATGTCACTTCCTGTATCCCGATAGTGGAGGAAGAAGCAGCATGCAGGTCAGTATGCACCCATTAGAAATCAGCAGCGATTGCCACAGCACATACTGACATGCTGCAGAATTAAATTCTGCGCCACAAGTCAATTTTGGATGCTCAGTTTTTCCAGAGTGTGAGATGAGATTTCATCAAATATCACCCCCATTGCTGGTATTGTAGTACGCAATGGATTTTTTTGCATACAAATCCAAACTGGAAAATCTGCTGTATATTTATCCTTTGGTGACAAAGCCTAAAAGTCTCCATACATAATGGATAAAAGTCGCCTGAACCTGAAGACTTTCTAGGGATCGGTCCAGCTCAACAAAGGTGCATTAACATTTCTTCAATTCATTATACCACAATGATTAGAAGCAGCATTAGCAAAACCATAAAAAATCCATACCGCCAACGCGTTTCTGGCAACAAGTGCTCTAACTCATCCTGTTCATGTACATACACCATGAGTAAGGACACTGGATGCCAGAAATGCGTTGGCGGTATGGATTTTTTAAATGGATTTGCTGTAACGATTTTAAACAATTTTGGAGGAGTAAACAATGATTTAGTATATCGCTGAACTAGAGAGGAGTGACCAAGTTATTAAAGGAATGGGTGGACCTCAGAGCTAAGACAGGTTATCAAACTTGGAGTTACTCAGTTTGGAAAAACAACTGCTTAAGAGTAATCTTATTACAACATACAACTATAAGAGGGGACAGTACAGTGATCTGTATAATAATCTTTCTACACCTAGGCCTGCGACTGGGACTAAGATGCATCTTTTGCATCTAGAGGAAAGAAAGTTTAATTATAATCATAGATGCAGATTCTTTACTGTAAGAGCAGTGAGACTATGGATTCTTTGCTGTAAGAGCACAGACTATGGATTCTGTACTGTAAGAGCAGTGAGACTATGGATTATTTACTGCAAGAGCAGTGAGACTATGGATTCTTTACTGTAAAAGCAGTGAGACTATGGATTCTTTACTGTATGAGCAATAAGACTATGGATTCTTTACTGTATGAGCAGTGAGACTATGGAGTCTTTACTGTAAGAGCAGTGATACTATGGATTCTTTACTGTAAGAGCAGTGAGACTATGGATTCTTTACTGTAAGAGCAGTGAGACTATGGTTTCTTTACTGTATGAGCAGTGAGAGTATGGATTCTTTACTGTAAGAGCAGTGAGACTATGGATTCTTTACTGTATGAGCAGTGAGACTATGGATTCTTTACTGTATGAGCAGTGAGACTATGGATTCTTTACTGTAAGAGAAGTAAGACTATGGATTCTTTACTAGAAGAACAGTGAGACTATGGATTTTTTACTGTATAAGCAGTGAGACTATGGATTCTTTACTGTATGAGCAGTGAGACTATGGATTCTTTACTGTAAGAGAAGTAAGACTATGGATTCTTTACTAGAAGAACAGTGAGACTATGGATTCTTTACTGTAAGAGCAGTGAGACTATGGATTCTTTACTGTATGAGCAGTGGGCCTATGGATGCTTTACTGTAAGAGAAGTAAGACTATGGTTTCTTTACTAGAAGAACAGTGAGACTATGGATTCTTTACTGTAAGAGCAGTGAGACTTTGCAGCTCTCTGTCACATGATGTTGTAATTGTTAACATGCTACTAAAATTTGAGAACGGTCTGGATGGCTTTCTTGAAAAATACATTATTATAGGTTATGGGTACAAGATTATGCAATGGGACATTGTCTGATTGCCGTATGTTAAGTCGAGAAATAATTTTTCCCCTATTAGTGTCTGCCCCATGGGGATTTTTCCTTCCTCTGGATCAACATGTTAGGCTATAGGTTGAACTCAATGGACTTAAATCTACCATCAACCTTTAAACTATGAAACTATTTAACCCCTTACCGGCATCGGACGTACTATACCGTCCGATGCCGGCTCCCCTGCTTTGATGCAGGGCTCCGCGGTGAGCCCGCACCAAAGCCGGGACATGTCAGCTGTTTTGAACAGCTGACATGTGCCCGTAATAGGCGCGGGCAGAATCGCGATCTGCCCGCATCTATTAACTAGTTAAATGCCGCTGTCAAACGCAGACAGCGGCATTTAACTACCGCTTCCGGCCGGGCGGCCGGAAATGACGTCATCGCCGACCCCCGTCACATGATCGGGGGTCGGCGATGCTTGTGAATGGTAACCATAGAGGTCCTTGAGACCTCTATGGTTACTGATTGCCCGTCGCTGTGAGCGCCACCCTGTGGTCGGCGCTCACAGCACACCTGCATTTCTGCTACATAGCAGCGATCAGCAGATCGCTGCTATGTAGCAGAGCCGATCGTGCTATGCCTGCTTCTAGCCTCTCATGGAGGCTATTGAAGCATGGCAAAAGTTAAAAAAAAAAGTTAAAAAAAAGTGAAAAAAATAAAAAAAACATAAAAGTTTAAATCACCTCCCTTTCGCCCCAATCAAAATAAATCAATAAAAAAAATATCAAATCTACGCATATTTGGTATCGCCGCGCTCAGAATCGCCCGATCTATCAATTAAAAAAAAGTATTAACCTGATCGCTAAACAGCGTAGCGGGAAAAAAATTCGAAACGCCAGAATTACGTTTTTTTGGTCGCCGCGACATTGCATTAAAATGCAATAACGGGCGATCAAAAGAACGTATCTGCACCGAAATGCTATCATTAAAAACGTCATCTCGGCACGCAAAAAATAAGCCCTCAACCGACCCCAGATGATGAAAAATGGAGACGCTACGAGTATCGGAAAATGGCGCAATTTTTTTTTTTTTTTTTTAGCAAAGTTTGGAATTTTTTTTCACCACTTAGATAAAAAATAACCTAGTCATGTTAGGTGTCTATGAACTCGTACTGACCTGGAGAATCATAATGGCAGATCAGTTTTAGCATTTAGTGAACCTAGCAAAAAAGCCAAACAAAAAACCAATGTGGGATTGCACTTTTTTTGCAATTTCACCGCACTTGGAATTTTTTTCCCGTTTTCTAGTACACGACATGCTAAAACCAATTATGTCGTTCAAAAGTACAACTCGTCCCGCAAAAAATAAGCCCTCACATGGCCAAATTGACAGAAAAATAAAAAAGTTATGGCTCTGGGAAGGAGGGGAGCGAAAAACGAACACGGAAAAACGAAAAATCCCACGGTCATGAAGGGGTTAAGAAACCTGTAATACTAGAATAGTGACTTTAAACCTCTCTGTTCTGCATCATTTCAGGTATAGTATGTAGAGATGGGGGGGAAAAAAAAAGCAGTTAACCAATTAAATATCTAAAATGGCTGGTCATACTAAAGTGAGTGATGGCAGACTCATCCTGCCGATAAGTGATTCTCTCCCATGTGGAGGGTATGAGAACGGCATTGAAAAAGGCACAGCTCCCCACATATTACACTCCTGGACAGATCTGCCTTAAAGTTGTCAGTGAGTTAAATAAGTTGTATAGGATTAGAAAATATACTTGCTATGTTCCAAAAAAAAAAAAAAAGCGCCACACTAATCCACAGTTTGAGTGCGGTACTGCAGCTCAGTCATGTAGCGGAGTTTCCATACCAGACCCATAGACCAATGTGGAGCTGCTTCTGGAGAAAAGCCGCATTTTTTTTTTTTGTGTGCAAATCCTTTACAGCCCATTTTTAAATACATTTTCTGTTGTGTGTTGTTTACATCTAATGACATCTATTTTCTGTTTTTTTTTTCTTTTGTTTGCGCGTTTCAAAAAAACATTTAGAAATCTATCGGCACAGCAATATCACACCAAAAGCGGAGATTGCGGAGCGCCAGCGGTGATACAAAGCGGATAATGTGCGGTGATTGCAGGAGAGAAATGACAGTGCTTTTAGAGTAAAATAAGGAGATCTAATTTAGCTGTTGCTGTATTATTATTATTATCGGTATCATTATGTCTCTTTTGTGCTCGCGCAGCTCCCCTATGAGCACGAGAATAAATCCTCGCACCAAACAAGCAGCAGTCAGCGACAATGCAGCAGCAGGCGACGATTCACTGAACGCTCATTTTATTCTGTCCTTGTGGAGACTATATAGATATTTAGGACAGACCCCTGAGATTTATAATGTTCCAGAAATATTACACATTTAAATATTTTATCATGAAATATAAATAAACATTTGTGTTTTTTTTAATAGGGGATATATCATGGAATTTGCACTTTTCCAGTCTGAAACCTATAAATTCACGAGGCACTTGTGTTCGAAGAAGATTTTCATTGATCCTTCCTTCTAAGCATCGCATTGTCCGTGTGCAATAAAAATAGTCCAATGTTGGCCGTTGGAGAGAAGGGGTCCAGTTGTAGTTGGTCCCATTTCCTTGGCCATTGGGCAGGACTTTATTCCCTAGAGCAGTGTTCCCCAACTCCGGTCCTCGAGAGCCACCAACAGGTCATGGTTTCAGGATCTCCTTAGTATTGCACAGGCAAGCATTCAATCACCTGTGCAATTCTAAGGAAATCCTGAAAACATGACCTGTTGGTGGCTCTCGAGGACCGGAGTTGGGGAACACTGCCCTAGAGGAACTGCACTGGAAGTGGAGGGGATTGGTCATTGAAGGTTTTTGAAAAAGGGAGAAGGGTGGAAAAAAAACACCCGTCCCATCTGTTTTGGATGCCAAAAGCTTGCACTCTTACAGGGGTTTTATTACGATACATGGCCCCATCTCTTTTATGCACATCTTTGACAACGTGGGAGAGCAAAGCAGTGCACTGCCTCTTCGTAGACCCAATACCAGATTGCAAGATAAGCAGTAGGGTGTGGGGTATGAGAGTGCCAACATCACCCCCACAGAGGTGTAATGTGATGCCCCTACAATTCGAAAAGTGGTCTGATATGGGATAAAAGGATCTATTGAGCGGCGCCCGGTCTACAGAACGTGAGAGCAACCTCTGAACACCATTTACGATATTGGTGTAAGTTCCAACAATGGGACTCTCATCAATAGCCAGAATGGTGGTCTTGTGTCCCCCATTCTTCTATGGTCCTCTACTGGCTGCAAGACAATGGTCAGGTTTTGAGGCCAAGGGAGAATCGAGGACTTTATGTGATTGTGGGGGTCCTAGCAGTTGGACCACACTGATCTAACATTTACAACATATCTCATAAATGGGTGATAAATAGAGATGAGGAGATTGATTTGCAGGACTCCGATCCAATCGGAGGCACCAAAAATCTGTTACCATCCAGCGTCCCCCAGCATTTGGCGAAACATCATCTGTGCAAATTGACATAGAGGTGATGTGTAGCCAGCCCTAGATAATTGCAAGGCTTACTGTGGAAGCCACAAGGTAAAAGATTCATTATCCTCCCAACTCGCTGCCAGATACCACTGACTTGGACACTGGACCAGAGTCCCGCAAATCAATCCATTCCTCTCTGGTAATGAATTATGTAGACCAGAGTACCGCTTTAGAGACCAAATTTGGAAACGTTTTACCTTTGGTCCCAGTAATTGGAGAAATGGGAAAATCATGGGATTAAGGTTGGAGCAAAGGCATCTTTGTGACTCTGAAGGCCACCTTTGTAGGAGAACCTTTTGGCATTTATTGTAGCCTGAGACTTGGCACCTTCATTCCTGTCTAGTTTTAAGCACGTTTTGGGAAGCCTTTATGCCTCTTGGGTCCTTCCTTCTGAGCATCGCTTTGTCCATGTGCAATAAAAATAGTCCAATTCCATCATTAATCGATCTGTCACATCTCTCCGTTATACTCAAGCTGCATTGCCTCACTTTCCACATTAGTAGTCTGGATTTCTCTGATAGAAAGCAGACGGCTGGTTTAATAAGCTGCTATAGTCACTGGTAACTCACATTTCAAAGTTTACCAGATACTTAAAAAAAAAAAACCCCGGAAGGCCTGGACGCTAAAATTTCCACTCATTGGCTATTTTCGGGCCAACCGACTTATATATGGCCAAGGTCCAAGCCTGATGTATGAAGTTAAAAATGCCCCGACGCTGCTATAAAGAACTGACATCACCTGGAAGCGGAGACTCGGACTATTCATAACCATCCCAGTCATGTGCAGGTTCTTCTTGGGTCACGG
The DNA here is from genome assembly GCF_032444005.1 of Ranitomeya imitator. Taxonomy (NCBI): domain Eukaryota; kingdom Metazoa; phylum Chordata; class Amphibia; order Anura; family Dendrobatidae; genus Ranitomeya; species Ranitomeya imitator. The sequence continues at coordinate 44,605,639 of NC_091287.1, read as the reverse complement.
AAAACTGAAGAGATGCCACATTTACAAGACAACTAACTTTATAGGAGCAGAATATTAAGAATCGTCAAAATGTTTTGACTATATTTATCATGGTCTTAGCACACAAGGAAGTACTATATATAACAGTATCCTATAGTCTTTTATAAATATGGTATGTCTTGCTAACATCATATTATTCCAAGCAACCTTCCCCTCAATTATAACCCACAAACATTATGTTGACCATGACAAGGATGTACCATGAAGACAGTCAATGGTCAGCACTTCTGGGCGAGTCAGAGCCAACCTCAATCCCCATCTAACATGCTTGGTTCTTCATCCCTAACAGTACAATTGGGGACTTAAAGAGTAACTGTCATTTTTCATTTTTTCATAAATCAATAGTACAAGTGAAAATAAGAAACTTTGCAATATATCTTATCAGAGAAATCTGCTTCTTTCTTCTCTTGGACTGATAAATCATTCACAAAATTCACCGTTAAAATCTGTATTCAGTGAACACATTATTAAGATAGAAGAAGGCAGTTGGTGCTCATAAGGTTCTCTGGAGAACGGCAAGTGTTGTTTCAGGAGAACTTGTAAAATGTCCTCGTCTGCCTCCTTCCTCTCCACAGAATTTTAAAAGCACTAGCTGTCATTTCCTAGATCAGTAATGGCCAAGTCTGTCTTCTCGGAATACAGATTTTACTCATGAATCGAAAGAGGAGGAGAAAGAAGCAGATTTCTCAGATAAGAAATATTACAAAGTTGATTATTTTCATGTGTACTATTGATTTATGAAATAAAACTTGATAGTTGTTCCTTAGCTATTTTGGAGGCAGGGGTTGTAATCATATCCGGGCCTTGGTGCCTGGTGAGCCCAAAAAGTCCCTTTTGGTCGTATGTGAAGATCAAGATTTGGAGCAATATGATCCAGTCCCCTATTCCCCCCCACCCCCCCCCCCCACTACCAGAGTGATTTTACGTATAAGAGCAATTTTTACAACATTTTGAAGAGAGTGTGACTTTTTGCTGTAAAAAAAGTCACAAAAATAGTTAGACAGAAAAAAAAAGGACAATTTTTCACTTTGCGTAAAATCAATGAACCGTGTTGGGATAAATTTTACACAAACATCAGTGAATACCACAAGATAAAAAAATAAAAGTGGATTTAACAAAAACCCACAAATGATAAAGCCTGCATCATGTGTTTTTTTTTATAAGGAGAAAGGAATAAGTTGCTGCCAGACTCCTCTAGTGGCAGCTTTCTCTTCTCAGGCTCAATATTTCCAGATTAGCAGTTGGGTGGGAGGAACTGTTGTGCTAACATCATCTCCACACAGAGGTAGCATGATGGCTCCAATTAAAAATCAACTAGGCTTCCTCAGGGGCATAACTATAGGTGAAGGGGTTACAATTGCACCCAGAGCCTCAGTGCCTAATGGGTTCAAAGGGTCCCCATGGTCCATATAATAAGACTAATATTAAAGACCTGCAATAGTTGGGGGTCATTTTGGAGATTTTGCGATTGAGCTCACGAGCTGCAAGTTACGCCAATGGGCCTCCTGTACATTTCAAAGTGATCTCATATGGGAAAAAAGAAGTATTACGCCCCTTTCTTCCAGTCCTGGGTGCAAGTTCCACCATACCGTAGGACCCGTATAGAGTTACACCCTTCCCACTGTAGTCCTTTTCAAGATTGGCCAGCTATCAGACAGTCCCACTTCTGATTTCAAGTTGGTATAGGTTTTGTCAAGAAGGGGGACAAGTATTATGTAAGGCCAATTCATAGAAGCTCATGTAACCCAAGGAAAGGTAATTCTCATTTCGTATAGGGCCATCATCCAACCTCTCTTGATACCTCTAGTGGTTGACTAGCTCCTGGTAGCCAAATAATCAGTTTTGGAAATTTAGCATGTTCATCCTTCTTTATCTAGACATCATCCACCAGGGAAGAACCAGAAGGCTTTATTCATATCGGAGAGTCGGGAGGTATTGCCAACACTGTTGGGTTTGGCCAACTTTGCACTAATGTGTAGGACAAATACTCTGCTTGTCCCCAGTGGCGCAACTTGATACTTGAGGACCCCAATGTAATATCTCCAATGGGGTCCTTACTAGTGATGAGCGAATATAATCGTTACTCGAGATTTCTCGAGCATGCTCGGGGGTCCTTCAAGTATTTTTTAGTGCTCGGAGTTTTAGTTTTTCTAGCCGCAGCTGAATGATTTACATCTGATAGTCAGCATAAGTACATGTGGGGGTTGCCTGGTTGCTAGGGAATCCCCACATGTACTTAAGCTGGCTATCAGATGTAAATCATTCAGCTGCGGCAAGAAAAACTAAAACTCCGAGCTCTAAAAAATACTCGGAGGACCCCCGAGCATGCTCAAGAAATCTGGAGTAACGAGTATATTCGCTCATCACTAGCCCTTACCTAACACAGGACTCTAATTGTCTTTTCATATGGGGTAAAGGGACCTCTGGAGCCCCCTTAGTCTCCAGGGCATGGGTGCGATTGCAACCCCTGCACCTATTATAATCACGCCCCTGCTTGTCCAGATAGTTTATTGTCAAATATAACATCTGGAAACCTCGAAACCCCTTGCAGAATTCCCTGATGAAAATCAAAACTCTACGATTATACTTCAGTACGAAGTTTCAGGTTTCCTTTGTACATTGAGTCATTAGCTTCAGCAAACAGAGAAAATCCCTAAATGAACTTTCTTACGGCCCAGTGATTGTGAAGAAGCTCTGGTCGATACTTTAGGGATTATCGCAGTAAACAACCTGGAGGGATCAAGACTCCTGATAAATGAAGTGAAGTGACAACCACAGAGCGGAGGGTGTCGGAGACATTGAACGATGCCGACTGAGGAGGGATACGATTTAAAAATGTTTATGTGCTAAAGCGACTCATTCTGGCAAAGATATTTCAGGTCTATATTTAGACTTAAACATTTAACCAGCCCCGAAGCCGAGACCTCGGAGACTCTGTGGCTGCGCAAATTCTCTGCTGCTATTCCAAGAACCACCATCTGTGATTAACACTCGCCTGCTAGAGGGAGCAGCCCCTAAAACTTCACGTATGGCCCAGACAGCAATTATTTCCAAGAGCATTTTATCTATTGACATAATAATCTGTGGGTTTGACTCTAGATTAAAAGGGTTGTCCAGGTTTATCACAAAAGTCTGTAGTCACTCGTACCCATGTGAGGATTCTCCAGTGCCGGCAGTGAGACCAAGCGGTCTTGCGACCGCAAGTATACGGCTTGCATGCTCCTGGCCACATTCCGACTAGACATGGCCACTTGTGTTGAGCGAGGTTGCGTTCGTCTAGTCTGAGTGTAATGGGAGTATACATATCCCATACATATGACCACTAAGTCTCACCGCTGGCACCAGATTACCCTCACAGCGCGTGATGTGAAGAGTCACAAGTCTGCAGTCACAGAGTGGCTGCAGACTGTTGTGAAAAACCTAGGGAACTCCTTTAAGTAATAAGAACATTAGGAGTACAGGTAAAATATAACTCTAGATCTTTTTAAGAGAGAGATTTTTTTTAAAACAAGTATGCATTGCAGATTCCTCAAAAACAGGCTGCCCAATCCTGGTGGGGGCCATCACTAAAATGTTGTGCAATATCCCCTCGAGTGAGTCATGGAAAGAGCTTGAAATGGAAAATGACAGTCCTGGGTAGCAACACCAAACGCATCAGGGCCCTCCTAGTAATCAAAATGGGACTCCCTGATGGTGCTGCTTCCTAAAACTGCTTGGGCTCTACTTTATTCCCATTCTCCCTTTGACACATTCATTAGCACTAATGATGGATGGTGACAACATTACCATGTGGTAATGCATGTAGCGCCAACATCTCTGCTTGCTGCCCCTCTTCCCCGACAAAGATGCAGACTTACCGCTGCAGCCCCTGTCTCTCACTTCCTGCTCCACCTGCTGATGGCCGGTTGCGTGCAGTGCGTGCAGATCCCCAGGCACTGTGCTTAAGGCGCACTTGTGGTTCTCAAGTGTCCCCACCCAATGGCTCGTAGACCCTCATCATTTGAGGCACTTGTACCTGAAGTGAGGTGCCTGTGCAGTGTTGTAAGTTTGTTCCTAAACACTATTGTTAGTTCTTAGGTCCCAGTGCTCTTATTCCTGTATACCTGCCTGTGTATCAGCCAAGCCTGCCTGCCAGCTGGCCCAGCCTGCACCTGCTAGTGCTCATCTGACAACAGCTGTTCCAGGCTGCACCTGCCAGTGCTCATCTGTACATCAGCTGGTCCAGCCCATACCTGCCAGTGCTCATCTGTACATCAGCCGGTCCTACCCGCACCTGCCAGTGCTCACCAGTACATCAGCCGGTTCAGCCCACACCTGCCAGTGCTTATCTCTACATCAGCTGGTCCAGCCCACATCTGCAAGTGCTCATTTGTACGTCAGCCGGTCCTGCCCGCACCTGCCAGTGTTTATCTGTACGTCAGCTGCTTCAGCCTGCACTTGCCAATGCTCATCTGTACGTCAGCCAGTCCAGCCCATACCTACTAGTGCACATCTATATATCAGTCGGTCCAGTCTGAATCCTTGGCTCCCGTGTTTCTACAGCTCCTGCCTGCTTCTACTGTACCTTCCTATGAGTTATCCCAGCATCAGTCCCTTGGGGGTCACCTGCCATCTACGCAAAGTCAGTTCTGGTGTAGCACCTGGTCCACCTCCTTTGTCTCTCATTGGATCACGGTATTGTCAGCCACTGTGTATCCAACGTTGGATTAGGTGAAGCTCCTAGTTACGCCCCTTGGGCCCCTGCACAGTGATTCAACCACCCAGCCCGTTACAATGCACACAAGTTAGCCATCTGGTCCTACTGTAATCGGTTTGGTCTGCTGTCACTTATCTAAAGTGGATGCATTCATCAAATCTAAAGAACCAGTTACAGAATGCTGTAAACTCTAGTTTAGACCACTTCCCTCCAATGCCGTACAATGGCATGACAAATGACAAAAGAATGTAGTATAAACTGCTAAAAGAGTGGCCTCAGGGGTCAATTCTGCTCCGTCATAAATCACAGAAGAGAAACGCCCATCTCAAGCATGTTTCAAAAGTCTGTGAGACCAAAAAAAAGTGGCATGGTCAAAAATTTCATGAGCTTTCAACTTCAGGAAAACCTTAAAAACTGGCCAAGAGGCAATATGGTTTACATTGGTCACAATAGACTGGAGTCCTTGACATTACAAGACTTGGGTGGCAAGACTTCACCATCTGGAGAAGACTTGCCACACAAAGCAATCTCCAGGTCTCCAAGCCTTTTGCTAAGGATGCCACTGGCTGGCTCCATTAGGGCAGGAGACATTGGTAATGAATACATTGCTCGGCACCATGTTTCAAAGCTCTACGACTACCATTATGATATTGGATACGATGACGTTCGTTCCTTTTGTGATAGGAAATTATACTGTCTCCCCTAATATTTAAATATTAATATAAAATGCCTCCATTCATCAGCTTCTGTGTTCAGGTGATTAATCGAGCTGAAAATCATTACTCCATTCCATGATATGAATTTTCAAAGATGCATTAACAATCCAATGAGTGATGAATAGTCGGTTCCCGGCCGTATTCCCATCACAAAACCCCGACGGTGGAAGTGGCTAAAACAAGTGCATAAAGCGTTTCCCGTCGTCTGATACATCCATACGAGTCGCCTCGCGCTTGGCATTAGCCAGTATTCCCTGACTGTTCCTTGGCCACAAGGATGTAAGCCGCTCCGTGTGATTAACACAGGTTTGTAGAAAAACATAACCCTCAGGTCGGCTCTTCTAATTGACTGAATGAAAGCTCTCTTTGTGCTGCGGGACTGTGGAATGTAGCGCGTTAAGGCCACTGCCTCGCAGAGGTATGTTCTAATCTGAATCCTTTGCAATGGAAAGATCTCACAAAGCTGCAACATTTTTTTTTCAGTTTGTACAGAACTTGATATAATGCAAGCCGCGGGGCCGAAAAAAAGTTCGGCAAACATTTACCATTCTAATGTAATATTACTAGCCACATGAGCTATAATTATGTAATATTTATTTTATCCCTCTTATATAGCACCATTAACTAGACAGCACTCTACAGACATCATCGCTGTCCCCATTGGGGCTCAGTATCTAAATTCCCTATCAGTATGTCTTTGGAGAGTGGGAGGAAACCGGAGAACCCGGAGGAAACCCACGCAAACACGAGGAGAACATACAAACTCCTTGCAGAATATATAAACGTCACATATGGCCAGGTACGGAGGAGGGTATTTTCGGTCAGTACATTAAAAGTGCGGCACATAGGCAACAAACGGACCAATGTGAGTGAATGGGTGAGTTCAGATGAGCGGCACAAATGGCACAAACCCAGGACTGAAAAAAAGCAGCATAGACTACTTTATTTTAAAGATTAAACTCACACCGTGTCAGTCTAGATGGAGTACAGGAGGCATCAAATTCCTTGAGAGGAGTACAGCACTTACCAAATCTGGCACCTCTGCTGAGTGGAGTGCGCCACGCCAGAAATGCTACTCCAGTCACAGACTAGAGTAGCATTTCTGGCATCCAAAACTCCAGAATTTTTGATACATTTTCCAGGCGCGTGCCCCCTCCCATCCACACCTGTACTACAAAAGACAAAAGAACAAAAACTCCAAACAAAAACTACAATTTTTTAAAAAGATTTTATGCCAATTTTCTGACATAAATGTTTTGATGAATTGTTCCTAATGGGATCTGAAAAAAGTTGGATAGTAAAGGTACACAGTCTGTATGGCATTGTAGGGGCAGCGTGGCCGCTCAGTGGTTAGCACTGTATGGTGGCTCAGTGGTTAGCCCTGTATGGTGGCTCAGTGGTTAGCACTGTATGGTGGCTCAGCAGTTAGCACTGTATGGTGGCTCAGTGGTTAGCACTGTATGGTGGCTCAGTGGTTAGCACTGTATGGTGGCTCAGTGGTTAGCACTGTATGGTGGCTCAGTGGTTAGCCCTGTATGGTGGCTCAGTGGTTAGCACTGTATGGTGGCTCAGCAGTTAGCACTGTATGGTGGCTCAGTGGTTAGCACTGTATGGTAGCTCAGTGGTTAGCACTGTATGGTGGCTCAGTGGTTAGCACTGTATGGTGGCTCACTGGTTAGCACTGTATGGTGGCTCAGTGGTTAGCACTGTATGGTGGCTCAGTGGTTAGCACTGTATGGTGGCTCAGTGGTTAGCACTCTATGGTGGCTCAGTGGTTAGCACTGTATGGTGGCTCAGTGGTTAGCACTGTATGGTGACTCAGTGGTTAGCACTGTATGGTGGCTCACTGGTTAGCACTGTATGGTGGCTCAGTGGTTAGCACTGTATGGTGGCTCAGTGGTTAGCACTGTATGGTGACTCAGTGGTTAGCACTGTATGGTGGCTCAGTGGTTAGCACTGTATGGTGGCTCAGTGGTTAGCACTGTATGGTGGCTCAGTGGTTAGCACTGTATGGTGGCTCAGTGGTTAGCACTGTATGGTGGCTCAGTGGTTAGCACTGTATGGTGGCTCAGTGGTTAGCCCTGTATGGTGGCTCAGTGGTTAGCACTGTATGGTGGCTCAGCAGTTAGCACTGTATGGTGGCTCAGTGGTTAGCACTGTATGGTAGCTCAGTGGTTAGCACTGTATGGTGGCTCAGTGGTTAGCACTGTATGGTGGCTCACTGGTTAGCACTGTATGGTGGCTCAGTGGTTAGCACTGTATGGTGGCTCAGTGGTTAGCACTGTATGGTGGCTCAGTGGTTAGCACTCTATGGTGGCTCAGTGGTTAGCACTGTATGGTGGCTCAGTGGTTAGCACTGTATGGTGACTCAGTGGTTAGCACTGTATGGTGGCTCACTGGTTAGCACTGTATGGTGGCTCAGTGGTTAGCACTGTATGGTGGCTCAGTGGTTAGCACTGTATGGTGACTCAGTGGTTAGCACTGTATGGTGGCTCAGTGGTTAGCACTGTATGGTGGCTCAGTGGTTAGCACTGTATGGTGGCTCAGTGGTTAGCACTGTATGGTGGCTCAGTGGTTAGCACTGTATGGTGGCTCAGTGGTTAGCACTGTATGGTGGCTCAGTGGTTAGCACTGTATGGTGGCTCAGTGGTTAGCACTGTATGGTGACTCAGTGGTTAGCACTGTATGGTGGCTCAGTGGTTAGCACTGTATGGTGGCTCAGTGGTTAGCACTGTATGGTGGCTCAGTGGTTAGCACTGTATGGTGGCTCAGTGGTTAGCACTGTATGGTGGCTCAGTGGTTAGCACTGTTGCTTTGCAGCGCTGGGGTCCTGGATTCAAATCCCACCAAGGACGACATCTGGGCAGAGTTTGTATGTTCTCCCATGTTTGCGTGGTTGTCCTATGGGTTCTCCGGTTTCCTCCCACATTCCAAAAACATACTCATAGGGAATCTAGATTGTTGAACCCCAATGGGGACAGTGATGATGTCTGTAAAGTGGAGTAATTGTCCTATATAAGCAAATAAAATAAATATATTTTAATGGATCCATTTAAAAAATAATATAAGAAACTGAATTGGGCCTTTTATTACAGTATTTTAATTGTGGATTTAAAAAACAGACATACAGATGTAGAAAGGGACAGCGGAGGGCGAACAGCAATTTCTGCAGGAGCAGCGCCATCTCACTTTACTGCTGCTGTGATAAAATCCCCTCTGCAACCAACACCATTAAAGACACGTGATAGTTGGAGAATTGGGCATTAGGACCCACGAGCTACACGTTACCCCTCTGTTTATCGGTTACCTTCATAGACTTGTTCCTTTGCTTTATACCCTTTTCCCAGCGTATAAACAATGCAGAATATTTAGCTGCAGCACGGAGTGAAATTCAGATCACAATGTCGCAAAATCGAACCTTGTGAAAAAAAAATCTGCTGCCTTTATTTGATCTATTCTTATACAACCAAATTAAACCTTCACTAAATTATCAGATTAAACTTTGTGATAGTCACCCAGGCTTCCCCGTCGCCCCTGCTCGCCTCCCTTCTCCAATCTCCTCTGTAGCCTCTAATATTAAAGTTCAGATCTAATTCAGGGCAATATGGCAGCCCGGGAGCAAAAAGTTGTAAAACGCGAAGCAAGAAGTGACATTTATTAGGAATAACGTTATAACAATATTTCCTTCCCCGTCACATGGATTGCTGGGACCACTAGTGCAGTCGCATATAACACAACAGACAAGGCTTTGCCCTCACAGCCAGCGCTCCCTCGAAAGAAACAAAAGCTGAAATGTAATCGAAATGACAAGAACAAGAAAAAGATTTTTTGTTATAATTCTTTCCACACAACTTTGCTGTGTCATGTCACCGCCATGGAGCGGTAGGGGAATAAGAGTCGGACTCCGCAGCGCACAATCTCTGCTGTCAGTCACCAAAAAGTGTTACGACAACAACAACTTGTCAGAGTGAATTACGGGAACTGCAGCTCCAGGCTCCGAATAATGGAGCAAACTGCAGAAACAGAGACCCCCTGAGCAGAAGACAAGACCCCTGTGCATCAGCAGATATTCATCAGAAAATTAATCGCCATATTACGGATGTAGGAGAGCAAAGTTTGTATCAAACATTCCAAATAAACATCACATTCGCGTTCCATAAATATGTCATTTTTTAAACTTGGTGTAAATGCCGCTGTTCTCCTGAATCCGGAGTTGTTTTTATAATAATAATAATAATAATAATTTTTTATTTATATAGCGCCAACATTTTCCGCAGCACTTTTCAATTAAGCGGGGACATGTACAGACAATAAATTCAGTACAAGTTAAGACAATTTAAATAGTGACATTAGGGGTGAGGTCCCTGCTCGCAAGCTTACAATCTACACGGAAATGGGGGGACACAATAGGTGAAAAGTGCTTGTTATTTCAGGTCTGGCAATTATAATAAAACTAGATGGCGGCCCGATTCTAACGCATCGGGTATTCTAGAATATGCATGTCCACGTAGTATATTGCACAGCCCACGTAGTATATTGCACAGCCACGTAGTATATTGCCCAGCCACGTAGTATATTGCCCAGTCACATAGTATATTGCCCAGCCACGTAGTATATTGCCCAGCCACGTAGTATATTGCCCAGTCACGTAGTATATTGCCCAGCCACGTAGTATATTGCCCAGTCACGTAGTATATTGCCCAGTCACGTAGTATATTGCCCAGCCACGTAGTATATTGCCCAGTCACGTAGTATATTGCCCAGTCACGTAGTATATTGCCCAGCCACGTAGTATATTGCCCAGCCACGTAGTATATTGCCCAGTCACGTAGTATATTGCCCAGCCACGTAGTATATTGCACAGTCACGTAGTATATTGCCCAGTCACGTAGTATATTGCCCAGCCACGTAGTATATTGCCCAGCCACGTAGTATATTGCCCAGCCATGTAGTATATTGCCCAGTCACGTAGTATATTGCCCAGCCACGTAGTATATTGCCCAGCCACGTAGTATATTGCCCAGCCATGTAGTATATTGCCCAGCCACGTAGTATATTGCCCAGCCACGTAGTATATTGCCCAGTCACGTAGTATATTGCCCAGTCACGTAGTATATTGCCCAGCCACATAGTATATTGCCCAGCCACGTAGTATATTGCCCAGCCACGTAGTATATTGCCCAGCCACGTAGTATATTGCCCAGCCACATAGTATATTGCCCAGCCACGTAGTATATTGCCCAGTCACGTAGTATATTGCCCAGCCACGTAGTATATTGCACAGTCACGTAGTATATTGCCCAGTCACGTAGTATATTGCCCAGCCACGTAGTATATTGCACAGTCACGTAGTATATTGCCCAGTCACGTAGTATATTGCACAGTCACGTAGTATATTGCCCAGTCACGTAGTATATTGCCCAGCCACGTAGTATATTGCACAGTCACGTAGTATATTGCCCAGTCACGTAGTATATTGCCCAGCCACGTAGTATATTGCCCAGTCACATAGTATATTGCCCAGACATGTAGTATATTGCCCAGCCACGTAGTATATTGCCCTGTGACGTAGTATATTGCCCAGTCACGTAGTATATTGCCCAGCCACGTAGTATATTGCCCAGCCACGTAGTAAATTGCACAGTCATGTAGTATATTGCCCAGCCAGGTAGTATATTGCCCAGCCACGTAGTATATTGCTCAGCCACGTAGTATATTGCCCAGCCACGTAGAATATTGCACAACCACGTAGTATCTTGCCCAGCCACATAGGCAGCATCAATAGTAAAAACTTGGTCACACAGGGTTAATAGCGGCGGTAACGGAGTGAGTTACCCGAGGCATAATGCGGTCCATTACCGCTGGCATTAACCCTGTGTGAGTGGTGACTGCGGGGAGTATGGAGCGGGCGCCGGGCACTGACTGCGGGGAGGAAGGAGTGGCCATGTTGCCATCGGACTGCGCCCGTCGCTGATTGGTCGTGCCAATGGTCATGGGCGTTTTGCCACGACCAATCAGCGACTTGGATTCCATGACAGACAGAGGACGCGACCAATGAATATCCGTGACAGACAGAAGGACAGACGGAAGTGACCCTTAGACAATTATATTATAGATAGGGATTTTCATATAAAGCTGCATGATCCGGTCATCAGCCCGTGTGTTTAAGAGCAATAATCAAGTATCAAGTGCAGTTATCATGTGCATGGAGGGTGTGGAGACAGATGAATAGTAGGGTGCAGATTCACATGCAGATAATATTTGGAAGGAGGGAACAGGACAAAGTTAGTTTGCTGAGTAGTTGATGTGGTAGGCTTGTTTGAAGAGATGGGTTTTCAAAGCGCGCTTGAATAGGTCGGGGCTAGGTATCAGCCTGATCGTCTGGGGAAGTGCATTCCAGAGAGCTGGGGCAGCACGAGAGAAGTCTTTGAGACGGAGGTGCTAGGTTCGGATTACGGGGGATGTTAGTCTTAGGTCATTTGTAGAATGGAGGGCACGTGTAGGGCGATAGACGGAGATGAAAGAGGAGATATAAGGCGGTGCAGAACTGTGGAGAGCTTTGTGGGTGAGAGAGATGCGTTTATACTGGACCCTGTAGCGAATGGGTAGCCAGTGTAATGACTGGCACAAGATGGAGGCATCGGTGAAGCGGCTGGACAGAAATATGACCCTGGCTACCGCATTCAAGATGGATTGGAGAGGAGAAAGTTTGGAAAGAGGGAGACCGATCAGAAGAGAGTTGCAGTAGTCCAGACGAGAATGAATGAGAGCGACAGTAAGAGTCTTAGCAGTTTCCAAGGTGAGAGACGGTCGGATTCTGGAGATGTTTTTAAGATGCAGGTGACAGGAGCGAGTGAGTGATCGGATATAGGGAGTAAAGGAAAGTTCGGTGTCAAATATGACCCCAAGACAGCGGGCATGCTGCTGGGAGTTATGGTTGAACCCTCCAGGGTAATTTCGATGTTGGGTAGAGTGAGGTTAGTAGAAGGGAGAAACACAAGAAGTTCAGTTTTGGAGAGATTTAGTGTCCGATAGAGAGAGGACATGATGCTAAAGACAGCAGACAGACAATCCTTGGTATTTTGAATTAGAGTAGGGGTGATGTCGGGGGAAGAAGTGTATAATTGGGTGTCGTCAGCATAGAGATGGAACCATCTTTTCTTTCTGTGCCTCTCCAATTTATTCTTGATAGTCAAGTGGGAATGATCTTAGGTTCTTCATGGGCGTGTCCTTGATGATCCCGCCCAGCTGGCTAACGAAAGACTTGATTTCTTTACAGTAAAGAGGAGGCCATATCTCTGGAACGCAAAGGAGCAGCAACAAAAGAAAAACAACGCCGGAGTCAGGAGAACAGCGACATTTACACCAGGTAAAAAAAAATCATATTTATGGTAAGTGACAGATCCAATTTAAACATCTGTGTATCTACGGTGTGTAGTTTCCCCATACCAGATATCTATAACCCTGTATGTAACCCCTTTCTCATGTACAGCACCATGGAATTAATGGTGCTATATAAATACATAATAATAATAATAATAATACCAGCCCTCTAATGCTTCAAGCACAGACTTGATACACACTAGATTGAATCAGTTTCAGCAAATCACTACTCTGAAAAAAAAAACAAAACTACTTTACTTGTTGCTGAACTACAAGTCCCAGCATCCTACCTCAGTGTATGAAATGATCAGACTTGCAGATAGAGTCACAATAAATAACATACGTAATTGAACTTCATTACATATGTTATTTTTTAATTGACATGGGACTGTCAATTAAAAAATAATGTAATGATAATGTGTGAAAAACTGTAAAGCGCTGCGGAATATGTTAGCGCTATATAAAAAAAAATAAAAAAAGAAAAAAGACTGCAGGTACACCCCAGATTTATATTTCATAAGTTACCTGTTACACGCTAGATTGTATCTGTTCACTGCAATTTATTCAGCTAAAATGGAAACAATGAGACGTGTCTCATCATCATCATCAAATTCACCTGTTGCTGAACTACAAGTCCCAGCATCCTAACTCCAACTATAAATGGATGTGATTTGCAGATAGAGATTTGCAATTATCTCACATATATTTAGTCTTTTCAAGACTTATTTTTGCTGTTACATAGGACTGCACTCATATTATCTTGATATATAGAATCTTCATTATAGTATGTAATCTGTGGATTTACATAGGACTGCACATCCCCCCCACTGCATTACAATCTATATAAAGAATCTACATCACAATGTGCTATATGTAACTTTACACAGGACTGCAGGTATCCTCTTAGCTCTATATGTCTTTGCCACAATGGGTTACCTGTGGGTTTACATGGGACTGTCAGTATTTCCATTGCATTATGTGTATATAATGAATCTAAATCACAGTATATGTGCAGTTACATAGGTCTGTAGGTATTATCTCTACATAATGGGCCTTTTTTACAATGTTTTATCAGTGGATTTACATAGGACTGCAGGTATCACCACTGCATTGGAGATTTCATTAATGAATATTTATATACTGAAGCTTCAACACTGCTTGCTGCGTGTGGATTTACATTGGACCTTTATTGCAATGCTATAGGAATATATTTCCATAGGACTGCAGGTATGTCTATTTATAACTTTGATATAATAAATCCTCTTCACAGTATGTGAATTTACATAGGGCTGCAGGTTCCCACCTGCATTATTCTTACATGGAAACGTATTCTAATGCAGGAAGGAATCTCTCTGGATTTGCATAGGACTGTGTATGTATCTCCATGCCTTGGATATTACATTGTTGCATATTTATATAATGAATATTCATAGCAGCAGATGTGAATTTACATAGGACTGCTGCTGTTTCATTTACATTATCTTTATATATTGAGCACATCTTTGTACAATGTTTTAGTTGATTTTACATAGGACTGTGAGTATGTCAATTGCATAATCTTTATATTATGAATCTTCATCACAATATGACCTACTGGAATTTACATAGGACTGCAAGTATGCTCATTGCATGGTCTTTACATAATGAATCTGCATCATAATGTGGACTGCAAGCTGCGATTTTTTGTTTGCAAAAAAAGGCTCATTATATACAGATAATGCAATTTAAAAATATCTGCTTGCAGTCCTATGTAAAGCCACATGGACCACATTAGGGAGAAGATTCATTATATAAAGGTCATAGAAAACGAAACCAAGCGATTGCTGCTCACATATGGATTAAATGGAGAGTTGTCCTAAGATGATGCAGTCCTATGTAAATCCACTGACTAAACATTATAAGTAATGCTTGTTATATAAAGGTAATGGAATTTTCTTCCGGTGGATCGACATAGGACTGCAGGTATCTCCACTGCATTACTTTCATAAAACGAACATCCGTCACAACTTTATCTACGTGGATTTACACAGGGCTTCAAGCAGGTATATTTGCCTTTGCATTATCCTTATAGAACAAGCCTTTTTTTTTTTTTACCAAAGAAAAATATCTATGTCCGCAGTCCTATGTAAATCCATAACTACGCTGAAGATTCGTCCTATAAAGATCAGACCAAGTGCGTTCATTGTGTTGCCTTTACATGACAAATCTTCGTCATAACGTGGTCTATGTTGATTAACATAGGACTGCAATCCGATATGTCTTTGCACTATCTTTAGAGAATGAACCTTCTTTTTTTGCAAAGTAAACATCTATGCTTGCAGTCCTATGTAAATCCACCAAGACTGCATGGTGATGAAGACTCATCTTATGAAGATAAAACAATGAACATACTTGTAAACCTGATGATGACAAAACATTCTAAAATTAATGCAATGTGTTTTTTCTTCCATTTTTTTTTCAGTGAATTTACATAGGACTGCAGATATCTCCATTGCACTATTTTTTTTCCCATAAAATGAATATTCTTCGCAATATAGTCTTGGTGGATTTACATAGAACTGCGAACCTACCCTCTGCATTGTTTGGAAAGTTAACCTATTGCACAAGAGACGTTGTTACGAGTTAAACAACGCATTCGGCTCTGCTTCATCTAAGGATCGAACGGTGCAGGGAGTGAGATGATTGCAATGGACTGACAGCCGGCGTCACCAGGGCAGATGGCAGCCGCTACAGGTGCCGTATGTACGACGATACGTGCTGCAGACTTACCTTGCATGTCACCCTGATCTCAGGCCGGGGAGCGCACAGCTACGGAGGAAGCCGAGAGAATGAGAGCGAGCGAATGCGAGAGCCCTCCGGATACTGCGATTCCCTCCGTCTACCGTACATCCAACCGCTGCGAAAGGCTCGATCCTAATAAGTGCAGAACTGCAGCCATCCCTGATTCTCGCAGTCACTGCCCGCTGCGGGGCAGGATTCCTCATTACAATGTCACTTTAACTCTTCCCTCTCCAAGAACGCACAGATTAGAGGGGGGGGGGGGAACGTTGGGACTGAGCCCCCTCCGGGAAGGAAGGAGGCACACGTGACGTTTCTAAATCCAACATGACTCCTGTTAGCGTAACCTTCATCAATGACGAGGAAAAAAAAAATCCCAAGAGCAATATTGCCTCAGATTTCGAGGGTCCGTCCATCCAGCGTTCGACACATGCACCCTCCCCCCCCCCCCCACTCCACTCAAAAAAAGATAAATATATGTATTTTTTATTTTCCCTAGCCAAAAGATCCAAAACACTGGAACAAATATCAAACGCGGCCGGTCGCCTGCACTGGGAGTCGTTCTGGCGTTTTGCTTTAGAAACTTTGCCCCTGAGCAAAATGCGTTGTGATATCGGGATGAGAGGCGAAGGGAAGAGTCAAAGTCACCGCAGCGACGGAGCCGGAGCCGACAGGACACATTACAATCACAGAGACGGGCGCCGAGACATTGTGTTTGACGGAGGAAAAGGAAATTCTCAAAAAGTAAAAAAAAAAAAAGGTCATCAGGCTGCGTTACTGAACATGGGGATAAAATCTGTGGTCCCCGCACTGTCAGACGCCCCCCGAACCCATCTGATAATGTGATGAATACACAATCTGAACAGCGCTTTATATAAACACGACGCATTACCTGCCGTAAATAGGTCATCTGTGTACCCAGTCTAAATGTCGCTGTTCTCGGAAATCTTGTGTCGTTTTTCCTGTCCCGTTCCTCCCTATTCGGTGTCGGACTGGGGTACCAAGGGCCCACCAGTAACCAACTCCAGAACCCCACTATTCAGCTACATGCAGATGTGACATTATCCTCAATCGCAAAAGTATATAACAATGAACGGGGTAGATTGTCTGTACTTAGTGATACAAGTATATAGTGCCAAAGGGCCTGCACAGGGGCCCACCAGAGGATTCCCCGGTTTTCCTGTGGGCCAGTCCAAGCAAACATAGTCTTTACAACCAACCGGGCAGAGTTATCAACTCTTCTCTATGAGTATCTTCTTGAGGATTATGTCCAGTTGGTTAAAAAGATTAGATTTATGTACTGGGAAGATGAGGGCCTTATCTCAGGAATGGAGAGGAGCAGGAATACAAAAGATTCAGGAGAACAGTGGAATTTAAACCAACTACCAAAATGTTGTATTTATGGTAACTCTTTAAAAATTCTGGTGTCTCAGCGATGAAAAAATGCCCCAAAATGCAGCTACTTGGTGTCTCTCCTCTGTGTTCTCCACAGCCAGTTGTCAAGTGTATTTCATTTCCAGCAGTGGAAATAGATTACAGGAAGTGGGGGCAGGTCTTAATATTGCTACACAAAATGGGGGCGGATCTTAATATCGCTACACAAAATAAGGGCGGGTCTTCACTTTGCTACAAGAAGTAGGGGACGGGTCTTCACCTGGCTACAAGAATTAGGGAACGGGTCTTCACCTCGCTACAAGAAGTAGGGGGAAGGTTTTCATCTCGCTATAAGAAGTAGAGGGAAGGTTTTCGCCTCACTACAAGAAGTAGAGGACGGGTCTTCACCTCGCTACAAGAAGTAGGGGAGGGGTCTTCATCTCACTGCAAGAAATAGGGGAGGGGACTTCACCTCGCTACAAGAAGTAGTGAATGTGTCATCTCCTCGATACAAGAAGTAGGTGACGGGTCTTCACCTCGCCAAAATGAGTAGGGAATGGGTCTTCATTTCGCTACAAGAAGTACGGGAAAGGTTTTCGCCTCACTGCAAGAAGTAGGGGGAAGGTTTTCTACTCACTACAAGAAGTACGGGGAAGGTTTTCACGTCGCTACAAGAACTAGGGGGAAGATTTTCACCTCACTACAAGAAGTAGGAGATGGGTCTTCACCTCACTACAAGAAGTAGGGGGAAGGGTTTGAACTCGCTACAAGGAGTAGGGAAAAGGTTTTCACCTCGCTACAAGAAGTAGGGGGAAGGTTTTCACCTCGCTACAAGAAGTAGGGGGAAGGTTTTCACCTCGCTACAAGAAGTAGGGGGAAGGTTTTCACCTCACTACCAGAAGTAGGAGATGGATCTTCACCTCGCTACAAGAAGTAGGGGAGGGGTCTTCACCTCACTGCAAGAAGTAGGGGAGGGGACTTCACCTCACTGCAAGAAGTAGGGGAGGGGACTTCACCTCGCTACAAGAAGTAGGGGAAGGGTCTTCACCTCACTACAAGAAGTAGATGATGGGTCTTCACCTTGCCACATTAAGTAGGGGAGGGGTCTTCACCTCGCTAAAGGAAGTAGGGGGAAGGGTTTCACCTCACTACAAGGAGTAGGGAGAAGGTTTTCACCTCACTACAAGAAGTAGGGGGAAGGTTTTCATCTCGCTACCAGAAGTAGGAGATGGGTCTTCACCTTGCTACAAGAAGTAGGGGGAAGGTTTTCACCTCACTACAAGAAGTAGGGAGGAAGGTTTTCACCTCGCTACAAGAAGTAGGGGGAAGGTTTTCATCTCGCTACAAGAAGTAGGAGATGGGTCTTCACCTTGCTACAAGAAGTAGGGGAGGGGTCTTCACCTCACTGCAAGAAGTAGGGGAAGGGTCTTCACCTTACTACAAGAAGTAGATGATGGGTCTTCACCTTGCCAGATTAAGTAGGGGAGGGGTCTTCACCTCGCTAAAGGAAGTAGGGGGAAGGTTTTCACCTCACTACAAGTGGGGGGTCGAAATGGAACATCATCTGCACTGTAAGTGAGTATCTGTTATTAATATTTACAAGGAAGAATACTTTATTTAAAAATGGGTTGACCAGGTAGTAGCCCCTTTAAGAGGTTAGAAAGAAGGATGAATGTACCATGATTCAGTCCCAATTCCTGCCTTTAGCAGCAAAAGATACGTAGGGCTGAACAAAGCCTAAAACTGTACTACCACAATGGTAGCCCATTGGGCTGATCCGCGGCCCCTGGAGGGATGCATTTCAAGGTGATCCCCTCCCCATTTCACAAGAATGAGGTCTCTATTGAGGTTACAATATACTCGAGTCATGAGAATGGGATGGGGCACCAGGACTTGTGTTGGGGGTGATCAGATTTTGAGGTTTCTTTTCATCTGTGCTATGTAATTACACCACTGATGAACTTCCGATTCCATTTATTGGCTTTCAGTCTGACATGATGGCACGGACTGTGCACCGACTGACACATTTATAAGGAATTATCGATGCATATTGATCTGCTCTGTTCTTGGGTTTCTTCTGCTCTGTTCTGTTCCTCCAGCCCCATCGAGGTGTTTTCATTATGTAATCTATATCTGTTCTCTTGTCTAGCCCCGTCTGTCATTCCGCCGCATACACTAGCAATGATTTTGACAGCTTTTGCCTTTTAAGTCAGGATGACATCTTTACAATTCACCACGAGTCTGCGGAAATGACCTTAACATTTATAAATGACCAACCAAACTGCTAGTGCAGAACATTCGGAGACTCGGCCGGTTTCCTACTTAGCAGATACGAAGTAGCGATAATCGTATTAGCAGGAGATGGGAAATTTACCATGAGATCGGCCTCCCATAGAACATTATTTATAAGAATATGAGCATTAGGACTGAACGATGGCTACATTTTATTACATCCTTGATTTGGGGTTACGACAAAGGTCATGGCTCTATTCATTGTGGCTGGAGAGCAACCATTCTAAGAAAGTCTAAGGCTATGTGCTCACGTAGTGCTGGCTGGTAAAACACTGTGGAAAATATCTGCATTTTTGTTTCGTATTTTTGCCCACTCATTATTATGGGTGAAAATCGCTGCAAAAATTTACATGTTGCAGATTTGAAACTGCTGAAAAAATAACCGACATTTGTATGAGATTTCAGAAAGCTCATTCGCTTTGTTGATACTGCAAAATGCTGCGGATTTTACACATCAAATCTATGCCAAAAAAAACGCAACATGTGCACATAGCCTAAAGATCCATAAAAAAGCTGAGCCTTGAATTAGCGGAATTTGACCAATTACCAGCCACAATCAAAGTAGACCTCTTTTATAGTCCAAACCCAACTTGTACTTATCATTTTAATATATTCCAATCATCACATTATATAGCACTATGTACTTACAATTGTCTATGACATCACGTGATTAAAAAAAGGACTAGCTGAATCCTTCTAAGCTCAAGGTAGAACCCTGCATGAGTCATCATTAGAACTACAATCCTACATCACTGCAAAGTCACTGGCAGGGGGAGGAGTGGAGCAGCTGAGTCAGAAGATAAAGAAGAGGAGGGGCTGGGCTACCACTGACTTTACAGCAGGGGTGGATTATAATGGGGTCAATCTGGGCGGTCTGATGTCATTCTCATTCGCCGGCGAGTGCGCGCTTCAGCTGCGAGGAGAGAGCTTCGCCAAAGGAGCGTGGACAGGTGAGGAGAACTCTTTTTTTTTTTTATTGCGAACGGCAATCGGGGTTGGGGGTGGGGGGGGGGGGGGGGGTGGGAGGGATGCCTGGCCAGAATGCTGGAGACACTGAGGGCAAAGATGCTGGGCACACTGGGGGCAATATGCTGGAGAAACTGGGGCAGAATGCTGGACAAACTGGGGGCAATATGCTGGAAACACTAGGGGCAATAATCTGGAAAAACTGGGGCAGATTGCAGGACACACTGGGGACCATATGCTGGACACACTGGGGGCAATATGCTGGACACACTGGGGGCAATATGCTGGACACACTGGGGGCAATATGCTGGACACACTGGGGGCAATATGCTGGAGACACTGGGGCAGAATGCTGGACAAACTGGGGGCAATATGCTGGAAACACTGGGGGCAATATGCTGGAGACACTGGGGCTGATTGCTAGACACACTGGGGGCAATATGCTGGACAAACTGGGGGCAATATGCTGGACACACTGGGGGCAATATGCTGGACACACTGGGGGCAATATGCTGGACACACTGGGGGCAATATGCTGGACACACTGGGGGCAATATGCTGGAGACACTGGGGCAGAATGCTGGACAAACTGGGGGCAATATGCTGGAAACACTGGGGGCAATATGCTGGAGACACTGGGGCTGATTGCTAGACATACTGGGGGCAATATGCTGGACAAACTGGGGGCAATATGCTGGACAAACTGGGGGCAATATGCTGGACACACTGGGGGCAATATGCTGGAGACATTGGGGCAGATTGCTGGACACACTGGGGGGCAATATGCTGGACACACTGGGGGCAGGATGCTGAACACACTGGGGGCAATATGCTGGACACAGTGAGGGCAATATGCTGGACACACTGGGGGCAGGATGCTGGACACACTGGGGGCAATATGCTGGAGACACTGGGGCAGATTGCTGGACACACTGGGGGCAATATGCTGGACACACTGGGGGCAGTATGCTGGACCCAGTGGGGGCAATATGCTGGACACACTGGGGGCAGGATGCTGGACACACTGGGGGCAATATGCTGGAGACACTGGGGCAGATTGCTGGACACACTGGGGGCAATATGCTGGACACACTGGGGGCAATATGTTGGACACACTGGGGCAGGATGCTGGACACACTGGGGGCAGGATGCTGGACACACTGAGGCAGGATGCTGGACACACTGCGGGCAGGATGCTGGACACACTGGGGCAGGATGCTGGACACACTGGGGGCAGAGATGATGGACACACTGGGGCAGGATGCTGGACACACTGGGGGCAGAGATGCTGGACATATTGGGGGCAGAGATGCTGGACACTGGGGGCAGAGATGCTGGACACTGGGCCAGAGATGCTGGACACTGGGGGCAGAGATGCTGGACACACTGGGGGCAGGACTGGAGACAGATGGGGCAGGACTGGAGACATGGGCAGAATGTAGATATGGGGCATGATTGGAGACATGGGGCAGAATGAAAGACATGGGGTAGGATTGGAGACAGATCGTGCAGGATCATGGGGCAGGATGGATACGATGGAGACTGATGGGGAGATCATATGGGGTAGGATGGGGAGATCATATGGGGCAGAATGGATACTCATGAGGGCAGGATGGGAGAACATATGGCTGAAGCCAGGAATGAGATACATGGGGTCAGGATGGGGGATATTATAATTACCATACAATTAAGGGATATTATTACTGCAGTGATGTATTTATTTTATTTTTTGAGGACACTGTTTTAAATGGGGGGGCGGTCCTGTTACTGTGTAGAGTGACACTATGTCGCCTCTTTTTCTTCATGTGGTGTAATGTAGAAGTTGGGAAAAATTAAGTAATGTGTTCTGCAAGTGGAGCTCGAGATAACTGTGTTATTTCCTGCAGAGACAAGTCCTAGCTGGATGAAGTGATGACGGTCTGTGCTGGATGAAAGATGAAGGACTTTACCTAGAGACGTCACTGGTGAGTCAGTCTTACCTATACACTGACACTATACACTGTATACTATATACAGAGGTCCTGTGTATAATGTCACCGGTGATCACTGTATTACCTATACACAGACACTGCATACTAAGTACAGATCTCCTGTGAATACTGGCACTTATGGTGAAAGTACTGTTTGTTTGTTTTTCTTCCTAACTGAAGGGTAAATTGACTAGATCAATGGATGTTTGACAGGTTATAGTTTCACACAGCAACTATTTTTCTGGAATAATCTGGTTCAGGTATATGATGACACCGTCGCATGACCCCGTCACATGATCGGGGGGCCCACAGTGTCTAAACAGCCCGGGGCCCTGGTTACCCTTAATCCACCCCTGCTTTACAGTAATGTAGAATTGTAGTTCTAATGATGACTCATGCAGGGATACTATCTAGAATGGTTCAGCTAGTCATTTTTTAATCACACGATGTCATAAACCCAGTGGAAAAAGAAAAGAATGAACTGGGTAGAAAGGCAAAATGAGCAATTGTAAGTACACGGTGCCATATAATACGATGATTGGAATATATTAAAATGACAAAAACTTTGATGGGAGGAGTACTTTTTTAATCAAGGGTTTTTACACAAGGTTCAGCGTACATGATTCAGCTGCCCTCCTGAAATGGATAGCCAGCAGGGTAGTGTAGTGAAAGTGGCTCTCTTCCCAGTTGTAACAATTAGTAATATGGCAGCTGGTATCCAGAGATTTAGGTAAAGCTCCTGGGCCACAGTACTATATAGGGAAGGGGCAACAGGTGAATCTCCTGCACCCATGTTGTCTGGAAGTGCAATTTCTCAATCCCCTTATGGCTATAACAGTACAAGTAATAAACAAAGTCCTTCTAAAAAAATAATAATTATTTGCAATTTAATTCATATAACAAAATCCTCTCCATTCTCAATAATGGAAGGATTTATAATTTTATAGTTTACAGCTGATTTAGGTGAATAACAAGCGCAGTGCTTACAAGTTCTTTCCAGTAGAGGAGCCCTGGATTGCTGGAGGTCACTGCTCCTGTTCCCGTGAGTTTCAGTGCTCTAGTGCCCCTCTGCAGCTACGGCGCACGTTCAGTTTAGGCGGGGAGCTTGATAAAGTCACTGATCTGGCCTATCAATCAAGCGAGAGTGCACAGCCCACAGCATGCAGCAAGACGAGACAATCCCTTTAAATTTTTAGATCACTCCTGAGCACTGAGAGACGATGTTTATCCATGGGCACTGAAAGTGTTCACCGCATGTGATGAATCCACATGACTGGTAATTGCCATAATAGTGTCAATGTTGATAGTGTCACCACAAAATTCTAAAGAGTAAAAAAAAAAACAATGTATGAACACGCAAAACAACAAAAGAGGTAAGAAGCACTTTCCTTCCTTTTTTTTCAACACTTTATTTAGATGGATTTAGCATCACATATATTAAAAGGGTTGTCCAAGACTATGGCCTATAGTTAGGATAGGTCGTCAATGTCTGATCAGTGGGGGTGCGACACTTGGCGTCCCCGCTGATCTGCTGTTTCCGCTGTTGGCTGGAACTGTTCAGTTACAGAGCTGCACAGCTCCAACGGCGGCATAGTGGTCGCGACCGGGTACTGCACATACTCCCTATATTGACTTGAATAGGTGGTGGCGGTGCAGTACCTGCCTGCGGCCACTATACAGTTGATGGAGATTGAAAAAGGCCATCACGCCAAAACGCGCGTCGGGGTGGGTGTACTCGGTGGGCACTTGATTCCCTAACCTGCTCAGGTAATTATGTATTTAAATCTATGAATTTGCTATGGATAAATTGTACTGTATATATTTACGCCTGGGCTTGTGTTTAATAGGGTTGGACTTTCAATAAGATTTTATATAACTATATTCATATCGCCAGTATTACATAGGCTCGGATATTAATCTAATTGATGTTTATATTTGTTACCCATGAATGTGCACCCCTGCGTTTCTTACATGTGCAACATGGTATGAATCCTGTTTCCCTATGCTCTATATCCTGGAAATATTTAATAAAGTTTTTTCATTTTTTGTAATTTTTGGGTGTTGTTTGATCGCTTTTTTACTGCAGTTCGTATATATAGTTGATGGAGCTGTAATATGCAGTCTATGCCGGCACCGGTAACAGCTGATCGGCGGGGGTGCCGTGTGTCGCACCTCCACCGGTCAGACATTGATGGCCAATCCTAAGGATAGGCCATCAATATTAAAGTCCCGAGCAACCCCTTTAATGGAATAGTGTTGTTGAACTTTAGATTTACTCATTCTGAAAGTTTCTTCTCCAGTCACATCTCAAGCAAAAAGTACAACTTCTGTCAGATGCCAACAGGAATGTATTTGTGTCTTCTTTACAGTCCACATTAATCTACCACACCGGTCAGGTTTTTCTAGTTATGCAGCAGAAGTCACTGAACAGTTTTGTTGAAAAATATTCAGAATAATTTGTGTTTTACTCTTTGAAATCCCTTCTCTTTCTGAGATTAGGAGTCCAGTGGGCGGTTCTACTGAGAAATTGACAGCTATCAATATATTTAGTCATGCAGGATACACTTTTCGGTGCTTCGGAGTATGGTGTGTGGGTCATTATAGTAACTGCCAGCCATATCTGTATTTGCAAAGCTGTCAATCAGTGATTAGGACCGCCTACTGGACTCCTAAGCTCAGAAAGTGCAGCAATTAAAATTAATGAAACACTACTTTTACTGAACCTTTTCCCACAAATCTATGTATCAATCCACTCAATTCTTTTCACTCTTTAACATAAGGAGCACGGTATTGAATGCTATTTTCAATGTGACATATTCCCTTTAAAAGCTTAGATAAATAAACATATAATATGTACATGATCTACGACATGGACGCTCGACCATAGTGTGCAACCAAGTAAGGACATCCAAGGTAATATGCCGCACATGGAATAATTGGTGTGTATATCCCTTGTAAGAACTTGCCGTAGCCAGACTTATGGAAACCGTTGATGATGTAACATGACCACTGTCTTAAAATCTAGAGGTGATTCGGTTTACTCTACAAATGTAAGAGACCCAAGAACCAACCAAAGCAGTTCTGAGGGTCCAGGGTGGGAATTCACATAATCCAGGTTGTCATTTCAGATGCATCAGTAGTGATGAGTGAATGTGCTCGGATCAGGTGTTATCTGAGCATGCTCAGGTGCTAACCGAGTGTCTTCGGTGTCCTTGAATACTATGTTCGAGTCTCCGTGGCTGCATGTGTGGCGCCCCAGGGTCCTGGACCTCACGGGGAGAGTGATGTTATGTTTGGAAGCGATGAAGGATATCTTTTATCAGGTAACCACAATATACACATGTTCACACTCCAGGCCACAAGGGGGAGCTTTTGATCCTATTTCTAGGTGACTCCCCTATATATATATTGTGGTTTGGAGGGAAAGAGAGATTAGATTGTCAGAGACAGAGGAGAGACTAGACCGACACAGAGTGTCAGAAAGTCTGAAGGGGCCATGTAGTCTGAAGTACTACAGCTCCAAGAAAGAGACACATAGAAGGAAAGGACATTGTTCAGTGAGCGTGCAGGAGAGCAAAGCACAGGAGAGTGACACCAGGGGGAGGACAGCAGCGAGCAGACTGTCTTCCTGGCAAAGTGCAGATAACCGGTAGCCAGACCACTGAGGTTGTAAGGTACTCTAGGACTTACATCAGAGACTGGCAGGACAGCTGAATTGCAAATTACCTGTCCGCCACACACACCTGAGACACAGTGACACAGAGCCCGGGGCGTGCTAGAATCCCTGTAAAAAGGCTCGAGTTACCTGTCATGCAGGTATTGTCCTATCCTATATGGGGGACAGAGAGAAGAACAGTGCGGACCTTATCTGAAGCTATAGGCAGTAAGGGACTACAACACCACCGCGCTAGAGGAAGGCTTTTATCTCCACCTGGTAAAGGGGGCTCTGGATTCGCTTCCAAGCCGGCTGGGCCCTGCCTGACCTGTGATCTGTACCCTGGACTGTGGCTGCCTGAAGTCTTCAGTAAACACGGTAAAGAGACTGCAAACCTGTGTCCTCGTTCTTTACTGCACCATCTACACACCGGGAGCCCTGGGGACACACTTCACCTGTGGGAAGGTATACCATCCAGCTGCCATAACATCAACCCAGAGGACCCCTTAAAGCAGCGTGGGTCCCCACTGACCGAATACCACAGGTGGCGTCACCAACATAAACTTTATTCAAAATCTACCTTTTACATGGGTGCCCAGGGCCACGGACCGGGTCGCCACCATGACATCCCCCTGTGAACACCGGACCCGGTACCCCGCGGCCCTGGCAGGCGACTCACATGTCTCACAACTGCTTGACAGCCGCAACTCATACAGGGACTCCCTGTTTGTTAGGTGACCCCTGTATATGTTGCCGCGGCAGGGACATGAACATAATATTCGAGCACACCGGAGGCACCCTGTTAGCACCTGAGCATGCTGAGATAACACCTCACTAATCAGGAGGGCTCATAGATGGACCTGAGCATCACGAGATATTAGAGGGGTGCGGGGTACTACATCCAGCTCCATGGTTGGAGTAGTGGAATCCACTAGTGTTTTCATATATAGAAAGTGAAAAAAAAAATACTTTTGTGACTCCTAGATCATCACTATAAAAAGCCACCTTAGATGTCAAGATGATTAATTACAGGATTACTGTATCTTTCTGGTACCAGCATGTGAACTGGAGATGGATGTGTGATACGTCCAAACAAGAAGGGACACGTGACGTAATGGAGCTCGTGACTTACTACGACATCCCCAAACTAATACCCTCCATATACAGGAAGACAGATCAGGGCCCCACACACCTGTTTCTCCCAGTTAAAAATATACACAGACATTTCATTATAGGAGTTGGGTTTCTGAAATAGATCAGGAGTAATCAGATGATATGTATCAACCCACAAACCATTTTCCTTCACGGAGCTTAAACCTTAGTGGAATTTTCAGAGAGGTAACTATTAGGATGGGCCATTCATAGCCGATTGGTGGCCCCTCGGCCATCACCTGGTTTATCAAACAGCGCCAGACATTTGTTTGTGGCTGTGGCTGGTACTGCGGCGCACAGAAGCCAAGTCCCACTCACAAGGGCGGACGGATCACAGTACCAAAACCTCTTGTGATCATCTTAATCATAGAGATCCAATTTGACTTAACTTAACTTATTCTCAGTTTTTTTGTGTTTTTCCAACATAGACAAAGGAAACAAACATGTGTATAACAAAAACATGTGTAATCGCAATAATTTACTTTAGTTTCTGAAGCAATTTCAAGGGGGCCAATACTTCTGACCATGACTGTAGATAGAAAAATTGTTGTTTGATTTATGCATTTCGCATATATATTCCTCAATGTGGCTCTATAAGGATAACTTCACTTTAATGGGAATTTCTAGTAAAAAAAAAAAAAATTAATAATAATAACAATAGGGCTCATATAAGTCTATAAGGAGAATCAATATGTTTCACTGTACAGCTCCAGTTCCAAAACTTATCCGGTCCCCGGTGGCCACAGCAGAATTTCCAGTTCAGCCAATCATGGACAATAGCTGTGGCATAACTTGGCAAACGTTTGTCAAAAATGGCATTTCATCCTTGTCAAGAGGTGATCGGGAAGTAGATACCAGCGGAAACAAGATAAGGCTAGGGGCACACAAAGTTTTTTGGAGGAATTTTTGGAGCAGAAACGGAATGAAAAATCCGAAACCATCGCACCCAAAACGCATCAAAAACTTTTGCTCAGTTTCTGCTCCAAAAACTCAGCGAAAAGTCATGTTGGGAACCAAAGGGTAACGTTTCTCCTTGCGGAGAGTGACATGCCAAGGTGATGGATCCTAAGTCATGTGACAAGGCTCCTTAGGGGGTCGATATTGACTTTTAGGATTGCTACTTCCTATAGGAGCTAGAGTTCTAGTCCTCTTCCTCTAGTTGCATAGCCTTGTTGGAACAGGAGCTGCTCGGATAACAGCCTTTATTGATTCTTTTCCTAAATTTTTATTAAAAAAAAGTCAGAATCCTTTGAAATATATATTTTTATCTACTGAATAACTCCTTTAAAAGGAACCAGTGATGAGGTTTCTGCTGCCCGAACCACAAGCAGCATGAATCGGACTCTGGCCACATTATTGTTTTACTCGTTGGGTTTACAGATTTTAAAAAGCCGTCCGAGGACGGTGAGGACCTTAGGTAGAAGACGAGACCCCCGGTTCAGGCTCTTCACACTATGATTTCACAGAAACGCCGCAGCGAATAAAACATCCCAGGCGGCACTAACGCACCTGCTTCGGGCAGCATTAAACTCATGGCAGTTTCCCTTTAAAAACCTGAAATTACTTTTTTATTGTCTTACTGTTGGCAGAACTGAGTTGTGTTTATTGCTTTTATTTTTTGTTAGAAAGACGTTGGTGTAATCTACATGAACCGAGAAATGGAAAAATCAGAAGAGGACACAATGTGAGCGTATGATGGCGTACGGCCAGGAGAGGACAAGGGCGAGTTGATGGAGTCACCTTGGGAATACGGCAGAATTCTTGTAATATTATTACACATATCTTACATATATTATCAGGGCAGGCCGGGATGCAGGGAACGTCGTGTTTACAGTGGAAAAGTTTTATTTTTCTTTGCAGTAAAACTAAACTTGAAATATATTTGGATATTTTGTGCTTTGTCAGCTCTCCGGGAAAGTTCTACCCGCCGGAGATTACACAGTCGATCCCACATCCATGTACATTGCGAGCGATCAATATAGACTTGACGTAACTTTAGGTAAAAGTCCATCTCACACCTATAATCTTTTAACCCATTTAACTCATTAGTGCAGTTGGTAAATACGCTGGTGGGTTATGCGGCAGGTACGGTACCAACAAGACACATTATTACATTTCAAGGCTTGGACAGCAAATTGAAGTTTTGCTTTGGGTGAAGAAAAATTCTAATTGTGGAGAATGGAGAGAAGTGCTGTATGTGACGAAGGGGGCTGGCTGAGTGATTTATTTCAATAGCAAAGCCAGCCCCCTTCTCCATCATGGATGATGCAAAGATTTTTGATATGAGAAGCCAGTCCGACAACCTTCACACACGGCTCCGATGGCATGCCAACATAGGAAATGTTCTCGTGACAAGCTCAAGATTGAACTGGAGGTGCCAGACCCAACAACACTACCTACTGTAGAACTTGCAATTTTAATATCTTCTTCTTTAAAGTGGACATCCCCTTCAACTCATTAATAAACCAGTCTACAGAAAGCCACTAAGCATCCCACCGAGCGACAACCGCAGGCAGAATTTACTCAACGAGGGTCCACGAGCGGAATTTGCAGTTCTGTATGGGGAAAATGGAAGCTTTGACCGCTATAAACAAATACAGAATAAATAAAAAATAGAATAAAGAATAAATCCAATAAATGAATAGATTTTCCCAGAAGATTTCTCCCTGAATTCACTCTGATGGACGCGGTGATCTGACATGTTGGAACCGTCTCAAGAAAAGCTGAAAAAAGTGCGTAATGAAATTTAGTATTTCAAAGAGTTTCTGTTTGGTTCCCAAAGGTGTTTCATCTTCCACATGACAAGTGGCTCCAGCATCAGGCCTGCTGAGCGCGTGTAACATGCGGGGGCTTCTTGCAGGCATAAATCACCCCCCTATTCCTCAGTAACTCGGCAGAAGTGAGAAATAAATGTATTTAGGCTAGACATGTCCTGCACACCACGGCGCCGCTGACAAGTCGCGCTCTGTTCTCCTCCCATGGTTTTGCTATTGTTTTATAAAATAGCGTTTACTTGCAAACGCTCAAGTGGAAGAAATTTATTGTCCTAAATCCCATCCCAAAAGGGCAATCCCTAATGGGGTGGCTGGCCCTAGGTTACCAGACTGCAGTCACTCTGTGGGACTGCACATTTGTGAATCCTCACATCGTGCACGCTGCGCACTGTGAGGATTCTCCGCTGCCGACACCAGGACCTGTCAGTCATGTGATCACAAGTATGTGATATGCATATGAGTTGCCCCGGCAGGGCAGTGGGGTACTCGGTGGCTGTGACCCGATCCGTGGTCCTGGGACTCACTTTAAAAGGGGAACGGTCTTTAAAGGTGCTTTTGTATAAAACTTGTCGTGACGCCACCTGTGGTGTTCGGTCAGTGGGGACCGATGCTGCTTTAAAGGGGTCCTCTGGGGGATGTTGT
Source organism: Ranitomeya imitator (assembly GCF_032444005.1). Taxonomy (NCBI): domain Eukaryota; kingdom Metazoa; phylum Chordata; class Amphibia; order Anura; family Dendrobatidae; genus Ranitomeya; species Ranitomeya imitator. Next base: position 44,575,202 of record NC_091287.1, on the reverse strand, counting down.
TGCGGCAGTGATGGTGACGCTTCCCACAGGTGAAGCGGGGTCCCCAGGGCTCCCAAGGTGTGTGGCGATGGCTGAGTGGTTAAGCTCTTTGACTGCGGAGTGGGAAACATGGGTTCTATTCCCAGTGAAAGTAAATTTCTTACTGGATGGACAAATGTCTTTTTTCGGCCTCTGGGCCGCCAACAGTGCAGGTTTTCAGGATTTCCTTAGTATTGCACAGGGGTTGGAATCATCACCTGTGCAGATGATCACATTACCACCGATGCAATACTAAAGAAATCCTGAAAACCTGCACTGTTGGCGGCCCTCGAGGCCTGGAGTTGGGGACCCCTGTACTATATCATACAATTATTAGGTTCTGTAGAAGGACGTAGATCTGGGGATTTATTATGATGGACTATAGGCTGAACTGGATGAACAAATGTCTTTTTTCGGCTTCACTAACTATGTTACTATGTTACTATGATGAATGAGGTAAGGACACAACGTTGCCGTCTTATCCTGGTTTACTGAAGATGTAGCAGGCCTCAGTCCAGGGTACCGGCAACAGGTACATAAGGAGTCCAGGCAGCCCGGAAACAAGTGAAATCCATTTGGCAAGTCAGGTTGGGAGCTTTCCACTTTGCGCTCACTATACGTTCCTTGCTGCCTGAGGTATCCTAACAAGGTCCTGGTCCTCTTTCTGTCCTAAGACAGTGCCTGTATGATAGGCAGCTTGAGCCATTCCTTCTGGGGTCTCAGAACGGTGACTCCAGGCTCCAGAATGCTGCTGTACCACAGGCTTAATGAGGACAGTATATGTATAGTTCTATGCCCTCCGATTCTGCTGTGGGGCTTGCAGCTCCCCACAGCCTCGGGCTCCCGGTACCTGAGCCTCGAGCTCCCGATACCCGATCCCCGCGCTCCGGCTCCTCAGATGCCCAATAACAGCCTCCTTGAGCCCTAAATCTATCCTCTGCTCCTTTTCCTTCGCTGTCTGCTCCAACCTAAACTAGCTCCTCCTCCAGACCAGGATCTTTATTCAGGGAAGCTGCCCTGAAACCGGGTTTAGTGCTCCTCCTCCTGGCCTGGATTCAGAAGGTGTTGTGTGTGGTTTACCTGCCAAAGGAATTCCTCTTGTTTCCCGGCATAGCACTACCTTCCCCAAGAGGAAGGCAGCACTACTGTGGTACCCGAACTCCTGGGGTGCCACACATACTTCAGGCCACATGCAGACTAGACAGTGTTCAGCCTCGTTCAATAGACTTTCATCTAGTCCCCATTTAGTCGGCACGTGACCACATTACATTCTTATGGTCAAGAACCTGCTGCCAGCACTGGAGAATCCTCACAATCCACAGTGTGCGCGCTGTGAGGATTCACAAGTCTGCAGTCACATAGAGTGACTGTAGGACTGTAGACTTGTAGTCTGAGGCAGGACAAACTCTTTAACAGCATATATAATAAGTGATAAAACGTTTCATACTGCGACCTATTACTTTTTAATATGGTGGCTCAGTGGATAGCACTGTTGCTTTGCACCTCTTAAGTCCAAGGTTGAAATCTCACCAAGGACAAGAACTGCAAGGAGTTTGTATATTCTCCAGTTGTTCTCGTGGGTTTCCTCCGGGTTCTCCGGTTTCCTCCCACATTCCAAAGACATATTGATAGGGAATCTAGATTGTGAGCCCCAATGGGGGCAGTCATGATGATGTCTGTGGAATTAATGGTGCTATACAAGAGTAAAATAATAATAATATTAGTCTACAAAGGAAAAGATATTCAGATTGAGATAGGTTAAAGCTCAGCTCGTCACACTGGGCATCAACATAAGAGATCGTTAATCAACAACTTTACAAATTAGTTTCTTATGGTGCAAAAAGTGAATAAAATAATTGCCCCTGATTTTGCTCTAGCCTTCAACACCCCCGAGCAGTAGTTATCTGACAGGTACCATTGGCCGCTATTCTTTATAGTAGCTCATGGTGCTACCTTTTTTTTAACTACTCAGCCAACAGACAGACTTCTTTTCTCCTTATGTCCAAAAATATCCAAAAATTCCAGGACAGTCTGTAAAAATAGGATACTTTTTTGCCCTGTCTGTAAAAAAAATGCAAGCGTCCATGATTATTTTGAAGTTCAAGAAACTTCTGATTATTTTGACTGTAATTCTCATCACTTTCCAGTTTGGAATGAAAGCGGCCGAGGTCTCGTATCAGAATTATGGGCTGTAGACATGGATCGCTTAGGACCATACTGATATGATAGCAACCCTGCCTTAGTGTAGTCATCACTAAAAAGTATTTTTTAATGAAAATATTATAATTTTTGGGACAACGTTTTACCGTTCTCAAGTCCGGTGCTTTACTCCTTTTGTTGGTGATGGATTTATCTTTTTGGTGCATTGATAGATTAATAAAAAATAAGCACATTGTAACACGGGACCCTAAAAAGCGTTTAGGAAAATTAGGACTGAGGGAGGTGTCCGATGTATAGTGACACCATGGGGTTAAAAGGTGTGAAATTGACATACATCATAAATAGAAGGAGAACAATATATGTTTACATAGGACTGCTGCTATAGCATATGAAGTTATAAAGGGTAGGAGGAGCGACAGAGTATTTTTAGAAAATAGAGCCAACCCTGGTAGATCCAGCCCACAAAACGTGGAGCGAACCGCGTGTTATAAGGCGTCCATGGTCCATGTACTGACCTCACTTCTTGCGTGTACAACAGCATAGGAAACCCATGAATCAGCTGATAACAGCAGCGGTGGCAGCGCAGTGTTTATCTAGAAACAGGGAGGGGCGCAGTGACGTAACAGGTGCAACAACCTGAACTTGCTTTAAAAGGGACACACTGCAAACACCCTACAGCAAAATCCAAGCACCTGCATCAAGTCGAGCATGAGAACGAGATCTATTTTAGCAAAAAATCTAGGACATAAATTAGAAGGAATTTTCACCTACATTTATTTTTAGAAAAATATAATTAAAGGGTAATTAAAATGTAAACCATGCCTGATATGCCGTGGCTCCTTTTTGGTAATTTTCATAAGTGTGGGGGTCTGGGTAATAAGACACCCACCGATCATTCAAGCTAGCAAAGTTGTTTTACGGTTCCATATCAAAGGGTCGGCATTGGGCCTCCCTCATGAGCCCCCAGCTTGTCATGATCACAATCCGCTAGGTTACCATTTTGTGGGGGATCAATAGTGGTAACAGAGGGTCTTCTGTCTAACCACTTAGATGCTGTTGGTCACTATTCATCACAGCATCCAAAAGGTTGAACTGCTATGATCTGAGCCAGCCACTGGCGTTTGTCTGCTGTGTAATACAGCCGGTACCTGCCAGGTGTGCAGTGGGCACAGCATGTGAGCCCACTGCATGCAATTCCTGCCATTTTTGTTATACACTGCTCAAAAAAATAAAGGGAACACCAAAATCCCACATCCTACATATCTCTGAATGAAATATTCCAGTTGCAAATTTTTATTCATTGCAGAGTGGAATGTGTTCATAACAATAAAACATAACAATTGTATTATCAATGTAAATCAAAATGAATATCCCATGGAGGTCTGGAGTTGGAATGATGCTCAAAATCAAGGTGGAAATCAAATTACAGGCTGATCCAACTTCAGTGGAAATGCCTCACGACAAGGAAAAGATACTCAGTATTGTGTGTGGCCTCCACGTGCCTGTATGACCTCCCTACAATACCTCGGCATTCTCCTGATGAGGCAGCGGATGGTCTCCTGAGGGATCTCCTCCCAGACCTGGACTAAAGCATCTGCCAACTCCTGGATAGTCAGTGGTGCAACGTGACGTTGGTGGATGGTGCGAGACATGATGTCCCAGATGTGCTCAATCGGATTCAGGTTTGGGGAACGGGCGGGCCAGTCCATAGCTTCAATGTCTTAATCTTGCAGGAACTGCTGACACACTCCAGCCACATGAGGTCTGGCATTGTCCTACATTAGGAGGAACCCAGGACCAACCGCACCAGCATATGGTCTCACAAGGGGTCTGAGGATCTCATCTCGGTACCCAATGGCAGTCAGGCTACCTCTGGCGAGCACATGGAGCGCTGCGTGGCCCTCCAAAGAAATGCCATCCCACACCGTTACTGACCCACTGCCAAACTGGTCATGCTGAAGGATGTTGCAGGCAGCAGATCGCTCTCTACGGCATCTCCAGACTATCACGTCTGTCACATGTGCTCAGTGTGAACCTGCTTTCAACTGCGAATAGCACAGGGCACCAGTGGCGAATGCCAAGCATCCTGCATGGTGTCGGTTGAGACCACAACCCCCATCTGTGGACGTCGGGCACTCAGACCATCCTCATGGAGTCGATTTCTAACTGTTTGTACAGACACATGCACATTTGTGGCCTGCTGGAGGTCATTTTGCAGGGCTCTGGCAGTGCTCCTCCTTTTCCTCCTTGCACAAAGGCAGAGGTAGTGGTCCTGCTGCTGGGTTGTTGCCCTCCTACAGCCCCCTCCACGTCTCTTGGTGTACTGGCCTGTCTCCTGGTAGCACCTCCAGCCTCTGGACACTACGCTGACAGATACAGCAAACATTCTTGCCACAACTCGCATTGATGTGCCATCCTGGATGAGCTGCACTACCTGAGCCACTTGTGTGGATTGTAGAGTTCGTCTCATGCTACCACGAGTGTGAAAGCACAACCAACATTCAAAAGTGACCAAGCCATCAGCCAGAAAGCATTGTACTGAGATATCGTCTGTGGTCCCCACCTGCAGAACCACTCCTTTATTGAAGGTGTCTTGATAATTGCCAATAATTTCCATCTGTTGTCTATTCCATTTGCACAACAGCATGTAAAATTGATTGTCATTCAGTGTTGCTTCCTATGTGGACATTTTGATTTCACAGAAGTTTGATTTACTTGGAGTTAGATTCTGTTGTTTAAGTGTTCCCTTTATTTGTTTGAGCAGTGTACATATAGGGCAGGCATCAGGAGAAGTTGCCACCATTAGGGAAGACGGTGGCGTCCAGCACTGGACCTACGCACCTCATGGATTTTATTGTGTCCGCTTGGTCTGCCGCCATTGGTAGTACGCCACTCTCAAAATGATCAAGGATATACAGAGCAATACTTAGTGTCGGGAGGTCTCAAGACCCAGACCACTTATAATCAATCCAGGGACAATAAAATAGAAAAAAAATGTAAAGTTCAGTTAATCTGCAACTTTAAAGTGGCCATACATATTTGACAGTCGGTAGGCCAATATCTAAACCTCCCGACCACCATATATGTTCTCAAGGGCGAGAGGACAGCGAGCTGGTGCCAGACACCTCTGGAGGCGGCTTCTCTCCCATATGAACAAAGGATCTGCCTTCAAAATTCAACACTTTGTCCACATCAGATGGTCAGCTGATCCTGTCGAAATCGGCAGCTTGGCCACCGTGAGTCTAATGTGCATGGCCAACTCTACAATGGGGCTGTCAGCAATACCAAACCAGACACGGGCGAGTATCGTTCAATCATCCTGACACGGGCGAGTATCGTCCAATCATCCTGACATGGGGGAGTATCGTCTAATCATCCTGACACGGGCGAGTATCGTCCAATCATCCTGACACGGGGGAGTATCGTCCAATCATCCTGACATGGGCGAGTATCGTTCAATCATTCTGACACGGGCGAGTATCGTCCAATCATCCTGACATGGGCGAGTATCGTTCAATCATTCTGACATAGGCGAGTATCGTCCAATCATCCTGACACGGGGGAGTATCGTCCAATCATCCTGACACGGGCGAGTATCGTACAATCATCCTGACACGGGCGAGTATCGTATAATCATCCTGACACGGGCGAGTATCGTCTAATCATCCTGACACGGGGGAGTATCGTTCAATCATTCTGACACAGGCGAGTATCGTCCAATCATCCTGACACGGGGGAGTATCGTCCAATCATCCTGACACGGGCGAGTATCGTACAGTCATCCTGACACGGGCGAGTATCGTCTAATCATCCTGACATGAGCGAGTATCGTTCAATCATTCTGACATGGGCGAGTATCGTCCAATCATCCTGGCACGGGGGAGTATCGTCCAATCATCCTGACACGGGGGAGTATCGTCCAATCATCCTGACACGGGCGAGTATCGTACAGTCATCCTGACACGGGCGAGTATCGTCTAATCATCCTGACATGGGCGAGTATCGTTCAATCATTCTGACATGGGCGAGTATCGTCCAATCATCCTGACACGGGGGAGTATCGTCCAATCATCCTGACACGGGCGAGTATCGTACAATCATCCTGACACGGGCGAGTATCGTATAATCATCCTGACACGGGCGAGTATCGTCTAATCATCCTGACACGGGCGAGTATCGTTCAATCATTCTGACACGGGCGAGTATCGTCCAATCATCCTGACACGGGGGAGTATCGTCCAATCATCCTGACACGGGCGAGTATCGTACAGTCATCCTGACACGGGCGAGTATCGTCTAATCATCCTGACACGGGCGAGTATCGTCTAATCATCCTGACACGGGGGAGTATCGTCCAATCATCCTGACACGGGGTATCGTCTAATCATCCTGACACGGGCGAGTATCGTCTAATTATCCTGACACGGGCGAGTATCGTCTAATTATCCTGACACGGGGGAGTATCGTTCAATCATCCTGACACGGGGGAGTATCGTCCAATCATCCTGACATGGGCGAGTATCGTCTAATCATCCTGACACGGGCGAGTATCATCTAATTATCCTGACACGGGCGAGTATCGTCCAATCATCCTGACACACGGGAGTATCGTCCAATCATCCTGACATGGGGGAGTATCGTCCAATCATCCTGACATGGGGGAGTATCGTTCAATCATCCTGACATGGGCGAGTATCGTCCAATCATCCTGACACGGGCGAGTATCGTTCAATCATCCTGACACGGGCGAGTATCGTCCAATCATCCCGACACAGGCGAGTATCGTCTAATCATCCTGACCGTGACTTGCAAGGTTTTATACATGGCGCCGACACCTTTAAGACCATTAATGATTAACCACCTCCTTATGTAACGTGTAATCTATATTACAAGATAGATTTTTGTCCTCGCTGAAGCAGAATTACAGATTTTTCTGCATCATCATAATGCGCCGATTTTGACGACACCGGGCGACCATGATGTTTATAGAGGTCTCCTGACTTTTCCCTGACAGGTTATGGTCAGCTTTAGACATGTTATGTGTTTTGTCTTTCAATGGGGCGTTAACTTACTGAAAATGGGGTATGACCTAAATGTGACACTATGCATTAAGAAATGCACAAAAACTTTTACACAAATTTCAGGCACAAACTAAGCTAAAGTTCATAAAAATAGCATGAAATGTTGATAAATTAGACAGTGTTAATAAATCTGTCACTATGTATAAAAGGAATAGGGAGCGAAACGTGCGCTTCTGACCGCGTGCTATCACAGTCCTGTGAAATGAGAACAGAGTGGGAAAGGGGGCTAGCGGTCTGCTTATGTCAATGGTGAAGCCAGCCCCCTTCTGTGTCTGTGTCACAGATTCCAGCTTATGGCACAAGGACAACTGAAGATGCACCAGTTTACTACTTCAGAGGGCCTTAGTTTAAAGGGGTTGTCCAGCATTAGACAACAAGCCTGCAGTCACTAAGTAACTGCAGACTTGTGAATCTTCACGTCGCAAGCACTGCTCACTGTGTGGATTCTCCGGTGCCGGCATTGGGAGAAATGGGCATGTGATTTGCATACACTCAGTCACATGCCGACTAGACGGATGCCAGATACAGTCTAGTCGGAATGTGGCCGGTAATATGCAATCCGGATACTTGTGGTCACATGGCCGCCCGCTCTCAGCACAGGAGATTCCTCTCAGCTTGCAGTATGCACAATGTGAGGATTCAAAAGTCTGCAGTCACACAGAGTGACGGCAGTCTCATAGCCTATGGCCGGACAACCCCTTTAAGATTGGATAATAAAACACCAGTGTTTATGAATTCCCACATATATAACATTTATATGTTCCTATGGGTGTATAACCCTCATTGTTCTCCCAGGCTTTCTTGTATGTCTTAAAATACTAAATTCTAAGTGCCTTCTATATGAAATGGTCACAGACTAGTGCGTATGTTTGTCCATAAAAAAAATATAACCCAACGCAAGATTAATAAAAAATTCTCCATTTATAGGGAATCGATCTGACCTCTATAGTATTAATTCCAGAGTGATCCAACAGTGTCCGTTTTTAGGAAATGATCTTTCTCTATTTAATCCCTCGAGTCACCCCTTACATCGTAATAGAATATAATAAAATGTATATGCCAGGACACAAAGCAAAGTATTATAAAAAAAAGGTGAAATAATCAGTGCGGGGGAAAGTCCTCATATAGGCAACTAATCACGTAACTAAAAATATCAAGACCTTGATGTCACCGCAATAAACTACTAATCCTACAGAACCGCATGTGATTCCAGCACTTAATATCCCAATATCTGCGTTATTGTGGACTGGTCCTCATCCAGCTCCAGTCTGCTGCTTTCCATTAGTTGTCAATATAACACTACATCGTATGGGGCCGCCAACCCTCGTCTAGAACAGTGGTGCCGGGCATTGCAACGTATAGCAAGAAAGCGCCATCAGAAAATATCTTAAAGGGCCACTACACCTATAGTTAAATGTAAACTCTATTTCACTGTTACCAGCCATTCAGGCAGATTTTAAAAGGGAAGTTATCAGACAAAATAACCTATTGTTAAAATCATTTTTTTATGTCATATGTATTTATTTTTTTTAAATTGACAATTTGTTTTTTCTTTATATCACCATCTTTATTTAAAAGAAAAAAATTAGAAATCTTGCCATTTTCACACTAGGATTATTTTATACTCATATTTCCTATTCTTTTAGAAAGAGTTTTCAGCAGACTCCTTATCATCAGAGGCAGGACAGGTAATGCCTCTATACACATGATAACACAGGATCCACCAATCACAATAGGCGATGTCATAGCTAGCTGACTCTGCTCCACTCTCCAATCACAATGACATTTGCACATGCTCATTAGATACTTCAATACAAAAGATAGGGTCTGGGATTGACCGTCGCTGCTAATGTACATGTGTTGTTTTCAGAAAAAAGGGAAGTTAAGACTCTAAAAAGGACCCAGTGGCCAGTGTGAAAGTATTTTTATTACACATATATATATATATATATATATATATACACATATATCATGCAACTTTCAAACTTTCACACCGGCCACTGGGTCTTGTTTAGACTCTAACTTCCCCTCTATAAAGTATATATATGGCTTGAGAAAGGCGGAGAAATCTGCCAAAACGTTGCTGCTAACGGATCAGTAAAGCCATGGTTTTTCATTTTGATTTTTGGAGTGCTGCCTGTTTTTTTTTCTGATTTTCTACTTTGGAGGTTTGGACATCACCTTTAAAGGTTTTATTACACCCGGGTTTTTTTTTTTTGGTAGTGCTGCCAAATGTTCTTTAACTAATTTATATCTATCTATGTATATATATATATATATATATATATATATATACATATATACACACACATTTAAACAATAGATAATATTCTGATTACAGATTCCCATAAATGGAATTATGGACAGGAAAATCAAAAGTCGGCAGTCCTCCCCAATGATGTACGCAGTCCTCCCCCATGATATACTGTAGGTGGTGTCTTTATAACTATACATAGGCATATAGGACACATTTCCATGTATATCTATGAGTATTACTGACTTCTATACATATAGTTACGTAGTTAATACGGTTGTAAAATGACAATTATCCATCAAGTTTAATCGCCGGTGGAACGTGACGGACTCTTATATGAAGAAGGATACTGAAGAATAAGGAGGCACTTACCCTTACGTCTCCATTGACCGTCCTGGGAGTGTGGTTGAACGCGTGAGCTGGGTCTTTATTGTAAACCTTCAGGAAGGATCTGTCTTGAATATTCCTGGAAACACAAACATGAATATCTGTTGCAGATGAAAAGGCTTTGGACGTGTCCCCTTTCACATTTCACCTCTTCGTCTTCCAGCTATATGTATTTGCAGGAGAACACGGACAAGGCGAGAAGGACAGTTCTCTAAACTTTGCAGCCCTTTGACTCCAGGAGAACTTGTGTTCTACCAGAATAGCTCCACACCCTGTGAAATCAGATGGTGTCGGGCTCAGCAGACTGAAACCTGAATAAGAGCAAACTCCGGAAGAGAAATATTAGCAGAAGCATTTAACCATAAACTCAACCCTGGTTTGGTTAATATTTAAATGTCTCATTGAAAGCAAACACAAGAGACACATAGGAATGACCTGAGCCACGCACAAGCCGGGCTTTGTTCAGCACCAGGCAGTACTAATATACATTAGACCCAACTTACAGCCAGGCAGCTCTGCAATCTCTATCTCCTTCTTGCATTTCAGCGTCCAGACATCCTGCAGTCACCCGACTGCACAACTTCAACCGCCGGAAAAACAATCGGATGGATTTTCCAGCGTAAAAAATTTAACCGGTTCCAAAAAAAAGCCACAAAAGAATAAAGAAAAAGTCTGTCTATAGCTTTTCTTCAAACGCCTTCAGGAAAGACATTCCTTCTTAGATTGGAACCAGTGAATTAGGACGCTTTCTAAATGAGGGCTGAATTCCATTGCTCCAGGTGCAGAGACGGGGTTTGGTGGGTTGTGCTTAACCAGGGAGATTATGTTCAAGGGAAGGAAAAAGAAAAAAAAATGAAGAATGTTTTGGGCTGGTCTTACTTTAGTGCTTTTAAAAGGATAGTTTCCAGATTAAGCACAGAATGAGATACTGTCCCTCCCGGTGATATCAGCGACCAGATACATAGTCAATTCCATCCGCTATACTAGATTTAGCTTCTATAATGAGATAGAGTGGGAGACGCAAGAGAGAAGGAAACTTCCTTTGGGCTAAGTCCACACAACTGTATTAAAAAAATAATCTAATTTTCATCTAAATAGAAAATAAACAACAACACGATTTCTCATCTGTATTGTCATCCAGAGTGTGAGATTGAGGTGCCAAGGGTCCACCAGTAACCACCTCCAGGGCCCCACTATATGCAAATGTGAGATTATCACAGACTTCTATAACAATGAACTGCGTAGATTGGTAAATGAATAAGATGTCGCCTTTATCGGTACACAGTGATTCATGTATATTGTGCCAAGTACTGCTCATACAAGAGGGTGGTGGCCCACCCGAGGATTCTCCTACTCTCCTGTCGGCCAGTCCAAGGTTGCTCATCTATGCAGCATTCCTTTTTATATTAAGCCTTACAAGAACAAATACAGTTTCCTATATTACTCATTTCAATTATCGAATTATATACGGTTGATCTATCCAACTTTTAATGCGCACCCATAGACTTGAATAGGTGAGTCTCATCTGAAAGACGGAGACTAGTATATGCTCCGGTCATCTGAGCAGCCCTAAAGAATAACATTAATGAAATTGTTGTCCGTGCAAAATCATTTCTTTCCATGGACAGATCCCGGACCAAAAATATAGTCGTATGAACGTAGCCTAAGATGTCAGCACACTCTCATATCATCATTGGTCTTTATATTTTTATATTGATGTCGTATTCTAAGGTGATACAACATTCACCTTATTGAGCTGGATTCCATTAATGGTTATACAACCCCCCTGACTCCCCCTGTATTCCCCCCATAAGCCTTCTGAAGTTCTCCCACTCTGTATGTTAAACCTTTCAGTCCGGTCCGATAGGTGTCCTTCTCTATCCCTCCTCCCAGCTTCTCTATCCCTCCTCCCAGCTTCTCTATCCCACCTCCCAGCTTCTCTATCCCTCCTCCCAGCTTCTCTATCCCACCTCCCAGCTTTTCTATCGCACCTCCCAGCTTCTCTATCCCTCCTCCCAGCTTCTCTATCCCTCCTCCCAGCTTCTCTATCCCTCCTCCCAGCTTCTCTATCCCTCCTCCCAGCTTCTCTATCCCTCCTCCCAGCTTCTCTATCCCTCCTCCCGGCTTCTCTATCCCACCTCCCAGCTTCTCTATCCCACCTCCCAGCTTCTCTATCCCTCCTCCCAGCTTCTCTATCCCTCCTCCCAGCTTCTCTATCCCTCCTCCCAGCTTCTCTATCCCTCCTCCCAGCTTCTCTATCTCTCCTCCCAGCTTCTCTATCACTCCTCCCAGCTTCTCTATCCCACCTCCCAGCTTCTCTATCCCTCCTCCCAGCTTCTCTATCCCTCCTCCCAGCTTCTCTATCCCACCTCCCAGCTTCTCTATCCCTCCTCACAGCTTCTCTATCCCTCCTCCCAGTTTCTCTATCCCTCCTCACAGCTTCTCTATCTCTCCTCCCAGCTTCTCTATCACTCCTCCCAGCTTCTCTATCCCACCTCCCAGCTTCTCTATCCCTCCTCCCAGCTTCTCTATCCCACCTCCCAGCTTCTCTATCCCTCCTCCCAGCTTCTCTATCCCTCCTCACAGCTTCTCTATCTCTATCTCTCCTCCCAGCTTCTCTATCCCACCTCCCAGCTTCTCTATCCCTCCTCCCAGCTTCTCTATCCCTCCTCCCAGCTTCTCTATCCCTCCTCCCAGCTTCTCTATCCCTCCTCCCAGCTTCTCTATCTCTCCTCCCAGCTTCTCTGTCCCTCCTCCCAGCTTCTCTATCCCTCCTCCCAGCTTCTCTATCTCTCCTCCCAGCTTCTCTATCCCTCCTCCCAGCTTCTCTATCCCTCCTCCCAGCTTCTCTATCCCTCCTCCCAGCTTCTCTATCCCTCCTCCCAGCTTCTCTATCCCTCCTCCCAGCTTCTCTATCCCTCCTCCCAGCTTCTCTATCTCTCCTCCCAGCTTCTCTATCCCTCCTCCCAGCTTCTCTATCCCTCCTCCCAGCTTCTCTATCCCTCCTCCCAGCTTCTCTATCCCTCCTCCCAGCTTCTCTATCCCACCTCCCAGCTTCTCTATCCCTCCTCCCAGCTTCTTTATCCCTCCTCCCAGCTTCTCTATCCCTCCTCCCAGCTTCTCTATCTCTCCTCCCAGCTTCTCTATCCCTCCTCCCAGCTTCTCTATCCCACCTCCCAGCTTCTCTATCCCTCCTCCCAGCTTCTCTATCCCTCCTCCCAGCTTCTCTATCCCACCTCCCAGCTTCTCTATCCCTCCTCACAGCTTCTCTATCCCTCCTCACAGCTTCTCTATCTCTATCTCTCCTCCCAGCTTCTCTATCCCTCCTCCCAGCTTCTCTATCCCTCCTCCCAGCTTCTCTATCCCTCCTCCCAGCTTCTCTATCTCTCCTCCCAGCTTCTCTATCTCTCCTCCCAGCTTCTCTGTCCCTCCTCCCAGCTTCACTATCCCTCCTCCCAGCTTCTCCATCTCTCCTCCCAGCTTCTCTATCCCTCCTCCCAGCTTCTCTATCCCTCCTCCCAGCTTCTCTATCCCTCCTCCCAGCTTCTCTATCCCTCCTCCCAGCTTCTCTATCTCTCCTCCCAGCTTCTCTATCTCTCCTCCCAGCTTCTCTATCCCTCCTCCCAGCTTCTCTATCTCTCCTCCCATCTTCTCTATCCCTCCTCCCAGCTTCTCTATCCCTCCTCCCAGCTTCTCTATCCCTCCTCCCAGCTTCTCTATCCCTCCTCCCAGCTTCTCTATCCCACCTCCCAGCTTCTCTATCCCTCCTCCCAGCTTCTCTATCCCTCCTCCCAGCTTCTTTATCCCTCCTCCCAGCTTCTCTATCCCTCCTCCCAGCTTCTCTATCTCTCCTCCCAGCTTCTCTATCCCTCCTCCCAGCTTCTCTATCCCACCTTCCAGCTTCTCTATCCCTCCTCCCAGCCTCTCTATCCCTCCTCCCAGCTTCTCTATCCCACCTCCCAGCTTCTCTATCCCTCCTCCCAGCTTCTCTATCCCTCCTCACAGCTTCTCTATCTCTATCTCTCCTCCCAGCTTCTCTATCCCTCCTCCCAGCTTCTCTATCCCACCTCCCAGCTTCTCTATCCCACCTCCCAGCTTCTCTATCCCTCCTCCCAGCTTCTCTATCCCTCCTCCCAGCTTCTCTATCTCTCCTCCCAGCTTCTCTATCGCTCCTCCCAGCTTCTCTGTCCCTCCTCCCAGCTTCTCTGTCCCTCCTCCCAGCTTCTCTATCTCTCCTCCCAGCTTATCTATCCCTCCTCCCAGCTTCTCTATCCCTCCTCCCAGCTTCTCTATCCCTCCTCCCAGCTTATCTATCCCTCCTCCCAGCTTCTCTATCCCTCCTCACAGCTTCTCTATCTCTATCTCTCCTCCCAGCTTCTCTATCCCTCCTCCCAGCTTCTCTATCCCACCTCCCAGCTTCTCTATCCCTCCTCCCAGCTTCTCTATCCCTCCTCCCAGCTTCTCTATCTCTCCTCCCAGCTTCTCTATCTCTCCTCCCAGCTTCTCTGTCCCTCCTCCCAGCTTCTCTGTCCCTCCTCCCAGCTTCTCTATCTCTCCTCCCAGCTTATCTATCCCTCCTCCCAGCTTCTCTATCCCACCTCCCAGCTTCTCTATCCCACCTCCCAGCTTCTCTATCCCTCCTCCCAGCTTCTCTATCCCTCCTCCCAGCTTCTCTATCTCTCCTCCCAGCTTCTCTATCTCTCCTCCCAGCTTCTCTGTCCCTCCTCCCAGCTTCTCTGTCCCTCCTCCCAGCTTCTCTATCTCTCCTCCCAGCTTATCTATCCCTCCTCCCAGCTTCTCTATCCCTCCTCCCAGCTTCTCTATCCCTCCTCCCAGCTTCTCTATCCCTCCTCCCAGCTTCTCTATCCCTCCTCCCAGCTTCTCTATCTCTCCTCCCAGCTTCTCTATCCCTCCTCCCAGCTTCTCTATCTCTCCTCCCAGCTTCTCTATCCCTCCTCCCAGCTTCTCTATCCCTCCTCCCAGCTTCTCTATCTCTCCTCCCAGCTTCTCTATCCCTCCTCCCAGCTTCTCTATCCCTCCTCCCAGCTTCTCTATCCCTCCTCCCAGCTTCTCTATCTCTCCTCCCAGCTTCTCTATCCCTCCTCCCAGTTTCTCTATCCCTCCTCCCAGCTGCTGATCGCCGTCCTCCTGCTTTGATATACACGGATGACTCTTACTGCAGTCATCCAAATGGAGGGGCGAAATCTTGCGCCTGCTCAAAGAAATCAAGGCTCATGCCTGTGCACTATGGTTTGCCCTACTGTGGGCAAATGCTCAATTACGTTTTCGGCTTTGCCCACAGTAGAGCAAGGAATGGTGCGAAGGCGTGAGAGGTGGATGATGCAGGAGGAGTCATCCATGTCAATTAAAGTGGGAGGACAGCGAGCAGCAGCCAGAAGGAAGGATATAGAGAGCACAGAAAGGACACTTATCGGACCGGACTGACAGGATTACCATACAGCGAGGGAGAACTTCAAAAGATTTCCAGAGGGTATACAGTGGGAGTCAGGAGGTTATGTAACCAGCTACAGAATGCAGCACAGGCGCTGAGTATCGTGATAGTTTTAGCTGATTATGACAAAACTGGTGGCAGGTTCCCTTTAAGTCTGCAAACACCAGTGCGACCGGGATTCTACTGGCAGTTCTGGTCACAAGATTTGTTGTCATGACTCGACAGATGAGAAAATATGCCCGTAATAAGGCTATATGAACCTTCCCTTATGTGTTTGTATGTTTGGGTTCAGTTCGATGCATCAAAAAATGGGGCTACTATGTCCGTGATTGGGGCCCCCTGTTTATCTGTATGGCACAAAGATGCAGGACCAGACTTTATTGCATGCACTATTCCTTCCCGTGAAATAGACATGAGTAGTGCATGGAGCGATTTTTTTCCATGTGGATCATCAGTACCGATGGAAAAAGGTCCATGTGCACTGCACATTGGCTACGATTGATCCGTATGTGGTTTATCTTGCACGAACGTATAAACGAGCCCTTAGGCATCAGGAGACATGGGGGTGTAAGGGTGGTGGACTATGCTGTCGCGTTTCTATCCCCGAAGACACCAATCGTGTTGTGTATGCATCTTCTGTAAAACCGTGTCATGTAATGTATTATGTATACAGTGTGATAAGTATTGTAAGTATAAAATGCATAATGTTAGTAATATAGAATGGAGGGTACGATAGATATGTAGATAGTTGACGGTAGGGTAAGATAGAGTTAATGTTTGGGACTAGCCCACAGGGGGAGGGGTTAGTGTTATGAAAAGGGTCTGCTTCCTGTTAGTTTGACTATAAAAGTTTGGGAGTGCAATGTGAGCAGTGCTGCATAAAGATGGACTCTGAATGAGAGGAGACTAAGAAGAAGGGATAGTGCAATCCTGAAGAAAATTAGACAGAAAGGGATGGAATGGCCTTGCGGAGTTGGGTCCCAACAGAGTAAGAGAGGACTCCTAGCCCCGAGCATGTAACAGAGAAGATAGCAGGCTTTAGCAGGACTGAGAGATGGACACTAGTGAAAAGTCCTGAGCGGTAGATCCGGGGCACCAGTAGTGTAAGAAATAGGACGTGGAGCCACTGAGCAGTAAGGAGACTTGTTAATCAGGACTGTAGAGTTAAAGCTGGGCGATGGCAAAGTAGGGAGAGACAGTGTGCCTTGTGAACCCTTGCGTAGACTACAGAAGAAGGATACTGTGCAGAATGATGATTCATACTGTAAAGGAAACGTCCATAAGACTTTGTACCCACTGTCCCTTGTACATAACCCTTACCGAGTCACCGTTCAGTAAAGATTTTATTATGGAATGGTGGTCTCCCTCATTGAGCTGTGCAACATCTGGTCCTGGTAAGCCCACAACACTGGCTACACACCCAACCAGGACCCACACTTTCATGTAACGTGTCAGGGCGCTACACACCGAACCTGGACCCACACTTTCATGTAACGTGTCAGGGCGCTGAAGATGAGTGCTTCACCCTCAGCTACCGCCCCACATCACGTTACAGGGGCATACAGAGTTGTCGTGTCTATACAATGCTCCATTAGGTGCTCCCCTGTCAGCACTGTAGTGGTATGCTATGTTCTAATGACTTCTATTGCTGGTACGTGCATGGGACCTAAAGAAGCATAACGAGGTACACAATGCCGACACAGTTACTCACTGTGGCGCTATACTACCAGGCTGTAGGCACTGTGAGCAGCCGTATGAAGCCTCTGTACAGCACAGCATTACGGAGATAGACCACACTGAATCATTACTGTGAGATCTTATCAGACTTCTCTCATGCTGCACCCCTGTTTCCATCTCACTTCCACTCTTTCTCACCATCTACATATTTTACTCAATTTACCTGTTATCTCAAAGACTAGCTTTTATCCATCGGGTGGTCATTGGGATATGCTTATTGGAGTTATCTCATTGTATTCATTTAGAACATATTAACAGCATATACTATAAATGTCTGATAGATGCAGGTTCAACTATGGGTTACACATATATCTCATTAATGGGGGCCTGTCACAAGCCGTCGATTATGGAGTGGTGGCTTTTTATGTTCAGCTCTCTCCATTTTTATAGGAGTTTAAAATTTGCTGAGCAAACGAGCTCCAGACTTAGTTCTCGAGAGAGCTGTAGGTCCAAGCAGTGGGACCTGCATTAATCAGACATTACTAATAAATCCTTCAGGATGGGACGGTGCTAGTAGAAAAATGGATGGGATGACTTTAATTTAGCTGTTGTCTCCTAACTGAAACTGAAAGGTAGAAGATACAGATTAGATATTAAAAAAACTATTTGACAGTGAGGGACATCAATGAGTGGAACAGGCTGCCACGAGAGGTGGTGAGTTCTCCTTCAATGGAAGTCTTCAGAGGCTGGACAGACAACTGTCTGAGATGGTTTAGTGAATCCTCTATTGAGTAGGAGGTTGGACACGATGACCCTGGAGGTCCCACCCAACTCTAACATTCTATGATTCTATGTAGGGAATATAGGGAGATGTATGCTAACAGAGTTGACCATAAATCAAGTGATCTTGGTACTAAAACCTGGACTTCTCTGACATTCTTTGCCCTTTAATATTGGAAAGGCGCAAAAGGATTTCATTGGTTTAAAAACCATGTATCTACAGCCACAGCTCCATCTAATAAATAAGCGGTGATCTATGCAGGGATGGAAGTGCAAAACTGGCCATTCCAAGCCAAAGAGATAAAGTCATTTACAGGATGTCAATAAATTAATGTAGTTGGCGTTCTATTGACAATTTTTTTTGTTTTTCTGAGCGCCTTGTGCTGACAATTGGCAAATACTGCAATCAGCGGCTCAAAGAAAGTACGAGCTGTAACAGCAGCGACAGCTGAGCAGAGACAGATTGCAGAAATCAGCTCGAGACGACATTGAGTAAATTTGACTCTGATAAGAGAATGAAAACTTTTATGTAGAAATCTGTGAAAATGTTACAAAATACACAACATATTTCATGGCGCAGCTTGTACTCTTGGTCTAGATTTCCCCTATGGGAATTTATACGCGAATGTGAAATGAAACAGATTATTTGGCTCGGGCTGCCGACACAAAGACAAATTATTTTCAGCACCAACTAGTGGAAACTTGCAGAGATTAGATGGTTCTTATTAAATATTACAAGGATAGTAAGGTCAATGAAAGAGTCAAGAGCCAGACGTTCTAACCAACGTACGTGATACATAGGGGTGCACAGTTCCCAATGGAGCTTGTGAGATCTGCAAGACTTGGTCCAGCACCAACAACCTTACGTGGGGTCCAATACACCCAAAAATATAGATAGAAGTACGGGTTTATATACAGTACCTAGCCTAGGTGTCATCATTCTTTCCTTTAATCCATTCCTTCCTTATTTTCTTCTCGTTTTTATTTCTTTTCTTTTTTTTCCCTTTTCTCTTTCTTTCCTAGCTTCTTTTCTTCTCTCTCTCGCTTGTCTTTCATTCCCTCATTTTTTCTCTCCTCTCTCTCCTTCTATCTTTCTCTATGGCCCTGATGCATCAAAGCTTTTACGCCAAAAAAAAGTGGCATAAAAGCTTTGAAAAGTCGAAAAAATGTTGGTGCTAGTAGGAGTTGCAGCAAAACTTTGCGACTTTTGTTGTTTTCATGCGAGTTTCTCCCAGCTCCCCCAAAATGGGTGGAGCTGGGGCAGGAAGGGGGTGTGATGTCTAATTCATGAGGAGCTGTGGCGTTCCCCCTGACAGATATCTCACTTCAGTCCCTGACTGTAGAAAGATTTCTGGCATGGCGCACACCACTCATCAGATGCACCTCTTCATGAATCAGGAGCATCCGGCGGCCTACCACTAAGGCTCTGTGCCCACGATCACGCAGTTAAATCCATGTGTTCAGTGATCCTGATCGTGGACACTACCCTAATAGCAACAGATGACCCAGCTGCTATGGCAACATTGAATATGAGGGCCCCAGCACAGGCACCGCCACCGCCCTCCTGTCAACACTACTGTATATCCACGGCCTGGATGTAGACACAGTTGAAAGCAACGATGGAGGAGACTGCATCAGCTCTCTCCTTCATCATTTCCTAATGCATGATTTTTTTTTTAAGCACTGAGTACATTGTGCATGCAATCAAACTATTTGGAAGGCTATTTCTGAGGAGATCATACTATTGGTAGGCTATTTGTGGGGCCATCATAATATTTTGGAGGGCTATGTGATGCCATCATATTATTTAAGAGTGCATCATACTATTGGTAGGCTATTTGTGTGGCCATCATACTATTTTTGAGGGCTATGTGATGCCATCATACTATTTAAGAGTGCATCATACTATTTGGAGAGCTATTTGTGGGGCCATCATACTATTTGGAGGCCTATGAAGAGGCCATCATACAATTTGGGAGCATTATACTCTTTGGAAGCCATCATACTAATTGGAGTGCTATGTGGAGGTCATCATACTGTTTAGGGGGGCATCATACTATTTGGAGGACTATTTGTGGGGCATAATACTATTTGGACGCCTATGTGGGAGCCATCATACAATTTTGGAAGGCATCATACTATTTGGAGGCCATCATACTATTTGGGGGCATCATACTATTTGAAGGGATATTTGTGGGGTCATCATACTTTTTGGGGGACTACGTAGGACCATTATATTGTTTAGAAGGCTGTCAGGGGTGCATTATACCTTGAGGAGGATCATAGGGGGGCAATATACTGTTTGGAGTGCTATTGAGGGCCATTATAATGTGTGCAGGCCATCATACGGTGTGGAGGTTTGTGTGGGTGCCATGATACTGTATTGAGGGCCATCAAAGTGAATGGAGGCCTGTATGAGGGTCATCATATTGTGTAAAGGGCTATGTTGGGGCCATCATACTGTGTTGGGTTCAATTTGGTGGTATCATACAGTACTACCATAGGGTACAGTGGAGAAATTCACTGTGGGGGTATCTTACTTTGGGGGACACGTTTCTTGGCATCATATTTTATGGGAGCCATAAAAGGGATATTTTAAGGTACCGTCACATTTAGCGACGCTGCAGCGATATAGACAACGATGCCGATCGCTGCAGCGTCGCTGTGTGGTCGCTGGAGAGCTGTCACACAGACAGCTCTCCAGCGACCAACGATGCCGAAGTCCCCGGGTAACCAGGGTAAACATCGGGTTACTAAGCGCAGGGCCGCGCTTAGTAACCCGATGTTTACCCTGGTTACCAGTGTAAATGTAAAAAAAAATAAACACTATATACTTACATTCCGGTGTCTGTCGCGTCCCCCGGCGTCAGCTTCCCTGCACTGTGTAAGCGCCGGCCATAAAGCACAGCGGTGACGTCACCGCTGTGCTCTGCTTCACGGCCGGCCGGCGCTGACACATTGCAGGGAAGCAGAACGCCGGGGGACGCGACAGACACCGGAATGTAAGTGTGTAGTGTTTGTTTTTTTTTACATTTACACTGGTAACCAGGGTAAATATCGGGTTACTAAGCGCGGCCCTGCGCTTAGTAACCCGATGTTTACCCTGGTTACCAGTGAAGACATCGCTGAATCGGCGTCACACACGCCGATTCAGCGATGTCTGCGGGAGATCCAGCGATGAAATAACGTTCTGGCCTTCTAGCACCGACCAGCGATATCACAGCAGGATCCAGATCGCTGCTGCGCGTCAAACTCAACGATATCGCTATCCAGGACGCTGCAACGTCACGGATCGCTAGCGATATCGTTGTTAAGTTGTTCAGTGTGAAGGTACCTTTAGAGTGGGGAACATCAAAAGGGCTTCAATAGGGACAAAATTACTTTGTAAGGGCTGCAAACTTGGGATATGACTTCTGTGACCCGCCAAATATTATTTTGTGGGGGGGAGTGGGTAATTAGGACTTCTGCTATGGTGCCCCATGATTTCTATGTTCGCCCCTGGGAATGTCTGACTCCACCATTCTCCCTCATCTAGACCGGCGACAAAACTCACCAGTCTTGATGAATTGGGGTCTGTCTGGGTGTCTCTTTCTCTTTCCTTTTATTTCTCTTTCTTTGTGTTGTTCTTTCTTCCTCGGGCTCTCTTTCTATCTCTCTGCATGTCGATTTTTTTTTCTCTGTCTTTCTCTTTTTAGGTCTCATTCTGTCATTTTTTTTCTATTTCTTTTTCTTCCTTTCCCTGATTTACGGAAGGTTTCCCAATCAATCAATGGTCTAATGCTCTCTCTAATTAGTTGCTTCATTGGAGAGGTCTGACCAGTAGCAATCAGACTATTGATTAGGGAAGGGAGAGATGTCACAAGATGCTCATGGGACATCTAATCTACTGGCAGAGAACAATGTGGCACAGATGGCATAAACAACACCCCATCCGCCAACTATTTTACTTTAGAAGTTAATTATACAGGGGACTAGGATAAAGGGGACCTTCCAAAAAAAAGAAGTCTGGACATTTAATTATTGCCACATTGTTTTGAACAAATCATATGGAAGATTTTGTTTTGTTGCCCATCAAACTTTTTTTCAGATGCGGAGACATAGCCTGTACGGGACAATTCAGGTTTCCCATTATTAGGGTCAACTTATTTTAATATTAGGTTCAGTTTTGGTTATTCAGTTATTAGTGATAAGAACAGTATAGCATGCAAACACCAGAACAAAAGGAGCAGAGACTATGAGGACCTCAATATAAGATCTTCTACAGTATGTCTCCTGAATATATTGTCTACAGTATATGATTTATTATGGATGCATCACATCTGTCTTGGGTTCTGGAATAACGGGGTCCTGCTTCTTTGTGCTAACAATACTATACACATACATACTAAACACAAGATCCTCTTTTCTAGATTTTTTTTTTTTTACTTTTTGCTTTATTTGGTCTATATTGGGTGACCTTTAGGTCATCACAAGGACATACCGTTATATGAAAAAGTTTGGGAACCCCTATTAATCTTAAGCTTAATGTTTTATAAAAATTGGTTTTTTTTGCAACAGCTATTTCAGTTTCATATATCTAATAACTGTTGGACACAGTAATGTTTCTGCCTTGAAATGAGGTTTATTGTACTAACAGAAAATGTGCAATCTGCATTCAAACAAAATTTGACAGGTGCATAAGTATGGGCACCCTTATCATTTTCTTGTTTTAAATACTCCTACCTACTTTTTACTGACTTACTAAAGCACTTTTTTTGGTTTTCTAACCTCATTGAGCTTTGAACTTCATAGCCAGGTGTATGCAATCATGAGAAAAGCTTCTTAAAGTGGCCACTTGCAAGTTGTTCTCCTGTTTGAATCTCCTCTGAAGAGTGGCATCATGGGCTCCTCAAAACAACTGTCTAATGATCTGAAAACAAAGATTATTCAACATAGTTGTTCAGGGGAAGGATACAAAAAGCTGTCCCAGAGATTTAACCTGTCAATTTCCACTGTGAGGAACATAGTAAGGAAATGGAAGAACACAGGTACAGTGCTTGTTAAGGCCGGAAGTGGCAGGCCAAGAAAAACATCAGAAAGGCAGAGAAGAAGAATGGTGAGATCAGTCAAGGACAATCCTCAGACCACCTCCAGAGAGCTGCAGCATCAACTTGCTGCAGATGGTGTCACTGTGCATCGGTCAACTATACAACGCACTTTGCACAAGGAGAAGCTGTATGGGAGAGTGATGCGAAAGAAGCCGTTTCTGCAAGCACGCCACAAACAGAGTCGGCTGAGGTATGCAAAAGCACATTTGGAGAAGCC
This sequence comes from Ranitomeya imitator, assembly GCF_032444005.1. NCBI lineage: Eukaryota > Metazoa > Chordata > Amphibia > Anura > Dendrobatidae > Ranitomeya > Ranitomeya imitator. The sequence continues at coordinate 44,552,089 of NC_091287.1, read as the reverse complement.
AATTTCTTTTTGGAAGAAGGTCCTGTAGACTGATGAAACCAAGATTGAGTTGTTTGGTCATACAAAAAGGTGTTATGCATGGCGGCCAAAAAACACAGCATTCCAAGAAAAACACTTGTTACCTACAGTAAAATTTGGTGGAGGTTCCATCATGCTTTGGGGCTGTGTGGCCAATGCCGGCACCAGGAATCTTGTTAAAGTTGAGGGACGCATGGATTCTTCTCAGTATAAGCAGATTCTTGACAATAATGTTCATGAATCAGTGACAAAGTTGAAGTTACTCAGGGGATGGATCTTTCAGAAAGACAATGATCCAAAACACCGCTCCAAATCTACTCAGGCATTCATGCAGAGGAACAATTACACTGTTCTGGAATGGCCATCCCAGTCCCCAGACCTGAATATCATTGAACATCTGTAGGATCATTTGAAGAGGGCTGTCCATGCTCGGCGACCATGAAACTTAACTGAACTGGAATTGTTTTGCAAAGAGGAATGGTCAAAAATACCTTCATCCGGGATCCAGGAACTCATTAAAAGCTACAGGAAGCGACTAGAGGCTGTTATTTTTGCAAAAGGAGGATCTACTAAATATTAATGTCACTTTTCTGGTGGGGTGCCCATACTGATGCACCTGTCAAATTTTGTTTGAATACAGATTGCACATTTTCTGTTAGTACAATAAACCTCATTTCAAGGCAGAAACATTACTGTGTCCAACAGTTATTAGATATATGAAACTGAAATAGCTGTTGCAAAAAAAAACAATTTTTATAAAACATTAAGCTTAAGATTAATAGGGGTGCCCAAACTTTTTCATATAACTGTATATAGGAATAAAACTGGACAGCTGTGGGGATGTCTTATATGGTGTTTTCTTTAACAAAATACTTCTAAAGTGGAAATTCAGAATATATACACCACACATCATATATGTGATACATAATGCCAAAGTGTCAATCCATGATAGGGGTTTCCGATGGAAAGTAGGATGATGGTGAAAAACCATCCGTCCGACGTCTTTTATGGCGTGCTGACATATATTTATACAGAGATTTAAAAGCTAAAACAAGAGGCTGCGTTCTGAAGATGAAAGGATCAGGGTAATGTCAGGAGAGGAATGATGAATTCTAGAAAAGGTTATATGTACAAACTAGACAGGCGATTAAACATAAACCCGTCATGTATACAGGAGGAACGGAATTAAAGCAGATCCCTACAATCATCCTAATAGATGTATAATATAAGTGACGGGTGTGTTTTATTACCTTGCTATAAAATTTAGGTAAGATTAAACATCTGAATACATGATATCGTCATTCAATCTTATTGTTTTAAAGGGGATGTCTACAACTAGGACAACCGCTGCTCATTTACTATGCTTGGTCCCGATAAAATAGAAAAGCTTAAACTCAACTCCCGTGTCAGCGCCATTCCTGCCGTGTTGGCACTCGTGGTCCCGACGCTCTTGCGGTTGTTATGGCACTTGAGCCCGGCACCCAATCAGATCTGGCGTCACTGTCTCCGCCTTCGGACAAATTGAACATGAAGAGGAAGTTTGGGCCGCAGCTGATTTGTGACTTCCTCTTCATGTTCAATTTGTCCATAGGCAGAGACAGTGACTCCAGCACTGATTGGGCACCATGTGTAATGCTCCCGCATGAAAGCACTGGGACCACAGGTGCCCATGTAATGCAGGTGTCTGGATGCAATGCACAGGCGCACAAGGCGGAACCAATCAGGGATAATTATAGTTCTATTTATACCCAGTGATTTAAAATAACACCAAATAAATAGTGTTAGTAGCTAGGCATTAAAACAAAGAGAACAATAAACTTGGAAAAACAAAGGAAGACTTTCTATATCTAACATCAATGTTCTGTTAACAACAGTGGTGAGCCCAGTTGTGGGAGCCACAATGTAAGTTCTCTCTCTCTTTCTGTTCATCTGGCCCAAGTTTCCCCCTAGGCTGCAAGTCTCTCTCTGACATAGTTTATCAAAACACGTTGAGCCTCCCACGCACCAACCGGCCCCATCTCAACCTGAGACCCTAATCCCAGCCAACCCCGGTATTGTATAGGATAGCTGATGGTCCGGCTCACACACACTGTCCTTCTGCAGTCCCCTGTGTTGCAGTCTCCTTATGAATCTTTTTGGTTTGACCGTTGACGGAAGTCTCTTAGGATTGGAACAGAGTGGACTATGGCTTGGCTCTTGACAGGCCACGTCTGGCCTCTTGAGCTTTACTGGCGTGGGCCATAAATCCTGGTCCTGACTAGTGCAGGCAGACCTTGGAGTCCTCCTGTGCAGAATCGGGGCCTTGTCAGGTGATGGACGATGCATTGATGTTGCAGACTTTCCGCTGAGGCCTGTTACGCTGCTCTCAGCGACATTCCTGGAGCATATCTGCTCCACTGTCTTTTCTGGCGTCATATCTGCCTGCGATTTGGCATGCACGGCTTTTGTATCAAGGAAGTCGTTCTTGTGGGTCACCTGATCAAGTCGAGGAAATCTTCCAGCACAATTTGGTTCCACTTGATTTCACTTGGCCAGCAGATGGCAGTCTCTTCTCATTAATGGCACATCCTGCAAGGGCTCTTCAGGGATTTCACTGCTTCTTATTACATTCCTTCCCCCTTTTTGCTCGCCAATCCTTGGAGGAGTGGATTCCTTTTGAGTTTGAAGTTTCCTGACAGGTAGCTCAAGTACGAACGCACTCCTTAGTTTTCTGTTATATCTAGGACCAGGGAAATTCATTCTGAGTTACTGGATAGGGGGAATTTTGGTGTTAGCATGCTGAGTCCTGTGGAGCGCTTCCCGTAGAGGCGCTTCTGGACTACTTGGAGACTCAGCCATCGGAGGTTGTAAGTCGACTTCTGGTTCATTTTCGGTCTCATTCAAAAGCAGCACCGGCATCTCCGTTGAACTCATCGGCCCTGCATGCAATTCTTCTTCTAAGGCTCCCCTTTGCGGGACCTCCACGACATCCATGGAGAGCGTCTGCTTCACTCTCTTCTCTGGTGCCAAATCTGCCTGTGGTTTAGTGCGCAGGGCTTTTATATCAAGTCATTCCTGTAGGTCACCTGATCATGTCCCGCGCACGGGAAGTCTCTTCCCCTGCAAATCTTCCAGCACAATTTGGTTCTGCTTGGTTTCGCCTGGCCAGCAGAAGGCGGTCTCTACTCATTAATGGCACATCTTGCAAGGGCTTTCATCGTGCGAGACTTGCACGGGAGGTGAGCATAGGCTTTCTTATTTTATAGGGGCCAAGCGTGGGAAGGAGAAGGGGTAATGGACAACCAATTGAATATTTATGTGAGAGAAAAAAAATAGTTTTTATGCTTCCCATTTACTATATTGGTAATAAGAAACCACCAATGAGTGGCCCCTGATGGATTAGTAGTTCTACATTTACCATTATTTGAAAAAATTGGCTAAAAATAGTAAGATAGCCTCTCCTGTAAACCTGCTGTATACTTTACTACTCATGCAACCTTACAGATTAAGACCTTAGTATACCCTAGAACCCCATGATTTTCTGTTTTTTGCACATTTCTGTTTTCCAACTCTTCCTCCGAGAGCCATGTCATGATATGTACTTTTGCCCTGTCCTCTATTTGAATAATATGCCATTTGATGTATGTAACTGTTCTCTGGTTTCTATTAGGCTACGTTCACATTAGCGTTGCGCCGCCCTGCGTCGGCGACGCAACGCGCGACGCATGTTAAAACGCGCGCAAACGCGCGCAAAAACGCGCGCGTTTTGCGACGCGTGCGTCGTTTTTGACGAAAATCGGACGCACAGAAAATGCAACTTGTTGCATTTTCTTGCGTCCGACGCTAGCGTCGGAAACGACGCACGTGGCGAAAAACGCCACCCAAAAAACGCACGCGTCCCCTATGTTAAACATAGGGGCGCGTCGCCGCTGCGTCGCCGACGCAACAGCGGCGCAACGCTAATGTGAACGTAGCCTTAGCTGTAATTTATGTATTTTCTTGGCTGGGAGTTCACCTGTAACAATGTCTCCTTCCCCCAATACTTGCAGCCCTAAGCTATAATGTAATTAAGCTTTGTCAACATCACTAGTGGAGGAATAGCCATTCTTCCTCACAGCAGGTGGCTAGTCAAATGTACATATTACATAGACTGCCTGGAGCCCACCAGTCTAGAATCTTCTGGTGGACCCAACCATTGAATAGAAGGTGTAACCCCTACCCCTTCATGGGCGGATCCCTGGAGCTCAGACAATCCATTTTTATTTTGAGATCAGATGTGAGTTGATCCTTGAAGGAGAAGGATTCGGGATTCTTAGCTGAGGCAAGACCCCATGTTCATCTGGGACTGCGGAAGCGAACGGGGCGAGACTTGAGCTGAGGACATATCTCGTCGTTTGTGAGATTGTTTTGGGATCTATTGGACTCATGTGGACTATTGCTTTGTTACCTGGCACAAGGATTATCGGGAGGTGCCCCCGAACCTGTTCCATTGGACTAATTGTGGACTCGTTAGATCTACCTGCATGTGTTATTTCAGCGTTCTTGATAATAAATCTGTTGAATCATCCCTCGGCCTGTTGTCCCTTCTTGCTCTGCCGTACACCCCGTCACAAGCCATACCTTTTTTCCTTTGACATAGCTCAGTTAATAAATACATTATAACACTGATTAATACGACTGATGAATAATGTGGACAATCAGTGCACTTGCCGGAATTGGCGTGGTCTTGGTGCACTTGCGGCCTTATTTGCTAGCACCACTGCATCGGGGAGAGCAGTTAAAATATACAAACTTATGTGCTTGGTCGTTCAGGCTGCATGACAACAGAATCCTACGTGTCCTCACAATACCATGGGAACGGATTCCATGGTCACCCATCTGTTTGACCAATCATATTGATATGGTTTAGCGTCCCTCCTGTAATCTCCACTGCTTAACATTGAAATTGCAACAGCAAGAAGGAAAGATGTGGAATTATGGAAATAGCAGGATGGATGCAAATGATGAAAAAAATTGAAACAAAAATTTCAAAACATCTCGATTTATTCAGCATCAAGTATGCGCATCACATGCAGAAATCTCTGCCCTTACAGCTGAAACCTATGAGGTTATTAATAGTTGTCTGAGGAATTTTTTACCACGCTGAATGCACTTGGGAAAATCATCAAGATCCACTGCTGGCAGCTCCCTTTGCAATTGCCGACCAATGATGTTCCAGATGTTTTTGATGGGGGCAGGCTGCTCATAATAACAAGCATCATGCAGCCTGATGTTGTGTTGAAAAAAACACTCCTGGGACACCTTCAAATTTTCTCATGAAGGCCTCTTCATTGGGTTGCCCACGTGGTCTGTAGACTAATTTCCTGCTATCATTGCATACAAGACATAAGAGCAACACATGGCTGACCAGCATATAAACCCATTCCAGTCCCCATTGCCGTCTTGCTCCGCATCATGATAGCTTTTAAAAACGATGGAGGGAGGTCAATAGAAATGTAGCTGGATGTCCGGTTTGTAGCCCAACGTGTAGAAATGTCTTCTGATGGTTTCTGCAGACAGTGTTAGACACCTTAGTCTTGTTATGCCATGCATAATTTCACCTGCAGCATAGATTGGATCACTACGCGCTAGTCTTCAAATCTTGATGGGACCATGTGGGCAAAGTCATGAAAAGGCCTTCATGACGGAACATCACATCGGTCCTACTTCTTGTTGTGATGGGCCATAATATATGGTAGCCAGACCCCTCCTGTCTTCAGTCCAGCTATACTTCAGCTCGGCGTTACATCGATGTGATTGCGGAACCAGTGGTATGTCCATTTCTCCAAAGTGTCCGAGGAGACGATTTTGAGCATGACACCAGGCCGCATGTTGCTCATGTTCCTGTGAGTGCGTAGCCTATATTTGTTAGCATGGCTGCAGCATCTCCGGAATTATCTCCCACCTCAACCACATCTGGGACGTCGTTGGTCGGCAATTGCACAGGAGCTGCCAGCAGTGGATCTTGATGATTCAGTACAGCACAGAATTCCTCAGATGACCATTTTAACCTCATTGATTACACCCAGGGCTGTAAGTGCTCATATTTCTTCACATGGCGCTCAAGCTGGATAATGAGTATATCAAGATCATGACCATTGAACTTTTTACACTTGTGTTCCAATATGTGAAAATGACATAAAAAGCCCAAAGCCTTTTCATTGTTTTCAAAATATATATGTATTTTTTTATTAATAATCAGTAAAATTACAAGTTAGTCTTTAACTTCTTATCTTATTAATTTTAGCGTTCCAAATGCCAGAGTAATAAAAATGCTTCAGCTTCAATAGACACTAAAAAGCGGCGAATCTGCATTCATCCAGGAATAATGCCCATCTCCTTTTTATGGGTTGTTCATTACTACAGCAGCTGGACATCCGTTAGCTAAAATGTAAAAAAAAATCTAAAAAAAAACATAAGATAAAAAGTAATAAAATTCTGTCTAACTTTTATGATTTTTTTTAAAACTAATTATACAGAATCAATAAAAAAGGAGAAAGCGCACCTTAATAAACTTTGTCATATAACGTGGAAGTGTTTTCCCACTCAATGGGAAAGTAGTAGACTTTTGCTTTTACTGAAGGGGGTAAAAAGTGATACAAAAAATTTACCAAAACTGAACGATAAAGTACAGAAAAAGCCATAGAAGTTATTTGTGTTAATTTCCATTATTTGCACATTCTGCATAATTCTAATCATATGCCCTGGTGTAATACTGTAATTTCACATGATAATGATAATGAGGCACTCGGAACGAGTCCTAAGGGTGAGATTATAGAATATTAATATCACTACTGCAGTACTTAAATTGCCTCGAACCTCCATGATGACTGACTTCGTATCAAGAGCCGTGAATGTCTAGAATATTAATAATCGCCATTTATTCTGATCTAGTGCTGACAGTGTACGCTGCACCCCATGTACAGGGATAACACGAGTCTTATAAATCTGGTGTTAGAGTATTTACACTTTCATTTTCCGGCACAAGGCAGAGAAGTGAGATGAATCAACTTTCACAAGATGTTACATTTTACATAAAATTTGACTTCGCTTATAAAGCTAAAATACAGCCGTCCTCATGTAGCGCTGCAATGATCCTACAGATCAAACAGAACAAAATGGTTTTAAAAGAGTCACATTACTGAGCTAGGATAATGAAGAACAAGAACCACAAACTGGGAAAACTTTGCCATCCTAATCTGTGGTCCTTGGGACTTGGCGCCCAGATCGTGAGAGCAAGGAATTCCGATGGGTGTGTACGAGTCTGACCCTCGATTATGGTATGGGCTTGTAGAAGGTTACAAGGAGGGTAGAAGTTGCTCATAAGGCAGTTTTCAGGTTATTGTAGGTTGGAGGTGTTTCTGAAAATACAGATTTTAAGGTCATTCTTGAAGGTTTCGATGGTTGGGAAGAGTCTGACCAGTTGGGGTAGAGAGAAGGACAGGCGGAATCCTGGAGATAGTGGTTTGAAGAGCAGACAAGTAGAGATTGAAGAAGGAGATGATTAAGTGTTGGGAGATAACGGGGGATTGGGTCAGAAATGTACGAACGGGATAGGTCATGGCCGTGTTTGTCAGTGTTAATAGATTGACAAATAAGAGAGGAAGAAAGGGAATGAGTAGAGGGGTGCATTAACTGAGGAAGCAGACTTGAGATTGGATCGGAGAGGAACAAGAGTTAGATGAGAGGCCACAAAGAAAAAATGTTGATGTGGTCTAGGGAAGAAATTATAATAGCAATTTTGTTGACTCAAGATTGAGGAAAGAGCATTTGAGATGTTTTTTTTTTAGATGGAGGAGGCAGGATGGAGTAAGGGATTGGATGAGAAGTTAAAAAGCCAAGATCATAGAATCATAGAATGTGAATGTTAGAGTTGGAAGGGACCTCCTGCGTCATCTGGTCCAACCACCTGCTCAAAGCAGGATTCACTAACCCATCTCAGACAGATGTCTGTCCAGCCTCTGTATGAAGACTTCCATTGAAGGAGAACTCACCACCTCTCATGGCAGCCTGTTCCACTCATTGATCACCCTCACTGTCAAAAAGTGTTCTCTAATATCTAATCTGTATCTTCTCCCTCTCAGTTTCGTTCCATTACTTCTCATGTCTCCATGTGCAAATGAGAATAAAGATGATCCCTCTGCAGTGTGACAGCCCTTCAGATGTTTGTAGACCGCTCTTAAGTCTCCTCTTAGCCTTCTTTTTTTTGAAGGCTAGAGTTTGTTTGGGAATGTATGGAGCAGTTAACTACGATTAATAAGTCTGGTAGGGAGTGAGTCAGATAGTTCAAAAATAAAGATAAACCGAGTTTTCTCCCATGCTAAGTTTTAGGAAATGAGAGGATATATGTGAGGCCCAGTGGTACGGGAAGATATGGGATTCCATGACATGTTTAAGGGCAGAGGTATGGATAAAGAGGAGTAAGAGGAAAACTGCAGAGCCTAAACATTTACTCAACTTTTTTTTAAATTAAGTATCCTCCTTGCAAAGTTATAAATTTTTGCAATACTTTGTAATATGTTATTACCTTATTTTACTTTCTTCTCTCCCAAACAAAATCAGCAGTTTCAATGCCCGCTTCATGATTCTTTAGGCACTGCTTTTAACTGCTGCTCTGCAAACAGCTGTACACTATATTCAATAAACTTGGATACATGAAATCCCCCTTCTGAGTACAGCCTTGGGAGACATGGGAATGAAAGGCTGAAAGAGAGGAATTCCCGTACACACAGTGTGTGGTTATCATGTACAGATGTTTGTCGAGCAGCAGTTGAAAACAGCTTCTAAAGGAGCCTGAACTGGGTATTAAAAGTAGAACTGCAGAGAAGTGTTTGGGAGAGAAGGAAGCAAAATAAGGTAATCAAATATATTACAGAAATTTACATATTTGAAAAAGCCTGGAGGATAATTAAATAAAAACAAAAAATGTTTAGATAATCTTTAAAAGATACCAACACACCAACGCAGGGAGCCTGAGATATTGAGTTGATACGTGAGGAGACATTTTATATTCAAACACATTTTACATTATATGTGTGATAATGGTAAATGAGATAAAGAAACACAACCCCCTGTTAGGGTATGTTTTCTGTCGTCGCTGGGTTTAATTTTATACTGTGCATTATGTACATTTTTTGGGGGCGCTCTCTTGGTACTTTTTTGGACAGATTCCCAGTGGAACCGTCTGAAAAAGACGTCGTGTGCACAAAGCCTTGTTAGAGATTTTTTACAATTTTTCTATAGATTACATGCTAATACTCATAAATATAATTCTCCAAGTATTACGTTCGCTTTGTTCTCTTACCTTACATCGCTCAGCTCATAATACAAATTCCTTCCTTCATCCTTTATATAAATGGCGGTACTGGGGGATTCCAGCACCTTCATTGTCAGCTGCTGCGGGAAGGCACTTACAAAGAGGGCACGTATGGTGTCTACACTGGTAATTTCATTGGGCATCTGGAGCTTCTTTGTGTCTTCTCCATACTGTAGAAAAAGCACACCTGCAATAAAACGGAAAGTGGTGCGTTAGTAGATGCTGACTACCGCTAATCGGCAAATAATACGAACAGTTTAGAAATGTCTAATGTGCCCATAGTCTATCATTTGCCAGATGTACAGAGGTTTCTACCCTTATCTCATCTTGGATTTGGTTTAGGATTTCTCACAAAATAATGGAAATAAAGTATGGTGACATCCCAGCAAACCTCTCGACGGGCCACAATCTACATCCCAACTACAGCATAGCCACAATAGACACATATAGCATAGACATCCCCCTTACAGAGTATCACAAATGATGTATTTCTTAAAAACTCATACAACATATCTCAAGACATGTTATGTTAAAAGCAAAGGAAACGAAGAACAAATCTTTATATCAGGGTGTCCTAATATATGATTGGTCAAAATACATTATTTCACTTATAATTGATGTACAATAATAAATTGTATTGTGGTACCGTGTTAGCCCAAAAAATCGATGTGAATATTTTTCTGCCCAATGATGGCAGAAGTATTCTAGGAGTGATACCTTTATTGGCTAACCTGAAAATAATATGTTTGCAAGCTTTCAGAGCACAGAGGCTCCTTCTTCAGGCAAGATTACAAAAAGTAATCATGCCTGAAGAAGGAGACACTGTGCTCTGAAAGCTTGCAAACATATTATTTTCTGGTTAGCTAATAAAGGTATCACTCCTAGAATACTTCTGCCATCATTGGGCAGAAAAATATTCACTTCACTTCAAATTGAAATGTTTGATAAAAAGGAGTGTTCCCAGCTCGTACAATTAGTCCGTATCCATAGGATATGTCCTACATATATATTAGATGTAGGTCCCGGCAATTGGACCCACATCTATTATGAGAAAGGGGCCTAGTTTCACCCTACTTTCAGTGGAGAATTGGTCCCAAACAAATTAATGGGATTACCGACCAACTCTCCACTGACAATGGCAGGCATCAGGGCCCCCTTGTTCTCAAGACAGATGCAGGTCCCATTGGTGGGATCCACATATACTACGCATTTATGGCAAGGCGCTGGGGTCCTGGGTTCAAATCCAACCAAGGATGACATCTTCAAGGAGTTTGTATGTCCTCCCGGTGTTTGTGTGGGTTTCCGCAAGGTTCTTCGGTTTCCTCCCACACGTCAAATACATCCTGAAAGGGAATCTAAATTGTGAGCCCCATTGGGGGTTAATTTTGGGTGCCAATGGCAGACCTATGGAACGGCATAGATATCCATTTCATGAAAAATATTAAGTGGTACCAGAAAAAGTAATGTGAGGGAAACCATAAGACATGATGCAATAACCCCCATAAAAACCAGAGCAAAGTCAACAAAACCCACCAATTTTGGCAGTTCCCAACACTTGTCCCAACAAAGTTTACCACTGAGCCATTGTGCTGCGGTACCGAAATACGCACTAACAAAACAACCTTGGAAATGTCCATCAATAGCCAATCATAAGACGCAAATTGGCCGATTTCATTAAAACTGACATTTTGTTTTTGAATGGGAGTGGTGTAAAAATGACAAAAGTTGCTAAATTTGTGCAAACAATTTGTGACTTTTCAAAGTGATTTATGCCATAATTCTGGCAAAAAAAACCAAAACACTTTCTTGAATCAGGCCCTAAACCTTATCTGCTCAGGTTAATAAAAAAAAGTATTGTATAATAATATAGCTGGAATGATGTTTATATTCATAGTCCGGAACTTGGACCTTTCGCTGTCGCTCTTAAGCTGTTCCATAGGAGTCTGAAATCAATTTTGCATCTCTTGCTCTTCCATTCCTTAATCATAACAGGATTATAATTCCTTTTACAACCTCTGAGGATAACAAGCGTGACATACACATGAATTTATGCATGAAAATAGCTACTCGGGATATTTAAACACCCGAGAAAACATTGACAATCTAATGGTTAAAACATTAATAAAGTAAATTATGCACTGATTAAAGCAGAGCCGTCTACACTTTTTTTTGTCGCTATCCTCGGGGGAGAGAATAACATATGGTTGCCGGGATAACTCAATAGAAATAGGTTTCTTCCAGACAATTTATTTATTTATTTTGCTCAAGGAGGATTTTCTGAAACGGTTTCTAAACTCCAGTGTATTTATAGAAATAGTATGGAATATTTAGATTAAAGTGTTTGCTTTTTTTTGGAAAGGTTTTTTTTTTTTTTTTTTTGGAAGGATACATTATCAATATTCTGCCCACAAGGTGTGTAACATCTGGAATCACCAGTGATCAGCGGTAATCAAAGCAAAAGCAAGTGTTCTGTTTTCCTACAGTGCCACCACAGGTGCAATGAAGTATTACACCATATTGAAATCGATGGACTTTATGTATAATGAAGACATGCTGGGTCCTCCAGAGTGAAAACTGATCCCAATGATATGTTATATTGGACTAAAATGTTTCTTGAATTTTCCTGAAGATGTATTTTTTATTAAATGAAATAAAATAGGTAATTTTTATAGACTACATTGAATTAGGTATTTCCTCACAATAAGACGCTCCGGAGTCTGACAGTTGCAATCAATCCCACCAGAGAATATAAGAGACAATGGAAGTTTTGGTTTCTAACAGCATTTCAGAGGCTTCTTCAGCTCTCCTGACAAGTCTGTCTTAATAAATGCTTGCATCTGCAATAAAATGCCAATTCTAGAGAATCTTCTCTTATAATGTTTTATTGTGCCGTCCTTCTATTATTCCTCCTAGAAGTTTATAAATAGACAGTTAGGTGTTACTATTGCCTTGTCAAATGGGTGTTTCTCTGAACACTTTGACATTGACCAATCAATGACAGACATTGTAGGGACACACCCCTGAGGACCTTGGGAACAGTAATGCCCAGTGGTGTATTTAAACATATGATAGGATCAACAGAGCAACGGCACAACACATAGCTAAGAAAACATGCTATAGAATTATTATTTCATGAGGGTCACAAGTATTTACCAAAGCAAAAATGTCAGGTGTCACAGCGCCTCTTCCTGCCACCGCGTCTGCCGCTGCACCTGCCGCACTCTTCCCTGCCCGCTGGCATACTTACCCATCCCGGCGTGCTCCTGCGGTGTGCAATCGCCTTCCGGCCTCTTCTCTTCATGACTCGCCGCTGGTCCCAGGTTCCCGTTGGGTGCGCGTGCGCACCTCCCACTCTAACTCCCTCTGCGCACGCGCACTTTCTTGTTCTCAACTGCAGACACTCCATTCCTCCACTCGGTGACCCTGGAGGACCCTGACCCGGATGTCCTGTGGCACGCAGCCTATTTAAGGTTACCCTTCCCTCTGCTCCATGCCTGATTGTCATTTGTCTCCATTTGACCCAGGTCCCTCTGTGCTTTGCATTTCTCTGTCCTGTGCGTGCGCCATATCCTGCCTGTCCTGTGTCTCCACCATAGCCAGTCTGTCCTGTGCATCCGCCATATCCTGCCTGTCCTGTGTCTCCGCCATAGCCTGTCAGTCCTGTGCGTCTGCCATATCGTAACCACCGATTGACCAATCCGCTGCATGACCAGCTCTACCCTCACCTACTGTATTCTCACCCATCCCTTGTAGATTGTGAGCCTTCGCGGGCAGGGTCCTCATTCCTCCTCTACCAGTTATGACTTGTATTGTTTAAGATTATTGTACTTGTTTTTATTATGTATACCCCTCCTCACATGTAAAGCGCCATGGAATAAATGGCGCTATAACAATAAATAATAATAATAATAATATTAATAAAGTGTGTGACCCACATTAAAGTTGCGCAGCTTCCAAGACATAGGGCTTGATTCACCATTTGCATTGTTTTAATTACTTTTATTGTTTTTTGTCTTTTAGTATTTGTTTGCGTTTTTTTTCCCAACAATTTCTTAAAATGCTTTTTTATTTTTCTCTTCAATCCCTACAGCCTTATATTGCATGTACTGTTAAAATATTGCACAATTTACAGAAACAAATTGAGATGCACATAAAATCACTGGGACTGAGTATTTGCAAAAAAATGTTTCAGCTTTTTAAAAAGTCACAATTGATAAAATCATCTGAAAACATCTGCAAACTCCAAACACCGTCTACAATGCTGTACATAGAAAACAGGAAAACATGTAAATTAGACTTCAAAAAGGGAGCAACTCAAAAAAATAAAAAAGCGCAAATGAAAAAATAGTGATAGGCCATCAATATAAAAGTCCTGAATAAACCCTCTGACACCAATTTTATCCTCATAATAAAATACTCTATAGGTTGATTATTAAAAAATGTTCGTGAAGATAAACGATCAACTCTAATTTTATGTGTTTATTTCATTATTATAAAGTCCTATTAGGAGCATATGAATAAACTATGAAATGAAGACAAAAATTAATGTTGAGTCAAATGGATACTCCTGGAAAATACAGGTAAAACTCCAATTATTTCTAACGTAATAAAAAAAATCTTTAAAAAGGGGTTGTCAAGTTTAAAAAAAAACAAAAAAACATTTTCTACATCCCTTTTCTGGATGATGAAAGAGCGTTTAATGATCTGGAGGACCTGTCCTTCCTTCATTATGCAGAAAAAGTATTGATTTCAATTGGCATTCTGTAATTCTTACATTTTCCTGCGGGGGTGCTGCTCAAAAATTGAGCACTTACTTCCGGGTTCCCCTACACTGCCTACTGCATAGAGCTAATTCAGTCTCAGGAAAGGGACATTGTATTGCCAATTTATTGATGGACTATTCTAAAAAGTAGAGATTGTCAAAAGCCGAGAACCCAATTAAAGACCAAATAAGATGATTCTTTTAGGATTGTTGAAAATCTAACTAGGGACTACGAGAAAAAAAAAAGGCAGAGAAAGAATTATCTGATTATTAGTAAAGTATAGAAATGGATTTAGGTTTACTGCATTATGGAGTCATTTTTTAGAACCCAAATTCTTTATGAACGAAAAATTACAAAATGTTCTACAAGACTTTTTTTTTTTAACAAGCCTTAAAAATATCAGTTATAGCAAAGAATTAGACTGTATTTTACATACATGAAAGGTTTGAAGCTAATTCAGGAAGGGTGACTGGATATTGACTGTTCTGCCAATATTTAGAAACATCTGGTCAGACATTATTCTTTAGAGAAGAAAAATATTTCCAATTTTGGTAGTAAAGTGTGTTCTTCATATCTTTCATTTTAACAATGTTCTTCATAAACCTACCTCCCAAAACCTCCAGATCTTACATCAATGCATTGTGTCTGGTGACAGCTGGCTTTTCTGGATAACAATGTGAGGATGGGGATCAAAGCAAAAAGGATCAGAAGTTATAAGAGAGAGTTTTTTTAAATGCTAAGTGCTTGTCTTTAGAACATTATGAGGCCTTTTTTCGTGAAACGTAACATTGACCACATTACATATGATTAATTTTGAAGATTATCAGCTTCTCAAACCATGTGATGTAGATCTTATCTTCATAGTATAATTGTCCAAAGCTTTATCTTACTACTGAATTGTCAAAATCGGTCCATTTATCCAAAAAACTGCCCAAATGGACAGTGGAACTTTGCCCCCATGGGGCTCAACGTTACAGTAGTGTTCTCCATTGAGCCCAGATTCTGATATGACAATATTGCTTGAAGGTCTTGGAGAAAACAATCTCGTTTGTAATTGAGCTGAAACCACTGAGAACTTTTATAGCATCAACCTACAAATAACGTATTTTAGGTAACAAACCCATTCCTGATAGGGCTATGTTTAGTTTTTGTGTTTCATTCTTTTCCAACAGGTGGCCCAAGACTTCTAGTCTTCTTACTCTCTGCATGTTTAATTTCCCAAAGGAGCATGCACGACTTATAAGTCTCCTCACTCTGACATGCCAGGCTTGGCTTGTCTCTCCACAAGGAGGAATGTTACCCTTTAGGCTCAAGTTCTTTTTCCTTCAAAAGTCGTAACTTTTGTTTATTTTTCTGTGCACAACGCTATATGAAGGCTTGTTTTTTTATGGGACAAGTTGTACTTTTTGAAATATACCATTCATTTTACCTTACAGTGTACTAAGAAACAGGAAAAAAAAAATCCAAGTGAATAGTGAAAAAAATGCCATGGTAAAATTGACCTGGTAATATGAGTCTTCAGGTCTCCAGGTTATTATGATTACGGTGATATCAAACTTGCAAAAAAAAACAGTTAATGTGACTAAAGGAAAAAAATAAATTTGGTAAAAAAAAAATTGGTTTGTACGAGTTGTAACCCCATTTTCTGATACCTTTAATATTTTTATTTTTCCATCAGTGGAGCTGTATAAGAAATTATGCTTTTTGTGTTGAGCTGATGTTTTCATTTATGCCATTTTGGATTGTATATACAACGCCTTTGAATAATCAATGTTTGGCTAACATTTGTATATTGACGTGTCAAAAGTATCAGATTAGAAAACGTTCAGTAGATGGGACATAAACATAAAAAAACAAAAACAAAATAACACTGGTTGCAAGAATAAATACACCATAGTCTTCTCAGCCCTTATCTTAATAGTATGAAGCCATCCGGTTGCTGGTCTTCCTCTTCGCCTTGTTCCTTCTATCCTGCCGACCATCTTGTTCTTCTCCAGTGATTGCTCTCTTCAAATGATGTGTCCAAAGTAGGCAAGTCGTAGCTTTGTGATCCTTGCTTCGAGTGACATTTCTGGCTAGATTTGTTCTTCTTGGCCATCCATGGTATTGATAGCATCCATCTCCAGCACCACATTTCGAAGACATTGATTCTTCTTGTCATGTTTCTCTATCATCCAAGTTTTGCATCCATATCTTACTACAGAAAAGACCATACACACATTCACCCATACTCATAGTGATTGTTCCCCTATACAAAAAAGTTCATTATAAGTTACAAATCTAATTTCCCTAAATTGACGTTAGTTAAAGTCTGGATCAGACTGCCTTCTAGAACACGAAAGACTTCTTTGTTGAGCTCAGGTTCGACCAACAATATGGGCCCCAGTGCTCAAGCAGAGGACTTCACTTGTCACTCGGCTCTTTTTCCTATGGATTGATTCACAAATAACCTTTCAGATTTTATTCATAGTGAATCATGTGCAATGAAAACAATTAAGAATACAACGCAACTAAAGGTGGACGAGAACATGTTCTTCATCGATGGTTAGTAGACCCACCAAAACATCTTGGGTGGACCCAAGGAACCCCAGTCTTATATTGTTTTATGGAGTCAGTGTAATGAATGCATCATAGTCTTGGTAAAATCAGTAGAGATTAGCCATTTCAATAATTCTGTCAAATTATTGTATTCACCGTTTAATAATTACGACCCTCCCGAACCAATTGGCCGCATCCGTCATATAGTCGCCACTTTGAAACAAAGAATGGGAACTGCAGCAGGTATGAAAAAAAGAATGGTCAGGGCTGGAGGAGGTGAGCACCATTTATTTTTCTGCTTTATAACGTTTGCCGGTATTTAGATTTTTATAGACGTTGGATAACGCCTTTAATTTGTAGGACTTCGTCCAGGTCATCGTTCCTCTTTCGTCAAGGTGATTATTTTCTTTCATACATATATCTCCTCTGTAACAGGCTATTAACATCATCGTTATCAGGACTAAATAAAGCATACATCTCCAAAAAATGAACCTCAACAAAAAAAAAATCCTGGGTAATAACACACCGTCTAATGAAACAATGTACGGTATATGTTTCTCATCCTCAGCAAAGAAAACATAGTAAGATAAAGAGTACATCTGGTTTTTAGGAATGTCATAAAAGACAAAGAGGTAAGGAGGTTTTTTTTTCTTCAAAATAAGGTCATAGAAAGTGCAGGAGGCCCACAAATACTGATTGTATACTTAGGAAGACCAAGTCTACGATACCATGGTGACCCCACCTTCTTAGGACTATACAAACATGTGGAGATCACAGATATTACTTTTCTCTTTCTAATAACCTGAGATTGTTCTCCATCAAAAGGGCATAAGAAGTAAGTGAACCCACATGGGAGACATAAATACGAAATATTACATTTTTTTCCTTTTATGGTGTACAGTAAATATCGTAAGTTTGAAGAATATGTTCTAAAAATAACAGCAATATCGATTTAATATTGTGGAATCTATCTACTCTCCTCAATATTAGAATTAGAACACCGAGAACGAAAAGTCATAAAATGATATAAATCACAGGATGGATAGACACGTTAATAAAATGCAAATAATGAAAAAACATTTTCAAAACATCTCGATTTATTCAGTATGGAGTATGGCGCAACGTACAGAAATCCTCGCCCTTAAAAGCCTTTGCTGCTACCAATGAGGTTATTAGTGGTGGAGGAATTTTGTGCTATGCTGAATGAATAATCATTGGGCAAATCATCAAGATCCACAGTTGGCAGCTGCCACCGCAACTGCCGACCAAATATGTCCTAGATGTAGCACCAGCAACATGCAGTCTGGCATCGTGGGGTTGAAAAACGGCACCAGGGACACTTTGGAGAAATGACCATGTTCCTGTCAGTGACTGCTACACATTTAAAGGGACTCTGTCAGCACAGAATGACTGTTGAGGCCAAGTACAGGCACTCGGTGCATCATGGTGCGGCCAGTCATTTAAATACACCTTCTCACCTGCTTTTTCCCCTCCACCCTCCACTTCTTTCATTGACAGTTCAGGCTTCATAGAGCCAGAGAAGGGGCGGAGATAGATGGAATCCAAGCAGGTGGGAAGGTGTATGTAAACGTTTGGCCGCACCATGATGCACCGAGTGCCCGTTATTGGTTTGAACCGTCATTCTGGGCTGACAGAGTCCCTATAATGAAGCATGAGTCTTCAGCTCTGTTCCATACGTTTACATCCAGCTACCAGAGCAAATACCAGTTGGTCGATGGGGTGCCAGGTGGCGGACCCCCACCAATCTCATTTTCTTGATCTATCCTATGGATATTGATGACCTATCTTCATCAATATGGTGTGATCGAACGATCGCTTTATTAACTCTGGTGGTCTTCACTGGGCCTAGATGTCAAAACATCCCTTTCTTTGGTTTCCCGATAGATGAGGCTTGTGATTGACTGCAGAGATCAAGTGGTTGGAAAAGAACATAATCATATTAACCATATGTGAATCGATGAGTATGCCTCTATTTAACAAAAAAAGTTGTTTTTTTGCTCAGTTGAGTCGAACAACCCCTTAAATGGGGTAGTCCGGGCTGCTCTTTTCTAAATCAGTGCCACTTATATCCAAGTGATGTGTCTTGAATTGTAGCACAGCTCCCTTCACTGCAATATCAGACTATTCCTGGATAACTATTTTAAAGGGAAGCTATGAATCATTTTTTTTGTGTTACATGTTTTTTTTTACATTTCTCAATCTTTATTAAAAAATATAAAATTAGTAATCTTGCAATTTTCACAAGGGCCACTTGGGCTTTTTTAGACTCTTACTTCCTGTCCTTTCAGGAAGAGTTTTCAGCAGGCTCCTTATCATCAGAGGCAGGATTACAGTGACAGGAAACACCTCTGTACACAGCTGATAACAAAGGATCCACCAATCACAAACAGGCGGTGTCACAGCTGACCCTTCTCCCCCTACCTTCACGATGAACATTGCACCCTCTCATTAGACACTTTAATACAAAATTTTGGGACAGGGTCTGACCACTGTGGCTTTGTACATGTTGAAGTGCTGTCCCCCTGTATCCAGATTCATGTGATGTATAACACCAGTTAGTCTGATTATAAAGGAAAGGAAAAGGGAGGGGTAGACATTTGAAAAAATACCACAATTTTACTTTTATTGTGATAATTAAAAAGCTCATAATTAAAATGTCCCTATACCTGACCAAGCATTCCCTTTGGGGGTAAGAGAGAATAAACCGAGGTCTACAATTCCAAAGGTACAAAAATCCCCCCAATTGAATTCAGTAAGACCCAAAAATTAGAATACTGACTCTGCTTTTCAGGGTAAATTGTATTCGATAATTAAATTGGAAATTGAGGACCCCGGTTTATTCGCTCTGAATCCCCAAAATAATTCTTATTCAGAGATAATGATGTTTTAATTATGAGCATTTTATTTATCACAATAAAATAAATTTTAGTATTTTTTTCACATGTCTACCCCTCTCTTTGCCTCTCCTTTATAATCAGGCTTTGTACATGTGTTGTTTCCTGATACAAAATAAAGTATAAGTCTTAAATAGCCCCAGTGGTTAGTGTGAAAATTGCAAAGTACCTATTATCTTTTTTTTTAATACAGATCATGCTATGTTAAAAAAAAATAAAAATGCTAAACATTTTTTCAAAATACTTTGAATACAAAAACCTGATTTAATAATAATGGGTAATCTTCAGATGACAGATTCAGTTTAAGATCTTCAAGGGAATTTTGAAGAAATTTTGTAAATCACGTTCGGTACTTTATCTTCCGGATGAACCTCTTGAGATGAAAGTGTTAATATCAATAGCGTCTTTTTCCTCTCTTTTTTTTTTTTTCTACGTTGCTAGACTTAAAATACAGAGATTATTCATGAAATTAAATCCTGTTTCCAGGGCCAAACTCATCAAATTGCACTTGCCGCTGATATGGTGAATTTACTAGGAATTTGCCACTAATCCCCCATTTCAAAGGGAGAGAGGCGGCTCGCACAATGGGTCAGCGCTTCATAAAGGAAGGTTAGCTCGCACTAATGTTTATAGCTTGCTTTGCGTTTGTTCTCGATTCGTGTAGAACATTTTTCTCGTGGAGCCGGGATCAATTTAACATTTAATTCCTCCTGACAATAAAGACTTCTTAAACTCCTATACGTTTTCGCAGGGTTCACTTTGTCAGACCCTACACAATGTGCCGTCTGCAGCTATTTGAGGCTCTGATATATTATGTCTTATAACTTGGGATCAAGTGATCGCCGTTTAATTTTCTTTGACTTTTAAGAAAGTAATAGGGAGGATTTCAGGTGGCGGATATTATATATACGGCACAGGACTGTCATATTGATGGCGGGTTTTTAGATTTACAGCAATAGCCACTACTGGCAGAGTGATTGTAATGCATTTCTATGATTTACGGACAGTATATTTTTTTTACAGCGAAGCTGTTAGGCGGAGGTTGGGTTGGAAAGACCATGATTTGGGCGACCTTTTAGTCCGTTTTTTTTATTACAAAAAATCTTGTTTATTTAGATTACAATAGTAAAATCCTAAATAATAGATTTATTGTTATCAAGATTATTACCTCAAAAGGGTATGAGGTAGGTGGGCTCACTCGGCTGCACACGGAGGTAGATACAGGTACACTGTCTCTTTAAATGTTCCACTGGTTTATTAGACATGTGGCATAAACCAACGCAAAATGAAAATAAACACAGCCCTTCAGGCAAAAAACAGGAAAAACCAATAGCCAATATCACAATAACGAACCATATTAGGTGAATAAATCCCATAGAAGTTATTAGTGTTCTCCAGCTCGTCACTTTCCAGCATGTCCTGACAATTGGTGCAGGGCGGTGTCTGCAGTTTTGCTGAAGACCCCTGATATACAGCTCTCTGTCCTTCATAATGTAATCAGATTGGCTCCTTCAGATATAAGTAAATATTGTGGCGATAATGGTGGATTTATAGTTTAAGCAATCTCCGAAATTATCCAAAGTGTCTGGTCTAGACACGTAATAATTGTACAGGATTTAGGACAATTTGTGGTATTGATGGATTTTTAAACTTCCGCCTCAATTGCTTTGAAGACGTTACGAGATTAGGGATTTTGAATAACAGAACACAGATGATGGGAGGAGGAACATCTGACTTTCATCTGCCCACATCATTCAGCCAAGGTCAAGGCTTAGCGATACTGGTGGTCTGTCAGCGTTCACTTTAGAAAAGCCAAAAAACATAGACTAGAACACAATAGAGAACAAAGAGCCTACAGGCCCCAGCCACAACAGGACCCAGGAGGTCCAGCAGAGTTCACGATGTGAAGGGGACAGCATATAGGGAAATGAAGGGGCTTCCAGCTCATCTTTTCTGGTGGGATCAAGGTGGTATAGTCAAACCCCAACAATAGATGTCATGTTCCAGTCAGAAAACCACTGCTCTTAAAGGGAACCTGTCAGCAGGATTGTGCACAGTAACCTACAGACAGAGTCAGGTTGGCGCCGTTACACTGATTAAAATGATACCTTGGTTGATGAAATCTGTCTTGTGGTTGTTGTTTAAGCTTTATTTGCAGTTTTCAGTTAATGAAATTCTCGTGCTTTGGGGCAGGGTTGTTGGCGGGGTTGTGGGCGGGGTTGTAGGCGGGGTTGTGGGCGGGGTTGTGGGCAGGGCTTTATGTGATGCTCTGCTTACATATTCATCTGTATGGGCTATGACAGGTCACTGATCCCTCAGGGACCTGCTCCCTAATTTACATACTGAACACCCAAAAAACGATAAAAGTCCTCCAAAATTATTATAAAAAATCTCACAAAAATGTACTGTTGGCAGGGCCTCTTTAATTTTTTAAGAACCATTAGAAATGTCCTTTAAAGCAACACTCCGATCAAAATGTTTATCCTCTAAATATATTGCAGTCATCATACAGTTATGGCCAAAAGTATTGACACCCCTGCAATTCTGTCAGATAATGCTCATTTTCTTCCTGAAAATGATTGCAAACACAAATTCTTTGGTATTATTATCTTCATTAAATTTGTCTTAAATAAAAAAACTCAAAATGAAATGGTCCTAAAGCCAAATTGGATATAATTCCACACCAAACATAAAAAGTGGGTGTACAAAAGTATTGACACTGTTCGAAAAATCATGTGACGCTTCTCTAATTTGTGTAATTAACAGCACCAGTAACTTACCTGTGGCACCTAACAGGTGTTGGCAATAACTAAATCACACTTGCAGTCAGTTGACATGGATTAAAGTTGACTCAACCTCTGTCCTGTGTCCTTGTGTGTACCACATTGAGCATGGAGAAAAGAAAGAAGACCAAAGAACTGTCTGAGGACTTGAGAAACCAAATTGTGAGGAAGCATGAGCAATCTCAAGGCTACAAGTCCATCTCCAAAGACCTGAATGTTCCTGTGTCTACCGTGCACAGTGTCATCAAAAAGTTTAAAGCCCATGGCACTGTGGCTAACCTCCCTAGATGTGGACGGAAAAGAAAAATTGACAAGAGATTTCAACGCAAGATTGTGCGGATGTTGGATAAAGAACCTCGACTAACATCTAAACAAGTTCAAGCTGCCCTGCAGTCCGAGGGTACAACAGTGTCAACCCGTACTATCCATCGGCATCTGAATGAAAAGGGACTGTATGGTAGGAGACCCAGGAAGACCCCACTTCTTACTCTGAGACATAAAAAGTCAGGCTGGAGTTTGCCAAAACTTACCTGAAAAAGCCTAAAACGTTTTGGAAGAATGTTCTCTGGTCAGATGAGACAAAAGTAGAGCTTTTTGGGCAAAGGCATCAACATGCCTTTGCATCAACATGCCTTTACAGGACAAAAAGAGAGGCATTCAAAGAAAAGAACATGGTCCCTACAGTCAAACATGGCGGAGGTTCCCTGATGTTTTGGGGTTGCTTTGCTGCCTCTGGCACTGGACTGCTTGACCGTGTGCATGGCATTATGAAGTCTGAAGACTACCAACAAATTTTGCAGCATAATGTAGAGCCCAGTGTGAGAAAGCTGAGTCTCCCTCAGAGGTCATGGGTCTTCCAGCAGGACAATGACCCAAAACACACTTCAAAAAGCACTAGAAAATGGTTTGAGAGAAAGCACTTAAGACTTCTAAGGTGGCCAGCAATGAGTCCAGACCTGAATCCCATAGAACACCTGTGGAGAGTGTTATGACCTGGTGGTGAGGACAATAATGGACCTGGTGGTTAAGAGTACACGGAATGACCTGATAGTTACTAATAATACAGGACAAGCTCTGAGACGTGGGAACTCTGCTGACCGCAATCCCTAATCCTATCACACACACTAGAAATAGCCGTGGATTGCTCCTAACGCTCCCTATGCAACTCGTCACAACCTAAGGAACTAGCTAGCCCTAAAGATAGAAAAATAAAGCCTACCTTGCCTCAGAGAAATTCCCCAAAGGAACAGGCAGCCCCCCACATATAATGACTGTGAGTTAAGATGAAAATTACAAACACAGAGATGAAACAGATTTAGCAAAGTGAGGCCCGACTTACTGAACAGACAGAGGATAGGAAAGGTAACTTTGCGGTCAGCACAAAAAACTACAAAAAGACCACGCAGAGGGCGCAAAAAGACCCTGCGCACCGACTCACGGTGCGGAGGCGCTCCCTCTGCGTCCCAGAGCTTCCAGCAAGCAAGACAAAAATCAAAATAGCAAGCTGGACAGAAAAAATAGCAAACAGAGAAAAACAAGCAGGAACTTAGCTTCTGCTGGGAAGACAGGTCACAAGAACGATCCAGGAGCGAACTAGACCAATACTGGAACATTGACAGGTGGCATGGAGCAATGATCTAGGTGGAGTTAAATAGAGCAGCCAGCTAACAAATTAACCTCGTCACCTGTGGAAGGAACCTCAGAAGCCGCAGCCCCACTCACAACCACCAGAGGAAGCCCATGGACAGAACCAGCCGAAGTACCATTCATGACCACAGGAGGGAGCTTAACAACAGAATTCACAACAGTACCCCCCCCCTTGAGGAGGGGTCACCGAACCCTCACCAGAGCCCCCAGGCCGACCAGGACGAGCCAAATGAAAGGCACGAACCAGATCGGCAGCATGAACACCAGAGGCAAAGACCCAGGAATTATCTTCCTGACCATAACCCTTCCACTTGACCAGGTACTGGAGTTTCCGTCTCGAAATACGAGAATCCAAAATCTTCTCCACCACATACTCCAACTCCCCCTCAACCAACACCGGGGCAGGAGGATCAACGGATGGAACCACAGGCGCCACGTATCTCCGCAACAACGACCTATGGAATACATTATGGATGGCAAAAGAAGCTGGAAGGGTCAAACAAAATGACACAGGATTGAGAACCTCAGAAATCTTATACGGGCCAATGAAACGAGGCTTAAACTTAGGAGAGGAAACCTTCATAGGAACATAACGAGATGACAACCAAACCAAATCCCCAACACGAAGTCGGGGACCCACACAGCGCCGGCGGTTAGCGAAACGTTGAGCCTTCTCCTGGGACAATGTCAAATTGTCCACCACATGAGTCCAAATCTGCTGCAACCTATCCACCACAGTATCTACACCAGGACAGTCCGAAGACTCAACCTGCCCTGAAGAGAAACGAGGATGGAAACCAGAATTGCAGAAAAACGGCGAAACCAAAGTAGCCGAGCTGGCCCGATTATTAAGGGCGAACTCAGCCAAAGGCAAAAAGGACACCCAATCATCCTGATCAGCAGAAACAAAGCATCTCAGATATGTTTCCAAAGTCTGATTAGTACGTTCGGTTTGGCCATTTGTCTGAGGATGGAAAGCCGAGGAAAAAGACAAATCAATGCCCATCCTAGCACAAAAGGATCGCCAAAACCTCGAAACAAACTGGGAACCTCTGTCCGAAACGATGTTCTCCGGAATCCCATGTAAACGAACCACATGCTGGAAAAACAACGGCACCAAATCAGAGGAGGAAGGCAATTTAGACAAGGGTACCAAATGGACCATCTTAGAGAAGCGATCACAAACCACCCAAATGACCGACATCTTTTGAGAGACAGGGAGATCCGAAATAAAATCCATAGAAATATGCGTCCAGGGCCTCTTCGGGACCGGCAAGGGCAAAAGCAACCCACTGGCACGAGAACAGCAGGGCTTAGCCCGAGCACAAGTCCCACAGGACTGCACAAAAGAACGCACATACCGCGACAAAGACGGCCACCAAAAGGATCTAGCCACCAAATCTCTGGTACCAAAGATTCCAGGATGACCAGCCAATACCGAACAATGAACCTCAGAGATAACTCTACTAGTCCATTTATCAGGGACAAACAGTTTCTCCGCTGGGCAACGGTCAGGTCTATCAGCCTGAAATTTTTGCAGCACCCGCCGCAAATCAGGGGAGATGGCAGACAAAATTACCCCCTCTTTGAGAATACCCGCCGGCTCAGGAACACCCGGAGAGTCGGGCACAAAACTCCTTGACAGGGCATCAGCCTTCACATTCTTGGAGCCCGGAAGGTATGAAACCACAAAATCAAAACGGGAGAAAAATAGCGACCAACGAGCCTGTCTAGGATTCAACCGTTTGGCAGACTCGAGATAAGTAAAATTCTTGTGATCCGTCAAGACCACCACGCGATGCTTGGCTCCTTCAAGCCAATGACGCCACTCCTCGAATGCCCACTTCATGGCCAACAACTCTCGATTGCCAACATCATAATTGCGCTCAGCAGGCGAAAACTTTCTAGAAAAGAAGGCACATGGTTTCATCACCGAGCCATCAGAACTTCTTTGCGACAAAACAGCTCCTGCTCCAATCTCAGAAGCATCAACCTCGACCTGAAACGGGAGCGAAACATCTGGCTGGCACAACACAGGGGCAGAAGAAAAACGACGCTTCAACTCCTGAAAAGCTTCCACAGCCGCAGAAGACCAATTGACCACATCAGCACCCTTCTTGGTCAAATCAGTCAACAGTTTAGCAACACTAAAAAAATTACTGATGAAGCGACGATAAAAATTAGCAAAGCCCAGGAACTTTTGCAGACTCTTCACAGATGTCGGCTGAGTCCAATCATAAATGGCCTGGACTTTAACAGGGTCCATCTCGATAGTAGAAGGGGAAAAAATGAAACCCAAAAATGAAACTTTCTGAACTCCAAAGAGACACTTAGACCCCTTCACAAACAAAGAATTAGCACGAAGGACCTGGAACACCATTCTGACCTGCTTCACGTGAGACTCCCAATCATCCGAGAAGACCAAAATATCATCCAAATATACAATCAGGAATTTATCCAGGTACTCTTGGAAGATGTCATGCATAAAGGACTGAAATACTGATGGAGCATTGGAAAGCCCGAATAGCATAACCAGGTACTCAAAATGGCCCTCGGGCATATTAAATGCTGTTTTACATTCATTGCCCTGTTTAATACGCAAAAGATTATACGCACCACGAAGATCTATCTTGGTGAACCAACTAGCCCCCTTAATCCGAGCAAATAAATCAGACAGCAGCGGCAAAGGGTACTGAAATTTGACTGTGATCTTATTAAGAAGGCGGTAATCAATACAAGGTCTCAAAGAACCATCCTTCTTGGCCACAAAAAAGAACCCTGCTCCCAATGGTGACGACGACGGGCGAATATGACCCTTCTCCAAGGATTCCTTTATATAACTCCGCATAGCGGTGTGTTCTGGCACAGATAAATTGAACAGTCGGCCCTTAGGAAACTTACTACAAGGAATCAAATTGATAGCATAATCGCAATCCCTATGAGGAGGTAGGGCACTGGATTTGGGCTCATCAAATACATCCCGGTAATCCGACAAAAACTCCGGGACTTCAGAAGGGGTGGATGACGAAATAGACAAAAACGGAACATCACCATGTACCCCCTGACAACCCCAGCTGGACACAGACATAGATTTCCAATCCAATACTGGATTATGGACCTGTAGCCATGGCAACCCCAAAACGACCACATCATGCAGATTATGCAACACCAAAAAGCGAATATCCTCCTGATGTGCAGGAGCCATGCACATGGTCAATTGGGTCCAGTACTGGGGCTTATTTTTGGCCAAAGGCGTAGCATCAATTCCTCTCAATGGAATAGGATACTGCAAGGGCTCCAAGAAAAAACCACAGTGCCTAGCAAACTCCAAGTCCATCAAATTCAGGGCAGCGCCTGAATCCACAAATGCCATAACAGAATAGGATGACAAAGAGCAAATCAGAGATACGGACAAAAGAAATTTCGACTGTACCGTACCAATGGTGGCAGACCTAGCGAAACGCTTAGTGCGCTTAGGACAATCGGAGATAGCATGAGTGGAATCACCACAGTAAAAACACAGCCCATTGCGACGTCTGTGTTCTTGCCGTTCAGCTCTGGTCAAAGTCCTATCACATTGCATAGGCTCAGGTCTATGCTCAGATAATACCGCCAAATGGTGCACAGCTTTACGCTCACGCAAGCGTCGATCGATCTGAATGGCCAAAGACATAGACTCATTCAGACCAGCAGGCATGGGAAATCCCACCATGACATCCTTAAGGGCTTCAGAGAGACCCTTTCTGAAAATTGCTGCCAGCGCACATTCATTCCACTGAGTGAGTACAGACCACTTCCTAAACTTCTGACAATATATCTCTACCTCATCCTGACCCTGACACAGAGCCAGCAAGATTTTCTCTGCCTGATCCACTGAATTTGGTTCATCATAAAGCAATCCAAGCGCCAGAAAAAACGCATCAACATCACGCAATGCCGGATCTCCTGGCGCAAGGGAAAATGCCCAGTCTTGAGGGTCGCCTTGTAACAAAGAAATAATGATTTTCACTTGTTGAACAGGGTCACCTGAGGAGCGAGGTTTCAAAGCAAGAAACAATTTACAATTATTTTTGAAATTCAGAAACTTAGATCTATCCCCAAAAAACAAATCAGGAATTGGAATCCTAGGCTCTAACATCGGATTCTGAACCACAAAATCTTGAATGTTTTGTACCCTTGCAGTGAGATTATCCATACAAGAGGATGTCCATATCTACACCTGTATCCTGAACCACCCAGAGGTAAAGGGGAAAAGAGAGACAAAACACACTGCAAAGAAAAAAAAATGGTCTCAGAACTTCTCTTATCCCTCTATTGAGATGCATTAATACTTTTGGCCACCTGTACTGTTATAACCTGGTGGTGAGGACAATAATGGACCTGGTGGTTAAGAGCACACGGAATGACCTGAGTTACTAATAATACAGGACAAGCTCTGAGACGTGGGAACTCTGCTGACCGCAATCCCTAATCCTATCACACACACTAGAAATAGCCGTGGATTGCTCCTAACACTCCCTATGCAACTCGTCACAGCCTAAGGAACTAGCTAGCCCTAAAGATAGAAAAATAAAGCCTACCTTGCCTCAGAGAAATTCCCCAAAGGAACAGGCAGCCCCCCACATATAATGACTGTGAGTTAAGATGAAAATTACAAACACAGAGATTAAATAGATTTAGCAAAGTGAGGCCCGACGTACTGAACAGACAGAGGATAGGAAAGGTAACTTTGTGGTCAGCACAAAAAACTACAAAAAGACCACGCAGAGGGCGCAAAAAGACCCTGCGCACCGACTCACGGTGCGGAGGCGCTCCCTCTGCGTCCCAGAGCTTCCAGCAAGCAAGACAAAAATCAAAATAGCAAGCTGGACAGAAAAAATAGCAAACAGAGAAAAACAAGCAGGAACTTAGCTTCTGCTGGGAAGACAGGTCACAAGAACGATCCAGGAGCGAACTAGACCAATACTGGAACATTGACAGGTGGCATGGAGCAATGATCTAGGTGGAGTTAAATAGAGCAGCCAGCTAACAAATTAACCTCGTCACCTGTGGAAGGAACCTCAGAAGCCGCAGCCTCACTCACAACCACCAGAGGAAGCCCATGGACAGAACCAGCCGAAGTACCATTCATGACCACAGGAGGGAGCTTAACAACAGAATTCACAACAGGAGAGATCTAAAAATGGCAGTTTGGAGAAGGCACCCTTCAAATATCAGGGATGTGAAGCAGTTTGCCAAAGAAGAATGGTCTAAAATTCCAGCAGAGCATTGTAAGAAACTCATTGATGGTTACCGGAAGCGGTTGGTCGCAGTTATTTTGGCTGAAGTTTGTGCAACCAAGTATTAGGCTGAGGGTGCCAATACTTTTGTCTGGCCCATTTCTGGAGTTTTGTGTGAAATGATCAATGTTTTGCTTTTTGCTTCATTCTCTTTTGTGTTTTTTCATTTAAGACAAATTAAATGAAGATAATAATACCAAAGAATTTGTGTTTGCAATCATTTTCAGGAAGAAACTGAGTATCATCTGACAGAATTGCAGGGGTGTCAATACTTTTGGCCATGACTGTATTATATAGTACTGTGTACTTACAATTGCTCATTTTTCCTTTCTACCCAGTTAATTCTTCTCTTTTCCATTAGATCTATTACATCACATGTGTAAAAACTGACTAGCTGAATCCTTCTAAGCTCTATATAGAAACTGGAGGTCAATTTTCCCTGCACGAGTCATAGGTCACTGAAATAGTCCCGAGCAGCTGGGTCAGAAGGTGAAGAGGGGAAGGATAACTGCAGGGACAAGAGACTTCCTGTTTCTACATGGAGCAGAAAAAAGAGAAAGAATAACTAGGTAGAAAGGCAAAATGAGCAATTGTAAGTGCACAGTGCTGTATAATATGATGACTGCAATAGATTAAGAGGATAAAAACATTGATGGGAGGAGGAGGAGTGCAAGTAGGCAAGAAGGTGCACTAAGCCTTTGTTTAGTTTGAAGAGTCATTTTGTGCTCAGGAGCTTTATGTTTTGTCTTCGGCATCTTATATGCCGCTATCAGTAGTCAGTGACTTATCCGAGGGTGGGGATGTAAAACCAGAGAGCTTCTTTATTTTTCTGATTTTTCTAGCCTTTTCAGAGGACATGACCCATGTCAAGAACAGGAGTCCAGCTCCCCACTTGGATAGCCCTTGTGGGGCAAAACGGGGCAGGAGATCCTTGACCTCCACATAAGTGGGGCAGCCCTACGGTGGAGGTCCCAAATAGTAGAAGTTCCACAAAAAATGTGATGTTTATCTGTATATTATACCTGGCTGAATTTTTCCTCCTTGTTTTACTATCCACAATTCTTTCTTTGATGTCATTTTTTTTTTTCACTAAAATTGCACGCAGCTTCCAAATAAAATCGATGTCCTGGCAAAAGCGAGGGAGAGATGAGAAAATTGAAGTCATTTAGAATAATAAAGATGACAAGCTTTAATCTAAAACAACTATTCACTCTCCCAAGTTTTGATATCTCCCTGTAATTGCGACGGATACGTTAAAAATCCATGCAGCTGCTTAATCAAAGCATGTGCATAATTCTACCCGAATAACAAACGGACAGGAAGACATTAATAATACAAAAATCCTAAAATTCTACCAATACGATTGGAATTATTTCATCTCCTCGAAGTTTATGGACCGGTTTATATCACTGGTAAAATCATCCTGATCATGCTTTCCCATGATTACTTTTGTACGTGTAGATGAGATGATGCGACGTATCGGTTCTCGAAGGCAAAAAAATAAAGCGTGACAGAATAAGGGAGTTTTGAACGCATTTTTCAGATTTTTGATGGCCTTTTTTTAACTGTTTTTGCATGGCTTTCTCCATAGTGTTCCCAATAAAACTTCAAAAGGCTT
Source organism: Ranitomeya imitator (assembly GCF_032444005.1). Taxonomy (NCBI): domain Eukaryota; kingdom Metazoa; phylum Chordata; class Amphibia; order Anura; family Dendrobatidae; genus Ranitomeya; species Ranitomeya imitator. The sequence goes on along the minus strand of NC_091287.1, from coordinate 44,521,194 downwards.
GTATAACATGGCAGAAAATACAAAACACCACTAAGAACTGTTAAAGGGGTTGTTCGGTCTAAAATATACAAAGTGACTGCAGACTCCTTTAAGACCATCATAGGCTACGTACACATTAGCGTTTTGCGTGTTTGCGTCGGGCGACGCAGCGGCGACGCATGCGTCATGCGCCCCTATATTAGACACGGGGGACGCATGGACATGCGTTGTGCTGCGATGTGCGATGCATGCTTTTTTTTGCAGCAAGCGTTGGGCGCAGAAAACGCAACAAGTTGCATTTTTCTTGCGTCCAAATTTCGGCAAAAAACGACGCATGCGTCGCAAAACGCAGCGTTTTTGCATGCGTTTTGGTGCGTTTTTGTTGTGCGTTGTGTCGCCGACGCAGCGGTGCACAACGCAAATGTGAACGTAGCCATAGATGACCGTTGGCCAAACAATGCATCGCGCGATCATTCGGCCGTCCCTCCCTCCTATACACAGGAGCGCTCGTTCGGCCAATCACTTCTCTATCAGACTGAGTTCTTGGTGCGTTTTTTTTACTGTACCAAAAACTTGCTCTTTTGGCAGTAAAAACCCTGTTTGCGGCATTTTTCGCTGCTTTTTTTTTGCAGCTTTTTTATGGTGTGTATTTTTTAATAAAATTAGTTTTATTCATCAAAAACACCATTTATTCCATTTTCTTGCAGCGTTCTATCCACTTTCTCTTTGCTTTCTATGGGTGAAAAAACGCTGATAAAATTGACATGCTGCGTATTTAAAAAGCGCTGAAGTTCTACAATTTGGACATGAGAATAGAAACAAACATGTGAGATGGATTTCTGAAATTACATAGCTCTTGGTGCTACTATAAAAACAGTTTTTAATTTGCATACAACACACGAGAAAAAAATTCTGCAAAAATTCTGCATGTGAACGTAGCCTAAGAGAGCTGCTGACAGATCATCTGGCGTCAACTTATCTAAGGGAGATCAAAAGAATTGGCAGCTGACGGCCCCCCTGAGGAAGCCTATGCGAAACGCGCGTTGGGGCTCACAGCATCTGATCTCAAGTGGATACAATGGGCAAGAACAAAATTTAGCCTGATTTCTGCAATTCTCGTTCCCTTAAAGCAATACACGCCTCATTATTTTATCAGTGATACACATCCTTCTTACATATATATTTTTTTCATATATAGTTTAAGAATTAGCACCTTTTCTGCAGGGGATCAATAACTGCAAGGGGCACTGGCACTTTATGAGACTTGCAGCTATTTTTTGTCTCCCCCATCCACTATACCTACTGGGGACCATGTGCTTTAAACCTGTGTAAATCAACTATACACTTTGTCTTTCTTTGTGTTTTATGTCATTTAGTTTTTTGTATTGTAATATATTTTTTGAATACACTTTATATATTTTATATGGGATAATTAATGCTCTTTTTCTTCTTTGCGTATTCATTAATTATGGAAGTATCCCATACTAAAATGGCCCGCTCACCACTTGGTATAGGGTTTGACATTATTATTATTATTATTATTATTATTATTATATGTTCTGTTTTAAGCATTCTGATTTTACCCTTTTGATGCCATGCATGAGGCGTGCAATGACTTTGAGTTGGAAGAACTAATGAGAAGAGGCGCCAGGGATGCCGACAGCATGGAGGAGGTTGTCAGGACTCTGGTCCAGCGCCCATGGACTACTGATGCATCCACTGGACCAAGGTCTTGCAAATCTTTGGGTACAACTCTAACAATGCCATGACCATCCTGCCAAGAGCATGATAATGTGGTGCTCCTTGCACTTGTGAGACACTGGTTCTTACATGAACAGTGCAAGTGGTTGCGTCATGTCTTGCAGTTTAGCTCCATAATAATGAATATGGATTCAGCAAAAAATGACTGTTCAAACCAAGCACAGGTTCTGCATGCATCTTTGGTGACAAGTTCAGTGCACCTTCCCACTGATTCACCTTCCTTGATTCACAGCTCTGGGTTTACAGGAGCCAGAGGAGGGTAGAGAACGATGGAAAACAAGTAGGTTGGAAGGTGCAATGAACGATTTGGTCACACCAAGGGTGCACCTGTGCTTGGTTTGAACAGTCTTTCTATGCAGGCCGGCTATTTTTAAGCAACAATAACACACACAGGAAACATCAATCCATGACATTCAGATTGGGGATTGGAGAACTTTCCATACATATAAGTGAAGGAAGAGGCCAGATATTTGCATAACACACAGGAATCTGGCGATCCCAGCCTTCAAGCCCGGCAAAGAAATGAATAAGATTCTATCAAGAAGTAGTTAATAATTTCATCAGGCAAATGTGATATTCATTCAATAGTCCTGCAGTCAATTCTTTAATTTGAAGCGATAGAGATCAGAATTAGATGAATGTCCCAATGATTTTGTAATGGAGCGTTTGTCTCGGCAGACATAAAAAGGCAATGTGCTACAACAATAGGAATAATTACCGTATTACAGTTTCCATTGCCTATGGTAAATATTATTCTGCAAGTACATTTGTAGTAATACGCAATTGTATCAATAAGTGCAGGCAGGAATACGATATATGGGGTGCAGTGGTAGTAAGGCAGGGAGATGATATATGGAGTGCAGTGGTAGGTAGTATTTGCAACCGGGTCCTGGTGTCCAAATTCCTCCTTGCATAATAAAGTCAGCCAAAACCACAGATATCGTTAAGACTGCCAACAGAGCAGTGAGACCATGGATTCTTTACTGTAAGAGCAGTGAGACTATGGATTCTTTACTGCATGAGCAGTGAGACTATGGATTCTTTACTGTAAGAGCAGTGAGACTATGGATTCTTTACTGTAAGACCAGTGAGACTATGGATTCTTTACTGTAAGACCAGTGAGACTATGGATTCTTTACTGTATGAGCAGTGAGACTATGGATTCTTTACTGTATGAGCAGTGAGAATATGGATTCTTTACTGTAAGAGCAGTGAGACTATGGATTATTTACTGTATGAGCAGTGAGACTATGGATTCTTTACTGTATGAGCAGTGAGAATATGGATTCTTTACTGTAAGAGCAGTGAGTGTTAGGGCTAGCGGAACGCACCAAATAATAAGACTGATAGTGTACGGTGCGTTCGTAGCCCGGGGTCCACCGTGCAGAGATGGAACCTGCTGCTGAGTAATGACGGACTATATGGCGGTACTCATAAGTCTACTCGCGTGGGTTAAACTTCACCCAACGTGAAGGAAGCGATCCTGTTGCGTCACAGGATCGCGGTACCGCACATAGAAGGCGAGCAAGCAGTCAGCGAACTTAACCCCAACTAGGATTGAAGTCCGATTAGACCACTTGCTGGCACAACACCGCAACAGGGTGTGTTAGGCAACTCTTATAATTAGAGCACCGAAGTGCGAACTGTGCCGTGCTGGCAGGCACCACTAAGCACCCAGACGTGGGTCAGGAAGCGCACTACTGGCGCGTGGCGCCGCACTGGCGGTCACAGCAATAGACGCTGATACGTGTGTGACACGTTGAGTGATTTGTCGGGCGCTAGATAGCAGCCATACTCCATACGCGAACAGTCATACAATAGGGTAGGGGTATTTAATGAACGACTTGCACTCACAACAAACACACGTATTCAATTGTACACTAGCGCATGGCCGTGCGGTCATGCGCAGTTTATATAATTGCAGGACAGGAAGTGGCCACAGAAACTTTGCCCTTCCAGGGCCTGCCAAGAGGACCAATGGAATGCGCTGCAGAGCCAGAGCACATGACCCTCGATCTCCAACGGGAGATCTTGCTCTGGGCATGCTCAGTGTGCGCAAACAAGGACTTAGTCCCAGGGAAGTCCACTCGCCGCTGACCAGCACTGACTTTAATGGCAGGAGCTGAAGAAGCAGCAGTAACTCTCTGTACAGAGTGAGAGCAAGCAAGACACTGGGAGCGACGTCCCTGCTGAGCAGACTCCACTGCGGCTGGAGGAGAATGGGAGACCGCAGCGGAGACGGATTGAGATTCCCCCTGTGCAGCAGAGGAAACTCGACTCCTAACATTACCCCCCCCTCCTAGGGCCCCCCCCCTCCTTGGGCCTCGCTACGTTCGAAGGCAGCAATGAGCTGTGGGGCCCGAATGTTTTCAGCAGGCTCCCAAGACCTGTCCTCTGGACCATAACCCTTCCAATCCACCAAATAAAACTTTTTGCCGCGTACCACCTTGCACCCCAAAATAGCGTTCACCTCGTAATCGTCCGTAGACGAACCCGATGTCCCGGCAGATGACTCGGAAAACCGGGACATGTATACGGGTTTCAAGAGGGACACATGAAAGGTGTCGGTGATACCCAAGCGTGGAGGAAGAGCCAGGCGGTAGACCACAGGATTAACCTGTTCGAGAACCTTGAAGGGACCCAAGTAGCGAGGAGCAAACTTAGTGGACTCAACTCGCAGCCTGATGTTACGGACGGAGAGCCACACCAAGTCGCCAGGGGCAAAAGTCGGAGCGGGGCACCGATGAACATCGGCGGAGGACCTCATTCTCTCCTTGGAGGCCCGAATGGCATCCTGCGTGCGATCCCAAATGTCCCGTGCCTCCACAGCCCAGTCTGCCACCCTGGGATCAGCGGAAGACACAGGCATGGGCACAGGAACACGCGGATGCTGGCCGTAATTTAAGAGGAATGGAGTCTGACCGGTGGAGTCGGCTACGGCATTGTTAAGTGCAAACTCTGCCCACGGTAGCAAGGATGCCCAGTCATCCTGTCTGTCAGAAACAAAATGTCGCAGATATGTGACCAAGGTCTGGTTGGCCCTTTCTACCAACCCATTCGTCTCGGGATGATATGCCGAAGAGAGATTTAACTCAATACTGAGTAGACGACATAGCTCCCTCCAGAATCGAGACGCAAACTGGGGACCCCGGTCACTAACAATTTTGTCTGGCATACCGTGTAAGCGAAAGATATGCTTGATAAACAAGACAGCCAACGCCCGTGCAGATGGTAGCCGTGGAAGAGGCACCAAATGCACCATTTTGGAAAAAAGATCGGTGATCACCCAGATAATGGTGCAATTACGAGACTTGGGTAAGCCAACCACAAAGTCCATCCCGACCATCTCCCAGGGCCTGTCAGCCACGGGCAGAGGATAAAGCAAACCAGCTGGCCGTTGCCGAGGAGTCTTGTTCCTGGCGCAAGAGACACACGCCCGAACGTACTCCGCGACATCACGAGCCATATGCGGCCACCAGTATGTCCTCGCCAGTAACTCTGATGTCCTTTTAGTACCAAAATGTCCACCCACCCTGGACGAGTGCGCCCAAGAGAGAACCTCCGGTCGCAAACTAGATGGAACAAAAGTCTTGCCCGGGGGCACAGACTCCAGCGAAACCGGGGCCACGGTTCTCAAACTCTTGGTGGGGACAATAAGCCGAGGCTCCTCCTCCTCCTCCGCAGATGACACAACGGAGCGAGAGAGAGCGTCGGCCCGAATGTTCTTCTCCCCAGAAAGGAAATGGAGGGTAAAATGAAACCGGGAGAAGAACAAGGACCATCTGGCCTGGCGAGAATTCAACCGCTGAGCTGTCTGCAGATACACCAAATTTTTGTGATCTGTGAAGACTTGGAAGGGAAAACGTGCTCCCTCCAAGAGATGTCTCCACTCCGAGAAAGCCAACTTCATGGCTAGCAACTCCCTGTCCCCGATGGAATAATTCCTCTCTGCTGGTGCGAAGGTCTTGGAGAAAAAGAAGCAAGGATGCTTCCGACCTTGAGCATCCTTTTGGAAGAGGACTGCTCCAGCACCAACAGAAGAGGCATCCACCTCCATGATAAATGGCTTATCAACATCGGGGCGATGAAGAATGGGAGCGCTAGCGAAGTGTGACTTTATAGAGATAAAAGCCTTGGAGACCTCCTCAGACCACAATTTGGGATTCGCCCCCTTCTTGGTGAGGGCAACCAAGGGAGCTACCAAAGTTGAGAAATGCGGGATGAACTGGCGATAATAATTGATGAACCCCATAAAGCGCTGCACCGCTTTAAGAGAATGGGGTTCCTGCCAGTCCATCACAGCCTGTAGTTTGGCAGGATCCATAGCCAATCCCTGGGCTGAGATGATGTAGCCTAGGAAAGGTAAGGACTCCTGCTCAAACATACACTTCTCCAACTTGGCATAGAGGGAGTTTGCCCGTAGGAGGTCGAAGACTTTGCAAACATCTCTCCGGTGGGAGTCAATATCTGGAGAGTAGATGAGAATATCATCCAGATAGACTACGACCGAGGTGGAAAGCATATCCCGGAAGATATCGTTCACAAAGTCTTGGAAAACGGCTGGGGCATTACAGAGCCCAAAGGGCATCACCAGATATTCATAGTGCCCATCCCTGGTGTTAAAAGCCATCTTCCATTCGTCCCCCTCACGGATGCGAATCAGGTTGTAAGCACCCCGCAGATCTAATTTAGTAAATACCCTTGCTCCCCGAAGCCTATCAAACAGTTCAGATATCAAAGGCAAAGGGTATTTATTCTTAACGGTGATGGCGTTAAGACCCCTGTAGTCTATGCATGGACGCAATTCCCCACTCTTCTTCTGCACGAAGAAGAACCCTGCCCCAGCAGGTGACACTGACTTCCTGATGAACCCTCTTGCCAGATTTTCCTGGATGTACTGTGACATTGCCTCCATCTCCGGGAGAGATAGCGGATAGACTCGACCCCGGGGAGGCTCAGCACCAGGCAAGAGGTCAATAGGACAGTCATAGGGGCGATGGGGCGGAAGGGTCTCCGCCGCCTTTTTGGAGAATACGTCTGCATACGACCAATACTGCTTGGGGAGAGAGGAAAGATCTGCGGGTACCTCAGTTGTAGCTACCTGAACGCACTCCCTCTGACACCTACCCTCACAAGATTCACCCCATCCCAGAATTCTGCCTGAGGACCACTCGATATGAGGAGAGTGGTACCGTAGCCAAGGTATTCCCAACAGGACTTCATCAATTCCCTCTGGAATGACGAGCAGAGAAATAATCTCCTGATGAGATGGCGACATGGACAGAGTAAAAGGGATGGTCTGGTGAGTTATCTGTGAGGGCAGAGTCGACCCATTCACCACTCGTACCGTTACAGGTTGAGCTAGCATAACCAGAGGTATTGCGTGGCGTTGGGCGAAGGCAGAAGACATAAAATTGCCCTCCGCCCCAGAATCCACGCAGAGCTCTACCGAGTGGGAGAATGAGCCTAAAGTAATTGTCCCCTTAAAGGACAATTTAGAGGCAAACGTCGCCGTGTCTAGTGTACCTCCACCTACGACCACTAGACGCTGACGTTTCCTCGACCGCTGAGGACATCTGGTGGCTAAATGTCCAGACTGCTGGCAAACATGACAGACCCTAAGTGCACAAGCGGTCCGGGACTTAGGTCCCGCTTGTGACACTTCCCTGGCCTCATGTGACTCAGGAAACAGGACCGGAGATTCCAGAGGTTTGGCGAAAGTAGGAGCCAGCCGAAACCTCTGCCTACACTGGGCTCGCTCTAACCTCCACTCGTTAAAACGGAGGTCAATTCGAGTGGAGACTGTTATTAACTCCTCCAGTGTGGCAGGAATCTCCCTAGTGGCCAGAGCGTCCTTTACATGGTCAGCCAAGCCCCTCCAAAATATGGGGATAAGAGCTTTATCCGACCATTCCAGCTCAGATGCTAAAGTGCGGAATTGGACGGCAAAATGACTGACCAAGGACTCACCCTGAGTTAATGCCAGCAGTTGGAGCGCAGTGTCATGGGTGACTTGAGGTCCTAAAAAGACCTGCGGCTGGAGGAGAATGGGAGACCGCAGCGGAGACGGATTGAGATTCCCCCTGTGCAGCAGAGGAAACTCGACTCCTAACAGTGAGACTATGGATTCTTTACTGTAAGACCAGTGAGACTAAGGATTCTTTACTGTATGAGCAGTGAGACTATGGATTCTTTACTGTAAGAGCAGTGAGACCATGGATTCTTTACTGTAAGAGCAGTGAGACTATGGATTCTTTACTGTATGAGCAGTGAGACTATGATTCTTTACTGCAAGAGCAGTGAGTCTATGGATTCTTTACTGTAAGACCAGTGAGACTATGGATTCTTTACTGTATGAGCAGTGTGACTATGGATTCTTTACTGTATGAGCAGTGAGAATATGGATTCTTTACTGTAAGAGCAGTGAGACTATGGATTCTTTACTGTTAGAGCAGTGAGACTATGGATTCTTTACTATGAGAGCAGTGAGACTATAAATTCTTTACTGTAAGAGCAGTGAGACTATGGATTCTTTACTGTAAGAGCAAAGATATATGGATTATTTACTGTAAGAGCAAAGATATGGATTATTTACTGTAAGAGCAGTGATACTATGGACTCTTTGCGATAAAAGCAGTGAGACTATGGATTCTTTACTGTATGAGCAGTGACGCTATGGATTCTTTACTGTAAGACCAGTGACGCTATGGATTATTTACTGTAAGACCAGTGAGGCTATGGATTATTTACTGTAAGACCAGTGAGGCTATGGATTATTTTCTGTAAGAGCAGTGACATTATAGATTCTTTACTGTAAGAGCAGTGAGACTATGGATTCTTTACTGTAAGAGCAGCGAGACTATGGATTCTTTACTGTAAGAGCAGTGAGACTATGGATTATTTGCTGTAAGAGAAGTGAGGCTATGGATTCTTTACTGTAAGAGCAGTGAGACTATGGACTCTTTACTATAAGAACAGAGAGACTATGGATTATTTTCTGTAAGAGCAGTAAGATTATAGATTATTTACTGTAAGAGCAGTGAGACTGTGGATTCTTTACTGTAAGAGCAGTGAGACTATGGTCTCTTTATTATAAGAACAGTGATACTATGGATTCTTTACTGTAAGAGCAGCGAGACTATGGATTCTTTACTGTAAGAGCAGTGAGACTATGGATTATTTGCTGTAAGAGAAGTGAGGCTATGGATTCTTTACTGTAAGAGCAGTGAGACTATGGACTCTTTACTATAAGAACAGTGAGACTATGGATTCTTTTCTGTAAGAGCAGTAAGATTATAGATTCTTTACTGTAAGAGCAGTGAGACTGTGGATTCTTTACTGTAAGAGCAGTGAGACTATGGTCTCTTTATTATAAGAACAGTGAGACTATGGATTATTTTCTGTAAGAGCAGTAAGATTGTAGATTCTTTACTGCAAGAGCAGCGAGACTATGGTCTCTTTATTATAAGAACAGTGAGACTATGGATTATTTTCTGTAAGAGCAGTAAGATTGTAGATTCTTTACTGTAAGAGCAGCGAGACTATGGATTCTTTACTGTAAGAGCAGTGAGACTATGGATTCTTTACTGTAAGAGCAGTGAGACTATGGAACTCTCTGCCACATGATGTTGTAATGGTTGATTCACGACCAAAATTTCAAGGGGGCTCGGATGTGTTTCTTGAAAATTAGAACATTGCAGGTTATGGGCACTAGATTCTTTAATGGGACATTGATCCAGGGAACCAGTCCGATTGCCGTATGGAGCATTGAAGGAAATTTTCCTGTAATATGAAGCTATTAGTCTCTGCCCATGGGGTTTCTTGCCTTCCTCTGGATCAACATGTTAGGCTATAGGATGAACTTGACGGATTTAAGTTCTACCTTCGACGTTAAAAACTATAAAAACAGTTTAATTTGAAAGGGGCCCCCAGCTCCACCTCAACAATGATGTTGGTGGACAGAAGGATCAGTCTGTTGGCATTTCAATGATTGATCCACTCTTTCAGTGCCGAGACAAGCCACTTCCAGAGGTGTGTGCGGAACTCTCATAGAGAACCCAAGAATGCTCGGCAGAGCCAAGTGTGGGGGAGTCCGGAGGGATAGCTGTCGGCAGAACGATATGTTTGATCAACAGATATCTAATGTGTCTGTTGACCCTAAAACTCCTGTGCCATATTAGAAAAGAAGGCACCAACAATTTAAATGTTAGGTGGGGGGCCTGTTACAGATTTTTAATTTTGTCCAAAAGCTCTAAGCTACTTGTATGGGGACAGATTCGGGTTTCCAACCCATGGAAACAGATATCAAGCTCACATGTCCCACTGGGGTTACCATACATCCAGTGCCTGACAGTGACAGTGATCAGACCCTTGAAAATTAAAGGTCATGGGCCTTTTATCATCCACTATTGCCATGGAACACTAGAGTTTGACTGATCAAGGGACGGTGGCCCGCTCCTGGCAATGGGCAGCTGGCACTGCCCTGATGGTTGGCTGTCAGTTTTCCGTTCCACCCAACTTGCCAGGTTCATGGATGGCAAAACAGTTTAGTTTATAAAGTGATATGTGAGTAGCAAGACTAGGAAGCGCGGGCAGGTGTGTGACCATACGACCGATACGGAAGCCATGTTAATGTGTGATCATTACGTTTAGAATGTAACTAGTATTTCGGCCAATAATCCTTCTTCTCGCAGTTTCCCGATATATCACACGGCTGTTATTGCACCATTACGGATAATGTTTTTTTTTTCTTCTAACTTGCGGTCAGTGTGTAGATTGGATACTTTTGCCTCTTGTTTTTGAGATTTATGGTAATAGAAATTGGTTTTCATAGAATCTCATTCAGACCAATGCAAAACCTCATCCTGTCTCTTCGGCTAAACTGCCAAGGAAATGTTGCCAAGTAAAAGTTACCGGACCATTTACTTTGGCCTCGGTGTGCGTGTGGGTAGCTGCCTTTGAACTATTAAACTGTGGGCAGGAAAGTATAACATTGCACAACATCTGGAAGCAAAGAATTAAATCAGTAGAGGAACACGATCTACAGCACATTGTTAATTCTACGACAAAACTTCTTTACACCAAGTTCACACTGGAGGATTGGACAATAATTATTTTGGTGTCACTTTGTTTGTTTTTTTCAAGGTACGGGGACAAGAAATAGATCCAAATGAAAGCAGAAGTTTATAGCAGAAATGGATTTCAGTGACAAGTATAGAAAGGGAATTGCTTCAAAACAATATAAAGTGGAAATAGGTTGAAAATAAAAAGTTAAAAAAGCGGGAATGGATCACAGGATCCCAAATAGAGGAGAAATATATAGCAACAAAGCGGAGCTGTAGCTGGATGTTCTTTCAGTTAGGGCAGAAGGTTTAAGGTACGGCCCGTATAAAGTATTAAATTCCCCCGGCCCCAGCAAACTATCTTGTCGGCACCAACCCGATACCCAACACTTATGACAATTGTTCTGCTTGGTCCCCTTAGCTGCACATCTGGACAAAGGAGTGTAAAATAGTAAAGAATCCATAAAAACAAGAAGTAAAAAGTAGAACAGATCCCAAGACCCAAAAGGAGTGATCACACAAGGAGAGAAGCCGTATACAAATTGTGAACGTTCCATAAAAAGGAGAAGACAAAAGTGGAAGAAATTCCAGGACCCCAAAGCTGAAACAGATGCTAGTTAGATACAGCTTAGAAATAGTTAGAAATAGATCCCAATGAGAGAAAAATGAGATAGGATCCCAGTGGAAAGGAAGTTTAATTCGAAAAGTGGGAGAAGATCCCTTAAAAAAGAGAAAAAGATAAAACGAGAGAGAAAAGATTACAGGATCCCAAATAGAGGGGAAATGTAGGAACAGATCTTAATGAGAGAAGGATAAAAGGGAACAGATCCCGATGAGAAGCGATATAGTGAATTAGAACAGGCCCAAATGGGAAAATAAATAGTAAAGGGTGTAATGCAGCGGTAGCATAGTACGCAGTGAAGAGGCAGTGACCCACAAAGTTCAAACACAAAAGTCTCTTTACTGTGTTACATCACACACGAAGATGCATAACGTTTTACAATACACGAGACACAGTTGCATCTCGGCTCAGTGCCCGTTTCACAGCACTACACATCATATGGCTTTTAGATTGCAGTCCCTAAACATGCCGGACCTCTCCTCTGACTAGTTCCCGTGGGGCGACTATATTACAGTCTCTATACACAGCCTCATATGTTCAGTCACTACACACGCCAGCCCTCCTCTGACTAGTTCCCGTGGGTGTGATCGCTGTATCAAAGTCTCTCTACTCACACAGCCGTACACAGCCCAGGATATCCTCCGGATAGCAGCCGGGCACCATATCCACCTGTTTGCAATCGTTACACATGCTAGTCCTCTTTCAGGCACAGGACATCCACCTCCCATAAAGGACTGTCCACATCCGAAACCAGTCACCATGGACGCCTTGCATCACTGTGTACGCTGCGGGTGCCAGGGTATTCAGTTGCTCAGGGTGCTGGCTCCGCTGGCCTGTGCCTCCATGCACTTAGCCAGCGCTTTGCAGACCTCTGCTCTGCACACCAGCACACACCAGACTGATGTTGCACCTGACACATTTGCCACAATCATACCCTTTACTGCAGGGCTTTTAACACACAAACCTGTGGCCATCAGCCACAAGGAAAACCCGTACCGGAAATCCGTGACTCCCATGCACACCCATGGCCTTCATGCGCCTCTGTGCCCATTCTGGGGAGCAAAAACAGCGCCCCCTAACTGGAACAGGAGTCACTGCCTCACAAGGGCAAAATATCTGAAAACAAGAGGCAAAAAGTGGGAATGAATTCCAGGATTCCAATGGCAGATACATATGGTACACATAGTGGAAAGAGCTCTGATTAAGAAGGGAAGAAAAAAAGAGGGAACAGATCACAGATAAATGGGAGCAGATCCCAATGAGAGTTAAGTTAAAATATAGAACAGATCCCAGAAAAAATAGCAGAGTGAACAGATCACAGGAACACATAGGGGAGATTTAAAGTGGGAAAATACCCAAAAGAAACTTAGTTAATAGTATTTTGATCAAAAGAGCCTAAAAGTCATCCCACTGCAAAAAGGTGACCACGGTGTGAATGTGCACACATTGCACTTATACCAATATGTGATCCGGCTCATTTATTTGGTTTTGCTTAAGCTTTTGTTCTTTATGCATACATGGGCTTCCCCACCTTTATGGGCTGTGCATCTTGTCTGTGTACTTTTCCTTGAGAAGGTGCAAAACAGTCAAGTCTGGATCCTGCGCTGCCCCACGTCAACTTTGAGGTCTGCTGAAACATAGTGAGGTGACCTATAAGAGCAAGGCCTCATTCACAAGTAGAGGTGAGCGAAGCTGAATTTAAAAGTCGAGCTTTCATACTGGACAGTTAGTGTGTGGTGCTAAATAATAATAATGATAATAATATTATATAGCTAAATGCCAAACATGGACTTCTGAAGATGAAAGCGAGAGTGAGAGAGAGTGAGATGGTAAGGGAGAGCAATAGGAAGAGAGTGAGATGCAGAGGGAGTGCAAGAGTGAGAGAGAGTGAGATGAAGAGCGAGAGGGAGATGGAGAGGGAGAGCAATAGGAAGAGAGAGTGAGATGCAGAGGGAGTGCGAGAGTGAGAGAGAGTGAGAGTGAGATGGTAAGGGAGAGGAATAGGAAGAGAGAGTGAGATGGTAAGGGAGAGCAATAGGAAGAGAGTGAGATGCAGAGGGAGTGCAAGAGTGAGAGAGTGAGAGAGTGAGATGAAGAGCGAGAGGGAGATAGAGAGCAAGAGGGAGAACAAGAGGAGAGAGAATGAGATAGAGAGGGAGAGAGTGAGTGTGAGATGGAGAGCGAGAATGAGAGAGTGAGATGGAGAGGGAGAGCGAGAGAGAGTGAGATGGAGAGGGAGAGCGAGAGAGAGTGAGATGGAGAGGGAGAGCGAGAGAGAGTAAGATGGAGAGGGAGAGCGAGAGAGAGTGAGATGGAGAGGGAGAGCGAGAGAGAGAGTGAGACGGCAAAGGGAGAGCGAGAGAGAGGGAGATGGAGAGGGAGAGCGAGAGAGAGGGAGATGGAGAGGGAAAGCAAGAGGAAGAGAGAGTGAGATGGAGAGGGAGAGAGAGGGAGTGCGAGAGTGAGATGGAGAGGGAGAGCGAGAGTGAGATGGAGAGGGAGAGAGTGAGATGGAGAGGGAGAGCAAGAGAGAGTGAGATGGAGAGAGAGAGTGAGATGGAGAGTGAGATGGAAAGGGAGAGAGTGAGATGGAGAGGGAAAGCAAGAGGAAGAGAGTGAGATGCAGAGGGAGTGCAAGAGTGAGAGAGTGAGAGAGTGAGATGAAGAGCGAGAGGGAGATAGAGAGCAAGAGGGAGAACAAGAGGAGAGAGAATGAGATAGAGAGGGAGAGAGTGAGTGTGAGATGGAGAGCGAGAATGAGAGAGTGAGATGGAGAGGGAGAGCGAGAGAGAGTGAGATGGAGAGGGAGAGCGAGAGAGAGTGAGATGGAGAGGGAGAGCGAGAGAGAGTAAGATGGAGCGGGAGAGCGAGAGAGAGTGAGATGGAGAGGGAGAGCGAGAGAGAGAGTGAGACGGCAAAGGGAGAGCGAGAGAGAGGGAGATGGAGAGGGAAAGCAAGAGGAAGAGAGAGTGAGATGGAGAGGGAGAGAGAGGGAGTGCGAGAGTGAGATGGAGAGGGAGAGCGAGAGTGAGATGGAGAGGGAGAGAGTGAGATGGAGAGGGAGAGCAAGAGAGAGTGAGATGGAGAGAGAGAGTGAGATGGAGAGTGAGATGGAAAGGGAGAGAGTGAGATGGAGAGGGAGAGCAAGAGGAAGAGAGTGAGATGTAGAGTGAAAGCATGAGGAAGAGTGAGAGAGAGCGAAAGAGAGCATGAGATGGCGAGATAGAGAGTGTGACACAGAGAGGGAGAGCGAGAGAAAGGAAGAGGGAGAGAGATTTCCAGCTGAAATGTTTGGGTCATGATTTTCAATGGAGTTCGGGTTCGGGTTCAAGTTTGGGTAAAGTTCTGGTACAGAACTTCCATGCGTCCGCTCATCTCTACTTGTAAGCAAAAATCAGGATTAGAGACTATGAGAAAAAAAACAACCAATAGTTAAAATAAATGGACCCATTATGTGTTTTGGAGCTACTCTTGGCTTTCACTTTAAAATACTGATGAAAGACTGACCAGAAACACTGATGTGTGAGTTAGGCCTTAGGGTCCATCCTGATTGGATACTCCCTGTTGTGGCTTTTATGCTCTATTGATCAAAATAATGTGAACTAAAGGTACCGTCACACTAGACGATATCGCTAGCGATCCGTGACGTTGCAGCGTCCTCGCTAGCGATATCGTCCAGTGTGACAGGCAGCAGCGATCAGGCCCCTGCTGTGCTGTCGCTGGTCGGGGAAGAAAGTCCAGAACTTTATTTGGTCGCTGGACTCCCCGTAGACATCACTGAATCGGCGTGTGTGACACCGATTCAGCGATGTCTTCACTGGTAACCAGGGTAAACATCGGGTAACTAAGCGCAGGGCCGCGCTTAGTAACCCGATGTTTACCCTGGTTACCATCGTTAAAGTAAAAAAAACAACCGCTACATACTTACCTACCGCTGTCTGTCCTCCAGCGCTGTGCTCTGCACTCCTCCTGTACTGGCTGTGAGCGTCGGTCAGCCGGAAAGCAGAGCGGTGACATCACCGCTCTGCTTTCCGGCCGCTGTGCTCACACAGCCAGTACAGGAGGAGTGCAGAGCACAGCGCTGGAGAACAGACAGCTGTAGGTAAGTATGTAGTGTTTGTTTTTGTTTTATTTTTAGGATGGTAACCAGGGTAAACATCGGGTTACTAAGCGCGGCCCTGCGCTTAGTTACCCGATGTTTACCCTGGTTACCGGCATCGTTGGTCGCTGGAGAGCTGTCTGTGTGACAGCTCTCCAGCAACCAAACAGCGACGCTGCAGCGATCCGGATCGTTGTCGGTATCGCTGCAGCGTCGCTAAGTGTGACGGTACCTTTAGTCCCTAATGTTATTTACATGCACTATTACTATTTACTCACTGCAGGGTATTTGCTCATTTTGTTTTTATCTGTTATATGGCCACAGTGTGACTGAGCTCCTACACATCGCACTTATACGAACACAGGCTTCTGCTCATTTCTTTGGTTATATAAATATAAAATAGTAATAAGATTAAAAAATATAAAGCTGAGATCCCAAAGACAAATAGAAGGAAAAAGCAGGACTGGATCCCAAATATTGGGGAAATGTAAAGTCGGAACTGATCCTAAAGACAAAATGTAAGAAAAAAGACTAATAGGACACCAACAACATCTCAAGGACAGGAAAATAGAAATGATAACAAGAAAATAAAAACTGTAGGGAAAGTGGGAACTTATTTTATGGAATAAGAAGTGAAGCTTTTCTTCTATGTATATAACTATTGCTATGGGACTGACGTTCTGCATAAGGGAGTGTAACATTTCCTAGCGCGAGTTTACGTTACCGAACAAGAAAAACGGGTTTTGACTTTTCATAGGAAACTGGCAGTTGAGTGTAAAAAAAAAACGCGACTCTTTTCTATATAATGGTCAGAAAGAACAAGTCAGTCACAATAGATAAACTGTAACTGTGTTAATATCCTGTAATTGTAATGGACTTATGTACTGGAGGAGACATCATTATGAATGGGGCTCAGCTGCAGTACCAGACTTAGCCAATGGACTAAAGTGGCGCTGTTTATAGGAAAACAGAGGTAGACAGCAAGTCATTGCCGCAGCTAAGTAAATCGCTGCAGAGGTGGCACTGGAGCATTGAGGGATGGAAGAGTATAGATTCTTTTTGGTATTTTATTATATTGCCTATCTTGGGTTAAAATTAGTTTATGATCTCAGAAACTCCCTTTAAAAAGTAATATTTCTTTAAATGTCGCTCAAGGCTATATTTTATCTTTTGTAACATTTTTTGGCTGATTTTATTTTATTTTTTTTATGGTGTTCATTATATTGGTTATAAACAGTTTTATAGCTTGGGTTGTAACAGATCAGCAATAATAAATGTGTACTTTATTGTTTACTTTAGTTTTTACATAAGACAGCATTTTTTTGTGCCAAAATATATTTGTTATTTTTTCATGCTTTTTTTTTAAATTATATATATATATATATATATATATATATATATATATATATATATATATATATATATTTTAAATATTTTTACAATTTTTCACCTTTTTGGCCCTCAATTTGCCCCATATAATAATAATAATAATATTTTTTATTTATATAGCGCCAACATTTTCCGCAGCACTTTACAATTAAGCGGGGACATGTACAGACAATAAATTCAGTACAAGTTAAGACAATTTAAACAGTGACATTAGGGGTGAGGTCCCTGCTCGCAAGCTTACAATCTACAAGGAAATGGGGGGACACAATAGGTGAAAAGTGCTTGTTATTTCAGGTCTGGCAATTATAATAAATAGGGATTTTCATATAAAGCTGCATGATCCGGTCATCAGCCCGTGTGTTTAAGTGCAATAGTCAAGTATCAAGTGCAGTTATCGTGTGCATGGAGGGTGTGGAGACAGATGAATAGTAGGGTGCAGATTCACATGCAGATAATATTTGGAAGGAGGGAACAGAGCAAAGTTAGTTTACTGAGTAGTTGATGTGGTAGGCTTGTTTGAAGAGATGGGTTTTTAAAGCGCGCTTGAATAGGTCGGGGCTAGGTATCAGTCTGATCGTCTGGGGAAGTGCATTCCAGAGAGCTGGGGCAGCACGAGAGAAGTCTTGGAGACGGAGGTGCGAGGTTCGGATTACAGGGGATGTTAGTCTTAGGTCATTTGTAGAACGTAGGGCACGTGTAGGGTGATAGACAGAGATGAGAGAGGAGATATAAGGCGGTGCAGAACTGTGGAGAGCTTTGTGGGTGAGAGAGATGATTTTATACTGGACCCTGTAGCGAATGGGTGGCCAGTGTAACACTGTCTTACTATTGGCCCCATATTATAATTCTGGACACCATCATGTAATAATTTTCCACTCTGTAAAAATGTCACCAATCCTGTCCTCCATCTTGTAATAATGTCCTCCTCCCTGTGATAGTATCCCCATTCCTGTAATAGTGTCTGCTATCCTGGCTCCCATCCTGTAATAATGTTCCCCATACTGACCTCCATCCTGTAATATTGTCCCTCATCTTGTCCTGGCCGCCATCCTATAATAAATGTTCTTCATCCTGTAATAGTGTCCCCATTCTGGCACCCATACTTCCCGTAATAATGTCCCCATCCTGTCATTATGTCCTTAATCCTGGCCCCATCCTATAATAATGTCCTCATCCTATCATTATTGTCACGGGTTTACCGCGACAGACAGTGGCCAGAAGATCGGTGCAGGTTTCTGTTAGCAGTGCAGGGGTTAATCTGTTCAGCTTGGAGTCTCTATAGCTTCCCATCTCAGATAATCTAAGCAGTTCAGTATTAGTCACTTCCCTCTCCTATACAGTATATACTCACCTCTGGCAATCTTGATTGCCAGTGCTAGTTTTGTACTGCCTGGTGAGGAGTGGAGGAGTCGGATGTTGATAGAGGCGTTTGGAGTTTAGATTTGTGACAGTTGCTAAGTGTTTTGGCTTTGTGCAATTCCTTTTCCTCTCCTATTTGGTTTTCCGTCATTTTCACCCCAGTGTTCCCCTCTGTTGTCTGTGAGTGCATATTTTTATGTTTGACATTTTTGTTTATCCCTGTATGTCCTTCCTTGTTTGTCTGGTTTGTGTATATAAATACATTATTACTCATAGAATGTAAGTCCGCAAGGACAGGGTCCTCTCCCCTTTGTACCAGTCTGTCACTGTAAACCTGCTTACTGTAATCGATATCTACAGTATAACCCTGTATGCAACTCCTTTCTCATGTACAGCACCATGGAATTAATGGTGCTATATAAATTAATAATAATAATTATTACTCCCCATGTCCTTGGGTAGGGGAGGGGGACAGATATATACGGCTGATTCAGGAGTTCAGCAAGACACGTGGCTTTATCATCTTCACCATCAGAAGCAATACGAGGTGGAGGGATTGCTAGCATTAGGGACAGGAAAGGAGCCTCTTGCTCCGGATATTCCGACAACAGAGTTGTGGCTATTATGTCTTTTTTTCCTGGCCCCCATCCTGTAATAACATCTCCAATCATGTCCCCTATACTGTAATAATGTTTCTCTTTCTGTAATAATGTCACCCTTTACGTAATAATGTCCCGAATCCCGGCCCCCATCTTGTAATAATGTTCAGCACCCTGACCCTCATACTGTAATAATGTCCCCCTTCCTGTAATAATGTCCTTTATCCTGGCCCCCATCCAATAATAATGCCCCATATGCTATAATAGTGTCCCCATCCGGTAATAATGTCCTTTTTCCTGGCCCTATTCTCTAATAATGTCCCCTTCCGTAGTTCCCTTGCTGTAATAATGTCCTTCACCTTGGCCCCATGGTATAATAATGTCCTCTAACCTAGCTATCTCTCTGTAATAATGTAACTCAACCTGTAATAATGTAACTCAACCTGTAATAATGTCCTCTATCCAGGGATATCTTCAAAGCAATCATATTTCCAGAAGCTAAAATCACATAAACCAAAAACAAGGAGGACCTACTATAAGCATATAGCCTCATGGATCTGATATTCTCGCCATGAGGCATGGGACAATCGGACCCTTCTTCTGCTGAAGTGCCCCTTCTCTGGTTCCTTAAAGGCCAGAGCTGTCAATCAAGGAAATTCCGGGCGTAGATAGGTGGAAAACATGTAGGAAGGAGGTGTTCTGACTGTGCGCCCATGCTTGGTTCGAACAGTCATTTTTCGCTAACAGACTCCCTTTAAGGAATACATGAAAAGACTCTTATTTACGGGTAAAATCTTAAATTGTTCTTGGCCTTGAAATATGAAAATTTCTGGCCTTTGGCATCATCCATATAGTCACCATTAAATCCAATGAAATAGAAACTTTATCCAACAAAGTCATAGTAGAAAAGAAAATACAAACTTCTGTATAGAATGTTTTAATTGGCAAAGTTATTAGTGGGAAATCGAGAATTCCTCCGTCCGCGCTGTACGTGGGCGAGCGCTAATACGTCTCATTTCTGGTTCCTGTAGGCAGTAATGAGGGTTTTGCGACCATTAATACAATGCAGCGGACAATTTGTTGTGTTTGTAGTCTGTGATTATTACAAATCACGGACACAATGTTTCATTCGAGGGCGAGGCCGTCTGGATTCTTGGTAATTAACCAAAAAAAGATCGTGTTTCTTTGTGAATCATTCGTTTGCGGGATGTTGGGTCCAGCGTTGCTCAGCTCATCTTTCTGGGACCACTGGGAAATCCGGCGTTTACTTCTTTTATACATATCGCTAGGCACTAGGGCTTGGCAATAATTCTGCTTACATTCTCAATGTCCAGGTGGATTATTATAGGCCGTAATATATAGAAGCATTAATAACAACAGGAGCCAAAGTCATGACAACGTTATCATTAGTAACGAGGATATATAAACTGAGAAGCAATCCTGCCAGGACAGGGTCACACTCTTCTTATAGTGGGGTTATACTGGGTCACAGCAGGCTACTGGTATGCACGCACGCATGCACGCATGGTAAATCTGAAATTATTGCAATATCTTAGAGGGACACCTACAGGGGGTTATTCAGTATAACAATAATAAGGCTGCCTTTTTCACATACTGATCGTAAGTTGTATGTAATATTTCAACTCAACTGCAAGCACGTCAATGGCGGTAAATATCAATACCCGACACAACCCATGAACTGGTATGGTCCCATTTCTGGAAGAAAGAAGAAGTTCTCCATAGGGTACAGTCAGAGGCCTTAAAAATTGGACCAAGATCAGACGGGCCGGCGGCTCTTCCCACCAAGCATGACCACTTCATGTATTTCTATGCAGCTGTCATGCTTGGGTCGGAAGAGCCACCGGCCAGTCCGAGCATTGCAGTCCGATCTCTGATTTATAAGGCCGCCTGACTGCGCCCTAATCCTGTATAATCCGCTTAGTTTTTACATAAATTAATGGACGGAGAAACTTTGAATATTTAGTGTGCAATACATTTTGCAAGCTCCGGAAAGATATGCTCAAACTCGGAAAGGCTGTGGTTGGGTCGTGGTGAAGGTTCGAGGAGGATCATGGACGGACGTACAATTGGGCAGACCATATACTGTTCCTGCACAAGGGCCCTCTTTTATTGATGTCCACCACTGAGGATGATCAGTGGAAGCCAACGAAAATATACAACGAGTTCTAGCTGCCCTGTAGGTGTTGCCGGAACAAGACCAGACTGGGTGAAGTGAACAGTGGACGGGCGTCTTTATGGAAGTTCTTGAGATGGTCACTTGGGTCTGCAGGCTACCCTAATGTTAATTTGTGTAAATCTGGAGACGGTCCTAATTCTGGCCCTCTAGTAAGATTGCCTACTGGATAGAATATTAGAGTGAGCAAAGAAGTGCACTTAGGATCAAGCACAAAACAACCAGCGCTGCCGAGAACAATGATCTTTTGTGCAGCACAAATCAGTAAATTGTGCCGCAGATCATTTCACCCATTCATTAGCTGATTAGCAGTCTGTACTATTATCGTGAAATGAGTGTTTCTAGGAATGCTCGTTTACAATAATATTGCAATGTAACTGGACCCTAAGAAATTAGCATGAGACCTTCTGAAATAACACAATGTTTCCGTGATCCTTGTGAGAAGAACAGAGACCTGAGCAAGAAGAGTACACAGATTTTTCTGTGTTTTATTAGTTTGTTTTGTTCTACAACATTTAAAGGGAATCTGTCAGCTGTGCATGAAGCTTTCAGAGACAAGTCCAGCAATGCCTATAAATGACCAGTTCGTTTCTCCATTAATAAGAAATCTGCGTTTCCATTTATATGCAAATGAGATTGAAGGACTATGGTAGATCGGAAGCCTCTGTCACTCCAGCTCTATCCCCCACAGAGCGACGCCTCCTCCTGCTTGATTGACAGCCTCTATGCTGTGTGATTTCAAGCAAAGGAGTTGCCAGTCAAGAAAGAGGAGGCGGCGTTGGGCAGGGAGTAGAGCTGGAGTGACAGAGGCTTTAGATTTACAAACAGCTCATCGGCCTCATTTGCATATCAAATAAAACACTGATCTCTCAGTACTGGAGGAACGGACTGCTCATATAACAATGAATGCAGTAAGGGTTGAGCATGCACACTTCGGTTACATTTAAGACGGGACTCTGTAGAACTTGGTTCCTGGGTTTCAGAGATCCGTTCTCAGGATCGATGGGGGTCTCAGCAGTCAAGATCCTAAATTTGAACCTACTATTTTGGGGGATAACCCTTTATTTCCATATGACAGCTTCATATAACTCACAACTTGTACAAAGAAGTCATGAGAATGAGACCTGAAAATAGTGTAGAAGCTTTGTATATTTGCTTACATTGGTTGTAGAGTTACATTGGAAAATGAAATATAAATGCTTAATTTCGAGTTAAAGGGGTACTCCGGCGCCATTCATTTCCCCATCCTATTGTAATGAATAGGACAGAGGCATGATACCAGTTTTTCTCTGCACACGAATAGCAGATATCTGCGTATCTGACATTACTGCCCCGCTTCCTAATGCGGAAGTGAACAAATCTAGATCACCTCTTTAATTATCAGCTTTATAATTTACAAGTTATTAAAAATGGCCTGAAATGTAAATGAAAACCTTTATGGGCTGCAGGCAGGAAAATAATAACACGTCAGGTATTAAGAATTGTGCACTGAGCGGAGTTTTCTTTTCCACACGGTGATGAGACGAAGACGCAGAAAATCACATTTGTATTAAGGTGTTGTCATCTTCCTAATGAGAAGTAATCGCAATATTTCATCTGGATCAGAGCGGTCCTTCATACTGTGCGAGTTAGTGCCACCGGATAATAAATAACAATTATTATTTGCTAATCATAGGCTTTACAGAAATAATCCCATGCTATTCGCAGGGGCATCGGAACGCTCAGCTAACGGGAGGAATTACATGGACTTTTCATGCTTTTCTATTTTTCTAGAGGTATTTATTTTACTGTATCTCCACCTACTTGTCTAATTTTTTTAAAATCTAGATTGTTTAAAAAGAGATTTATGAAAAATGAGGACATGGAAGTACATTTTAAGAAAGGTTAGAAGTGACAGCAATAAAATATAAAAATGTGTTTCTTTGTAATATATGTCAAAGGAAATAGATAAAATGTCTAAATAGAAAAACAGATGCACTATATCGGTTAAAGTATCAGGACCCCTACACATTAAACCTGTTGTGACTCTTGAGACATCTCATCCTAAATCCATGGACAGTAGTATTGAGTCGGCACCTTGGCAGCTGTATGAGCCTCCACTATGGTGGGAAGTCTTTCCACAAGATTTGGAGGTTTCTGTGAGAATTTGTGCCCGTTCATCCACAAGAACATTTGTAAGGTCAGATAGTGATGATGATAATGATGGAGAAGAGGCCAGGCTCACAATCTCTATTCTAGTTCATCCTAAAAGTGCAAGATGGGGTTGAAGTCCGAGCTCTGTGCGGTCGGCAGCTACGTTTTGACAGCTGACTGCCCTTTAATTTCTTATTACTCTATGAACACGGGCAAGGAATGTTCAGTACTGAACGCTGTGGCATGAGCAATGAAAGATTATGTCGTGATGATTACCAGTGCCAGCATCAGGAAGTATTTTGTTGGCGGTGTTAGCACGCAATACGCTCCCGTCGCACAAAAGTGCACAGAAGAAGACAGCAGTGGAAGAACCTGTGTCTCCTGTGATGTATATACCGCAGCCCAGTTCCTCCTTTCATGTCTATAACGCATCCTCAGGTCTCCTGTGATGTATATGTCCCAGCCGCATATCTCCTGTGATGTATAGACCCTAGTCACATGTCTCCTGTGATGTATATACAATAGTCTTGATATCTCCTTTGTGATGTATACAGCAGTCTCAGTGTCTACTATGTGATGTATACAGCAGTCTAGGTGTCTCCTATGTGATGTATACAGTAAGTCTCTGTCTCCTGCATGATTTATGTAGCAGTATTCTTGTCTCTTATGTCATGTATTTACAGCAGTCTTGTTGTATCCTATGTGATATATATTCTGCAGTCTCAGTGTCTCCTATTTGATTTACATACAGCAGTCTCAGACTCCCTTATGCGATGTATATACAGCATTCTCGGTGTCGACTATGTGATGTACATATGGCAGTCTCAGTGTCTACTATGTGTGTTACATACAACAGTCTCTCTGTTTCCTATGTGATGTATACACAGCAGTCTCGGTGTCTCCTATGTGATGTATACACAGCTGCCTCGGTGTCCCCTATGTGAAATACAGCAATCTCGGTGTTTCCTATGTAATGTATATGCAGCAGTCTCAATGTCTCCTATTTGATTTATATACAGCAGTCTTGGTATCTCCTATGTGATGTGTACAGTAGTCTCAGTGTCTCCTATGTTATTTATACAGCAGTCTCAATGTCTCCTATGTGATCTATATACAGGAGTCTGAGTATCTCCTATGTGATGTATACAGCAGTCTCAATGTACCTATGTGATGTATACAGCGGTCTCGGTGTCTCCTATGTGATCTATACACAGCAGTCTCAGCATCCCATATGTGAAGTATATACAGCAGCCTCAATGTATCTTATGTGATGTATATACAGCAACCTTTATGTCTCTTATATGATATATACAGCAGTCTCACTGTCTCCTATGTGATGTATACAGCAGTCTCAATGTCTCCTATGTCATGTATACAGTAGTTTCGGTGTCTCCTATGTGATGTACACAACAGTCTCGGTGTCTCCTATGTGATGTATATACAGCAGCCTCAATGTATTTTATGTGATATTTACAGTAGTCTCAGTGTCTCCTGAGTGATTTATACAGCAGTCTCTGTATCTCCTATGTGATGTACACAGCAGTCTCATTGTCTCTTGTGTGATGTATACAGCAGTATTGGTGTTTCCTGTGTCATGTATACAGCAGTTCCAGGAAAAGGATGTGCACACTGTCACTAGGTTGGTGCAGGCATGAACAAAATAGTCCAAGTATAAGAAAAATCAGCCGCACTCAAATGGTTGAAAGTTCAGCAAACTGTGTAGTTTCTTTATTAACACAAACAATAAACATCACCAAGTGCTTTTTTAGGAGGTAAATGGGTGGCGGACTATTCAATTCGGGTAACGTTTCGACACCAGCGGGTCTTTATCAAAACCTCCGCGATGTACTGTACACCGCACTGAATTGCCGGCTTTTCTCTCTAACACCGCTGCGTATTTCTCGCAAGTCACACTGCTGGTCCGTGTGTAATCCGTATTTTTATACACCAGGGGTGAGGGGCTGGATGTTATACACCGGGGTGAGGTGTCTCCTATGTATACAGCAGTTCCAGTGCCAACTATTTGATGTATATACAGCAGTCTCTGTGCTTCCTATGTGACGTATATACAGCAGAACTCCCACTGCTTAAGTTCTTAAAATGTTACAGGCGTAGTAATGGATTTCCCACTGTAAGAAGGCTTGCAGTGTAATATACATCTGGTTCCGTATGACTACTGCTGCAAGTTCTTTACAAAGCTTATCACAAAGTATTGCATGCGCTCCAGACAGACACAAACCTGGAAAAGCAGTTACAAATAGCAACATCATCAATACCACCTAACCTCAAAGGTCAACCAAAGAGAAGCAGCTCCAGCCGTCACATTAGGGGTGTTAATTAATTGCACATAGCAGGGTCATTTTCAAGTTGGTAAATTTGCACGGTCCCCTCATAGGAATGGTATAAACATCCAAATGGCCTTAGGCAGAAAAAAAGGTTCCCCACTCCTCGTCTACACCAAACTTCCCCCATAGGCCATGTACACTGCACACAGTCATAGGAACAGAAAAGGGCTTTCCCAAACTGTTCCCACAAAGCTGGAAGCTACAATTGTTCAAAATGTCTTGGTATGCTGAAGCTTTATTTCCTTTCATATGAACTAAGGGGGAGAGGCCAACCCCCGAAAAATAACCCCATAACATTAAAACCTTCAAAAAGAACCTGAAGACCCAACTCTTCCGACAAGCCTACAACCTGCAGTGATCCTTAGTTTGCTGAACCGCCGCACGACCAGCTCTACCCTCTCCTAGTGTATCCTCACCCATCCTCTGTAGACGGTGAGCCCTCGCGGGCAGCGTCCTCTCTCCTTCTGTATTTGTGTGTGCCTTGTTTTGATCATGTTTATTGTATTTGTCTATATTTGCCCCTTTCATGTGTAAAGCGCCAGGGAATAAATGGCACTATAAAAATGTATAATAATAATAATAATAATAACATTATTCCTCCTCCATCAAAATTTATAGCTGGCACAATGCAGTAAAGCAGGTAATGTTCTCCTAGCATTGACTAAATCCAGACGCGTCCATCAGTTCCCAGATAGAGAAGTGTCACTGCACAGAGCACGTTTCCCCTTCTCCAGACCCCAGTGGTGGTGGCTTTACAACTCAAAGCCACATTGTGCTTGGTGATGTAAGGCTGCATCCAGCTGCTCGGCCATGACGCTCCCGGTGGGGGTGCAGTGCTTGTGCTGATGTTAATATCAGAGGAGGTCTGGACTCTGCAGATTGGGAGTCAGTAGAGCAGTGTTGACTTTTCTGCCCTCTGCTCCACAGCAGTTGACCCCCCGCTCTGTAACGTTACATGGTCTCCACTTCATGGCTGAGTTGCTGCAGTACCTTCAACTCCTCAATAATATCACTCACAGGTGATGTGAGAAGATTTAGGATGGAAAAAATGTCTTGAATGACTTGTTACATCGGTGGCTCCTATTACAGGAGGTGAGGGGTGGGATGTTATCCACGGGGGGTGAGGGGTGTGATGTTATACACTGGGGTGACGGGCTGGATATTATACACCAGGGGTGAGGGGACAGATGTTATACGCCAGGAGTGAGGGGTGGGATGTTATACGCCAGGGGTGAGGGGTGGGATGTTATACACAGGGGGTGAGGGGTGTGATGTTATACACTGGGGATGACGGGCTGGATATTATACACTAGGAGTGAGGGGACGGATGTTATACACCAGGGGCGAGAGGCTGGATGTTATACACCGGGGTGAGGGGCGAGATGTTATACACCGGGGGTGAGGGGCAGGTTGTTATACACCAGGGATGAGGGGATGGATGTTATACACCAGGGGTGAGGGGTGGGATGTTATACACAGGGGGTGAGGGGTGGGATGTTATATACAGGGGGTGAGGGGTGTGATGTTATACACTGGGGATGACAGGCTGGATATTATACACTAGGAGTGAGGGGACGGATGTTATACACCAGGGGCGAGAGGCTGGATGTTATACACCGGGGTGAGGGGCGAGATGTTATACACCGGGGGTGAGGGGCAGGTTGTTATACACCAGGGATGACGGGATGGATGTTATACACCAGGGGTGAGGGGCGGGATGTTATACACTGGGGGTGAGGGGCTGGATATAATATACCAGGGGTGAGGGGCGGGTTGTTATACACCAGGGATGAGGGGATGGATGTTATACACCAGGGGCGAGGGGCTGGATGTTATACACTGGGGTAAGGGGCTGGATGTTATACACTGGGGGTGAGGGGCTGGATATAATATACCAGGGGTGAGGGGCGGGTTGTTATACACCAGGGATGAGGGGATGGATGTTATACACTGGGGGCGAGGGGCTGGATGTTATACACTGGGGGTAAGGGGCTGGATATAATACACCAGGGGTGAGGCGACAGATGTTATACACCAGGGGTGAGGGGCTGGATGTTATACACCAGGGGTGAGGGGCTGGATATAATACACCAGGGGTGAGGCGACAGATGTTATACACCTGGGGTGAGGGGCTGGATGTTATACACTGGGGGTGAGGGGCTGGATATAATACACCAGGGGTGAGGCGACAGATGTTATACACCAGGGGTGAGGGGCTGGATGTTATACACTGGGGGTGAGGGGCTGGATATAATACACCAGGGGTGAGGCGACAGATGTTGTACACCAGGGGCGAGGGGCTGGATGTTATACACCAGGGGTGAGGGGCTGGATGTTATACACTGGGAATGATGGGACGGATGTTATACATGAATATGAATTCAATAATTAATACGTTTGTCCCAAAACTTATAATGTAGATAGATGTGAGATGATAGAGCTTGGACTGTCATTATGGGGTCGGTAGGAAGTTTCCCATTATAACTGAACGTGGAGGCCATGCTTGTGCAGTGATGTTCTGGTTCACCGGTGAGTAATTAAAAGTCGAGGAAGTAACTAGTTCTGGTTCAGAGCCTGAGCCCCAGCAACGGGCTGGGAAAATAAAATGACACGGATTTAATGAATTGTAAGTCCCAGGCCGAGGATAAAGGTGATGGAGCTACTCCCCTGCTCCCAGGCCTATTCCACATTGTTCTCATCCTTCGCGTGTCTGGGTGTGTGCAGCTGCCTGCTGTATCTGTGCCTCGGGGAGGTGGCGGGTCCCACCTAACAAGCACATGGCATGTACGTCGTTCAGCTTCAAAGATGATTTATGGCGTCTTCTACATATTTGTTTTCATATTATTACAGCCAGGCATCCAATACATGCCCTGAGGTTTTGTACCAATGTTCCTCTTCTATTATTTATCTATTTCACTTCTTCCTTCCGTGGTCTCCGGACTCGTCTGGATGGATTCCAGTCACATCACCATTTACGAGCGCTTCCGTCCACAGTGTGACATGGAGGTATAAGGCTGCGGGGTTGGAGTAATATATGAAGCCATACAGTTATAGAGCGGCACTAATGCTGATAAAGAAATCAATATGCAAGGGTTCATTTGTATTTGGATGGCACCTATTGTCTGTAGAGTTTTACCGAATTGTTGTTTTTGCTGTGGGTTGTGTCATGATCCCAATGGCAGGGGATCACTAAAGGACAAGCACAGATACAAACAAGCTCTAGGGCGATGGAACCTGAGCTGACCGCGACCCTGAACCTAACACACAAATAAAAGTAGCCGGGGAACGTGCCTACGATGATCCTAGACGTCTCGCTCCGGCCGAAGATCTAACTTCCCCTATTAGAAGAAACACAGACCTCTCTTGCCTCCAGAGAAATCCCCCACAGAAATAGCAGCCCCCCACATATAACGACGGTGAAATGAGAGGAAAGCACATACGCAGTATGAAAACAGTTTCAGCAAAATGAGGCCCGCTAAAGCTAGATAGCAGAGGATACAAAAGTGAACTGCGCGGTCAGCGAAAAACCCTTCAAAAAACCATCCTGAAATTACTTGAACTCATGTGCCAACTCATGGTACATGAGGAGCAATTTCAGCCCACTAGAGCAACCAGCAGCAAGGATCACATATCTGCAGGCTGGACTAAAAACCAAATAAAGCAAAACACCAAAACAGGAAAATCCAAACTTAGCTTGACCAGAAGGTTCTAGGAGCAGGGAGCAGAGGTAACAAGACACACTGGATACATTGATAACCGGCGAGGAAATGCCAGCAAAGCCAGGTTAAATAGGAAACTCCCATATGCTGATGGAACAGGTGGAACCCAGAAACCCAGGAAAGACAAGTCACCCAGTACCATCAGTAACCACCAGAGGGAGCCCAAAAACAGAACTCACAACAGTACCCCCCCTTGAGGAGGGGTCACCGAACCCTCACGAGAACCACCAGGGCGACCAGGATGAGCCCTATGAAAAGCGCGAACCAAATCATCAGCATGAACATCCGAGGCAACCACCCAAGAATTATCCTCCTGACCATAACCCTTCCACTTGACCAAATACTGGAGTTTCCGTCTGGAAACACGAGAATCCAAGATCTTCTCCACAACATACTCCAATTCTCCCTCCACCAGCACTGGAGCAGGAGGCTCAAGAGAAGGAACAACAGGTACCTCATACTTCCGCAACAACGACCGATGAAACACATTATGAATAGCAAACGATGCCGGGAGATCCAAACGAAACGACACAGGGTTAAGAATTTCCAAGATCCTATAGGGACCGATGAACCGAGGCTTGAACTTAGGAGAAGAGACCTTCATAGGAACAAAACGAGAAGACAACCACACCAAGTCACCAACAAGAAGTCGAGGACCCACGCGGCGACGGCGATTAGCAAACTGCTGAGCCTTCTCCTGGGACAACTTCAAATTGTCCACCACATGACTCCAAATCCGATGCAACCTATCCACCACCATGTCCACTCCAGGACAATCAGAAGGTTCCACCTGACCAGAGGAAAAACGAGGATGAAACCCCGAATTACAAAAGAAAGGAGAAACCAAGGTAGCAGAACTAGCCCGATTATTAAGCGCAAACTCGGCCAGCGGCAAAAAGGTAACCCAGTCATCCTGATCAGCAGAAACAAAACACCTTAAATAAGTTTCCAAGGTCTGATTAGTTCGTTCAGTCTGGCCATTCGTCTGAGGATGGAATGCAGACGAAAAGGACAAATCAATGCCCATCTTAGCACAGAACGTCCGCCAAAATCTAGACACAAACTGGGATCCCCTGTCAGAAACGATGTTCTCAGGAATCCCATGCAAACGAACCACATTCTGAAAAAACAGAGGGACCAACTCAGAGGAGGAAGGCAACTTAGGCAAGGGTACCAGATGAACCATTTTAGAAAAGCGATCACACACAACCCAGATGACGGACATTTTTTGAGAGACAGGGAGATCCGAAATAAAGTCCATGGAAATGTGCGTCCAAGGCCTCTTCGGGATAGGCAAAGGTGACAACAATCCACTGGCCCGAGAACAGCAAGGCTTAGCCCGAGCACAAACCTCACAAGACTGCACAAAAGAACGCACATCCCTCGACAAGGAAGGCCACCAAAAAGACCTGGCCGCCAAGTCTCTAGTACCAAATATTCCAGGATGACCTGCCAACGCAGAAGAATGGACCTCGGAGATGACTCTACTGGTCCAATTATCCGGAACAAACAGTCTCTCAGGCGGACAACGATCAGGTTTAGCCGCCTGAAACTCCTGCAAAGCACGTCGCAAGTCTGGGAATACGGCCGACAAAATCACCCCATCCCTAAGGATACCAGTGGGCTCAGAATTTCCAGGGGAGTCAGGCACAAAACTCCTAGAAAGAGCATCCGCCTTCACATTCTTTGAACCTGGCAGGTATGAAACCACAAAATTGAAACGAGAGAAAAACAGTGACCAACGAGCCTGTCTAGGATTCAGACGCCTGGCAGACTCAAGGTAAATCAAATTTTTGTGATCAGTCAAGACCACCACACGATGTCTAGCACCCTCTAGCCAATGACGCCACTCCTCAAATGCCCACTTCATGGCCAAAAGTTCCCGATTACCAACATCATAATTCCGCTCAGCCGGCGAAAACTTTCTAGAAAAAAACGCGCATGGCTTCATCACTGAGCCATCGGAGCTTCTCTGTGACAAAACCGCCCCTGCTCCAATCTCGGAAGCATCAACCTCAACCTGAAAAGGGAGCGAAACATCTGGCTGACGCAACACAGGAGCAGAAGAAAACCGGCGCTTAAGTTCCTGAAAGGCCTCCACAGCCGCAGGAGACCAATTAGCAACATCAGCACCCTTCTTAGTCAAATCCGTCAAAGGCTTAACAACACTAGAAAAATTAGTTATAAAACGACGATAGAAATTAGCAAAGCCCAAGAACTTCTGTAGACTCTTAAGAGATGTAGGCTGCGTCCAGTCACAAATAGCCTGAACCTTGACGGGATCCATCTCAATAGTAGAAGGGGAAAAAATATACCCCAAGAAAGAAATCTTCTGGACTCCAAAGAGACACTTTGAGCCTTTTACAAACAAGGAATTGGCCCGCAGGACCTGAAACACCTTCCTGACCTGCTGAACATGAGACTCCCAGTCATCAGAAAAAACCAAAATATCATCCAAATACACAATCATAAATTTATCCAGATATTCACGGAAAATATCGTGCATAAAGGACTGGAAGACTGAAGGAGCATTAGAAAGTCCAAAAGGCATTACCAAATACTCAAAATGGCACTCAGGCGTATTAAATGCGGTTTTCCACTCATCACCTTGCTTTATTCGTATAAGATTATACGCACCCCGAAGATCAATCTTAGTGAACCATTTAGCCCCCTTAATGCGAGCAAACAAATCAGTCAACAATGGCAAAGGATACTGATATTTTACGGTAATCTTATTTAAAAGACGATAATCTATACAAGGCCTCAAGGAACCATCTTTTTTGGCCACGAAAAAAAAACCTGCTCCCAAAGGGGACAAAGATGGACGGATATGTCCCTTTTCCAAGGACTCCTTAACATAATCCCGCAGAGCAGTATGCTCTGGCACTGACAGATTGAACAAACGACCTTTAGGAAATTTACTGCCTGGAATTAAATTTATAGCACAATCGCAATCCCTGTGAGGAGGAAGCGAACTGAGCTTAGGCTCCTCAAAAACATCCCGATAGTCAGACAAAAACACAGGAATCTCAGAAGGAGTAGATGAAGCGATAGAAATCGGAGGTGCATCATCATGAACCCCCTGACAACCCCAGCTTAACACAGACATTGATTTCCAGTCAAGGACTGGATTATGAGTTTGTAACCATGGCAGACCAAGTACTAGAACATCATGCAAATTATACAGTACCAGGAAGCGAATCACCTCCTGATGAACGGGAGTCATACGCATGGTCACTTGTGTCCAGTACTGAGGTTTATTCATAGCCAAAGGTGTAGAGTCAATTCCCTTCAAAGGAATAGGGACTTCCAGAGGCTCCAGACTAAACCCACAGCGATTGGCAAATGACCAATCCATAAGACTCAGGGCAGCGCCTGAATCCACATAGGCATCGACGGAAATGGATGATAATGAACAAATCAGAGTCACAGACAGAATGAACTTAGACTGTAAAGTACTAATGGCAACAGACTTATCAACCTTTTTTGTGCGTTTAGAGCATGCTGATATAACATGAGCTGAATCACCACAATAAAAGCACAACCCTTTTTTCCGCCTATACTTTTGCCGTTCACTTCTGGACTGAATTCTATCACATTGCATTATCTCAGGTGACGGTTCAGACGACACCGCCAAATGATGCACAGGTTTGCGCTCCCGTAAACGCCGATCAATCTGAACAGCCATAGTCATAGACTCATTCAGACCAGCAGGCGCAGGGAACCCCACCATAACATCTTTAATGGCCTCAGAAAGGCCATCTCTAAACTTTGCAGCCAGAGCGCACTCATTCCACTGAGTAAGTACCGACCACTTCCGAAATTTTTGACAATAAATTTCTGCTTCATCTTGCCCCTGAGAGAGGGCCAACAAAGCTTTTTCAGCCTGAATCTCTTGGTTAGGTTCCTCATAGAGCAAACCCAATGCCAGAAAAAACGCATCCGCATTAAGCAACGCAGGGTCCCCTGGTGCCAATGCAAATGCCCAATCCTGAGGGTCACCCCGCAGGAAAGATATAATTATCTTGACTTGCTGAGCAGGGTCTCCAGAGGAGCGAGATTTCAAAGAAAGAAACAACTTGCAATTGCTCCTAAAATTCAGAAAACGAGATCTATCTCCAGAAAAAAACTCTGGGACAGGAATTCTAGGTTCAGACATAGGAGCATGTACAACAAAATCCTGTATATTTTGAACCTTAGTGGCAAGATTATTCAGGCTGGAAGCCAAACTCTGGACGTCCATGATAAACAGCTGGGATCAGAGCCATTCAAAGATTAAGAGGAGGAGGAAGTAGCCACGCTGCAATAAGGCTAGGCAGCAAACTCTGAGGGAAAGAGAAAAAAAAAAAAAACTTCCTCAGACTACTTATCCTCCTACTTCAGCCAATACAATTAACACTTTGTGGGCCGGTTATACTGTCATGATCCCAATGGCAGGGGATCACTAAAGGACAAGCACAGATACAAACAAGCTCTAGGGCGATGGAACCTGAGCTGACCGCGACCCTGAACCTAACACACAAATAAAAGTAGCCGGGGAACGTGCCTACGATGATCCTAGACGTCTCGCTCCAGCCGAAGATCTAACTTCCCCTATTAGAAGAAACACAGACCTCTCTTGCCTCCAGAGAAATCCCCCACAGAAATAGCAGCCCCCCACATATAATGACGGTGAAATGAGAGGAAAGCACATACGCAGTATGAAAACAGTTTCAGCAAAATGAGGCCCGCTAAAGCTAGATAGCAGAGGATACAAAAGTGAACTGCGCGGTCAGCGAAAAACCCTTCAAAAAACCATCCTGAAATTACTTGAACTCATGTGCCAACTCATAGTACATGAGGAGCAATTTCAGCCCACTAGAGCAACCAGCAGCAAGGATCACATATCTGCAGGCTGGACTAAAAACCAAATAAAGCAAAACACCAAAACAGGAAAATCCAAACTTAGCTTGACCAGAAGGTTCTAGGAGCAGGGAGCAGAGGTAACAAGACACACTGGATACATTGATAACCGGCGAGGAAATGCCAGCAAAGCCAGGTTAAATAGGAAACTCCCATATGCTGATGGAACAGGTGGAACCCAGAAACCCAGGAAAGACAAGTCACCCAGTACCATCAGTAACCACCAGAGGGAGCCCAAAAACAGAACTCACAACAGGGTTGACTTTTTCATACTATGTTATGTTTCATAAACTTACATAACGCAAAGTCATCCCCTACGGCCATACGTGCCAACAGACCAACAAACTGAGCCATAGAACAGACAGGGCTTACGCAAATCGCACCCCAAAGTAGGCATTCCTGGACATTTGGGGGCTCTCCGGAGCAAAAGTGATAACGTGATAAGATGGGAATAACCCTTTAAATCATGTATGCCTTTAAAGGGGTTGTCCAGCCTTGGGGTAAAAGTCTACAGTCATACAGAGTGAATCCTCACAGCGTGCACTCTTTGTACTGTCAGGACTCTCCAGTGCTGGCGCTGAGAACGGGCAATCATGTGACTACAAGTATGTCATCTGCATACTCCTGGCCACATTCCGACTAGACATGTCCGATCTCACTCAATACACTTGCATTGATGTCGTGCACGTCTAGTCTGCATGTATACAAAGAGTATAGTTGCGGTCACGCCCTGGCCGCTCATGCAGCCAGAGATTCCTAACAGCACGTCGTTAGGATTCACAAGTCTGCAGTCACATAGAGCAACTTGTACTCTAAGGTCGGAAAACCCCTTTAAATTAGGCCCCCATAGTCAATTGATAAAAATTGGCCGAACTGGCAAATTTCAGCAGTGCCCCACCACTAAGGCTGTCCATAGGCACAAGCCCACTTGCCTACAGGTAAAACCCACCTTCTTCTGCTCTTACTCGTGAACACACCTGAGTATATACGATACAATATTACAATATTACACCTATTAGAAATAATCAGGTCCTAGATATTGTCTGCATTTGGCGTCAAGTAAATCTCCTCTGCCCTCCGGCAGCAGTTGTGCTATTAACATGTAATAATAATTTAGTATTCATGCGTTTATTGCTGTTTCAGTCTCCTGTTTTGCTTCACACTATATTTTGACTACAAATAATATTGTAATGGCCGCTGCTGAAAAACTAAAGCAAAATCTAAATTTTAGCCTCTCTCCCATTGCCCATGGCAGTAACAATTTGAAGGTACAGCGCCCTCTGCTGGACCAGATCATCACGACTATAAATATTTACAAGATTCTTTTTTCTTATACAGATAATCGGAGAACACAACAAAGTGACCGTATGACAGCAACACAATGTGAACAAATCTGACCCAAATTACCACCTATTTCTATGTGCTAGAAGCTACAGTACGTATATGACGGGAACAAAACAGTAAAACAAAGTATTTGACCTATTTCACTTTTTAATGCAGAATTTACTGGTGAAATGATGTTAAAAGTAATATTTCATACAATTGAATCCAGTGTAAATAGAGTGACCAAACTCCGATGACGCTGATGAAACTCAGTACAAAAAAATGAGGCCAAACTATTATTGCAAAGCTCTTTTAAAGGGGTTGTCCACTACTGGGGTAACCCACTTCTCATTCCCTACATAAAGCCTATACTCACCTCCCGTGCTAGCGCCATTCCAATGGTGTTGACACTCACGGTCCCGAGCCTCTCGTGCGCTTGTACGACACATGACCCCGGCGCCCAATCAGATCTGGTGTCACTGTCTCCGCCTTCGGGCATATTGAACAGGAAGAGGAAGTCCGGGCTACGGCTGATCTCACTTCCTCTTCATGTTCTACTCGACAGAAGGCGGGGACAGTGACGGCAGTGCTGATTGGGCGCCCGTGTCACAGGCTTTTTTATTTTATCGGGGCCAAGCGTGGGGTATGAGAAGGGGTTGTCCTGGTAGTGGACAACCCCTTTAAACTACTAAGGATCTACAGGTCATGAGTTACTATTTCTCATGCTTCGTAGGGGGGGCGACTTATGAAAGGTTCTGGGTATACTGCTCTACGTGGCTTTAACAGTGTTCAGAAACCTAATTTAGCATTGAAAGAGCGGAATTTGCCTCTGGGGCAATATTTGTGGATTCCGTGTCGGCGTTGTACAGGAAAGTGTCTGATGAAGGCTTTGAAATGAATGCCCACACACGTGCCAGTCACAGTGGGTCAGAATGTGATGAAAAGCACAAAAAAAAACAACTGAAACTGTCGTAAAGTGGCCGTTTGTTTAAATAACTTTGATTTCAGCAGCTCGGGGTGTAATAACGATCCAGAATTGAGCGTTTGTTCTCCCCGGTATGTAAAGTAACACGGTAATATTCAATGAATAACTATGGATTAACACAGAAATCACAGGCTGTCACATCAGGACGGAGCCCGCCTGATAAATGATGTTATTTGGACATTATGTCGCCATTTTCTACAGCCTGCTGACAGTCATCGTCCTACCGCGTCACACATCTAATATATAATTGCCTAGAATACTACTTCCTGCAATTTGTGCTAACTTCCGTGGCTTTGTCCGGAGCTAATGTCCGGAGCTAATGTCCGGAGATTAATTGCCTAGAATACTACTTCCTGCAATTTGTGCCAACTTCCGTGGCTTTGTCCGGAGCTAATGTCCGGAGCTAATGTCCGGAGCTAATGTGCGGAGCTAATGTCCGGAGCTAATGTCCGGAGCTAATGTCCGGAGCTAATGTCCGGAGATAATGTCCGGAGATAAGTGACGTCAACAGTGTCCAGTGTCTGATTGGTTGCCGCCTGCTGCGAGCGACCAATCAGAAACGTGCCGTACTGTGACACACTCCGCCCCCCATTTTGGTGTGATTTTTGAATTTTTACCTCACAGCAAGTTTCTACTGCGTGGAGGCGGGCCCAGTGACGTTGCTCTTCAAGCTCCTGACGAATTTCGTCAAAAAAATGATAATACCATTTACCAAAACTATATATATTTAGTTGTGAAGTGGTTCAGTGACATTTTCACACCAATTTTGAACTTTTGTTTGGTGTTTTCTCCATATACTGCCTATTATTTTTGTTCTTTCTTACTATTATTTATTAATTGTATTATTCTTACATTTGAATAAATAAAGTATATATGGATTCTAGACTCCCGATTCTTTAGAATCGGGCTGCCATCTAGTTTAACATAATGTTGTAGAAATTGGTCACAAATAGTCACAAATCACGGATCGCACAGGATAGCTCCGGATGAATGGGCATGCAATTAAAGCGCAGGGATAGTGTATTTTTATATCTTAAAAGTAATCTGTCACCAGGTTTTTGCTATGTAATCTCAGGACATCATTATGTAGGGGCAGAGACTCCGATTACAACAATGTATCACTTACTGGGCTGCTTGCTGTAGTTTTGATAAAATCCCTGTTTTCTCTGCTGCAGATCTAGCAGTTCTCGGAATGCTGAGCCCTGTATGACCCAGCGCCCACACCACTGATTGGCAGCTTCCTGTGAACACTGAGTAAGCAGGAAGTTGCCAATCGGTGGTGGTGGCGAGGTTACACAGAGCAGGAGGACTAGTTAGTAGGAGACAACTAGTCCTGCAGTGATAATCTCCTGCTGATAAAACGCTGATTTTATTGAAAATACAAGCAGCCTAGTAAGTGACACATTGCTGGAATCAGTGACTCTGTCCCAGCATGGTGCTGCTTTCAAATTACATAGAAAAACCTGCTGACATATTCCCTTTAAAAATGATTAATCTGGTATGTCTTTTTTTTCAGTAAATCCTTTGATTCCCTGTGAAATAACAATTCTAGAGCATCCTTACCTAAAACTGTGGCGTTATTGTTCATTTCTTATTCCTGAAAATGTATAATACATTGATAACTCTTTCTCAATGGAAGAGGAATTGTTGCTAAAATTATAATCTTTTAAAACAGTATCTTATGATCCCCTTTGTGGTGGCTGTGTACTGACAGAATTTTTATATTTTCAATGGTTTCTGTAATTTCAGACAACTTGATCTCGTTTGATTGATAAGGTGATAAATAGACAATCTGCAAATCAATTTATTTAAAAATTAAGTCGTCCTACCCCCAGATCATCACCCCAAGGTGACAGCCACTAGGCGGTCTCATCTGTTTAATTTGCTGTGCACTGCCTGTTGTTAAGTATAATCCGTCACTCAGCAGAGATGGGTTATAAGAAGTGGCTTGCAGATTGTCTCCATTGCTGGCAAAATGCTAGAGAAGATTAACAGTCCAATCAAAAAGGTTTAGTTGGCAAGTTACAGAGCAAGAGAGTTTGGACTATGCTTAGACATATTACACTCGTATGTGCACCATATGAAGTTTTAAAGGAGGTATCCGGGACTTTACAAAAAAACAAAAAATGTATCTAAGCATTAACAGGCAGGCAAATGGAACTTACCTGCTTGTTGTGCCCAGCGCCGTTGTTCCCTGGTACAGAGTGGTCAGAGACCGCTCCTGCCGTGGATTCAGAGGCCTCTGCTGATGCCACGTATACAGAGCAGAGGCTTCTTCCATGCTAAGCTCTGTCAATGGGGCGGGATTTGCAAGGTCATTTTGATTGACAGCCAGATGCCCGCTGCCGAACTGGTGGAGCCGGATGTCAGTCTGTCAGTCAGTCTGACCTCGGACGTCCTGCTCTATCGCATTAGCAGAGGCAGCTGAATCTCCGGCAGGAGCGGTCTGTGCCAGGGAAGAACGGCGCCATGCACAACAGGCAGGTAAGTTGCAATTACCCGCCTATTAGTGCTTAGATACATTTTTGTTTTGTAAATTCCTGGATACACACTTTCAATTGTTGATGACACACATTTCAAAATTTGCTTCAATCCAATTATCATCTAATATTGTAAAATAATCCTTTACCTAATGACCTCTCCTTTGTCTGATTTGTTGACCTGACAACCGGCAGGCTGGCTCTCGTCCGGCTGCCTCTGATGAAGGACCCTGTTGATTCTCCTTCAAACATGGCTTCTCCGGAATCAGCGGACACCTCTGAGAGATCCTCCGACGGTTCTCCCAGGCTTGGCTGTGGACTTGACGAGAGCTTTGGACTTTTTGTCTATAAAAAAAAAAAACACAATAATTAATTAACATTTTTATATAAATATTATGCATTTAGTAATACTTAATTATTCATTTAAAGGGAATCTGTCAGCAGAATTTGACTCCCCAAACTATTTATCTGCACATCTAGTTCCTTCAAAGTCAAGTCCAGCAATATATTTACATGGCCAATCCACTCCTCCATTACTGAGAAATCAATGTTTAAATTAAAATGCAAAAGGTTGCTAAAGGGCTATGGTAGATCTGAAGCCTCCGCCACTCCAGCTCTATTCCCCACCCAGCGGCGCCTTTTCCTCCTTGACCGACAGCCTCTATGCTGGGTGACTTTTAGGTAAAGGACTCGTCAGACAAGTAGAAGGATGTAGAGCTGGGCGGTCAATAGAGCTGGAGTGACAGAGGCTTTATATCTACCAGTAGTTCTTTAGATTTACTTGCATATCAATTCAAACGCTGATTTCTCCAAAATGGAGGAATGGACCAGCCATGTAAATGTATTGCTGGACTTTTCTTTGAAAAAACTACAGGTTTGGGGGTTGAAATCCTGCTGACGAATTCCTTTACGTTTTATAATCAAATGACCATTGCACATTACAGTTTTCAATCAGGAAAGCCAAATACTTATGAGTCATCTGTATATTATTTTCAGCACATATGTTATACTTTACACAACAGCTCTCAGCTGTTTATTTTACATAGATTTATCTGTTTTCGTAAGCTAAAGGTTTAAGGCAGTGGCGTAGCTAAAGGTTTAAGGCAGTGGCGTGGCTAAAGGGGTGATGGAGGTTTAGGTATTCCCAGACACTGGTGTCACAAGGATACCATGACAGAGAGAGGCCAGAACATCGGCTGAACTCCTGCACGAAGTAGAACTACTTTACCATCCTATTAAACAGTGCAGGTTTTCCTTGCTCTGTCACTGCAAGGGTTAATCAGTTCAGTTGATCTGTTGGAGCTCTCCATCCTGAATTGTCTCAGCTGTTCAGTGTTGGCCACTCCCCTCTGGTATACATGCTCACCACTGGCACTTGGGAGTTGCCAGTGATAGTTCTTCTACTCCCTGGTTTGTTGTTGAAGGAGAAGTTCAGTGTCTGAAGTAGATGGTTGAAAAGTTTTTCATGAGATTGCTGCATGGAGTTGGTTTGCGTGTTTATCCTTATCCTCTCATATTTGGTTTGTGCCTCTTATTCATCCCGTTTCCCACTCTGCTGTTTTGTGAGTGTATTTGTATGAATGTAGTTTTCTTTCATCCCTGTCTGTCTTCCCTTGTCTGTCTGGTTATTGTTTTCCAATAGACTTCGGCCTCACACCTCCCTGAGTGGGGGAGGGAAGAGATGAGGGTTAACCCCTTCCCGACCCATGACGCCACGTAGGCGTCATGAAAGTCGGTGCCAATCCAACCCATGACGCCTATGTGGCGTCATGGAAAGATCGCATCCCTGCAGGCCGGGTGAAAGGGTTAACTCCCATTTCACCCGATCTGCAGGGACAGGGGGAGTGGTAGTTTAGCCCGGGGGGGTGGCTTCACCCCCTCGTGGCTACGATCGCTCTGAGTGGCTGTTGAAAGTGAAACTGCCAATCAGAGCGATTTGTAATATTTCACCCATTATAACGGGTGAAATATTACAATCCAGCCATGGCCGATGCTGCAATATCATCGGCCATGGCTGGAAATACTAGTGTGCCCCCACCCCACCGATCGCCCCCCCAGCCCCTCGATCTGGCCGGTACACTGCTCCGGCTCCCCTCCGTCCAGTGCTCCGCCCCCCCCGTGCTCTTGTCCGCTCCCCCCGTGCTCCAATCACCCCCCCGTGCTCCAATCACCCCCCCTGCACTCCGATCCACCCCCCCGTGCTCCGTTCCACCCCCCCGTGCTCCGTTCCAGCCCCCCCGTGCTCTGTTCCAGCCCCCCCGTGCTCCGTTCCACGCCTGTCGTGCTCCGATTCCCCCCCCCGTGCTCCGATCCCCCCCCCGTGGTCCCCCCCCACCCCATCATACTTACCGATCCTGCCGGGGTCCCGTCCGTCTTCTCCCTGGGCGCCGCCATCTTCCAAAATGGCGGGCGCATGCGCAGTACGCCCGCCGAATCTGCCGGCCGGCAGATTCGTTCCAAAGTGCATTTTGATCACTGAGATAGATTATATCTCAGAGATCAAAATAAAAAAAATAATAAATGACCCCCCCTTTGTCACCCCCATAGGTAGGGCCAATAAAAAAATAAAGAAATTTTTTTTTCCACTAATGTTAGAATAGGGTTAGGGTTAGGGGTAGGGTTAGGGTTAGGGTTAGGGGTAGGGTTAGGGGTAGGGTTAGGGGTAGGGTTAGGGTTAGGGTTAGGGGTAGGGTTAGGGGTAGGGGTAGGGTTAGGGGTAGGGTTAGGGTTAGGGTTAGGGGTAGGGTTAGGGCTAGGGTTAGGGGTAGGGTTAGGGCTAGGGTTAGGGCTAGGGTTAGGGTTTCGGTATGTGCACACGTATTCTGGTCCTCTGCGGATTTTTCCGCTGCGGATTTGATAAATCCGCAGTGCTAAACCGCTGCGGATTTACCGCGTTTTTTCTGCACATTTCACTGCGGTTTTACAATTGCGATTTTCTATTGGAGCAGTTGTAAAACCGCTGCGGAATCCGCACAAAGAAGTGACATGCTGCGGAATGTAAATCGCTGCGTTTCCGTGCAGTTTTTCCGCAGCATGTGTGCAGCGATTTTTGTTTCCCGTAGGTTTACATTGAACTGTAAGCTCATGGGAAACTGTTGCTTTTCCGCAGCATGTGCACATACCTTTAAAATTAGGCTATGTGCACACGGTGCGGATTTGGCTGCGGATTGGCCGCTGCGGATTCGCAGCAGTGTTCCATCAGGTGTACAGTACCATGTAAACATATGAAAAACCAAATCCGCTGTGCCCATGGTGCGGAAAATACCGTGCGGAAACGCTGCGTTGTATTTTCCGCAGCATGTCAATTCTTTGTGCGGATTCCACAGCGTTTTACACCTGTTCCTCAATAGGAATCCGCAGGTGAAATCCGCACAAAAAACACTGGAAATCCGCGGAA
Source organism: Ranitomeya imitator (assembly GCF_032444005.1). Classification (NCBI taxonomy): domain Eukaryota; kingdom Metazoa; phylum Chordata; class Amphibia; order Anura; family Dendrobatidae; genus Ranitomeya; species Ranitomeya imitator. Next base: position 44,478,846 of record NC_091287.1, on the reverse strand, counting down.
AATCCGCAGGTAAAACGCAGTGCCTTTTACCCGCGGATTTTTCAAAAATGGTGCGGAAATATCTCACACGAATCCGCAACGTGGGCACATAGCCTTAGGGTTAGGGTTGGAATTAGGGTTGTGGTTAGGGTTATGGCTGCAGTTGGGATTAGAGTTAGGGGTGTGGGGGGGTTAGTGTTGGAGGTAGAATTGAGGGGTTACCACTGTTTAGGCACATCAGGGGTCTCCAAACGCAACATGGCGCCACCATTGATTCCAGCCAATCTCGTATTCAAAAAGTCAAATGGTGCTCCCTCACTTCCGAGCCCTGACGTGTGCCCAAACAGTGGTTTACCCCCACATGTGGGGTACCAGCATACTCAGGATAAACTGCGCAACAATTACTGGGGTCCAATTTCTCCTGTTACCCCTGTGAATCTAAAAAAATGCTTGCTAAAACAAAATTTTTGAGGAAAGAAAAATGATTTTTTATTTTCACGGCTCTGCGTTGTAAACGTCTGTGAAGCACGTGGGGGTTCAAAGTGCTCACCACATATCTAGATAAGTTCCTTGGGGGGTCTAGTTTCTAAAATGGGGTCACTTGTGGGGGGTTTCTACTGTTTAGGCACACCAGGGTCTCTGCAAACGCAATGTGACGCCCGCAGACCATTCCATCAAAGTCTGCATTTCAAAAGTCACTACTTCCCTTCTGAGCCCCGACGTGTGCCCAAACAGTGGTTTACCCCCACACATGGGGTATCAGCGTACTCAGGAGAAACTGGACAACAACTTTTGGGGTCCAATTTCTCCTGTAACCCTTGGGAAAATAAAAAATTCTGGGCTAAATAATTATGTTTGAGGAAAGAAAACGTATTTATTATTTTCACGGCTCTGCATTATAAACTTCTATGAAGCACTTGGGGGTTCAAAGTGCTCACCACACATCTAGATAAGTTCTGTTCGGGGTCTAGTTTCCAAAATGGGGTCACTTGTGGGGGGTTTCTACTGTTAAGCCACATCAGGGGCTCTGCAAACACAACGTGACGCCCACAGAGCATTCCATCAAAGTCTGCATTTCAAAACGTCACTACTTCCCTTCTGAGCCCCGACGTGTGCCCAAATAGTGGTTTACCCCCACACATGGGGTATCAGCGTACTCAGGAGAAACTGGACAACAACTTTTGGGGTCCAATTTCTCCTGTAACCCTTGGAAAAATAAAAAATTCTGGGCTAAATAATTATTTTTGAGGAAAGAAAACGTATTTATTATTTTCACGGCTCTGCATTATAAACTTCTATGAAGCACTTGGGGGTTCAAAGTGCTCACCACACATCTAGATAAGGTCCTTTGGGGGTCTAGTTTCCAAAATGGGGTCACTTGTGGGGGGTTTCTACTGTTAAGCCACATCAGGGGCTCTGCAAACGCAACGTGACGCCCACAGAGCATTCCATCAAAGTCTGCATTTCAAAACGTCACTACTTCACTTCCGAGCCCCGGCATGTGCCCAAACACTGATTTACCCCCACGTATCAGCGTACTCAGGAGAAACTGGACAACAACTTTTGGGGTCAAATTTCTCCTGTTACCCTTGGGAAAATAAAAAATTGCAGGCTAAAAGATCATTTTTGAGAAAATAATTTTTTTTTTTTATTTTCATGGCTCTGCGTTATAAACTTCTGTGAAGCACTTGGGGGTTCAAAGTCCTCACCACACATCTAGATTAGTTCCTTTGGGGGTCTAGTTTCCAAAATGGTGTCATTTCTGGGGGATCTCCAATGTTTAGGCACACAGGGGCTCTCCAAACGTGACATGGTGTCCGCTAATGATTGGAGCTAATTTTCCATTTAAAAAGCCAAATGGCGTGCCATCCCTTCCGAGCCCTGCCGTGAGCCCAAACAGTGGTTTACCCCCCACATATGGGGTATCAGCCTACTCAGGACAAACTGGCAACAATATTTGGGGTCCAATTTCTCCTATTATCCTTGGCAAAATAGGAAATTCCAGGCTAAAAAATCATTTTTGAGGAAAGAAAAATTATTTTTTATTTTCATGGCTCTGCATTATAAACTTCTGTGAAGCACCTGGGGGTTTAAAGTGCTCAATATGCATTTAGATAAGTTCCTTGGGGGGTCTAGTTTCCAAAATGGGGTCACTTGTGGGGGAGCTCCAATGTTTAGGCACACAGGGGCTCTCCAAACGCGACATGGTGTCCGCTAACAATTGGACCTAATTTTCCATTCAAAAAGTCAAATGGCGCGCCTTCCCTTCCGAGCCCTGCCGAGTGCCCAAACAGTGGTTTACCCCCACATATGAGGTATCTGCGTACTCGGGAGAAATTGCCCAACAAATTTTAGGATCCATTTTATCCTACTGCCCATGTGAAAATGAAAAAATTGAGGCGAAAAGAATTTTTTTGTGAAAAAAAAGTACTTTTTCATTTTTACAGATCAATTTGTGAAGCACCTGAGGGTTTAAAGTGTTCACTAGGCATCTAAATAAGTTCCTTGGGGGGTCTAGTTTCCAAAATGGGGTCACTTGTGGGGGAGCTCCAATGTTTAGGCACACAGGAGCTATCCAAACGCGACATGGTGTCCGCTAACGATGGAAATAATTTTTCATTCAAAAAGTCAAATGGCGCTCCTTCCCTTCCGAGCCTTACCATGTGCCCAAACAGTGGTTTACCCCCACATGTGAGGTATTGGTGTACTCAGGAGAAATTGCCCAACACATTTTAGGATCCATTTTATCCTGTTGCCCATGTGAAAATGAAAAAATTGAGGCTAAAAGAATTTTTTTGTGAAAAAAAAGTACTTTTTCATTTTTACGGATCAATTTGTGAAGCACCTGGGGGTTCAAAGTGCTCACTATGCATCTAGATAAGTTCCTTGGGGCGTCTTGTTTCCAAAATGGGGTCACTTGTGGGGGAGCTCCAATTTTTAGGCACACGGGGGCTCTCCAAACGTGACATGGTGTCCGCTAAAGAGTGGAGCCAATTTTTGAATCAAAAAGTCAAATGGTGCTCCTTCCCTTCCAAGCCCTGCCGTGTGCCCAAACAGTGGTTTACCCCCACATATGAGGTATCAGCGTACTCAGGACAAATTGGACAACAACTTTCGTGGTTCAGTTTCTACTTTTACCATTGGGAAAATAAAAAAATTGTTGCTAAAAGATAATTTTTGTGACTAAAAAGTTAAATGTTCATTTTTTCCTTCCATGTTGCTTCTGCTGCTGTGAAGCACCTGAAGGGTTAATAAACTTCTTGAATGTGGTTTTGAGTACCTTGAGGGGTGCAGTTTTTAGAATGGTGTCACTTTTGGGTATTTTCAGCCATATAGACCCCTCAAACTGACTTCAAATGTGAGGTGGTCCCTAAAAAAATGGTTTTGTAAATTTCGTTGTAAAAATGAGAAATCGCTGGTCAAATTTTAACCCTTATAACTTCCTAGCAAAAAAAAATTTTGTTTCCAAAATTGTGCTGATGTAAAGTAGACGTGTGGGAAATGTTATTTATTAACTATTTTGTGTCACATACCTCTCTGGTTTAACAGAATAAAAATTCAAAATGTGAAAATTGCGAAATTTTCAAAATTTTCGCCAAATTTCCGTTTTTGTCACAAATAAACGCATAATTTATTGACCTAAATTTACCACTAACATGAAGCCCAATATGTCACGAAAAAACAATCTCAGAACCGCTAGGATCCGTTGAAGCGTTCCTGAGTTATTACCTCATAAAGGGACACTGGTCAGAATTGCAAAAAACGGCAAGGTCTTTAAGGTCAAAATAGGCTGGGTCATGAAGGGGTTAAGCTAGGAGCATAGCAAGGTACGTGACACCGGCGTCTCCATCATCTGTGGTAATCCAGGGGAAAGGGAAAGCCTAGAGTTCCCCTACTTCGAGGGATCGGGTAGGTGACCACAGTCTCTTGTCACTACGTGACACCTGGAGCCTAAGCATGCCACGTGGCCTGTTTGTTACATAACAGAACATTGGTGGGGGTGTCCTGCTACAGATTCTGCACTGGGTGCCCACTTATGGTTGAACACCTACATTTCTAATCAAGAACACAGGAGTTGGAGGAATGGCAGGTGTGTACATATGAGAGAGATTGTCTATGTGGCACTAGTCAGATGTAGTGATGAGCGCGTGTACTCGTTGTCCTGAACATGCTCGGGTGGTCTCCGAGTATTTGTTAGTGTTCAGAGATTTAGTTTTCATCACGGCACCTGAATGATTTACAGCTATTAGCCTGCTTGAATATATGTGGGGATTCCCTAGCAACCAGGCAACCCCCACATGTACTCAGCCTGGCTAATAGCCGTGAGGCTATGCGCACACGTATTTAGGTCCACTGCTGATTTTTCCAGTGGAAAACCACTACGGATTTATGGCGGATTTACCGTGGATTTTCTGCGGTTTTCACTGCGGTTTTACAACTGCGGTTTTCCATAGGGGCAGTTGTAAAACCGCTGCGGAAAAAGCAGAAAGAAGTGACATGCTGCGAAATGTCAACCGCTGCGTTTCCGCGCGTTTTTTTCCGCAGCATGTGCACAGCGTGAACTGTAAACTCATGGGAAACTGCTGCGGCCCCGCAGCTGCGGAAAAGCCGTGGATACACAGCAAAATCCGCATCGTGTGCACATACCCTCAATCATTCAGCTGCTGCGATGAAAACTAAATCTTCAAACACTAACAAATACCTGGAGACCACCCGAGCGTGCTCGGGAAATGAGTACACTCGCTCATCACTAGTCAGATGCTCAATAATCAACATGACCTATTCTGTGGAAAAATGAGATGGGAGTATCTCTTTAAGGGATAAACCGTTACCCTTTTTGCTAGGCATACACACAATATGAACTCGAAATAGAAGCATAACCTGAAGACCTAATACAAAAACTGTGACTGGCTATGTGCGCACAGCGTCTTTAATCTGACGGCTCCGGCACCAGCGGCTTTTTGCTCATAAATCCGGTTCATGAAAAGATCGGCGGCTTCTTTTTCTAAAGTAGCTCTGCTGACATTTTTGGACCCATTTTCACGGTAACTCTGCCACCATTGTCTCTATTGCCTGCCGCCTGGTGACTTTTCCGCTTTTTTTTTTTTAAGAGAGCAGAAGACCCCCAAAAAGAATAAGTATGTCACTTATTTTAAACGCTCTACGGTTTCCGAAGCCTGACGGGGTTAAAAGAAGTATCAAAAGACTGAACATGTACACAGCAATGTCATTTTTACATTGCTGTCCATTATGTCCTTTTTTAGGCCGTTTCGCAGCGCTTCTTCAGGCGGAATCCCCCTGAAAAAGAAGTCATGTGCACAGAGCCACTAGGGTCATAGCTACTATGTGTCAAATCATAATTATACTTGGGAATGAGTGATTTTCACTACTTCCGCACCCCCTAATAGTTATATGTTTGGTCATAATATAAGTAAAAAAAATGAGCTAAAATGAGAGCTTCAGGTCGATCCTGATTGTACGCATATCCTTGTAAGGAGGTGCTGCATCTCGAAATTTCAGGTACAATGAAGAAAAGCCTCTGTGCCAATTACCGTTTTTACTGGAGGATTGATTAACCAGGTGCATTATATTATTAGCGCCATTTGTAAGCTCGGGATTGTAAGAATACGTTATATATTTATTAGTTACATTTTCATTAGCGGAATAAGCCGCCTTCCAACAATTGTCGGCTTCTGTCACCGCCATTAAATTGTAATTATATGACAGGAATAAGTAGCGTGGAGAGCAGACCATCTGGAGGTCATGTCTGTGACATGTTGCTATTACAATATTAGGTATAATCTGGCACCCCGCCGTGAAATCAGTTGGATGCGTTTGCTCGGCAATTAGCAGGAGCTGGCTGCAGTATTTTTAGCAAGCAATATGCTTTCTCCTTCCATTGCACAATATAAAGTGTTTACTAAAAACACCGCGTGCGCTGCGCTCGGCTCCTCACCCCGGCATTACTGATCTGTTGATGACAACCTGATGTTATTGAATTACCACCGTGTTGCACATAGTAGCACTTTACTCTGATTGATCCCGAATGCCGGGCTGACATTTCAACCATCCATTTATTTTATTCTCCCGACGCTTTATGTCCATGGTGTTACGCTATTATGTCATCATGATGGTGGAAATAAATGTGTGGCCTTAAGGGAAAAAGCTTTTGATTCTGATAGCAAACCTTTATAAAAGGTATTTCCAAGAGTACCCCCCCCCCCAAAAAAAAAAAATGGCCGATTTCTTCCAAAAACAGCACCACGCCTGTCCACAGGTAACCTTTATTGCTCCATAGGGCCAGTTTCACACATCCTGATATTTCTAGTACAGTCCTGTTTTTTTTAATTATTTAAAGAAATAATTTTTGACAACCAGCCAAGCTAAAGCAAACAGCTGTGGGTTGGTATACGCAGGCTAGTAAGGGGCCATGTATATTGCTCCCCTCTGAGCCTAAAAATGGCAGCGCGTAGCTGCTCAGAAAAGACACATCTATTAGATGCACCAATTCGCTGGATAAATTATGTAGGTTTTAGATGCGTTTTTGGAGCGTCTTTACCCCATTCGTTTGAATAGGCGGAAAAAACGCTGAAAGAATTAATATGCTGCAGATTTAGGCTGCCGTCACACTGTCAGTATTTGGTCAGTATTTTACATCAGTATTTGTAAGCCAAAACTAGGAGTGGAACAATTAGAGGAAAAGTATAATAGAAACAACATCACCACTTCTGCATTTATCACCCACTCCTGGTTTTGGCTGAGAAATACTGATGTAAAATACTGACCGAATACTGATAGTGTGACGGCAGCCTTAAAACAGCGCTTTGATGGTTCAATTCTGCAAGAATGAAATAAGCAGCATGAGCATGCGTTTTCAGAAATTGTATTCACTTCGCTGGTACTTTAAAACTGCTGTTTTTTTCAGCAGCAAAAAACGCAGTATGTGAACAAGCTCTTAGAGTATGTGCGCACAATGTCTTTTTTTTTTCAGGAGGAAGATCCTGCAGAGTTTTTCTAGAGAAAGATGTTTCAGGAAACATCTGCATTTTTTTTCTTCCTTGAAATGTCTTTTTTGTCTGTTTTCTTTTTAAAATGTAGTTTCCTGGGAATTTTTTGGACATTTTTGACTGTCAGTGGTGTCTTTGAGCGTTTTTCCAGCAATTTTGTGGCACAACTTTTAGGCTGCCTTCACACTATCAGTATTTGGTCAGTATTTTACATCAGTATTTCTCAGCCAAAACCAGGAGTGGAACAATTAGAGGAAAAGTATAATAGAAACATATGCACCACTACTGCATTCATCACCCACTCCTGGTTTTGGCTTACAAATACTGATGTAAAATACTGACCAAATACTGATAGTGTGACGGCAGCCTTACTGGTCTTTCCAGATTATTATTTTTTTTTATTTTGAAGAAACAGCAGTTTTGGAAGCAAAATCACAGGCTAAAAGCTAAAAAAAAAAAAAAAAACTCCCGGACTTCTCTTGAGCCTACTCATTGACCTGTATTGTAAAGTATTGAGCGTCTTCCGGAGTGGAAAACCCCCGAAGAGCCTGAACAATGGATAGCTGACTATTAACAGCTTGATATATTGGAAATCTAACGATGCTCAATGGCTGAACGACATGTGGCTTTTACATACAAAATGCTTATGTTCATTCTTTTTGGGCATTTAGTTGGCACTTTATCAGGTGGTTTTTGGAGCAGGATCTGCCTGAAAAAGAAGTTGTGTGCACATACCCTTAAAGTGAATGGCGCAGTACCAGACTCGACATATGGACTTGTGTGGCGCTGTGGCGCATGCTTTTTTAATTCTGAACAACCCTTTTAATCCAAAGTTCCTGACATATGAGCAGTGAGGTACCCTGAGGATATCGAGGCATCTTCCTGGCATGGCTAGTATGTAACTTGTGCTTGTATGACCCTAGATTATACAGAAACCATTTCCTCTACCGACTATTTCCCCAGCTCATCACCCATCCAGCACTAACTTAGGCGCTGAATTTCCTCTCTAGCTAAGAATTGGGGCACTCAATGGCTATTTTTCAAGCAGATCATTACTTTTCTTAAGGGCTCATTCACATGTCCGATTTCTATGTACAAGGGTTACCTGTGGGTTACCTGTAGCACTCGTACCTGTGGTAGTCTATCGGGCCATTCACATTACATGATTTTTTGTCGACAGAGTGGTCCGCGGAAAATTGCGAAGAGATGCCTGATTTTGACCCAAGAGTCCAATCAAAATCGGCAATGCAAGTCATTGAGTCTGTGAATAAATTGGACCATACTTGGGATGACATCCATATGTGATCTGATTTTCAAGGACTGCTTGAATGGAGAAGGATGGAGAAACTTTTATTTATCTCTCCACGGACAAGAAAAGTGGATGATGACACTCGGACCACACTTGGAAAATCTGATCAAACTACAATCAAACTCCGATCAAACTCCAATCAAACTCCAATCAATCTCCAATCAATCTCCAATCAATCTCCAATCAATCTCCAATCAAACTCCAATCAATCTCCAATCAAACTCCAATCAATCTCCGATCAATCTCCAATCAATCTCCAATCAATCTCCAATCAAACTCCAATCAATCTCCAATCAATCTCCAATCAATCTCCAATCAATCTCTAATCAATCTCTAATCAATCTCCAATCAAACTCCAATCAAACTCCAATCAATCTCCAATCAATCTCCAATCAATCTCCAATCAATCTCCAATCAAACTCCAATCAATCTCCAATCAATCTCCAATCAATCTCTAATCAATCTCCGATCAATCTCCGATCAATCTCCAATCAATCTCCAATCAAACTCCAATCAATCTCCAATCAATCTCCGATCAATCTCCGATCAATCTCCAATCAATCTCCAATCAATCTCTAATCAATCTCTAATCAATCTCCAATCAAACTCCAATCAAACTCCAATCTCTGATCAAACTCTGATCAATCTCCTATCAATCTCCTATCAATCTCCTATCAATCTCCTATCAATCTCCGATCAAAATAATTGGTCCATTTTTTTCATACATGTAAAAATCTGACATACGAACTGCCATGAATTTGCTCAAGTTTATCTAGATTTTGTAAGAACTGTAAGAAAACACTAAGTTATACCTGCCGCTCAGAGATATCTGCCAGGGAGTAAAGAGGTTGTGCAGCGACTTTCATGTCACGCACATCTTATTCTAATTAAAAGGACATATTGGTCATACCTGCTGATGTTAAAGGGAGTCTGTCAGCACAGAATGACTGCTCAAACCAAGCACAGACGCTTCGTGCATCATGACGCAGCCAAACCGTTCCGTGCATATCGCAGTATACAGCTATTATCATGGTCTTGTATGAAGCCTATTCAGTGGGGTACCAGCACGGCAGCTCTGGGGGCTTTTGCAGGCCCTGGTAACTATTTGACACCCCATGATCACGTCTTAGGGGGGCTGAAGGGTACAGCGGTCCTTAAAAGCCGCTGTGAGAGAATGATAGCGGCATTTCAAGTATTAACAGCAGCGATCAGAGCTAACTCCGACCACTACTGTTACAGACAGATACTGGCTGTATAATACAGTCGGCATCTGCCACGTATAGTCCGAATTCCTAATCCTGCCCAGTAAACCCGCACCCAGCTCTGTACAACTATGGCCGACATACATCGCTATCATCCTCCCTGCAGTACTTCTTGATTCAGCCTATGATTTCATATGGAAACCTTCTTAATTATTTTTTTCTTATTCCACATTTTCAGATGCAGAATGATGGAGATATTCATATGACACACGGGGTCTCCACAGCTCCGCCACGTCAGAGACCTTACTGACATTCACGTTACTGGATTTCTCCTACGCCAATCAGTATGGCATTAATAACATTCTTCTTCCTAGGAGACAATTTTCCATCTGACTCCGTGCAGACTGAATGTCGGCGTTTCTCTGTACGTGTAAATCCAGGGCTCATATTCAAGGTGACATCTATTAATGCTGCCGTATGTAAAGCCTCACACTGATAAGCTGTCCGATTAATAAATATGCCCTCAGAATATAAAGAGAATAAATGCTATAAATATATAAAATATTATAGATTTCTGCAGATGCTTCAATTCATTGTTATAATCAATAGGATTTCTACAACAGGAGCTCAAAATGCTGAAAATAAGGTTTCTATATTTCATTTTTTTAAATTATTTTCCATGTCACAGTCTATATAAAAAAACCTGTACAATGACTGTGATAATACCTCTATATACAGTAGATAACACAAGATCCACCATTCACAATAGGAGATGTCACAGCTCTCCTCCTCCCCCTGTACAATGACTGATAACGCCTCTATACACAATAGATAACACAGGATCCACTATTCACAATAGGTGATGTCACAGCTCACCTCCTCCTCCTGTACAATGACTGATAACACCTCTATATACAGTAGATAACAGGATCCACCATTCACAATAGGTGATGTCACAGCTCACCTCCTCCTCCTGTACAATGACTGATGTGATGACACCTCTATATACCGTAGATAACACAGGATCCACCATTCACAATAGGTGATGTCACAGCTCACCTCCTCCTCCTGTACAATGACTGATGACACCTCTATATACAGTAGATAACACAGGATCCCCATTCACAATAGGTGATGTCACAGCTCACCTCCTCCTCCTATACAACGACTGATAACACCTCTATATACAGTAGATAACACACAATCCACCATTCATAATAGGTGATATCACAGCTCACCTCCTCCTGTACAATGACTGATAACACATCTATACACAGTAGATAACACAGGATCCACCATTCACAATAGGTGATATCACAGCTCACCCCTCCTCCTCCTTTACAATGACTGATAACACCTCTATATACAGCAGATAACACAGGATCCACCATTCACAATAGGTGATGTCACAGCTCACCTTCTCTCCCTCCCTTCACAATGACCATTGCATTGATGAAAGCATGCCCATTAAATGCTTCAATACAGTTCAGTAGGCTTAGAGTAAGTCTATTGTGGCTAATGTTCATGCACCCAACAGTTAATACTAGTCTAATTTTAGGCCTAGTAGGCAGCGTGAACATTTGCAAATATTTTTAATATTAAAAATAATATTAAAAACAAAATATATATATTTTTTTTTAAAGATACATTTAATAGAGATGAGCAAATCAATTTCATGGGATTCGAATTCGAATAATTTTCTTTTTAAATTAGCTGAATTTAAACAATTAGAGTTCTGATTAACGCAAATTGCCTAAAACGGCCACAGCACCTTTACACATTGCAGAAGGATGGATCAGCCAGAATAGTCTCCCATATCCTCAGGTGGTTTTCCTCTGAATGCCTTACAGCTAGCTGTCACATCACATGGTTTAACAAAGCCAGTCAGGAGGAACTATCATAGCCTGCATAAAAGCAGAGGCAGGGAATGCAGCAGCCATTTCATGACCACTCTGGATAGTGAGTGGACCTCACAGCTCACAACTTAGCCGTAGAAATAGAGAGAGAGAAAGACAGAAAACTCTATAGTGTGACAGCACCGCAGTAAAGAAGATTAGTGCTTTAGAAAAAGAACTTTGCAGAACCTTCTATTTGCAAGTTCAAAAATCAAGGAAACGTCTTTTTTATCAGCCTCATGGATGAAAAGTACCAATACAAGTCTAAGGGTCCATGAAAATCATGTACAGCAGACAGATGGCATCAGTTCTTATGTGGCGTCCATAATTAAAGGGGTAATCTGGGAATTTTCTTCTTTTTTTTACAATGTGCCTGAGCACTAAAAGGCAGGTAGTTGATCTCTCCTGGCACAGAGTGGTCACAGACGACTAATAACAGGGATTCTGTGGCTCCAGCAGACGTCACATCAACAGAGCAGCACCTTCTCTTCTACTCTGCTCTGTTGTGGGCGTGACTGCTGATGTCATGCTGATAGGCAGCAGGGAGCGGGCTGTCCAGCTGAGGGAAGCCAACTGTCAATCAGCATGACATTGGCAGTCACACCCAACCGACATAGCAGAGCAGAAAAAGAGCTGCTCTGTTGATGTGGATGAGCAGAATCACCGGCAGGAGCAGTCAGTAACTGCTCTATCTGAGCCAGCATCAGTTGCAACAAGCACTTAGTTGCCTTGGTAAGCTACTACCTGCCTTTTAGTTTTTAGGCCTGTAGTAAAAAACAAAACAAAACAAAAAAAAATTGGATAACCTCTCTAACATTGCAAAGGATAAATGAAGCTTTGTAATTTATTTATTCATCCATACGTGAACGTCAGTGTTGAAACACTTATGGTACATGGTGACACTGAACAACCACTGATGACACTTGTACCTTGTTTTTAAAGCCTGAATGAGGCCTTAATCGATAGATCATTGTCTGATGACATATTTCATTTAACAAATAATCTTTTAATGAAAATTGATTAAAAAATACCTTCCCAGTGCAGACAGAACAATAAATTCATTACGCTATAGGTCTTATTACAATAACCTGTGAATTCCCTACACTCGCCTGCTATCCCTTCCTAGCAGTGGGGGTGGGCACCCTACTAGACACGATTGTTTGGCGCCCCCACTCCGCGACGGCTGTCCATGACTAGCCCTAGTACATACTGTTATGCTAAAGGTTGGAAAACAATGAGCAAGAAAAGAAATGAAGGGACAGAACTTATCAATTTACAGAGAACAGGTTATCAAAAGTGTTGTGCGCCCTCTTATAATCTCCCTGCAATAGTCAGGTTAGGTTCACAAACATGTCCTGTTAAGACCATATAAATTAGATATATGATTTTTTACATTTAGATAGAACTACCACAAAAAAATCAATATGAGTGATTGGGACTAGTGAGGACTCGGCGACTGAATAAAGATAATAGTCCCTTCACAATTTTAACAGGACTTGCAAACACCATCAGAGGGGTCACACAGCTGATTAGACAGCATGGTTCACGCAAGAACAATTAACCACAATAGGTCACATAAAGACACATTGAAACATAATTAGTGGTCATTGAGAAGTAGTTGAAAAAAAGCCTAGCTGGTGTATTATCCCAGAAAACTTAGCTTCCAGCCTCGACGCGTTTCCCCGTTCATGCGGTTCATCAGGAGGCGCAATATGGAACCAGCTACTCCATAGATGTGAGGTGCCGCGATGAAGAGACAGACCCGTCCAGACCTATTCAGGGCTGATTTAAATACCCCCAAATGGAGTCAGAGGACCAATCAACTATTAAAACCACACCCCTTTTTCCCAGGGTGCACCGGGTGTTTCCTTAATATTACAGTTAGGTCCATATATATTTGGACAGAGACAACATTTTTCTAATTTTGGTTATAGACATTACCACAAAGAATTTTAAACAAAACAATTCAGATGCAGTTGAAGTTCAGACTTTCATTTTTTATTTGAGGGTATCCACATTAAAATTGGATGAAGGGTTTAGGAGTTTCAGCTCCTTAACCTGTGCCACCCTGTTTTTAAAGGGACCAAAAGTAATTGGACAGATTAAATAATTTTAAATAAAATGTTTATTGTTAGTACTTGGTTGAAAACTCTTTGTTGGCAATGACTGCCTGAAGTCTTGAACTCATGGACATCACCAGACGCTGTGTTTCCTCCTTTTTGATGCTGTGCCAGGACTTCACTGCGGTGGTTTTCAGTTGCTGTTTGTTTGTGGCCTTTCTGTCTGAAGTTTAGTCTTTAACAAGTGAAATGCTGCTCAATTGGGTTGAGATCAGGTGACTGACTTGGCCATTCAAGAATATTCCACTTCTTTGCTTTAATAAACTCCTGGGTTGCTTTGGCTTTATGTTTTGGGCCATTGTCCATCTGTAGTATGAAACGACGACCAATCAGTTTGGCTGCATTTGGCTGGATCTGAGCACACAGTATGGTGGCTCTGAATACCTCAGAATTCATTCGGCTGCTTCTGTCCTGTGTCACATCATCAATAATCACTAGTGACCCAGTGCCACTGGCAGCCAGGCATGCCCAAGCCATCACACTGCCTCCGCCGTGTTTTACAGATGATGTGGTATGCTTTGGATCATGAGCTGTACCACGCCTTCGCCATACTTTTTTCTTTCCATCTTTCTGGTAGAGGTTTATCTTGGTTTCATCTGTCCAAAGAATGTTCTTCCAGAACTGTGCTGGCTATTTTAGAGTTTTTTTTAGCAAAGTCCAGTCTAGCCTTTTTATTCTTGATGCTTATGAGTGGCTTGCACCGTGCAGTGAACCCTCTGTAGTTACTTTCATGCAGTCTTCTCTTTATGGTAGATTTGGATATTGATGCGCCGACCTCCTGGAGAGTGTTGGTCACTTGGTTGGCTGTTGTGAAGGGGTTTCTCTTCACCATGGAGATTATTCTGCGATCATCCACCACTGTTGTCTTCCGTGGGCGCCCAGGTCTTTTTGCATTGATGAGTTCACCAGCGCTTGCTTTCTTCCTCAGGATGTACCAAACTGTAGATTTTGCCACTCCTAATATTGTAGCAATTTCTCGGATGGGTTTTTTCTGTTTTCGCAGCGTAAGGATGGCTTGTTTCACCTGCATGGAGAGCTCCATTGACCGCATGTTTACTTCCCAGCAAAACCTTCCAAATGCAAGCACCACACCTCAAATCAACTCCAGGCCTTTTATCTGCTTAATTGAGAATGACATAACGAAGAGATTGCCCACACCTGTCCATGAAACAGCCTTGGAGTCAATTGTCCAATTACTTTTGGTCCCTTTAAAAACAGGGCGGCACATGTTAAGGAGCTGAAACTCCTAAACCCTTCATCCAATTTTAATGTGGATACCCTCAAATGAAAGCTGAAAGTCTGAACTTCAATTGCATCTGAATTGTTTGTTTAAAATTCATTGTGGTAATGTCTATAACCAAAATAAGAAAAATGTTGTTTGTGTCCAAATATATATGGACCTAACTGTATCTCTTATAATCCAATCCGCTGTACTAGTGCCCCCTTGATTACATTGGAAAGACGAGGAGGGAATTGAGAACCAGGATTGGTGAACATTTGGGAGATATTAGAAACAAGAGGGATACCCCCATTGCCCCTCATGTTAATGATATACATGGTGGACACCTGGATGACATCTCCTTTTGTATGATTGAATTAGTAAGACCAAAACCTTGGGGAGGAGATTTTGATAAAGCTGTCCTGAGGCGTGAGGCGGAATGGATTTTCAGGATGCAGTCGGTGTCACCGGGGGGTCGGAATGAATCCCTTTCGTATGCGTATTTCATATAAAATGGCTATTCTTCCATCCCACTGTTAAAAACTCTGTTGGATTAGACTATTTGGACATGTCTGTCCCGTATATGTTGGTGCGGGACCTAGTTTCAGGACCTATTCTAGAATCCTGATAGTATATCAGGTACCAATTATGGTTTAGTATGGTTTATTTCTTTATTTCCCCACAGAAATCACTTATTGTACGGATATAAAAGTAATACGCTGTGAGTCCAAGCAATTGGGGAATATGTATCACTATATGATAGGCCATGATGTATTGTTTTGAGAATTTAATAGATAAAAAATGGACGTTGGCATAAGTCCATGTGCTACCTGAATATATCTGTATATACTGTATCTATATATTTCTATTCATTTGGCCATAATATTTATTATTAACATATAGATGAAATAAAAATGAACGATAGAATCACTATTCCATCTCCTGTTTCTTTCCATCTATCAGATTGACTATTATATCTTAACTGCTATTCTTTGGTTTTTTATTTATACGTCCATTGATAATTACTATGAGGCCTTATTATTGCGCCAGGGAGACCAAGAATCTGGCATTTAATAAGGCTAGGTTCACATTACGTTATGTGAACCCGTTTAACGGACTACGTTACACCGCCGCATAACGCGGTGTAACGTAGTCCGTTAACGCCGCCATTGCTTGTAATGGCGAACGCATCGCTAGCGCACGCCCACATTGGGCGTGCGCTAGCGATGTGCCGTCATTTGAGTGATGGACCGCGAACGCTGCTTGCAGCGTTCGAGGTCCGTTCCTCACTAGCGCAGATCGGGTATCTGCGCTAGCGGGATCGGCAAACGCGATCCCTTTTGGGACATTGCGTTAGCGCAGTCCGTAGCGCTATGCTAGACGGACTGCCCTAACGCAATGTGAACCTAGCCTAACACACAAAGCAATAGAGATCTATAGCCCCTATGTGAGCGCTCTGGGACACCGCGCCAGGTATCTTCACAAGATGCTTAGCAACAGCCCGACGCGGCGCATGCGCATTGCCGCGCTCTAGTGAATCTGTATGCGTCACACGCTAGAGCACAGGAGGAAATGTCCCTGAAACAGGAAGTCCTATGACGTTTATCCTAGCAGTACGGGAGATGGCTTGCGTTCCTGGCTGGAACGCTCGGCGTATTCTTAGGTATCCATCCTTTTATTTATATATTGCTACGCTGTTCTTTGATCTTATAGCGTTATATATCTTATAGTGTTCGGGGATGGGCTCCAGTTGATGGACTAGTACAGGGGATTGGATTACAAGAGATAATATTAAGAAAACACCCGGTGCACCCTGGGAACAAGGGGTGTGGTTTTAATAGTTGACCGTGATTGGTCCTCTGACTCCATTTTGGGGTATTTAAATCAGCCCTGAATAGGTCTGGACGGGTCTGTCTCTTCATCGCGGCACTTAACATCTATGGAGTAGCTGCTTCCATATTGCGCCTCCTGATGAACCGCATGAACGGGGAAACGCGTCGAGGCTGGAAGCTAAGTTTTCTGGGATAATACCCAGCTAGGCTTTTTTTTCAACTACTTCTCAATGACCACTAATTATGTTTCAATGTGTCTTTATGTGACCTATTGTGGTTAATTGTTCTTGCGTGAACCATGCTGTCTAATCAGCTGTGTGACCCCTCTGATGGTGTTTGCAAGTCCTGTTAAAATTGTGAAGGGACTATTATCTTTATTCAGTCGCTGAGTCCTCACTAGTCCTAATCACTCAGTCATATTGATTTTTTTTGTGGTAGTTCTATCTAAATGTAAAAAATCATATATCCAATTTATATGGTCTTAACAGGACATGTTTGTTATCCTAACCTGACTATTGCAGGGAGATTATAAGAGGGCGCACAACACTTTTGATAACCTGTTCTCTGTAAATTGATAAGTTCTATCCCTTCATTTCTTTCCTTGCTCATTGTTTTCCAACCTTTAGCATAACAGTATGTACTAGGGCTAGTCATGGACAGCCGTCGCGGAGTGGGGGCGCCAAACAATCGTGTCTAGTAGGGTGCCCACCCCCACTGCTAGGAAGGGATAGCAGGCGAGTGTAGGGAATTCACAGGTTATTGTAATAAGACCTATAGCGTAATGAATTTATTGTTATGTTTGCACTGGGAAGGTATTTTTTAACCAATTTTCAATAAAAGATTATTTTTTTAAGGGATTATATGTTACACAGTTGATTTTTTTCTCCCTTTACCTTATAATATAATTTTTTGTACACATTTCATTTAACCCCTTAATGGCCGTCAATACGACTTTTTAGTGACCGGAGATATAAGAGAATGTATGTTTTTTTTTATTACATATAGAATTATTCTACATTGAAAGATGAGTAAAAGTTGTAAATACATTATGTCACTTATTTTTGGGGTAAATATGTTGTTTTGAATATTTCATACCCTAAGGTTGCTCACACTTTGATTTGCAATTGAGTTGGTGAATGGCACATTGATTATCTGCAGTGGATATCAATACCTCTGTGTACCTTCTACATGTGGCTCTATACTGGGGTATCCCCTGGTTTAAATAAAGTGCACCAAACCATTTCTATTATAGTTCCTTATACCTAAATATTCGATACAATAAGGAACATCGTAGAGTTCTATGGATTTGGTGGCACATTGCATACCGACCGGATGACATTTTTATGTCCATTTTTGCACATTGCACTTTAAGTATTGTGTCCTACTATTTGTGTCATTTTGGATTTTATAAATACCTTATTAAAAGGTAAATTTTAATCTCATCTGTTACACGTTTCCAATGTTCCAGGGATAAAATCCTTGCCATAAACATTTGAATTCGGCAATTGTGTATAGATGAAAACCTGGACGGACAGTAATCTGCCTGTAGAAACCTACGAAGAGCTCTCGTCACGATACACGAGAACAAAAATTCTAGACTAATTCAATAAAAGTTGGAGCAAGTAAACATTTAACTTTTTTTTGACTTGGTAGAACCTTCCTCCTCTGATGCAAAAGTTGGAAGATCAAATACCAAAAAGTCAAACGTGAGATCTAATTAGTGCCAATATTTTACCCAACCTATCGGCCAAAATTGTCCGACTACATCATTTCTCCCAACGTAACTCTATTCCCTTTGGTAGGTTCTCAGCGGTGTGTGCCATGGTTGTAGAACCTCACCTGTAGAGGGGGATTTTACCCAACCTATCGGTCAAAATTGTCCGACTACATCATTTCTCCCAACGTACCTCTATTCCCTTTGGTAGGCTCTCAGCGGTGTGTGCCGTGGTTGTAGAACCTCACCTGTAGAAGGGGATTTTACCCAACCTATCGGTCAAAATTGTCCAACTATATCATTTCTCCCAACGTAACTCTATTCCCTTTGGTAGGTTCTCAGCGGTGTGTGCCATGGTTGTAGAACCTCACCTGTAGAGGGGGATTTTACCCAACCTATCGGTCAAAATTGTCCGACTACATCATTTCTCCCAACATACCTCTATTCCCTTTGGTAGGTTCTCAGCGGTGTGTGCCATGGTTGTAGAACCTCACCTGTAGAGGGGAATTTTACCCAACCTATCGGCCAAAATTGTCCAACTACATAATTTCTCCCAACATACCTCTATTCCCTTTGGTAGGTTCTCAGCGGTGTGTGCCGTGGTTGTAGAACCTCACCTGTAGAGGGGGATTTTACCCAACCTATCGGCCAAAATTGTCCGACTACATCATTTCTCCCAACGTACCTCTATTCCCTTTGGTAGGTTCTCAGCGGTGTGTGCAGTGGTTGTAGAACCTCACCTGTAGAGGATTCCACCCCCTCTTCTAGGATGGTGATAATTCCGTAGCACCGGACCTAAGTGCAGCATTTCCATACTCAGGGAACTTTCCATTGGCTTTCCTTTGAGGATTGTGAAGACACCCTCCTATACGGTTACTCTTGATGGGCTGCACATGCCAAGCATATCACTTATTCTTTCAACACATAATGAGCCGAAGACACTAGGTTCATCGGGAAGAGCAATGTGACCTTTAACTACGCGACTCTTAATGCCAACTTGAAAGAAGATAAATCCTGAAACTGAATTATCTCCTTATTTCTGCTTTGCAAAGAATGCCAGTGGCATGCGCGGGAGGGGAGGATAGTAAAGTTCAACAGCGCAAATGACATTCTTAAAGTGGTTATACACTTAAGGACAAACCTTTAAAAATATCAAACGATATTGTACATAAAATAGAAGCCTCGTCACTTCGTTACACCTCGGTCATTACACCTCGAATTCAGTATCATTGTGTCCATGTAGAATAAAGACCCCTATAGTGACCCTATACTGGACCCTATAGAATTTATAGAAAGACACATCAGAATCTGTAAGAAGAAAAATTATGGAATGATTAATTGGATGGGAAACATTTGTCAGCTATCTGAAGATGATAAATGTATGACTGCCGGGGGTCCAGATTTTGAGACTTCCACCGATCTGGAGAACGGGAGGTCCAAAGCCCTTTGGGTGACTGGAGCAATATTGAGCATGTGCGACCACTAGCCGTACAGATATTGTATGTAGTAGCTAGCACTACTATTACTTTTATAATTGGTAAATATGCACCATATAGGTCACAGCTTATTGGTTTGTGTTTTTTCTCAGCAAACAAAGAATGACCATCATTTTAATTTTTATTTCATAAATCAATACACATGAAAAAGAGCACATTTGTAATATATCTCATCAGAAAAATGTGCTTCTTTCTCCTCCTGGACTGATTTTTCACTCTCAATTCAGGGGAAGAATTTGCATTCAGACGACAGTTGGTGCTTTGAAGGTTCTATGGAGAGGGGAAGGGGAGGAGCTAGAGGCAAACACAGACATTCTGCCGCTAATTCTCCTGAAACCACAGTTACATTTTTCCACTTTATGAGCACCAAATGCCATCTCCTATCTTAGAATTTCTGATTTCTCTGATAAGATATATTATGAAGTTTCTTATTTTCGTGTACGATTGATTTATGAAAAAAATTAAATGCCGGTTACTTTTTAACACAAAAATATGTTAGAAATATATCTTGCAAGAGAGTAAAAAGTCATGACAAAAACAATAATGCTAAACTGAAACAGCATTCCCCTTAATACAAAAAAACCAAGGTCCTGAAAGTTTTATTTGCATCAAGGATAAATAGACCTCATGTATTATTTGGGCACTATATATTATACGTTTATTATTTGACAACACTATAATTGTAATATCTGGGTACTAAATGGTTGTATTTTGGGGGGCAGTGTATATTTCTACTATACTGTCTTAATTGTATTACTTGAGCACCATAGTATTGGAATATTTGGGCACTGTTACTTATTCTCTTTAGGCACCGTAGCATTGGTATCTAATTTTATCATTTGGGTACTGTACTAGTCTATTGTTTCGGCCCTATCTGATTGTATTATGTGGGCACTGTAGTTTTGTAACATGCAGTTTTGTAATATTTGGGCACTGTAATTACGGTATGCATTATGTGGGCACTGTCTAATTGTATTATTTGACCACTGTAGTATTTCATTATTTGTGCACTATTTTTTTTTATGTGGTCACCGTCTAATTATATTATGTAGGCACTGTAGTATCTTGTTATCTGGGTACTATTTAACCCCTTAGTGACAGAGCCAATTTGGTACTTAATGACCGGGCCAATTTTTACAATTCTGACCACTTTCACTTTATGAGGTTATAGCTCGGAACGTTTCAACGGATCCCAGTGATTCTGAGAAAAAAATGTTGTGACATATTGTACTATCATTTCTTTGATATGACTTGTGTTTATTTATTAAAAAAATGTAAATATGGCGAAAATTTTGCGATTTTCAAACTTTTAATTTTTGTGCCCTTAAATTAGAGAATGGGGTCACACAAAATAGTTAATAAATAAAATTTTCCACATGTCTACTTTACATCAGCACAATTTTTGAAACATAATTTTTTTTTGTTAGGACGTTATAAGGGTTAAAAGTTCTAATTTTTCCAACAACATTTACAAAACCATTTTTTGTAGGCACCACCTCATATTTGAAGGGAGTTTGGGGAGTAAATATAACAGAAAATACCCAAAGTTCGGAAAACTGCACCCCTCGGGATGCGCAAAATTACATTCAAGAAGTTTATTAACGCTTCAGGTGCTTCACGAGAACTAAAGCAGTGTGGAAGGAAAAAAATCGACATTTTACTTTTTTCACAAAAAAAAATACTTTGGAACCAAACTTTTTATTTTCACAATGGTATCCGGAGAAAATGGACCACAAAATTTGATGTGCAATTTCTCCTGTTTGGGCGCATGGCATGGCTCAGAAGGGAGGGAGCACTGTTTGAATGCAAAATTGGCTGGAATCAATGGCGGGCGACATGCCACGTTTGGAGACCCCCTGATGTACCTAAACAGTGGAAACCCCCCAATTCTAACTCATACCCTAATACAGCCCTAACCCCAACACACCCCTAACCCTAATCCCAACCCTAACCATAACCACAGCCCTAACCTTAACACCACTCTAACCCCAAAACCACAACCCTAACCCCAACACAACCCTCACCCCAACCCTAACTCTAGCCCAACCCTAACCCTAGCCCCACCCTAACCCTAGCTCTAACCCTAGCCCTAACCCTAGCCCAACCCTAGCTCTAACCCCAACCCTAGCCCCAACCCTAACACTAGCTTCAATGCTAACCCTAGCCCAACCATAACCCTAGCTCTAACCCCAACCCTAACCCTAGTCCCAACCCTAACCCTAGCCCCACCCTAACCCTAGCTCTAACCCTAGCCCTAGCCCAACCCTAGCTCTAACCCCAACCCCAACCCTAACACTAGCTTCAACCCTTACCCTAGCTCTAACCCTAGCCACAACCCTAACCCTAGCTCTAACCCCAACCCTAGCCCCAACCAACCAATTAGATTTATTTAACCAAGGAGGTGATAATGGGGGTTTGATTTGCCATTTTTTTATTTTGATTTCTGTGATAGGATCTATCACAGTGATCAAAATGACCCAATCGGAAAAATCTCCCATTGTTGACGGGTGCTGGCCAGCAGATCTTGGCGGGCGCACTGCGCATGCACCCGCCAATTTCTTCCTGGAAGAAGACGCCGAGAGCGGGGGGACAGGACTGGAGGATGTAGTAAGTGCTGAAGGTACCGGGAGGGCTCAGGGGACCCCATTTCTCTCTCCAAAAAGGGTGTCTATATATAATACTGCGAATAACATTAAAGTAAAGGGAATATGTCAGCAGGCTTTTGCTATGTAATCTGAGAGCAGCATGAGATATCAGCTGATACACTAAATTCAAACATGTGTCACTTTTTTAGCTGTTTGCTGTTGTCTACTTACAGTGAAGGTGTTATCACTAAGAGATTATCACTGCAAGACTACATCAGCGCTTGAACCCTGGTCTGGCTCCGTTCCCTCCTGTGATAAGCAGCTCACTATCAATAGATATGTACATACAAAGCCTGGTGTAGGCGGGGTTAGCTTTCTGAGATCTGCTGCATCCTACATTTAAGAGCTCTGATTGTGCCGCAACTTCTGCATTAGGTAAACTAAGTGATTTATCATTGGAA
Organism: Ranitomeya imitator; assembly: GCF_032444005.1. NCBI lineage: Eukaryota > Metazoa > Chordata > Amphibia > Anura > Dendrobatidae > Ranitomeya > Ranitomeya imitator. Next base: position 44,456,027 of record NC_091287.1, on the reverse strand, counting down.
TCAGGCTCACTTGCTATATTATACTACTCTCATATTAAATAGCAACAGATTCCCTACAAGGCTGAAAAGTGACAACAACCTAATGGAGGCTGTAATGGTAGCCATGTGTGTTTTTACCCCACTTAAAGGGAATCTGTCCTTAGCCATCTATATGGGCATAGGAAGGTGAATTGATATCTTGATATCTGCGATCTGATGACTAATTTCTGATAAGTTAACATTTTTCTTAATATGTAAATGAACTGTTAAGATCTATGGGCCGGACATAGATCTCCCTGAGAATCTGCCTCCAGAGATTATTTTAAATAAATGGGGGCATTACCAGTGTGAGACCTGTAATGACTGACAGTCTGCTCTCCTGATCTACATGTCTCACATTGGTAGCTCCGCTTTTCATTTACAATAATCTCTGGAGGCAGATTCTCAGGGAGATCTTTGTCCCGCCCATAGATCTTAACGGCTAATTGACATATTAAGAAAAACTTGGATTTCTCTGGAATAAAACATCAGATATCAAATATCAATATATCGTTTTATTCAGCTTCCTATGACCTACATGCCAAAATAGATGGATTAGGAGGGTTAATCTTACGGACAGATGCCCTTTAATAAATTTCTCACCCGATATACCAGTATTACTCAATTGGTCTTTTTTTGGGGTTGGAACTGCCACTTTTGATACACCTAGTAATGACGTGTAATGCATGCAATCCTCCTACCAGGTTAACAGGTGCATTCACACTGCAAAATACACACGGGTTAGAAGAGTAAAATCTCAGGGCATAAAAAAAAATAAAATAAAACACACACAAAAAAAAAAGGAATAATGTACTAACTCTCTGAGAGGATTCAATTTTCATCAAGTACCTTTGAATGTCAAGTTCTGAATGGAGCGAGGCCAGCATACACTGCACAGCCTGCGAAAGAAGAAGGAAGACAAAAAGAGAAAAGAAAGAGGCAATTTGTAGCAGGAAAATAAAAAGATTTGTCCTGGCTCCTTATCCCTGTCATTATCTCTACTCACAATGGGACTAAATAAAGACAAGTTACAGACAAAAGTCAATGTGGATTACGAGACGGTGAAATGACGCGAGGTGGAGCTGAATTCGGGGACGATATTATCGTGGTTGGGAAGACAATGCCACTGTGCAGCGGGGAATTAACGGCCGACGCCTGTTTGTCGCCGCCGCCGCCGGTGGCATATCGCCCTTCATGTCAGCACCAGACTCTTACCACAGTGCTCGTCTCCCCACTTATTGTGATAACATCACTTATCCGGGCCGCTGAGTGGCGTACATGGCACTCAACCCATCATCGGTATGAATGGTGCTCAACGAGCCACTTATGCGGCATCAGAAATAGAAAGCAATGCCGACTCAGCCGCTATTACACCACGGCGCGCCATAAAATAAAGCATCACATTCAATGCAAGAAAAAAAAAATTATAACCAAAATGTTGGTCATTTTAGAAGAATGGAAGCCATCATCAAAAAGTCACCGAAGGTTTAAGTCAAGTTTTTTTTATGTGATATGTATTTTTTTTAAATTTTGGCAATTATTTCGATCCGTATTTTACATACGGATCGTATTTTACATCAGTGAAAAATGCAGAAGTGGTGACGTGTTTCTATTAGGCCGGGGTCACACGAGCGAATTACACGGGCCGAGGGCGATCTGATGTTTTATCAGATAGCACTCGGCCCAGTGTTATACTATGGGGAGTGCCGATCAGCCATTATTTTCTCATGCCGATTCAGTAGCATGCTGTGACTGGCAGTGAGACTCGGCTCACATGCATCCATGCAGGACTATGAGTGTGTGTGTGAAACATCGGACTGCACTCGGATGTCACCCGAGTGCAGCCCGATATATGCCGAGACAGGCAGCGGAGGAGATGGAGAAATTGCTTTCTCCATCTCCTCCACACCTGTGATATGATTATCTGATGCGAGAGGATCGTAGCACGCTCGCAGGAGCGGATCATGATCGCAGGCTATCGCATCAAATGCTATACGCTCGTCTGACTCCTGCCTAATACTTTTCCTCTGATTGTTCCACTCCTGATTTTGGCTTGCAAATACTGGTATAAAATACTGACCTAATACTGAACGTGTGAACGTGGCCTCAGGGCTACCCCATATTATTAATAAATAAATTGGCAACAGTTAACTGAATGAGGGCTGCCGTGCTGCATGACCTGGGTTGAGCTTCTATTGTTTTAACTTTCCAAAAAATTCCAAATAAGGTCCACAAGGACTAAAAAAAAATTCAATATTGCAGAAAGGCTTTTCCACAAACATCTGAACTTTGAGATGACATACAATCAACAAGACATGGTTTACGCCTACCTTCTAAACAATCTGAAATCACTAGCTTAAAAATGATTTTCCATAATGCAATTTTAATTTTAGCATTCTTCATTTATTTTTTTTTCTGATACAGTGTTCCAATTTCCCAGCATAGACATGGATTTCAAAAATAATAACATCCAACCACCACTAGAGGGAGATACAGAGCACGGAATGTTGAACTGTTTAGAATCTTTGGATTTATAGGTATCTGCACTTGAATGACAATTTAAGGGTACATATTTAAAGGGGTTACCAGGTAATTAGTGTTAATCACCTTGCTCTGGCATTAGGGTCAGGCGCTGTGTTATCCTCAAGCCTCAACCGACTCTCTCTGCTCTTCTGCGCATTGGTTACCAATGGTAAACTGGTGTAGGGCAGCACGGTGGCTCAGTGGTTAGCACAGCAGCCTTGCTGTCCTGGGTTCTAATCCCACCCAAGACAACATCTGCAAAGAGTTTGCGTGGGTTTCCTCCGGGTTCTCCGGTTTCCTCCCACATTCCAAAGACATACTGATAGGGATTCTAAATTGTGAGCCCCAACGGGGACAGTGATGATAATGTGTGCAAACTGTAAAGCGCTGCGGAATATGTTAGCGCTATATAAAAATAAAGATTATTATTATTATTATAGCCTGGCTTGCTCCCTTAGTCAGGTAGTCGATGAGCACACTGCTACCATGGACTGCTCTGCCGTCCTTGCCTTGGAACTTGTGACAAACACAGCACTGATACAATACTTGGCAATTCTGCTATATCACTACCAAGTTCTGATCATGGACCTTCTGACAAACCCAGCTCTGAAACAATGTTGAGTAACTACTATACTGCTGATCAGTTCTGACCTTGGACCTTATGAAAAACTCAATTCTCCGACATCACTGAGTCACCTGTGCACTAACACTAACTGCCCCCTCTGCATTGGACTCTGTGACAAACTCAGCTCTGCTACAGAGTTGCTTAGTCACCTCTGCAGTATCGTTGTGCTACTCAGTTTTGTTTTTCTGGGTCTTCATCACTGAGTCTGCTCTGCTTCATTGTATCCCGAGGTTCCATGTGTTCCTCCTTCAGCCGTTCTGCCATAACAGCGTCCGTTGTTCCATCTACACCAACATCATCTGTCTGTGCTGCATAACTGATCCGGACCAATGGCTTCCAGAATCCAACTCAGAAGGCGAGATAAATGTATGATAACACCAACCACTAGTCTCCTATACTAATGGGTCGGTGGTAGTGTGCATGTATGACCACTAGTGATGAGCGAATATACTCGTTACTCGAGATTTCTCGAGCACGCTCGGGGGTCCTCCGAGTATTTTTTAGTGCTCGGAGATTTAGTTTTTATCGCCGCAGCTGAATGATTTACATCTGTTAGCCAGCATAAATACATGTGGGGGTTGCCTAGTTGCTAGGGAATCCCCACATGTAATCAAGCTGGCTAACAGATGTAAATCATCCAGCTGCGGTGAGGAAAACTAAATCTCCGAGCACTAAAAATTACTCCGAGGACCCCCGAGCGTGCTCGAGAAATCTCGAGTAATGAGTATCTTCGCTCATCACTAATGACCACCACCTCTCAATTCACTTCTTTGGTCTTACGGGAGTGGTAGTGCACTGCTGTGACCACCGAGCCCATAGACTGTGAATAAAGTGGTGGACCCACATATGTCTTTGGTACCCCCGTTTTCATAATTGGTGGGGGGTCCAATCCCCCAATGATCACACATCTATAACCCGCATATATCACCCATATAGACTGTTTATATAACAGTACCACTTTGCTTAGCCGTAGGCTTAGTACCTGCTCCTTGGCCTTCTGGTAATTTCCATTTACACAGCACATCCTTCACTTTAGTGCCAAATAATCTAGGGAAATACCAGATGGCCATTTATCATGGAAAGAAACCACTACAGCATGGAATATGAGAAAGACTTGTGGGGGAGGTTGACGGAAAAAGGATGAGAGGAAGGAAAACTTCTCGTTGAAGCAGTGTGCAAAAAGGAAGAAATCCGGAACTTGATAAGTCTCGGGCAGATCCATTGCCTCTCACCCCCCACCCCGCCCCGTGGGAAAGGAAAGGTGAAACTTGGAATGGAAATTAGGCGCATATCAATTTGAGCTGGAAGCAGATCACTAACGAAAAAGCCTAGAGACAAGACAAAGCTGCGCGTATCACCAATATCTGACCCAGATATTCTTCCTAACACCCATGATAAATCTAATGCAGAGCAGATCTTCTAAATCCAAAAGGGCGAATTTTTATGTACTGAGGTCAAAATATTTCAAAAATCCACTGTATGTACAGTTATCCTATAACAATCTACTCTACAGAACTGCCAGGAACCTATTCCTCCTAACTCCACCACAGGCATACTTTATAGGTAACAGGGTCAGGACACCGGGCATCTGGACATCATGGAGCAGAGCGCTCTGTTGGCCTCTCTCTATTATCCAACGTATAGCCAGTGTCGGACTCAGTTGGCAAAGGCCCACCGATAACTGATTCTTGGGGCCCTCTGTTCTGCACATGCAAAAATAACCTGACCCTAGTAAATAAATTTACTTTTGCCTCTATGGAATATTAATATGGCTAGCTTGTTTAATGAATGATAAGATATCACTTTTTTTTGTACTACTCATTAGGACTTCTTCATAGCGGCCTACCGGAGGATTCTCCTGTTCCCCTGTGGGACAGTCTAATCCTGTGTATAAGCCACGTTACATTGTTAGTCCATCCCCGCCCTGAAGAAGGCTGCGTGCCGAAACGCGCGTTGGGAGGACGCCATCTAGGAGAGATCCATATTATTTTAGTAATTATCACTATTTTTCCACATATGGACCAACAATTACCCGGTCATACTTTGAACTCTCCTCTCTCTTGTATAACATCCCTATGGTGCCTGCATACTTCTCTTTATTTTTGCATTTACAGTGACTCCACAGTGACACTTGGTTACATCTAAAATCTTCTTTATTGGAGTTTTTCTTTACATTTAGCATTAAGCACTTTATTAAAAGGGTGTATGTATTTTTGTTTTCTTACAATTTTTCATCATAATTTTTAGTATGCATCTATTGGCATTTATATTGAGATTGGCACTGTACCCTTGGCCTTGTTATAACAATTTTGGCCATTCTTCGTACATGGATGTGTGGCCTTGTTTTTAATGTATTTTTTATACACATTGATGTGTTGTTTCCTAATTGTACCTCTATTTTACTATTAATAATAAATATTACCAAATTTTTCACTATTGGACTTTATGGTCGGCTTTTTTTCTTTCTGTTTGCTTGCTTCTTTACCAGCGTAGACTGGTCCACGGGTCTTCACTGGGGTAGGGCTAGGTCTCAGGTCTTGACCGGCATAGTCAGACACACAAGTCTTGACCGATGAGGTTTGGATCGCACTCACTGGCTCACGATGTCCCGTTGGGCCCGGCCTCCAAGCACATCCCGGTGACTGGGCCACGGTGTTCCTCTAAGCACACTTCTTTCAGGTTTCACTTATTGGCGCCTACTGGCTTCCCACCTTGCCACTCCGGCCTTTCACATCTGGTAGCTGAGTTACAGATGTCACCGACCCGGTGCTCTTTTTAGACCCGTCCTTCCAGAAACACTTTCGCCATCCTTTAGTTCTGCTGAATTCCGTTTGTACAGTAGGTGACCGTCTCGGGTCACAAATGCTGTACAACGCTGGGGAATCTCATCTTGCACAGCACACCCCCTTACATGTGCACCTTGACGCCTCCTTCTTAGATGTGTGGCACACCATGAGTCCGGTTGCCACAGTGGCATTGCCTTCCTCCGGGGGGTGATGCCAAGCCTGGAAGCAAGAGGAGTCCCCTTTCCAGGTAATTTCAGCACACAGCACCTTTCCTGTCTCCAGACCAGAAGGGGGAACTGTTTTATGGGAGCTTACCCATAAATTCTGGCCTGGAGGCGGGGTTAGTCAGTTCAGTGTGAGAGAGCACACGGTTAAGGAGGAAGAGGCAAGAAGTGAGGAGTATCTGGGGGATAGGAGCTGCAACTGAGCTCACCCCAGGACTAAGCGCCGAAGACTGGAAACCGGAGTCCATGTTTGTGTGGGAGAAGACTCTGAAGAAAAACCCAGTGGCACTATAGACAGAGATTTCACAAACTGCCTTCTGAAAGCAATATATGTGAAAATCTCAATAATGGAGCAATGTGGCTCAAAATTGAAATAAGCAATACATTTAGGGAAGCTTAGAGATATTATTTGAGGTATTTCGCCTAATTTTTTTGAGAAAGTGACAAGTGCTCCAGCAGTTTAGTATTGGGAAAAAAAATGTAAAATAATGTAATACAGAAATATGACCCGTCTTAGATTTTAGATTTTGATCTGATGACTATATCAGGCGAGATTCGCTTTAAATACATTGTCGCTTTCAGCAGATTTTTATTATGTTGTAAAACAAATGTACGCTTGTAAGAGGGATTGTGCTGGCAAATCCTTTTTGATAACATTCAGTAGTCATCTCTTTTTCTTTGTGTACGTTAATTCCATTTCTGCTGCTGCATTAATCCAGACTCTACCTGTTCTCCTTTGTATGAGGCATATTGCATTAGCTCAGATAACCTTATTTATATCGCTTGCATTGTACTGGTATTAATAGGGATCCTTTGCTTTCCAGACACAATCTCACCGAGAAACGAGAACACAATCCACCAGGCTTAGGCTCACAGTCCCAATCACACTGCGGCCATTGTACAGTACTACCCATACAGATAGTCTGTGTCCAGACAATCCTGTAAATGACAATCCTTTATTAAAAATGTTTTTGAAATTTAGCTGGAATCTGTGATAGAGGATAACATTCCTTTTATCTCTAGATCAATTTCTTAACACTAACATTTTCCCATGTATTCAGACTACAGTACACAGTTTGACTCGGAAACTGTGTAAAAAAAACTGCTGCATTATTTATATCAATTATTGAATGAGTAATTAATTATATCCAACAGGTGATAATGATCATCATTTTTATACGTTGGTTGAAACACAATAGTCATTAACTGAAACAGAAACAGCTGTGTAAGAGGCTTAAAATTGGATGAGGAGCAGCCAAACTCTGCTACAAAAGGTGAAGTTGTAGAAGACAGTTTCATGTCAAAAATGAGTACAGCAACACGATACAAGGTAGTTATACTGCATCAGCAAGGCTTCTCCCAGGCAAAGATTTCAAAACAGACCAGGGTTTCAGGATGTTCTGTTCAAGTTCTTTTGAAGAAGCACCAAGAAATGGATGAAAAAAAAAAGGACTGTAGATACAATGGTTGGCCAAGGAAACTTTGTGGAGAAGAGGAAAGAGACATCATGCTTACTTCCCTTTGAAATCAAAGGATGTCCAGCAGTGTCATCAGCTCGGGACTGGCAGCAGAGAGTGAGACCAAGCTACACCGAACTACTGACTAGGTGGTCTTCATGGAAGAATTGGGGTAAAAAAAAAAGTCATAACTTCGACATTGAAACAAGGCCAAGTGACTCAACTGTGCATCTGGGGAGAACAAAAATGCGGCAGGTGCCTTTTTAAAGTATAGTGTGAAATCATGGTGGACAATAAAAAGTTTATAACTTCAATAACTCTTAAAAGTTTCATGCAACTTTCATTAGTTTCTGCACAAATTTCATAACAAGACAAAGCATAAAACAAAATTACAATAAGATAGATATGAACTTTTTTTAAACATTAAGCTAAATTGCTATATTATAAGAGATGACCATCCACGCCTGACCATTAGATCTCCATGAGCTCCATGCTGAAATACAAGTTTACTGAGTAAAGACATAAAAGGGTTTTTCAAAACATAACATTAAAAGACTATTCTACTGCCATCAATACATCGTCGGTGAGGCTTTGACAGCCAGAATCCAAACCAATCAGCAGAACATATTGGCCACCAGAGATGGCGCAAGGCATTCCACCAGCACATGGATGGTGCTGTGTCAGATACTGCAAAGCACCATGGCTCCTATTTTTTTGACCCAAGAGTCGAACCCCACCAATCACACATTAAAATTAGGCCATCAATGACAGTCAGTCATAGAATAATGCATGACCGAACATGATCTGAGCATGATAGTTCACTTTAACTCTGCACTTAAAGTGTTGAATCAGCCATGAACTGTAGGCATTTTGTTGGAAAACGATGGTGACCTATTTACAATTCACATTATTAAAAAATAAAAAGTTTTGATTGGCAGAAGAGAAATTGTGGTAATCAGATATACAGGACATGTCAAGCTGTAGAACAATGGAGGGAAACTCGCATGAGTAAATTCATAAACAGTATATCCATAGAAAACATCTGAAAAGTTGCTGTTCCACTGAATCAACCATATTATCATAAGCATTGGATCATCGAACATTATATTATTTTCCAATTTATTCTGTCCTTGCTAAAATGGAAAGAGTAGACAAATATCCATACATTTCAACTATGAAAATAGCTTGATAGACCGTGAGGATGGAGGTAACAACCTCCTCAAGACAATTTAACCATTTCTGGAAGAAACTGGACCCCGATACACAATAGATTAAAGTATGTTACTGATTAAAAGATTATTTCAATGAGCACAGACGTAATCTAAGACAAAGTTTTAGTCCATATTGCCGATCTAGTCACACATGGTCAGTGACAGTGAGCAACAAAGAACGATCTTTCTGGGAATTATTTCAATGAGAGATCATGGATGAAGGATTTTTCATCGAAATTTTTTTTTCTCATCTGTCTTACACCTTGAAAATAAAATAGAACATGACCGACGTAATTTGAAATCTGAGATTTTCACGGACTGACAGAACCGAGAAAGTGGACAATTGTTTTTTCCATCTTCTCATCCAAGAAGATTGGATCACCTTATGATCAAAAATACGCTAGTGTGACCTTAGCCTTATTTTTGGTAGGTTGGATTTCTGGAGACATCGAAAAAGGGGAAAAAAAACTTTTCAAGAATACAGAGCACTTATCCTATGTCGATGGGCACGTTTGTATGACTTTCAAGACCAGTGGAGATGTGAATGAAAAATGATGATTTTCTGGAGGTCTCTAATGCTCAGTGAGTTGGCCCATGTTCTTAACTCTCTAGCTGGCCATACATGAGATAACTGTTCAGCAGAAATCTATTTTCGAGTACCTCGTATATGTGAGCACTTGGCTTGCCCAAGTGTTCATGTGTTTCAAGAAAGATGAGAAAGTCAATGTCAGACACTTTTAGGAGCGGCTTGTCAACTTTGAAAAGTAAAGAAATAGCTGTTGAAATTCCAATGGTCCAAACCTTCTGTGCCCCCAATATCATCTGTCCGGGGAGAATCAGGTGACCACATAGACATGAGATACTGTAGCAAAATAAGGTACGGTAGTTCTTTGAACTTTGATATAATGTGTTTTGTGAAAGAAAACTAGAGACACTTTCTCGAAGAGGAAATCATGAAGGTAATAATATCCGTGAAGCCTCTGGAGAGTTAGAGGTTGAAGACCACTGTTCTAGAAGTCTGAGAAGATAGAGAAGACTCAAAGCCAGAGAGAACACAAACAATGCAGAACGAGCAGTAAAAAAAATAGTTGGCTAGAGTTAATTAAATAACAGAATTCGAGCCACTTCTGACCGGCCCAGTGATATCCTTAATTTAAAATTAACCTAATGATCAAACAGATTCTAGGGCTTTATATTAACAAGCAAACTAACAGCGGCGCATAGCCAAGTGCTTCAGTCTCCCCAAATAATTCCTGGGCACTATGACAAGTTGGCGCAGGGATTTTATGCAGGCCTATATCAGCGCACAGATGCTGCATTAACAATGTATTATCCCCATGAATGCAGGAATATTTTTGGCATGCAAACATACAAGAAACTATTAAAATCCATAATAATTATCAAACATATTTAGACTACAAAAATAAAGTTTCCTGAAGTTTTGGAATTTCCTGTTTAGCTCTATCCAACTTGGTCTATAGTAAAATGGTATTTATTTGAATATCAGATTAGCTACTAACAACCACCATTGCATTGAAAAAATGTCTTCTAGATGATAGCCTTCTCACAAAAGATACCTTCAAGGTTTTTTTTTATTATTATTTAAAAAAAACATTCAAAGTAAACAAAATATACGTAACCAGGGTTGTGGAGTCAGTATGCCAAACCTCAGACACAGACTCCTCAATTTCCCTGACTCCTAACTCTACAGCACTGCCTCACTAGTGAGCATGTGCATAAAGTGAAGCACAGATTCATCTCCACAACGACTCCACAGCACTGGTCACTACTGAGCATGTACATAAAGTGCAGCACAGATTCATCTCAACTATGACTCCACAGCACTGGTCACTACTGAGCATGTACATAAAGTGCAGCACAGATTCATCTCATCGATGACTCCACAGCACTGGTCACTTCTGAGCATGTACATAAAGTGCAGCACAGATTCATCTCATCTACGACTCCACAGCACTGGTCACTTCTGAGCGTGTACATAATGTGCAGCACAGATTCATCTCCACAACGACTCCACAGCACTGGTCACTACTGAGCATGTACATAAAGTGCAGCACAGATTCATCTCATCTACGACTCCACAGCACTGGTCACTACTGAGCATGTACATAAAGTGCAGCACAGATTGATCTCATCTACGACTCCACAGCACTGGTCACTACTGAGCATGTACATAAAGTGCAGCACAGATTCATCTCATCGATGACTCCACAGCACTGGTCACTACTGAGCATGTACATAAAGTGCAGCACAGATTCATCTCATCTCATTTGTAATGCAGATAGTAAAATTAAAAATGTATCCAAAATATATATATAGAAAAAAATACATTTAACATAAAAATCTGATTTAAAGAGAACCCGTCTTCAGGATTTTATAACCTGGACTAATGGCCTGTATGTCAAGCCTATAAAATGCAGCATAAATCCTCACCTTTCTGGTAGAAATCTGTTTTGCCATTTTAGAAATATCCATAGATGAAATTGTATGTTAATGAGTCACAAGTGCAGTGGGCGGGGCAGGGCACCTACAGCTCTCCTGCCTCTCTGCCTACTCCCTGCCCACTGACTGCCTCCTGTCTCTGCCTTACAGGTCTCTGGAACATGAGTGACCTGTCAGTCAGAGATAGATGGCAGACAGTGGGCGGAGATTAGGGAGAGAGGCAGGAGAGCTGTAGGTGCACTGCCACGCCCACTGCACTTGTGACTCATTAGCATACCATTTCCTAAAACAGGAAATCCGATTTCCACAAGAAAGGTGAGGATTTACTCAGTATTAAAGCGCCTACATGTTCTCTTTAAACAGTAGGCCATTTTCTGATGTCAAATTCCCTTAAAGGGAACCTGTCACCCCGAAAATCGTGGGTGAGGTAAGCCCACCGGCATTAGGGGCTTATCTACAGCATTCTGTAATGCTGTAGATAAGCCCCGATGTTACCTGAAAGAGGAGAAAAAGACGTTAGATTATACTCACCTAGGGGCGGTCCCGCTGCTGGTCAGGTCGGATGGGTGTCTCCGGTCCGCTGCGGCGCCTCCCATCTTCATTCCAAGACGTCCTCTTCTGATCTTCAGCCACGGCTCCGGCGCAGGCGTACTTTGTCTGCCCTGTTGAGGGCAGAGCAAAGTACTGCAGTGCGCAGGCGCCGGGCCTCTGACCTTTCTGGCGCCTGCGCACTGCAGTACTATCCTCTGCCCTCAAGAGGGCAGAGCAAAGTACGCCTGCGCCGGAGCCGTGGCTGAAGATCAGAAGAGGACGTCATGGAAAGAAGATAGGAGGCGCCGGAGCGGACCAGAGACGCCCATCCGACCGGACCAGCAGTGGGACCGCCCCTGGGTGAGCATAATCTAACGTCTTTTTCTCCAATTTCAGGTAACATCGGGGGCTTATCTACAGCATTACAGAATGCTGTAGATAAGCCCCTGATGCCGGTGGGCTTACCTCACCCGCGATTTTCGGGGTGACAGGTTCCCTTTAAAATAGTCACTGAAAAAAAATCTTCTTTAGTTGCAGTTATGCTTTAAAAAATATATAATTGAATAACTCCCCAAAGATACTTTTTATATTTGCCCTGGAGCCCAATCACTTCTTTGCACAAACCTCTGTCATGCTTTACCCGTTTTTCCTCATTCTTAACTCTTATCTTCCCAGGGCATAATTAAAGCTTCTAGTTGTTGCATGTTTCATAAAACGCAAGATCATGACTGCTGAAGGCAATGCCATCTAAGCACAGTATGTCTATCTATCATCTAGAAGTGTCAGAAGACGCCGGACCCGATTAGTCATTTTTGCAGATTTTAGAGGTTTATCCATCTATTCTTTAATGTGTTTTTTTTTCCAGAGACGTGTACTTAGTACTAAGGTAAGAACGTGCAGTTTTTCTACCAAGACCAAGGAAAGTAAAAAAGGTTTCCATAAGAGCCCAGTGACATAGCCCAGTACAGTATGTCCACATAAGGATGTAGACTATGAGGACTACGGTATGCCGAGAGATTGCAGCCACCGGCCACTGGCCATCCTCAGCGCTAAGCCACCAGAAAACCATTACAGACGTTGCACCGGAGCCGAGCTGTAGAAATTCATACTTTTCTTGAACCCCGTGGACATGTTCCCATGTAGAATAATCACAGCATTTTTTCCGCTGTGCTTTTTTTCTGCTGCGCTCCACAGTTCATGCAAAGTTGACATGATTTCACAAAATTCAGGTAAAAATACAGTTGCTTTTGTAAGAGCGGAATCCTAGAGTTTACGTACAAAAATATGAGTAACCATAGACATGGAATAAAAGGAGGATGATGGGTCCATCAGTCATCATTCATGAAATAATCTGCGTGGTACCTTTCATTGGCACTGTCTTTATAGTGTAAAAAATATATATAAATATAAGAGCTATGTACTATGGTGCCCAAAGGGCAGTACCATAAGTTAGCCAAATGACACTTCCGGACAGTTACCTAAATTACAATGCTAAATTAGTGCCACCGCCAGCATATAACACATAGGTATACCCTATAGTGCCAACTGTATGCAGCAGTGTCACATACACAGTGGGCAACTAATGCCAACATACAGTGACCAGATAACAGCTCCGCATATAAAGTAATCTTATAGCTATGCTATGCCAGGACATGTGAGAGACGTTTTCTAGCAGGGGTAGCTCCATTCTAACCTGCTTGTGCTAGCACCACTTCAGCTGCCCATACACATGAGATAGCGGTCGGCAGCATATCTATTCCGCAGATAGCCATCTGTCCCGGTATTCCTATACACATGCGCTCAGCTTAACCAAGCTTTCGTTTGTCTTCAAAAGGGAATGATGAGAAAGCCGCTGCCAGACACCTCTGTCAGCAGCTTTTTCCCCCTGAAAACAAAATAATTAGGTGCTGAATTCCTCCACGTCATCAGTCGGGAGAACCCCCTACACATAAGATGGTAAACTGGTCATGCTGAAAATGGCGGCCTTTATACTAGGAAATAATCTATGCTGTGAAATTATTAATCCTCAGCGACTGCCCTTGACTGAGGATTTATTATGGTGGTTCTACACTAGGGCCCCGATTCATCAAAACTAGCGATTGTCTCGCCGGTCAAGGACGTGGTGGAGCCATAGTCTCCTGATTCATGAAGACGTGTACGCCTCTTACTGAAACTGGAGCATCTATCGAGTGGCGCGCGCTACGCCATAAATCTTACTCTCGTTAGTCACTGGAGTTAGATTTCTGACATACAGAATGCCACAGCTTTTCATGAATTAGACAAGCTGTGGCCTCACACCCCTTATGCGCCTTTGTCACATTATTGGTGGAGCTACGAGAAACTTGCGGGAAAATTCCAAAAACCACAAGGTTTTAATGCAATGCCAAATTGCACCAAAATTTTGTGACCATTCAAAGATTTTATGCCCCTTTCTTGGTGTAAAAGCTTTGTCGAATTGTGGCCTTTATGTATTAAAGTGGACCATCTAGTGTGTATGTGTGTATAAGAGCGCCCCGACTTTAACCCAAAACAGATGTTGGGGGAAGGAAGGATCAGGCTGATAGATTTTAACATACTTTAGCTCTTAGGGTAGATAATCTTCCATCAGAGGCATCTGGCAGCTCTTTACTCAAGTGTCCTCATCCAGAACACATGCACGCTCAGCCAAGCCGAGCATGCATGTGTATAGAGGTTCAGCTGTCAGTTATGTAGATTTTAGTGACCGTTACTTGAAAGAATCTGTTCTCCTTTGTTTATTTTGTTCCCGATATTATTGTCTTTTTCTCATATTTTATATTCTCTCACTTTCAGAATCAATGTAATAATTCCGTATATAAATCTGCTGTTTGGAGCATTATAGTATGGGTACATCTGCAGGAACAAGCCGCCTGGCAATATTCTGCTTTACAGCACATTTCCGTTTAGTTATCGGTGCTTTGTATTCCGCTTGATGCAAGAGAACATGAAAGCTTCATCTTTTTAACGTCAGTTTAACACTTCATAAATTATACAGCATGCCTTGCAGTGGATCCAATTAATATGACAAAGAGAAACATAAATAAATGGAAAACAAAAAACAATAATCCCCATCATTCGGCTATTGTTCATCTTTGTACACAGCTTGCCTAAAACAAACATTTTGGGGGAAACTTCAATTGAATTGAATTTAGCACAGACCAGCTGTTCATTTCATTTCCTGCCTGCAGGGAGATCTGGGTCGGTAAGAAAGAACATAGGGGTAGGACGTAGGCTTGAACGTAATTGTCACAAAAAAAAAATAATTCAATAAAACTTAAGCAACTTTGCTCATTTAAATGAAAATATTAAGACTTTAGAGAATCTCCAGAAATTCGACTCAAGCGGATTCACTCAATTCAGGGAGGAAATGTCAATGTAAGGTGATGGACATACCGCCCACGTTTCCTCTTGAAGACACGAATATTGCTGTATTGTATATGCAAATTGCCTCTTCTGAAAGGACGAGGACTTGAACTCTAGCACCACCTATTGGGAGCTGCAATTCTAAAAGTCAATATCGACCCTGTAACGAGCCTTGCCATATGACTTAGGATAATAGTCAAACCAGAATATCAATATGCAGACACGGTGTTTCGGGGTATTGCTGCTCGTCAGTGCAAAGTATGAGATCCGATTTGGCTGGGTGAGAGGCTTAAGAGCCAAATCAGTTCTCATACTTTGCATTGATGGGGGGCAATACCCCAAAACACCATGTCTGCAAATTGAGATTCTGGTTTGGCATTTATCATAAGTCATATGGCAAGGCTCGTTAAAGGGTTGATATTCACTTTTAGCATTACTACTTCCAACAGGTGGCATTAGAGTTCAAGTCTTCTTCCTCTCTGAAGAGGCAATTTGTATATTTAATCTCATGCATGGCGTTTAAGTCTTCTCACTCTGACATGACAGGCTTGGCTTGTCACTCTCCACAAGGAGAAACCTTAACCCTTAGATTGCTGGTTTGTGTAATGTCATGTGTATTGTGACATGCGTTATTAGTGATAAATTATATTTTGCCCTACAGTAGGGAGCATTAGGGTTAACGGTTGGGACTAGTCCAGAGTGAAGAAGGGGCTAAAGTGCAACAGAACAAGCCTTAGGTTTGACTCGTCAGCAGAGCCGCATGACAAGAGTGTCCCTGACGTGAGTGGAGACCGAGGTAGTGGATAGCAAGATCATGAGTAAAGATAGTAAAAGTGACAGAAGGACACTGGAGACGGGTCCTGGGACAGGTTGCCTAACAGTACGGCCCTGAGTTCGCAAGACAGAGAGGTAACGGGCCAGGAAAGAAAGGGGAATGTGAGACGAAGAGAGTGCCCCGAGCGGTTGTTCAAAGGCATCAACATGCAAAGAAATTAAGTAACAGCCATAATGGCAAACTAGTTCCCCTAAGGGAAAGGAGATTGTAGAACCGCAGATTGAGAATGGGACTCTTACTTACTGGACTGTAGTACTGTGCTGGGTTGTGGTGAAAGCAGAGGAATATGGGGGCAGAAACTAATAAGCCTTGAAGAGTTAGGGTGTGAAAATGCCCCATGTTGTAAAGGAAACTTTAGCAGAACAATATTGACTGGAACAGAACAATATTGTATCATACAATTATTAGGTTCTGTAGAAGGACGTAGATCTGGGGATTTATTATGATGGAATATAGGCTGAACTGGATGGACAAATGTCTTTTTTCGGCCTTACTAACTATGTTACTATGTTAAACATTTGTGAAGTTATCCATCTGCATCTATTGTACACACATGACCCCTGATGAAGCAGAGGTGAAACATGTGTTGGGTCTTGTGGTAGGTGAGCTGATCACTGTCATGCAGTACTACCTTTTTCCCTTGCGTATGTGTAAATATTACCTTACTACTACTAATATTCATTATTATATACCTTTGGTATATTTGTACATTTACCTTTATCAGCTGAACAATTCTATTAAACGTTTCATGTCCATGCATACCGGCACCTATTTTACCTACTACTATAGGATCATACTTTTTTGATCACCTGCGATTGTGCTTTCTTAGTACACATGTACTTGTGAAAGCTCCATGATTAGCTCACCATGGTTATATGTATGCACATGCATGTACTCTTGTATGTATCATGTAGCTTTTTTATGGCGTCTGTTTGTCTTTTGGTGTTTGCTTTAATTATTTTGGATATACATGTTCTTAATTAATTCATAGAATAAAACTTTACTTTTTAAATGATTCTTGTGATATATTTCATCCCCGGAACAATCTTTTTCTTTCTTTGGTTATTTTATTGTACAAAGTCCTCAACAAGTTGATGATCAGTTAAAGACTTCATTTTGGAGTGGTGGTCTCCCTCATTACACTTTACACCATCTGGCCCTGACAAGCCGAAGTCACCGGCATCATGCGTCCTCCAAGAGCGTAGCGCCCCCATTACGCACACACCCAGCCAGGACTCATATCTTTATATGGCGTGACGGGGCGTGGAAGACAAGTACCTCGCCCACGGCTACTGCCCCGCGCCACATTGCATCATCGGTCGTGCGATCTACTCTTCTGTCGTCTATGTTCTTTCTCCTATCTTCCTTCCATCCGAGTCTTCTGTTCAATTGACGTGATGGCGTGGGGCCTAGTGAACAGAAAATCAGTACAGAAGGAAGATAAAAGAGCAGATAGGAGGACAGGTATGGCGGAAAAGAGGAATAGAAGACTATTTTAAACCCCTTACTATGGTTTAGTAAAATTGCAGCTGCCATTTTACTAGATTAGCCTCCTAATAAATAAATTTAAAAAAAATCAGATTCTCGTGATTCAATTTTTCTTTTTTAAATTCAAGGTAAGATTGAAATATTTTACCATGTTGAGTTTAGAGCTCCTCAATAAAACCATGATTAGCAGCCTATAGATAGTAGATATATCTACATCAATTGTTGGCGTATTGATAGGATATTCCATCATCAAGGTCCGATTGTTTTGATCCCCATGGTCCTCAGATTGAAGGGTTTAGAGGAGCTGTAATAGCATTTGTCCCTTAAATCTCAGAATCAATGGATGTCCCAGAGGTTGAACACCCACCAGTCAGTATCTTATGGTATATACTATGGATATGCTATAACCTTGAGTGATAGGAATATGCCTTTAAGATGAGAAAATATTACAGGTTATAG
Source organism: Ranitomeya imitator (assembly GCF_032444005.1). Classification (NCBI taxonomy): domain Eukaryota; kingdom Metazoa; phylum Chordata; class Amphibia; order Anura; family Dendrobatidae; genus Ranitomeya; species Ranitomeya imitator. Next base: position 44,438,029 of record NC_091287.1, on the reverse strand, counting down.
TTATAAACCCTTTTGAACTTGATTTTTTATTGTTTTTCGCTTCCTAAATACAATACTGAGCAACTTTTTAAGTAGTCTTGGTAAAATGTGCAACAATATGCTCCTGTAGTATCTAAGTTACTCCTTCACATAGCTGGCTGTGCTGCAGGTTCTGATATAACAGAATACAGCTTGTAGCAGTGTTGGTTCTCTTTGGCTTTCTCCTTTGTTCTTTCAGTGTGAGAGATGCCAGCATGAGATCAGAAAGTGAAGTGGTAGGAAAGCATCCAAGCATTGAACAAGGGCAGATCACACAGGCTGTAGATAGGGAGGAAAGCACAAACAAGGCAGACTGGAGGGAAGCGTGTGGATCACATAGGCTAGGTATAAGCATACAGAGATAGCAGAGAACCTATGGCAGACTATATAGGGGGAAAGAAAGAGAAATCAAACAATGCTCAGCATCAATATATGACCCTGTCAAAGGAGAAATCACTTCAGGAATGAAGCTGCGCAGAATCATGAGAGCTAGTGAAGACAGCAGCATCCTGGACACAAACCTCACATCTTAACGGGTTTTTTCCATAAGTAATATCTTCACTCCCCATTACAATGCTCAGCATCAATATATGGCAGTACATGGTAGAAGAGACTCTGTCAAAGGGGAAATCACTTCTGGAATGAAGCTGCGCAGAGTCATGAGAGCTAGTGAAGACAGCAGCATCCTGGACACAAACGGCACATCTTAATGGTTTTTTTCCGTAAGTAATGTCTTCACTGCCAATGTTGCCAATGCCTGTTCTATGTTGGCTCCCTGCGTAGCAGTGACATCACAACTACAGCGTACGTGATCACTGCAGCCAATCACTGAACTCAGTGGATATTCCATGTACATCAGCCAAGTTGCTGTGCCCAGGGATTGGCTGCGGCGGTCACGTGTGCTGGACACAGTACATCATTGCTGCAGTCTATCAACAAAGATCCGGCTGCAGTAGAGATGCAGCTCCGGATCTGAGGAGGATACAGGGCCGGTGTCAGCACCCGGCATACCCGGGCAAGTGCCGGGGCCCTGGTGAGACAGGGGGGCCCATTCAGGGCCGGCGTTAGGGGCAAACAGCTGCCAGTGCCCCCGCTCCCCCAGTGGCCCTCAGCTAGCGGCACATCATGCAGCTGCTATGGGGCCCCTGTGAAGCAGGGGGGCCGCCTGTCACAAGCGCCAACTCCCCCGCCGCCGGCGTCTGCCGGTAAAGTTCAAAGCAAATGATGGAGGAGAGAGCATCACCTGATGCTCCCTCTCCCATCATTCCCCACTTTGCCTTTAACACTGCTGCTGCGGGTGCGCGATGATGTCATCGCACACTCGCTGTGTGCCAGGCAGTGCAGCGGCAGCTGCCGAGACCAGAGCAGGGAGGGAGCAGCGTGGCACGGGAACGTTGAGAGGTGAGGAGTGTTTTATTTTTTTTTCTGTTACTAACAGTGAGTACTGGACTATGGGGCCATTCTTGGGGGGAGGTGGGCTGTGCTGTGTACTACATGTCTGTGCCATATACTACATGGCTGTTCTATATACTACATGGCTGTTCTATATACTACGTGGGCCGTGTTATATACTACATGGGCTGTTACATGCTACGTGGGCTGTGCTTTATACTAAATGGCTGTTCTATAAACTACGTGGGCCGTGTTATATACTATGTGGCTGTGCTATATACTATATGGGCTGTTATATGGTACGTGGGCCGTGTTATATACTACGTGGGTCGTGTTATATACTACGTGGGCTATGTTATATACTACGTAGGCTATGTTATATACTAGGTGGGCTGTTATATGCTACGTGGGCTGTGCTATATACTACATGGCTGTTCTATAAACTACGTGGGCCGTGTTATATACTATGTGGCTGTGCTATATACTATATGGGCTGTTATATGCTACGTGGGCTGTGCTATATACTACTTGGCTGTGTTATATGCTACGTGGGCTGTTATATGCTACATGGCTGTGTTATATGCTACGTGTCTGTGCTATATACTACGTGGGCTGTGTTATATACTACATGGCTGTGTTTTGTGTTTCTATGTGATCATGAATCATGGTACTGTATGTGTTAAAGGGGGGGCCCACTGAGACTCTTTCGCCCGGGGCCCTCAAAAACCTGGAGCCGGCCCTGGGAGGATAGGCAACACCTGAGTTTATTAATGTAAAGCAACAACAGCCAATGGGGAGGAAAAGTTATTCATGGAAATCCACTTTAACTTTTTAATTATTATTATTTAAAGCTCTTTAATCCCTAAAAATCAGGGAATTAATTCTAACACTTGGTTCACCAGTAAGAAGTTTTACAAAATAAATGAACTGCCAGTAAAATGTGTAAATGCGAGGACATATGCACATGTCATGCATTCAGTTCTCTAAAACGTCAGCTGCGTTTCTATTTCAGGTCCAGGCTGTGACCATACATTATATTTCGGGGGGACTTCTAGGCCTCCTCTCTCCAGACATTTTTTAAATAAACTCAATTTGAAAAATCATTTCTTTGTGTCAATGATACCTAAAATAGCCTTGGACCACACAGTCTGGAACATCTCCATATACATGGCTGGGTGCTGCCTTCAGACTCTCTCCAGTAAGATCTGGCAGTAGTTATTGTCTGCAAGTCAGAAGATAAATATACTAAGGCTTAACATCTGTAGAATAACCGAGAAAGAAATAAACAGTTTTGTCTTCTAAAATCTTTTAGGCCGTGAAAGTCAGCTGTATCCATTGGCCAGCTGTAATTTGACGTGTCGGTAAACATTAGGTCCCAGCCACATGATGAACTATGAAGACTGTGACCAATCATCAGTTTTAACATTGTCCATGTGCGGGTGGTGTTGGGTACCTATACTATTAAATGCATATCATTGCCTTGAAAGGAGTTCTTCACTTGTAAAAATTACCTTTAGACATACTTAAATGATCAACTTGTACAACATGTTAATATACTTGCTAACTTTGGCCATGATAAAGATCAAGCCAATCACCCTTCATACCCATCACAAGTTATTCTGACTCTATAACTAGGCTGCAAGTGTGGGGCATTTGAGACAGCGTTTCTATGGAGGTCTGTATTGGCTGGTACTCACACCAAGAACTTTGTCAGATAACTTTAACTCAACTAAAGAGGCACACATGAAGATTCCAGAAGAGGTTTGTTCTCGGGCTGAATTCTTGTATTATGCTGTTAGGCTCACCAGGTGAAGTGGATCCTCCTAGCCCAAGGTCCTGGTGGTCACACGGGCGTCGGTGCAGAAGCTAAGTGGAGCACAGATGAGAGACTGGAACCACAGGTAAGCAAGTGTAAAGCTGGAAACCGCCGGCAAGCCGAAGTTCATGACACTACAAGCAAGCAGGTGGGATGATGGAAACCACAGGCAGGCAGAAGACATCAAGGAAACCACAAGCCAGCAGGCAGGAGACATCCAGGAGGCCACAGACTAGCAAGGATGATGATGGAAGCCGCTGGCAGGCAGAAGACATTCAGGAGACCATAGTCGGGCTGGTGAGATACATCCAGGAGACCACAGGCGGGATGCTGGAAATTGTTCGCAGGCAGAAGACTTCCAGGGGATTGCAAGCTGGCAGGCAGATGGGAGACATAAGGAGACCATAAAGAAGAAGGCAAGATGCAGGAATCTGCTGGCACGTGGGACACATCCAGGAGACCGCATTCAAGCAGGCGGGATGCTGGAAACCACTGGCTGGTGGAAGACAGCATCTGGGCAGGTTAAGGTGTGTAGAGCAAGCCAGAATCAAGCAATACTGTAGATTTAATGTCAAGACTTAGGTGTGTGTCTTGGTGAGCCTTATATAGGCCCAGGCAGATAATCACATGGGAGCACGCCAGAGTCCATGCAAAGTGGAGCACCGCAGAGTTTATTTAGCAGACTGGGATGAAGGAAGCAAAGCATGGATCTGGGACAGGTACTTAATATATGCACAATTGCATTAGCTGCAGCAGCAGCAGTAGGTTAAAAGACAATTCTGAAACAGAGATGTATAGAAATGATCCTAGCAAAATAGCAGACTAACACTGTCTTATTAAAAAGAGAGGGGTTCCTTACATCAGAGCTGGGCTACAGGGAGAGAGACAGGACAAACTTGTGGCAAACCTGTTTGCATAGCAGTGTAACAGCAATAATACAGTGACAATACAACACTCTATGATTCCCAAGTCATGTGATATGACACTAGTCATAGGAAGTGGGGAGAAAGCCCTTTCCTATGTCAACACATCCATGGATTACAGGGACAACTTATTGATTTTAATGAATAGTGCATAACGAGTGACAGAAGAATCCCACCCATCACACCTCCCCATAGGAGAAGATCGCAAAACTGTATTTGTATTGTCATACAGACCAGAGCATTGTGCTAGTGATCAAGTGCTCATAGTTTCAAGCCCCCTAGTGGGACAAAAAAAATTGTTTACAATTAAAAATAAAAATAAAAAAGTTTGAATTATTCCACTTCCAAATTTGAAAAAAAATCAAAACAACAAAATAAAATTAAAGTATAAATAATTGGTATTGCTACCTTTGTAAAAGTCTGAACCATTTAACCTCTTCCTGTCGGAGCCATTTTTTATGCTTCTGTTACTATTTTTTAAAAAATATTTTTCTACATAGCCGTATGAGGGTCTGTTTTATTGCAGGACGAGTTATAGTTTTTAAAGACACCATTCACTTTTCCATATAATTTAAATGCCAGAAACACGGAGCAACAGTCCTTTCAAAGAATTATTTCAAAATTGTAATAATACATATAAAGACAGGTATATACTGTAAACATATATATTACATAATGAGACAAGATAATATGAAGGGTTCAGTGGGAACAGGAGGACATATGGCCCCTCGAGGAAGCCCATGCGAAACGCGCGTTGGGGCTGCTGATTGACTCATCCTAGTAGTTCTAGAATAGATTTTTTTCTCTCCATACATGCATTTGTATGCAGTTTGGGATTTTTTTCTTCCTAGCTTAACTTCTTGACTGATTATGATTAAATACCATTTTACCAGCAATATCATGTTCTGTATTGGGATGATTCGAAATGCTGAAGCACTGGCACTTTATGATTGGAATTTTTGCACTAATTGAAACCCTCCATGGTTCATTTCCCATATCTACTATACTTTGCTCTTGGATGAGCCATTCTTCCTGTTCCCACTGAGCCCTTCATATTACTTTGTCTCTATATGTAATGTACATGTTTATACACCTGTCTTTATATGTATTTGACTGAATAAATTTTGTAATAATTCTTTGAAATTACTGTTGCTCTGTGTTTCTGCTGTTTAAATAGTATTTATGGAGTGACCATAATACATTTTGCCTATTTAAGGCAGAAGGCCTATACTTTGGATGGTCTATATAACTATGGTATCTGTTCTAGTATTATTGTTTTCACTTTTCCATATAATGTACTGAAAAACGGAAGAACATATTTTTTTCACCACTTTTTTTAGTCTCAGTAGGACACTTGAACCTATATATCAGGTACTTTAGACTGCAATACTGCAGCATATAAGTGGTTAAACAGTGGAGCGAGCCACGATCATGGTTGATAGAAGCAAGTGCATGCTATATAACACAGCCAGCAGCTGCCATGGATATATTGGGCTCAGCTCCTGAAGTCTTCAGACAATGAAATTAAGAAGAAAACATATGACTTGGAAAATCATAGGTGAATAAATGAAAGTAAAATCATAAAAAACAATAAAAAAAACATGATCTAGTCCTTATGGGGTAAAGCTGGTGTAATAATGAATGCTGAAGAGATAAAGGCGCTTCCAATCTGACGCCATAGTCTAATAATTACGATATATAGTAGCACCCAGGTAAATTACTTTTGCAAGGTTTTGCATTTTCAGCCTTAGAAGTTTACAGCATTAGCAAATCGGAAAGAAATGTCCATGCAAAGCTGTAATCTCCCTGAAAATGCATATCCTTCCCTCAAGTGATCCTGAACAAGAACCGAAATTGGAACATCCATCACCCCCTGAACCAGTCAGCATTTACTGGGATTAGCTCTTAGTTTGTACAAGAAAAACTTTTCGGCTTACGTCCTGACTCAGGGTGTTAGGAGAAGATAGGCTCTGGTCTTCGTCTATGTGAAACTTTATTTCCAGGTCTGAAGATTACGTAAACTTTGAGTCTAAGTCTTATTATAAACAAGACCCTAAATGAACCTGCGGCATTTCTTTATATGGCAAATTGCACCTTCTGTCATGTCAATGAGGAACTTATTTATGCCCAAATGGTAGCCATGAATAATAATGTATTTTTTACATAGGCGCCAATGGAAAAACGGTCATGATAATCCAAGGAGATAGATATATGGCATGGCCTTAGCTTTACTAATGTCTTGCCTTTAAGGGAATGTCTCACGTATGCTCTTTTAATATTATATATTTTTTCTCATTTTTAAAAACTTATGTGGCCAGATTCTGTAATGTCTGTATTGACAGTGCAGCAATGTGTGCGCTTTATGGCAGCTCTAATATTGAGAAGTAACGGCCACAAACGTTTCCAACTAATACAGTTTTTGTGAAGTAAAAGCCATCATACACTTTACATCCTTTTGTTTAATCCAATACTTTTGTTTGTCGGAGAGATAATCCTCTCTCATAAAGAACACGATCTTCTGAGCGGAGTTTTCAAAAATCTGGGGAAAACTATCTTTTGTACGTCAGCTATATAACGTATATAGTTAGCTTTATATAGCACAGCTGTAAGGAGATGGAAATGCTGCCCGTGTTCTCCCTTGAATGATATGTGTATTATTGATGTGTACGGTGAAATATGTTACGGTGTTGGTATTGTATTCTGCCCAGCAACAGGTAGTTGACAGGGACAGTTAAAGTTAATGGTTGGGACTAGCCCAGAGAGGGAGGTGCTAAGCCGAAGGGACAAGAGACAGTTCCTGTCAGAAAGTGAAATAGGGCCCAGAGTGCATTGAAGAAGACCAGAGGTCTGATGTGACCAGTGCCGCTGTAAAGGATACCGCACTCCCCGTGCTTACCGAGTCAGTGCGCGTGGCCTGAGTTGAGCGAAAGGTGCCCAGAGAGTCCAGAGAAGGGTGCTTCAGGTAAGAGGACCTGAAGCACGTGACCGCAAGGGGAGTGTCAGGGGCAGAGACAAGCTCCGGACCCCGGAGCTCTGGCTAGAGAAGCTCAGGGGGAGACCTGACAGGTGTGGGTAAACCAAGAGACGACACAGTACAGACGGAAATAGCCAATGACGTGGTCAATAGCAATCCAGGGTCAGAAAGCCGGAGATAGCAGCGTGGTATCAGACGGGAAACACAAAGCGGAAGGTCAGGGACAAGCAGAGGTCAAAACCGAGAGACTAAGCAAGTACAGAATCGGGTAGCAAACTGAGAAACAGGCCTGGACCGGGTAATACACAAGCAATCCCACACAGACAGTATCCACAGATACATGGGAATCAGGAACTCAGCCGAGGTCAGAAGTATCACTAACAACGGACAGAGCCCAAAAGAGGCTATTTAATGCCCTCCCACTGCCAGAGAGAGGCCAACAGCATTAACCCCTGAAGCACTAGACAAGAACTTCCATACAGACCATGACAGCCGCAAGACGTATTGAGCTGGGATGTGGTGAAGAGTAAAGGAACGTTGAAGATAGAGGATAAGAGATTAAAAAGGAAAGAATTGATATTGTGTGTCTAAAATGTCCCGTATTGTAAAGGAAACGATCATCAAGATATGTGCCCGCTGTCTCCTATATATAATCCCTTCCCAAGTTAGCGTTGAGTGATGAGTTTATTTTTGACTGGTGGTGTCAAACACCTGGCCCTGGCCAACCCAAATCATCGGATACATGCGGCCTGCAAGGCCCACATACACAAGTCCACACACCCAGCCCTGACCCTCGCCTTCACGTAACGCGCCAGAGCTCACAAGGTGAGCACCTTGCCCACAGCTACCACTCCGTGCCACTTTACACAGCCTTATTGCCCAGTGAAGGAGATTCATACAGACTTATATCTTTGCGTATCATGTTGGTATTCTGTCGTATCTAGGCCTTCAGTAATAGAATAAAACTGTTATCCACATGATCTATCAAGAATTAAATGACTCTGCAGACTCTACTCCAGTCAACACAGAAAATTGAAATGTGAGCTGCAGAAAACAGAAAACAGCAACTTAGTATGTAAAACTTGATTTCAGAATAAGATTAATATTAGAAAATGGGGGACAAAATAGCAAAGATTCTCTCAAGGGGGGTAATATCTGCCAGATGGTCGGTCTGTATGGTATGTCCACCACCAAAATATAATGAAGTGTTACACCATAGGTCTGGAGCATGTCGTAGGTGGCTGTATATGAGCGTCTTGTTATTGTTACTTTTGCATTCAGCATTCTTAAAACTGAATTCCGTAAGTCAACAAAGGTGTAGAAGGTCACCGTAATCTTGTATGGACATCTAAATGAACGACATTCTTTGGAAATCAGATGCCCGTGATTTCTGGGTTCTAAAGAAATTTATATCCAGTATGGTTCATACCACGGAGCAGAAAACCATGATTTGTGCTAACAAGCTGTGAAGGCTCATTTATTGATTTCCTCATACTGTGATCCATCCTTTAACTAAACCTCATTTCAGAAGAGCATTCGGACAACATCGAGGCTGGAGCCATATTAAACCGCATCCAGAAATCCAATCACCTCCTTGAGTCTGGTGTCAAGGATTCAAGTATCTCGTTAAGTAGAAACCAACATGTGTAGTGGCTTCTATTACTGGAACCGCAAATCAACCGTTGCATAATAGAGAAAGACGTCCTGCAAGGGATGAAAATAACAACATGGAGACCCAGAAAGGGTATTCACCGAGGTACAGCCAAATATCGCTTCCTTATATAGAAAGAAATCGAATATGCTGTTGGAATTGGCTGCCGGATATGATAAAGTTTCATAATATCAACTCCGACCTTGACGAAGTAAACACTGTGCAGTCAGACTGTGCCCGGTAGTGATCGAGGCTTTACAGATTTTACCTTGTTTGTTTTTTTCTATAGTTGATTTGGACATGAAAATAGTTTTCTTTATGTACTTGTGGCCAAGGTTTCTTATGCCCGAATTAATTGTATAATGATTCAGAATTTGTAGCCAAGTTCAAATAATGCTAGAAATCATCAAACTGAATACTCCATCCACTATCACATATTAGGGTATGTGCACACAGTCTTTTTCAGGTGGACTCTGCCTGGAACCCACCTGAAAAAGCGCTAAAAAATGTAAAATAAAAGGAACATGTACACATCAAGGCTGAAACGACTTGTTGTGCTCATGTTCCATCTTTTCTATGTTCTTTGAACCACCTCAGGCTTCGAAAGCCAGGAAGTGCCTAAAATAAGTGACCGCCGGTCCATTCTTCTGTTGGCTTTCATTTGGAAGGCCCAACTATTTTATATATGGAATGTATAATAATAACAAAAAAGAAAAGAGGAAGATGCTGGCAACAAAACCGCTGCAAAAGACTTCTAATAATACGTCATAAAAGACATTTCAGGAAAAACAAGGTGTGAAATACGATATGTGCACATAGAAGGGTACTGCAGGGGACATGTGGTATTATTATTAGGCACCCATTCGAGTGAATGGTTGTCCATATTCTATAGTAGATGGTTGCACCAGAGCTATACCTGGTCTTTGCGTTTCTCCATGGGACAAACTTCCTTTCCACGTTCCACCATAGCGGGGCTAAGTTAAGCTTAATAATTAGGCGTCCAATTACTTTTTTCTTTTTTTGAGGATCCTCTTACTCCATAGTAAATTATTAATACATCAACTTTTAGGATCCTGAATATGAAATAATAATAAAAAAATTATGCCTTTTCGAAAAGTCTTCATTGTCCGGTAGGAGGACAGACTTTTCTAGTTAGTCACGAGACTTCTGCATATACATTGTGGTATTAGATTACGTGTTATGGCTTTATTATACAGGGTTCAGACATTTGCTCCTAAATCAATGCAACAAACAGTGGAGAACAATAAGAAGTCATCCGTACTGAGCGCAGGAGAAAACACGAGGATGATACATTATTCGAACAGTACAGATAAATTCCAGCTGGCGAGACATCTTATGGAGAGTGTAGGGAACGGCCTGTAATTTATAGTACAGTGATCTATAAAGCTAAACGCTTTCACTTACTGTGGATGAAGGAATGGAGAACACATACCCTAGTGCTATGAAATTCCTGAATGCGGCTTTATAAAGCTGCGCCGGCCATCCTAATATTCTCATTGTCACATTTCTTCTAGAGTCCCAGGATTTAGCGAGTTGTGCTCAGGATTAGAGGACATCGGTCACCACTGCTTTGCTTTCTGCCAAAGGGATCCTTTTTTTTTAAAGTCTAAGAATGTTTTTTAACAACTTTTTTCAGATATTTTCTAGGCACAACGTTCACCATCTCCAGCTGAGCTGTTGGGCACTTCGAGTCGTTGCTCGCTGATTATGTACGGTCCAGTGATATATTTGAAAAGGAATTGGGACCGGTACTTTTGTCCTGTGGGATTATGGTACCTTCAAATGGGCAACCTAGTCGTGTTTGACCCCACCTCTGGCCTTGACCGAGCTATGTGTCCTTCAGAAATGCCACCCAAAAGTATTGTCTGAAGCAGAGGTGAAGTACATATTTGTAGTCGGTCTTCCTCCTGGTTTTTACCCCTGGATTTAATTCATTTATACTCCAGACAATACTATCTATCGCCAATCAGAAAATTACTCTGGGGTCTTCAAACTGTGAAGCTGACCAGGAAAGTCAATACCAGCTGGTGAAAGTTAACATGTTTTTTTTTTCTTACATACATGGAATTGGGGCTAAAAATATATTTTTTTACTTGGGTTATCATTAAAAAATTTGCACCGTTTGCCTACTATAGCGGCTGTGTTACACGGCCTACTGCCGGATGAATGTTGGGTTATCGGGGTTGGCCACATCATCTTTAGCTTATCAGATGTCTTTGGGTCCTGATTTTGTGGCACTTACTAATATATATGTGACCAGAACTGTCCATCGGTCTTGGCCTATTGAAAATCTCACACGACAAAACTGATGGACGGGTCTAGTCACTACTCCTCCACCAGCAGCCATTGTATGGACTGGAGAACGGTGCAGTTTGTGAGGAAAGCTACACTAACAAGAGCAGGAGGAGAACCTGTCCTACCTATACAATGAGAAAGAAAGGAAAGAGGCGCTCCATGTGTATTACCGCAATAATAAGTGGATAGATAAGGGAGGTTACCGCTCACCTGAGTAGGTCCTGGCACAACTCCGCAGAACACGATAAAGCACAATAGGCGAGTTCTGCTCTGGCCACTGACCCACATCCGGCCACAGAAATTGGAGAAACTGATGGAAAAAAGTGGCATTTCCCTGGCGCTGCCAAAAATATTAGGAGACTGAGTCAATGCGGAGAATTTATTCATACAACACGTTTCGGAGACGGTTCGATTCCTTCCTCGGAATTTCATGTACCTGAGGAAGCATTGGACCGTCTCTGAAATGCGCGAAATTCTCCACATTGACGCACATGTAGTGGGATACACCACTTTTTTTTTATCAGTTTCTCCTATTACTATACAATAGTAAGTGCCATAAAATCATGTCCTTAACACATCTGATAAAAAAAAGATAATGTGGCCGACAGTGTTATCTCATTCTGCAGCTGGCAACAGACAGTGTAATACCCCGGCTATAGGAGGCAAACGGTGCAATATTTTTAATGAAACCCAATTGCGAAAATGATTAATTTTTATTTCCCCAATTGCATGAACTTAAGAAAAGAAAAAAAACCGTGTTCGCAAATGTTGAACAACCCCTTTAATGGGTTTGTACTAGTGATGAGCTAACGTGTTATACGAGCATGCTCATTTGTAATCCAAGCATCTTCGACGTGCTCGAATAATATGATCGAGTCCCTGTGGCTGTTTTACAGCGTGGATTGCCTATAAGTCCTAACTATGGCCAGAAAGAGGCCAGCTCGAGACTCTCATAGACTTTTATTGAAAAGTGACCTTCGCGCTGCTCCATGAAACAGTGGAGCTGGCGGCAGGTCACTTTTCGCCAGAGACAGCCGGTAGCAGCGGTGAAAACAGATGAAGGCGGCGGCACATGACTATGAGAAGGGGGGCAGGGGACTTACATATAAAGCACCACTCCAGCTGTGCAACAAAAAAATGGTGGAGTGTTGCTTTAAGAATGTACAGATACTGTTTGGAGGAGCGTCTTTTCATTGTGGAAAACTCATTTGAAGACAGAGTCCTTAAAGAGATGCCAAAGTGAGTTTCTAAAGAAGTTTGGAGGTCGAAATCCACCGTCCAAACCGTGTATTGAAGCCTTCTTAGATGACAGCGCAATCTCCAAGGGACTGTGGCCACCATAATCAACTGATTTAACACCGCCAGAATTTTTCCTTTGGGGCCATTTGAAGGGTCGGGTGCACATTAACATTACAAGCACACCGAGAGAATGTTCAGCGAGAAATTCAGGTTGTGACCCCAGACATCCTGCGGAATTCATTCCACCATATAGAGCGAATCATGCAGACGCAATTGGATGTGGACATTTTCAACACCTGCTTTAAGACTAGGACTACTGGACTCGTAAACCCTGACTAGAACTATATCAAGTAAGTAGTCAAAATGACTATACCAGTAGTCCTAGTGTTAAAACAGCAGTTTCTCATGTACCAAGGTGTGTACAGTCAAAATGTCAGTACAATAGTCTCTTTTAGAAGTTACAGCAATCTTTCTGGGTGAAGTAGCGAGGGAGTTGATGGGCTCCGCTATGCGGCTGGCACTGTTGTACACTATTTTTCACTGTATTTAGCAGAGTGACCCGCGAGGTTGACTCTTCACTAAGAATATATTAGGGTGTTATATATCCACGCCATTATTTCTGCCATATTGATGTATTCCCGCAGCGCCCCTTCCATTATCCACTCTAACAAAGTATTGGAAATGTTCACAGCCATAAAATCTTCTTCTCCGCTTGAACATCATCAGAGCTTATCAAACCGAACAACTATTTTACCCTTGTTCTGTTTGGCTGAAAGATGAAAGCTTCGGGATAATTCATCTTGTTTTTTAATCTCCTAACCGTGTCTTACACAGCGGGGGGCAGGAAGCGATGACGCAGCTCCATGCCAGTCAAGACTACCGATCCCCGGGGTGAGAAGATGAAATCAGTGGATTAATCGCTGCACTTTAGTGTTTATTGCATTTATGTGAAGATTTGCCCCGCTGAGGATCTGAGCACTCTTATGGCTGTTTATATGAGGGGCGATTGATGTCTCTTACTCACCTGTATCGGCCACCTGGAGCTACATCATTACCAACACCGTCCATACTGCAGCGGCGGGGGCATGTTATACCGATCCCAATGACAAGAAATGGTGACGCTTTCATTACTAAGCCAGATTAAATGGCTTATCCATAAGTAGGAAGGATAGATGGATAATAGATAGAAGGTAGATAGATAGATAGATAGATAGATAGATAGATAGATAAAAAGAAAAAATTAGCACAGCACAGTAAAAATAGGGTGCAAAGCTTCACTAGGCACATACCAAACCTCATGAATAAAGAAAAAAAAGTTGAAGCAGCACTCCATAAGGCAGTTGTAGGGTGCTTTTTATTGGCCCATGTGTTGACGTTTCTGTCCTGGATGCAGACCTTTTTCAAGCTTGAGAAAGGTCTGCATCCAGGACCGAAACATCGCCACATTTGCCAATAAAGAGGACCTTACAACTGCCTTATGGAGTGCTGCTTCAACTTTTTTTTATTTTTTTTTATTTTAGATAGATAATAGCTAGATAGATATGAGATCGATAGATAGATAGATAGATAGATAGATAGATAGATAGATAGATAATAGACAGATTTTTCTGTATTTTCATGACTATAAAAATTGTACATTCACACTGAAGGCACCAAAACTATGAATTAACACATGTGGAATTATATACTTAACAAAAAAGTGTGAAACAACTGAAATTATGTCTTATATTCTAGGTTCAAAGTAGCCACCTTTTGCTTTGATGACTGCTTTGCACACTCTTGGCATTCTCTTGATGAGATTCAAGCTTGAAGGAGTTCCCAGAGATGCTTAGCACTTGTTGGCCCTTTTGCCTTCACTCTGCGGTCCAGCTCACCCCAAACTATCTCGATTGGGTTCAGGTCTGGTGACTGTGGAGGTCAGGTCATCTGGAGTAGCACCCCATCACTTTCCTTCTTGATCAAATAGCCCTTACACAGCCTGGAGGTGTGTTTGGGGTAATTGTCCTGTTGAAAAGTAAATGATGGTCTAACTAAACGCAAATCGGATGGAATAGCATGCTGCTGCAAGATGCTGTGGTAGCCATGCTGGTTCAGTATGCCTTCAATTTTGAATAAATCCCCAACAGTGTCACCAGCAAAGCCCCCCCACACCATCACACCTCCTCCTCCATGCTTCACGGTGGGAACCAGACATGTAGAGTCCATCCGTTCACCTTTTCTGCGTCCCACAAAGACACGGTGGTTGAACCAAAGATCTCAAATTTGGACTCATCAGACCAAAGCACAGATTTCCACTGATCTAATGTCCATTCCTTGTGTTCTTTAGCCCAAACAAGTCTCTTCTGCTTGTTGCCTGTCCTTAGCAGTGGTTTCCTAGCACCTATTTTACCATGAAGGCCTGCTGCACAAAGTCTCCTCTTAACAGTTGTTGTAGAGATGTGTCTGCTGCTAGAACTCTGTGTGGCATTGACCTGGTCTCTAATCTGAGCTGCTGTTAACCTGCGATTTCTGAGGCTGGTGATTCGGATAAACTTATCCTCAGAAGCAGAGGTGACTCTTGGTCTTCCTTTCCTGGGGCGGTCCTCATGTGAGCCAGTTTCTTTGTAACGCTTGATGGTTTTTGCCACTGCACTTGGGGACACTTTCAAAGTTTTCCTAATTTTTCGGACTGGCTGACCTTCACTTATTAAAGTAATGATATCCAATAGTTTTTCTTTACTTAGCTGCTTTTTTCTTGGCATAATACAAATTCTAACAGTCTATTCAGTAGGACTATCAGCTGTGTATCCACCAAACTTCTGCACAACACAACTGATGGTCCCAACCCCATTTATAAGGCAATAAATCCCACTTATTAAACCTGACAGGGCACACCTGTGAAGTGAAAACCATTCCCGGTGACTACCTCTTGAAGCTCATCAAGAGAATGCCAAGAGTGTGCAAATCAGTCATCAAAGGAAAAGGTGGCTACTTTGAAGAACCTAGAATATAAGACATAATGTCAGTTGTCTCACACTTTTTTGTTAAGTATATAATTCCACATGTGTTAATTCATAGTTTTGATGCCTTCAGTGTGAATGTACAATTTTCATAGTCATGAAAATACAGAAAAATCTTTAAATGAGAAGGACTCCAAACTTTTGGTCTGTACTGTAGATAATAGAGATGGATATAGATAGATAGATTTGAGATAGATATTGAATAGATAATAGATAGATATGAGAGATAGATAGATAATAGATAGATATGAGAGAGAGAGATACATAGATGGCCAAAGTCTCATCCTCCAGTCCTTCGCATGCAGAGCACAGAGCGTGTTTTCCTATAATCCTCATCACTGACTGACATCTGTCATGTAAATAATCTCCATCTGCTGAGAGCAGGAAAATGGAGCCGATGAGAGAAGTCACCGAGAGCCGAGTGGGTTTCCACAGCCACCATGAATCATCTTCTCTCTCCACAGATGTTCTGTACACGGAGATCACGTGCGTCGCCGCTGAGCTGTCACAGGATCGGTACAATGACAGACGTGTCGTCTACTTAACTTGTGTCTGCTGTAACTTACTGTATAAAAGTGCGCCTTTCCCTTTAAGAAGCAGATTACTCATGTAATATAAAAAGGACTTGGCACAAATATGAAAAACGTATCCATGAATTGAGCCCTTACCCCAAATACCAACAGTCTCAATAGTTTTATTTAGATTTGTAAAAAAAAAATTGAGTTTCCAATAATGTCATAGTACAATACATACAGGCACCAAAAATGTGGAGAATGGTAAAATTCCTTGATTTTCCAACCAATAATCCAGGCCTAAAGCTCAATACAATATTCTGATAAACATGCCCATTAAAATATTTATTCAGGTGTCCTGATAACGTAAGTAGAAAAAGATAACGACACCTTTTTTTCCCTTAAATTCTTGTATTTTGAACTTAAGATCATCTTTCCTGTTGGGTTTCATTAAAATTTCTGCCTTATTTGGCTTTTACAAGCTTTTTGTTACGCTGAACATTATTGGCTGCAAAATGAGTTAAAGGGAACCTGTCTCCTGAATTTGGTGGGACCGGTTTTCGGTCATATGGGCGGAGTTTTCGGGTGTTTGATTCACCCTTTCCTTACCCGCTGGCTGCATGCTGGCCGCAATATTGGATTGAAGTTCATTCTCTGTTCTCCGTAGTACACGCCTGCGCAAGGCAATCTTGCCTTGCGCACGCACAGTATGCATTGCCCAACTGCGGGCAAAACCGAAAAGCAATAGTGCGCATGCGCCGGCGCACTATGTCCCGGAATACAGCTAAATACTTCCGGGACATAGTGCGCCGGCGCATGCACACTAATGCTTTTCAGCTTTGCCCGCAGTTGGGCAAAACATACTGCGCGTGCGCAAGGCAAGATTGCCTTGCGCAGGCATGTACTACGGAGGACAGAGAATGAACTTCAATCCAATATTACGGCCAGCATGCAGCCAGCGGGTAAGGAAAGGGTGAATCAAATACCCGAAAACTCCGCCCATATGACCGAAAACCGGTCCCGCCAAATTCAGGTGACAGGTTCCCTTTAACTGAGAATTAGTGATGAGCGAATATACTCGGTACTCGAGATTTCCCGAACATGCTCGGGGGTCCTCCGAGTATTTTTTAGTGCTCGGAGATTTAGTTTTTCTTGCCGCCGGTTGGATGATTTACATCTGTTAGCCGGCATAAGTACATGTGGGGGTTCTCTAGCAACCAGGCAACCCCCAAAGCCCGTTACTTGCATTTTTGCTGTGTTTTTGCGAAGTGACATGCTGCAGCAGTTTTCCAATTCAGTCAGGGAAAAAAAAAACAATGTGTGTGTGTGAGATTTGTGAAATGTCGTAGGTTTAGCTGGTACTGTAAAGCGCAGCTTTTAATTTGCATTAAAAAAAAGCACAGCAAAAACGCAAAGTGTGACCATAGCCTAAGAGTCAGAATGAGCTCACTGATGGATTCTCCCCATTCTGCAGCCAGAAATATTCCGGGAAAGGAGCCTGTAAAAGTTATATAAAATGACCTCCTAGGGCAAAGATCTGCATGAACTAATAATACAAACAACTAAATAAAAATAAAAAATATTCTGTCTTCCAAGCAGCCGTGCGGAGCGGGGACTGTCCGCAGTTATTACTGTCTGTGTTGGATTTATGTCATTTTCCTCATGTAAATATGCAGATTGCTTACAAGGAATCCGGAGGGGGAGGTCTTGCTGCTTAGTGATCCCTTTCAACATCATTTTGCTAATCGTGTGTTGTCTTAATGGCGCTCTCTGGGTAAGCGCTAATTGTGGAAGCCTGGTAGTAGCTTTTTCCTGCTGGGAGACGCCATTGTGTATATCAGCAATTACCGTTAGAACAAATAAGGCAAACAGTGAGGTGACGTGTTCTTCGTAACCGGCCTGCGATCTATGTGGACATTTATTATTTATTTATCACACTTATATGGCGCCATTACAGCACTTTACAGACATTATCATCACTGTCCCCATTGGGGCTCACAATCTAGATTCCTCACCGTCACCAGTATGTCTTTGGAGTGTGGAATCTGGAGGAAACCCACACAAACACTTGGAGAACATAAAAACTACTTGCAGATGTTGTCCGTGGTGGCACTTGAACCCAGGACCCCAATGCTGCAAGGCTGCAGTGCTAACCACTGAGCCACCATACAGTGCTAACTGCTGAGCCACCATACAGTGCTAACTGCTGAGCCACCATACAGTGCTAACTGCTGAGCCACCATACAGTGCTAACTGCTGAGCCACCATACAATGCTAACTGCTGAGCCACCATACTGTCCTAACTGCTGAGCCACCATACAGTGCTAACCACTGAGCCACCATACTGTCCTAACTGCTGAGCCACCATACAGTGCTAACCACTGAGCCACCATACAGTGCTAACCACTGAGCCACCATACAGTGCTAACCACTGAGCCACCATACAGTGGTAACCACTGAGCTACCATACAGTGCTAACTGCTGAGCCACCATACAGTGCTAACCACTGAGCCACCATACAGTGGTAACCACTGAGCCACCATACTGTCCTAACTGCTGAGCCACCATACAGTGCTAACCACTGAGCCACCATACAGTGCTAACCACTGAGCCACCATACAGTGGTAACCACTGAGCCACCATACTGTCCTAACTGCTGAGCCACCATACAGTGCTAACCACAAAGCCACCATACAGTGCTAACCACTGGGCCACCATACAGCATTAACCACTGAGCCACCATACAGTACTAACCACTGAGCCACCATACAGTACTAACCACTGAGCGCTAACCACTGAGCCACCATACAGTGCTAACCACTGAGCCACGATACAGTACTAACCACTGAGCCACCATACAGTGCTAACCACTGAGCTACCATACAGTGCTAACCACTGAGCCAGCATACAGTGCTAACCACTGAGCTACCATACAGTGCTAACCACTGAGCCACCATACAGTGCTATCCACTGAGCCACGATACAGTACTAACCACTGAGCCACCATACAGTGCTAACCACTGAGCCACCATACAGTGCTAACCACTGAGCTACCATACAGTGCTAACCACTGAGCCACCATACAGTGCTATCCACTGAGCCACGATACAGTACTAACTACTGAGCCACCATACAGTGCTAACCACTGAGCTACCATACAGTACTAACCACTGAGCCACCATACAGTGCTAACCACTGAGCTACCATACAGTGCTAACCACTGAGCTACCATACAGTGCTAACCACTGAGCCAGCATACAGTGCTAACCACTGAGCTACCATACAGTGCTAACCACTGAGCCACCATACAGTGCTAACTGCTGAGCCACCATACAGTGCTAACCACTGAGCCACCATACAGTGCTAACTGCTGAGCCACCATACAGTGCTAACCACTGAGCCACCATACAGTGCTAACCACTGAGCCACCATACAGTGCTATCCACTGAGCCACGATACAGTACTAACCACTGAGCCACCATACAGTGCTAACCACTGAGCCACCATACAGTGCTAACCACTGAGCTACCATACAGTGCTAACCACTGAGCCACCATACAGTGCTATCCACTGAGCCACGATACAGTACTAACTACTGAGCCACCATACAGTGCTAACCACTGAGCTACCATACAGTACTAACCACTGAGCCACCATACAGTGCTAACCACTGAGCTACCATACAGTGCTAACCACTGAGCTACCATACAGTGCTAACCACTGAGCCAGCATACAGTGCTAACCACTGAGCTACCATACAGTGCTAACCACTGAGCCACCATACAGTGCTAACTGCTGAGCCACCATACAGTGCTAACCACTGAGCCACCATACAGTGCTAACTGCTGAGCCACCATACAGTGCTAACCACTGAGCCACCATACAGTGCTAACCACTGAGCCACCATACAGTGCTAACCACTGAGCCACCATACAGTGCTAACCACTGAGCCACCATACAGTGCTAACCACTGAGCCACCATACAGTGCTAACTGCTGAGCCACCATACAGTGCTAACCACTGAGCCACCATACAGTGCTAACCACTGAGCTACTGTGCTTCCCTTTTATAATTTTATTTAATGATTAAAAAAAGATATTTTAATTATTTCACATGCAGCAGTGTACGTGTGTGAGAATAATCAATGGAAAAACTTTCAGATTTGAACACTTGCCAGAACAAATAGTTAAGTTATAACGGTCTTTTTTTTTAATGGCCAAGAAAGTACCTATTGGATTTTTTTTCAGAGTGGTCACTCGTTTTTAACTTTTTTTTATCTTACATGCGTGTATTTGGGGCTAAAAATCATTTGTTGCAATTGGGTTTCATGAAGAATGTTGTACTCTTTGACTTTTAAAAGTTCTTTGTTTCTCCAGCACGTTCCACGTTTTATGTGATTTGTGGTCATAAATCAGATAAGAGGAGCTCAGGAAAAAAACAGAAAAGAGTTAGGGCTCATGCACGCGACCGATTTTCTCGGACAAGCACAGATAGTACTTGTACCTATAATATTCTATGGGGAGCGGCACATGGCCCATTTTTTCCTCTGTTCCAGTGGTCGGCATAAGAAAAATTGGTAATGTCCAATTTCGATCGGAGTGTCTGATAAAAATTCTCACTTGACTCATTGTGCAGAGGGCAATAGACTGCGCAACACGGAAGTTGTAGAAAGCAGACAGTGACAATTTTGGTTAAATCGGACAGCACATGTCCAACTTATACACTTGTCTGTACGAGACCTTAATGTGGTAACATACAGAGGCGCCAAACAGCACCAGAAAGTGCCTATGTCAAGTAACGTGTTCATGAAGAATTAGGCCGGCGTCACACTTGCGAGTTTTACGGACGTAAGAGCGCAGAATCTACGTCCGTAAAACTCGCAAAAAATACGGCACAATTATTCTCTATGCCCCTGCTCCTATTTGCCGTATTTTACTGATCAGTATTATACGGCTTTCTACGGCCGTACAAAATCGCAGCATGCTGCGTTTGTCACCGTACTGCGCAAGAAATACGCCAATGAAAGTCTATGGAAGCGTGAAAAATACGGATTACACACGGACAAGCAGTGTGACTTGCGAGAAATACGCAGCGCTGTTAGAGAGAAAAGCCGGCAATTCAGTGCGGTGTACAGTAAAATCACACTGACAGCTTACAGTCCAATAGGTAGAATAAATGTGTACACATAGAATAGGTATATATATATATATATATATATATATATATGTCAGTGAGACACATATATGTATATATATTAATATTTATTCCAGCGCTATACAGCTTGAAAGCCGGTAATTCCAATACCGGCTTTTTCTTTCTCCTTCCTAAAACCCGACATGATTTGAGACATGGTTTACATACAGTAAACCAGGTCTTCTCTCCATTTTTTTTGCAGATTCCACACTACTAATGTCAGTAGTGTGTATCTGCAAAATTTGGCCGTTCTAGCTCTTAAAATAAAGGGTTAAATGGCGGAAAAAATTGGCGTGGGCTCCCGCGCAATTTTCTCCGCCAGAGTAGTAAAGCCAGTGACTGAGGGCAGATATTAATAGCCTGGAGAGGGTCCACGGTTATTGGCCCCCCCCTGGCTAAAAATATCTGCCCCCAGCCACCCCAGAAAAGGCACATCTGGAAGATGCGCCTATTCTGGCACTTGGCCACTCTCTTCCCATTCCCGTGTAGCGGTGGGATATGGGGTAATGAAGGGTTAATGCCACCTTGCTATTGTAAGGTGACATTAAGCCTAATTAATAATGGAGAGGCGTCAATTATGACACCTATCCATTATTAATCCAATTGTAGTGAAGGGTTAAATAAAACACAAACACATTATTTAAAATTATTTTAATGAAATAAAAACAATGGTTGTTGCAGTATTTTATTCAACGCCCAATCCAGTCACTGAAGACCCTCGTTCTGTGAGTAAAAAAACATAATAAACCAACAATATACTTACCCTCCGCAGATCTGTAACGTCCAACGATGTAAATCCTTCTGAAGGGGTTAAAACATTTTGCAGCAAGGAGCTGTGCTAATGCAGGCTGCTCCTCGCTGCAAAACCCCAGGGAATGAGGCTAAAAATAGATCAATGATCTATATTTAGCATCATTTGCGGTGAGGCGCCCTCTGCTGGCTGTTCATAGATCGTGGGAAATTACCTAGAAAGCCAGGGAGCCAGGGAGCTTTCTAGGTAATTTCCCACGATCTATGAACAGCCAGCAGAGGGCGCCTCACCGCAAATAAAGCTAAATATAGATCATTGATCTATTTTTAGCCTCATTCCCTGGGGTTTTGCAGCGAGGAGCAGCCTGCATTAGCACAGCTCCTTGCTGCAAAATGTTTTAACCCCTTCAGAAGGATTTACATCGTTGGACGTTACAGATCTGCGGAGGGTAAGTATATTGTTGGTTTATTATGTTTTTTTACTCACAGAACGAGGGTCTTCAGTGATTGGATTGGGCGTTGAATAAAATACTGCAACAACCATTGTTTTTATTTCATTAAAATAATTTTAAATAATGTGTTTGTGTTTTATTTAACCCTTCACTACAATTGGATTAATAATGGATAGGTGTCATAATTGACGCCTCTCCATTATTAATTAGGCTTAATGTCACCTTACAATAGCAAGGTGGCATTAGCCCTTCATTACCCCATATCCCACCGCTACACGGGAATGGGAAGAGAGTGGCCAAGTGCCAGAATAGGCGCATCTTCCAGATGTGCCTTTTCTGGGGTGGCTGGGGGCAGATATTTTTAGCCAGGGGGGGGCCAATAACCGTGGACCCTCTCCAGGCTATTAATATCTGCCCTCAGTCACTGGCTTTACTACTCTGGCGGAGAAAATTGCGCGGGAGCCCACGCCAATTTTTTCCGCCATTTAACCCTTTATTTTAAGAGCTAGAACGGCCAAATTTTGCAGATACACACTACTGACATTAGTAGTGTGGAATCTGCAAAAAAAATGGAGAGAAGACATGGTTTACTGTATGTAAACCATGTCTCAAATCATGTCGGGTTTTAGGAAGGAGAAAGAAAAAGCCGGTAATTGAATTACCGGCTTTCAAGCTGTATAGCGCTGGAAAAAATATTAATATATATACATATATGTGTCTCACTGACATATATATATATATATACCTATTCTACGTGTACACATTTATTCTACCTATTCTACTGTAAGCTGTCAGTGTGATTTTACTGTACACCGCACTGAATTACCGGCTTTTCTCTCTAATATATGTGTCTACTGACATATATATATATATATATATATATATATATATATATATATATAGACAGTATATATATATTTTCTTTTCTTTTTGGGACACATGGATCACTTCTATAGCGGTATGTTGGTTTTGCTAGCCTGCGAGAAAACCACGCAGTACGGATGCCATACGGATTACATACGGAGGATGCCATGCGCAAAAAACGCTGACACACCCTGCCTACGGAGGAGCTACGGACCACTTTTTTCGGGACTTTTCAGCGTATTACGGCCGTAATATACGGACCGTATTGTTTTACGCTGTGTGTGACGCCGGCCTTAGTGTGGCCAAGGGCCCTCATATATTAGGTAAAATGGCTACAAAGAGTATACCTCGCTCTGAAGAACCTATACATCCATGTATTATTTCATAATGTAAGTCCACGATTGTGTAATACTAAATTTCTCCTGCGGAGGCACTGCAGAATTTGCCAGCAGGTTTACTGACGCATAGTGAATGAAGCTTAGATGCACACGGTTGGAAAAGTTGGGAATAGTTTACTATTGGTAACATTTTCTCCTTTGGCGTCGTATGTTTGACTAATGTTATTTTACAGCAATATCAATATACTGTACATACCGTAATAGTAACAGTGCCGACAGGACAAGATGCAAACAATGCGGGGGCACGACCATAACAAGAGCAGCACTTCATAAAGGGAAAGGTGATGCTTACTTTATTGAGACCCATTAACCTTTAATGTCACCATGAAGGTCAAACAGATGCAGCAGGCGTGTTCCCATTAACTGTTCAACCAAAATTTTTTCCGTGAAGCGCAGTCTCCACCTCAGTATAACCACACATGAGACGTTCTTCTGTTTACTATCAAATATCATTAAACAGTATCACTGCTCCAATGTCCTATTCATTCTATGTACCAACATCATCTTTAATGGGTATTCCCATTTTGTAATTCTAAGATTTGCCATAACTTTTTGACTAGTGCACATCCTTGTACATCCGTGCTCCCATCCTCTTAAAGGGGATATCCGGGACTTTTAAAAAAAATGATGTCATGCTGATTGACAGCCGCCTTCAACCAATTAGGCAGCGGAGAGCCGGCTATCAATCAGCATGACACTAATAGTCCCTCCCTGACAACTGCTGCTCTCTTGACGGGGAGTAACTAAATCTCTGGCAGGAGCGATCAATGACCAGCGTGGAGTACAATAGACAGATAATTGCCTCTGTTAACAACTATATGACTTTTCTCTAAATTCATGAATATCCTCTTTAAAACCTGTCAGCAGGATAGTGCACAGTAACCTACAGACAGTGTCAGGTCGGCGCCGTTATACTGATTAAAATGATACCTTGGTTGATGAAAGAAGAACTGTAGAACAGCTGAAATCATTAAATATACAAGAACTATGTCAAGTAAGCAGCAATACACAATGTCAGGCAGAGGTTGAAAAGGCAAACACAGTTTTTGGATGTACAAGAGATAAAGACTTGTGATTCTAATGTAATATTATTCCTCTGTCAATCCCTTCTGACATGGCACCAGAGTCAAAGCTGCCAATCTTGGTGTTCTCTGCAAATGCCAATTGCCCTGAACGGTGTTGAACAGTAAACACAACACCCACTTGTGGACATCAGGTCCTCATATCACCCTCATGGAGTCTGTTTCTGACAGACTGAGCAGACACATGAATATTAGTGGCCTGCTGGAGGTAATTTTGCAGGGTTCTTGCACTGCTTCTCCTGTTCCTTCCTCCTTTGAGAAAGGTGAGCAGTCCTGCTGCTGGGTTGTTGCCCTCCTACGGCCCCCTCCATGTCTCCTGGTGTACTGTCCTGCCTCTCATCTGCTCCATGCTCTGGACACTGTGCTGACAGACACATCTACCCTTCTTGGCACAGCTCACATTGATGTGCCATCCTGGATGAGCTGCACTACCTGAGTAACATCTGTGGGTTGTAGAAACCTTCTCATGCTATTGTACCTCTATGGGTGAGAGCAATGACAAAATGCAAAAGTGACCAAAACTACAGCCAAAAAGGATGAGAACAGAGAAAAGGTCTGGGGTCACCTCCTGCATGACCACTCCTTTATAGGGGTTGTCTTGCTAACTGCCTATCATTTCTACCGGTTGTCTGTTTCATTTGCACAAAAGGAAGATAAATAAATTCACTATCGGCATTGCTCCATAACTGGACAGGTTGATTTCACAGAAGTGTGATTGACTTGGAGTTATACTGTATTATTTAAGTATTCCCTTTATTTTTTTGAGCAGTGTATAATTATTGAACTTGAGGTGCCTTTTTTTCAAAATATGTAATGATCGAAAAACTGCAGGAAAAGGAAATTTGCGTCTATGTATAATCCTAAAATCTGGCCATGGAAATATGGCCCCAGGGTCAGTGCACACTGCTTTCCGCAGCACGTGAAGCGTCTAGGGGTCTGTACTACGAATTGCATGAACACACTGTATGCCGCCAGGTAAAGTAAAGGGCATTGCTCCTGTAGGAGGATATTGTAGTAATATATCAAGGCAAGATGCACGCTACAATTGTATATTTCACAGATTCAGGGAAAAAAACACCATTGTGCCAATGGATAAAATCACACTTGGCATAAAGGATTAGTATGGGCCCACAGCGCCATATAACCAGTCCACGCAGCGCGGATGTCTGATGTGGTTCTGTGCATGTTGCGTCACTTCAGTTTATTAGAAATACATATGGCTATTATAGAATATAACTCTACTCAATTGTTTAATTTTAAGCAATATTGTCTTACAGATTTCCACCGGACAATATTGCAGGAGCGCAATATAGAGGGGTAACAATGAATTGAGAATTAATTTGGTGTAAATAGGACAGAGCGGCGTATTTACCAGCAGAACGAGTTCTCATTACCCCAGTCTCATATACATGACGCACAGTGCTGTATTATTACTGTGCTGGGAACAATGACAACCCCACACAATGAGGTCAGATGAGACGTGGATGCCCTTTATTCGTGTGCGGGTTTTAATCTTGTCTGCACAGATGGGCACCTGCTGTACAAATATCTGTCCATAAGACCCAAGCTTAATAAATTCTGTGATCTAGAATTCCAGTATTCTCTGCGTCCATCAAGAACTGTTACAAGATTAGAAAAGAGCTAGCTCAAAACGGAGGAGTCATGTCCCTGTTTGTACAAAGTACAAGAAACTACAGCAAAACCAAGAAATGAGCTGGAGCATAAGATGTTTGTAACAGCAAGTTCATACTGTGGCCATATAATAGTCATAACCTAAGACAAAATGAGCTTATACCCTGTAGTAAGTAAACAAATAAATACTTAGTTAACACAATTTTTATAAACAAAAGCGTAAACTCCATCCAACCACGACAAGGTGCACCCAATCAGGAATGGTCCTAACTTTCAGTATTAAAACCTCACCTTGATACATTTTATTTATATAGCTTCCCACGGACAGGTGTCTGAACAGTCGAGCCTCGGTCCTGCTCTGCCTCCATCTATATTGAGGTCGGCTGAAACAAGGTGAGGTTTTAATACTAGAAGATAGGACCATTCCGATTGGGTTCTCCTTGACGCGGTGGGATGGCTTTTAAGCTTTTGTGATAAAAAATGTTAACCAGGTTCCCTATGTTATTTACATGTACGATTAATATGTACTTGCTAACTTACTACAGGGTATATGCTCATTTTATTTTTGCCTTAGGTTTTCAAGATTAGAAAAGGGGTCTGCCATTTTCCAGATACTGTGGTGCATGGGTTGTGTTCGATATAGCCTTATTGATACGAGTGTAATTGAGCTGCAACACGAAACAAGGTCACGAGTGGCGCCATTTCTGAAACAGAGAAAAAAAACACCTACACGATCTTAACGGATTAAATTTTCACATGTAAGATATTAAAGGCGTTAATAACGCTTGCACAATCAGAATGACATGCTACATCAAAAAATTTGTCTTACAGCAAAATACTGATTCCATGACACATTGTGACAGCATTTTATAGACTTCGTGATCCGCATTAATGAAGGTGTAACCTCATGACTGAGACAACGATTGACAATTAGGCTTTTCATGAGTTTTTAGTGTGCACTAATAGATAATAATCCTCATATTATGGAACGTGTCCTCGGAATCCATCACATCCTGGAGAAAACGTAAAAACATTCAACATTAGTCACGTACTAGGAGAGGAAAAAAAATGTGTCCGCTTTGAACTTTACTGATTTTTTTTTTCAGTTAGATGTTCTAACGATAAGCTGAATGTACAGTGTTTCATTGCTGAGAATCACAGCAATTGGTTGAAATCTACATTGGAGTCTTGCTGCGGGTGTAGAACTCTACTGCAGTGCCTCCGTAGGCAAAAAGCGGCATTGCATAGTGCTCATTAAAGTTAATGGGTTAGCTGTGTTCTGCGTGGATGTGTTTGGTCCTCCAGAGCTCGGTTCTCGATTGTGGCTTAAGGATCATATTCCTCACCAACCGTTACACCGATGCTTCTACCCTGTGCCAGTCATTGCACTGGTTACCCATCCACTCCAGAATTCAATATAAACTTATCACTCTCACCCACAAAGCTCTCCATGGTTCAGCACCACCCTACATCTCCTCCCCGTCTCAGTCTACCACCCTAACTGTGCCCTTTGTTCTGCTAATGACCTGAGTATAACATCCTCAATAATCAGAACCTCCCACTCCCATCTCCAAGACTTCTCACATGCTGCGCCAATTATTTGGAATGCACTACCCAATGAAAGCAATTGTTACCATCCACCTTTCCTGTCTCCCCTATTTCCTCATAGATTGTAAGCTTGTGAGCAGGGCCCTCATTCCTCTTGGTATCTGTTGTTTATGTGATTATTGTTATGCTGTAATGTCATTAGTGTCTGTACAAGTCCCCTCTAAAATGTAAAGTGCTGCGGAATATGTTGGCGCTATAGAGTTAAAATTATTATTATTATTATTATTATTAGTATTATTAATTGGGGGAATACTACTACATGCCCTACATTTTACAGTTGAGAAGGTCAATAGACTGAGAAATGGAATAACTTCATGCACAGATAGGAGTCACTTTTGGATTTCTTTTGGAGTTATAGTAAATAATCCCTCATGTATAACATTTTTCCCGACATACACTGATACATTGCCTGCGTCCGCCTCCATCTGTGGCATCATATCATCCCCGACTAGTTTAATTTATCAATATCCCTGTACAAGGCACCAACGGACCCGCCAATGTAACAGATCACATTTCATTTTATGATTACAATTATCACATTACATTCATACAAATCATTACTGATTGATTAATGATTGTGGGGCCTATTTAAGTCACATTTTCTTTTTAGCAGAGATGTAGATTAATATTTAAAGTGTCCCCCCCTGGGTTACCATAAGTTTGTGTAGTATATCAAAGTACTGATCTGACAACACAAGTCATTACTCCTCTACAGAAGCCATTGACCTACTCACGCTCCTAAATTATTAAAACGGGTTTGGCTAAAAAAAAAAAGATTAAAAAAAAAACACTTATCCAACAGGATACATACAGTAATAAATATATGATCACTGAAGGTCAGACTGCTGGGACCTCCACATATCTTCAAGATCCCCCTACGCAAGCCAGCACATGTCTAGGCCCATATGAAGTTCACCAATGACCATCTGGATGATCCAGAGGAGGCATAGGAGAAGGTCATGTGGTCAGATAAGACCAAAATAGATTTTTTTTGTATCAAACCCACTTGCCGTGTCTGGAGGAAGAAGAAGGATGAGTACAACCCCAAGAACACCATCCCAACTGTGAAGCATGGTAGAAGAAACATCATAATTTGGGGGTGCTTTTCTGCAAAGTGCACAGGACGACTGCACCATAATGAAGGGAGGATGGATGGGGTCATGTATTGTGAGATTTTGGCCAACAACCTCCTTCCCTCAGTAAGAGCATTAAATATGGGAGGTGGCTGGTTCTTCTAGCATGACAAGGACCTGAAAGACACAGCCAGGGCAGCTAAGGAGTGGCTCCGTAAGAAGCATTTCCAGCTCCTGTAATGGCCTAGCCAGTCTCCAGACCTGAACCCAATAGAAAATCTTTTACGGAAGCTGAAACTCAGTATTGCCCAGCAACAGCCCTGAAACCTGAAAGATCTGGAGAAGATCTGTATGGAGGAGGGGGCCAAAATCCCTGCTGCAGTGTGTGAAAACTTGGTCAAGAACTACAGGAAACGTCTGACCTCTGTAATTGCAAACAAAGGTTTCTGTACCAAATATTAACTTCTGTTTTTCTATTGTATCAAATACTTATTTCATGCAATAAAATGCAATTTCATTATTTTAAAATCATAGATGTGATTTTCTGGTTTTTATTTTTAGATTCTGTCTCTCACAATTGAGGTATGCCTATGATAAGAAAATACAGAAAAACTGGCAAATTCGGCAGTGTATCAAATCACTGCTGTGTATATATACAGTATATACAGACACACACATTGTTTTTTATTGTTTTTTAGTCTGTATATAAAATTGCATTACTTCTTAGCTAACAGCCTTTAAAATGCTAAGATGAGTATTTTTACTCTGCTAAAAATATTTAGTATGACCTCGGTTTGAAATCGTTTTCTTTCCATGGAAACTAATGGACAAAGTCTGAACAGAGCAACCAAATTGCTTTGGTAGAAAATAAAGTGGTAGAATAATGGCTGGAGGTATCAACAATTCTGAGTTTGGAAATGGATGGATGTTTTGAAGAGGAAGCGAGACATAAAAACAAATGCATTACCTTACATGTCCACCGATTCAGGCTTCATGTATTGCCCTGTATACGATTCTAATATTTTCTGATAAATGGATAGTGAAAAGCTGTTGTGTTAATATTTATTCCTAAGAAAGGATAAAAAGCCCCTTTAAGTATGATGAAAAGTTTAGTAATTTTCTAAAATATTAGGAAGATATTAATGCAGGGTGTGTTCAAAAGTTGCAGAACTTTTTTCAGCCATTTTTCAAACTACATCCCCATCACATACAGTACACACATTGAACTCATCATTTGCTCTGAAATACTGGTGAAATTCATACATAGAGACTGAGGAACGAAGTTACTTGCTGACCACAGAAATCGATGTAGAGGAAAGGGGGAAGCAGTTGCAAAGAGAGACGCAGATGATGCTGCTATTTCCTAGTAAGTGTTTTATCTAATTCCTATTGTTGGATTCACAGCTACACTGCTCTGTACTTCTGCAGACATGTGATAGGTAGAGATAGGAGAGCAGGAAACCTTCAAGTCTATGTGTACTGTCTATGGGAAACGATATGCAATCTTCTTCTTATAGCTCAGAGACAAATGAAAATTAGAGACAGAGCTCACAGAAGGGAAAAAACTGGTCAAAAATATAGGATCCAAGTCACATAATGGCCAGAAATAGAGCAGCCATGTAGACACACAGGACAGTTTATTCTGAAAAGATACCTGAAATGACAGGTACATTTTATCTGAGCTCCTACTTACATGCAGGGTTAACCAACTTTTTCTAGAATATATGTCAATGTAAGTGATGTCTAAGGGGTAACATATCTACTTGTGGAAAGTGACATGACTGTGTAAAGAGACTTATAGGCCATGCAATGTTCTTCCGGGAAATTAAATATGCAAACTGCCTCTTCAGTAACTCCTAGTTACATGCAGGGTTAACCAACTTTTTCTAGAATGTATGTCAATGTAAATGATGTCTAAGGCGTAACATATCTACTAGTGGAAAGTGACATGACTGTGTAAGGAGACTTAGAGGCCATGCAATGTTCTTCCGGGAAATTAAATATGCAAACTGCCTCTTCAGAGAGGATGAGGACAGGAACACCTCTCTATTGGAAGTAGCAATACTAAAAGACAATATAAACTCTTATCGAGCCTTGTTACATGACTCAGGATAAAAGCGAAACCGTGTTTCGGGGTATCTATGTGTTTATGGCTAGGCTTTTGTCCTAGGCTTGTCAAAGGGACGATATTTACTTTTAGGATTGCTACTAACAATAGGAGGCACTAGAGTTCTAGTCCTCCTCCTCTATGATGAGACAGTTTGCACATGTAAATGGTAAAATGGTGTCAAATGTATTTTTAAATATTCTCCTTATGTCAAAAGTGTTTTACATAGCTGATCTTCAATACCACATGTGTGCCCATTTACCCACACTTCAGTGATCTACTCTATTTAATAATCCATGGTCCAAACTACTCTGCTGTCATCCAGTTCACTCTCAGGAGCAGCTCGTTTTTCCGAATGCTAATAACATGTACGTAAAATGATACAACAATGAACTGGGTAGATTGCTAAATGAATAAATTGATGCCTTTGTACAGAGTGATTCAAGTATATATTCCAAGTATAAGAAAGTGGTGGACCACACTTTCACAGGGGCCCACCGGAGGATTCTCCTGTTCTCCTGTGGGCCAGTCCAAGCCTGCCAGTACTATTCTTACCGTTGCTGTGAAAAAGTTGTTTTCCTGATTTTTCTCCTGCAGAGTTTTCAGTGATTTTACATTACAAAGTATTTCAAAGAAACATTTGGATAATAGCGTTTTCCTTTAATAGCAGCTTTTTGGAGTTTTTTCAAAGAAATCACATCAATAATTGTCTTTTTCATCCTGTTGTGCTGAAACATGCAGTTTTGTAACTTTGTTGATGGAACTAAACAACTGCAGGTTTGGCGAAATTCAAAAATTGCTGAGAACGGTCCTTTCTGCTTATTTACTTAAAATCCCAGAAAATACATTTAACGTGTGAGGTTAGGCAAGAATACATTGTGGATATTTTGTGATGAATATAAAGCGAGAAGGACAGTGGCTGATATTCTGTCGCAAATGTTTGTGAACTGATATCTGCTTAAAGGGTTTCTCTAGGATAACAGATCTGAGATAGCAGAGCCCAAGGTTTGCTTTATTCCCCTGGTTCATAAATTGCTACTGTGGAAAAACAAACATGTGTAGCATGCATGGACAATAGAGACCTATGTATATATTACTTGTGAGATGATGGGACATAACTCAGCAAGCCTCCCCACCAACACACATTTGTGTTCCATATTTTCACTAGAAGCTGTGATGCAGTGACCCATGTTACAGCCAGGGGGCCCTGTATATGCTCTTCAGGATACGCACGGTGGCGTATCTGTAGTAGTGATAATGAAACAGTGTCCAGCAAGATTGTAAATGGCCGGTATGTGTTGCAGAGGAAGTCTGCGCTGTAAGCCTGTAGTATTGTTGTTCTGGGACATGTAGTCCCATAAGTATTTGTTTGATTACTAATAAGGGAGGCTTGCAGGGTTAGCTGGTGAGCTGGGCAGGACTGGCTAACCACACCCACCACCCATCTATGGGAGAGGTCACAGCTAAATAATGTGACCAGGGATTGGGTCACATGTTCAGAGTGCATTGCCTGTGTGTTGGAATCTCCTGGAGTGGGCTGGATTCCTGGAAGCACATGGTGAGACCATGGACTGAAGGCCTGTGTGTTGGAAGTGCCTGTGACTGGGCTTCCTGAATAGCGCACGGAGAGGCCATATCTGCAGAGCCTGGGACGGCTACTGTGTTGGGGAAGCTACAGTTCCTACTTCGGGTCTGGACTATCTGAGGTGCCCTGGTCACAAGGACGGTGATCCCAGTGATGCAGCTTTCCCCTGGGAACCTGGACTGACAGGAGTCAGTGTGTGGAGCCGAAGCTCCTGTAAGGTAACTCCAGATGAAGGGGGTTACGGGCATAGACGTATTTGCCATTGGAACAGACTGTCGGTGGTTAATGTGTTCCGTTGATGTAAATAATGAACTGGTCGTGGTGCGGTTTATGATGATTAATATACCGGATAGACTATTTATGTGGAGAAACCGTGCTGAGTGCTTTAATCCCGTTGCCAAGCGAGTTTCCCCAACCCACTTAGGTAGTGCTATCACCACAAAGCGTTACGTTAGACATTTTCCAGATTTGTCAAAAAATTACTCTTAAATTATGTGAAGTTTGAGTTTTTGGAACAAAAATGCCAGAAAATTGGCCTAAAAACAGTTGGAAGACTCTTCCTACTTATTGCAATGTTAATCCTCTTTGCTGTTCATGAACAGATTTTGAAAGTTTTTTTCGACTTCATGTTCTGAAAAATGCCTGTTGGATAAAAAAGAAAGTGAACATCATCACTTCTCTGTTGGAATCCATTCCTAAATAGGTACCGTCAAATCTAAAAAGGCTGGAAATACAGTTCTGAAAAGTTTAAAAATTCTTCAAAACTACTCCAGAAAACACTTTAGAAAAAGGAAAAACTCAAAAAACTTCTTAAAAACAAAACGTTTCCTGAAGCATTTTCAGTATGAAAAGCTCGTAGTTTCTGAAAGCCTCAAAAAAAACCTTTCATCTGATATTCATTTACTTACCTCAAAAAACAACAAAGATCATATGTCATCTCTACCTTCATGACCACTGTACTTAGCCACCGGCCTCAGTGGTGGATGGCACAAGACCGCTCAGGCTTGCGATTGGTGGCAGCAGTCATGTGGGTAGGTTGTCTACTTGCCAATAGCGGGAGTAATCCAACATTGGTTGGAAACACCAGGGTAAATGCCAGGGGACTTATGGGGTAAATAATATTTTTTTTATTCCATTTACATGTGGATTTCATAGTTAACAACTTTGGTCCCTGCTGGTTCTCTCTGAGAATCTGCCTCCAGAGCATATTTTACATTAAGAGGTGGGTGAGCCATGTGAGACATGTAATGACTGACAGTCTGCTCTCCTGACCTACAAGTCTCACACTGGTAACACTCACTTCCATATAAAATAACCTCCAGAGGCAGATACTCACGGAGATCTATGTCCGGCCCATAGATCTTAAAAGCTAATTTACATTTTTTTTTTTTTTAAATGGGATTTCTCGGGAATAAAACATCAGATTACAGATAGCAAGGTATCATTTTATTCAACTTTCTAAGACCTACAGGCCCATATAGACGGATTAGGAGGGTTGATCCTACTGACTGATGCCCTTTAAATTTCTGCTGAAGATTTTTGCAGCAGAGTTTAGATGACATTTGATAAAATGTCATCCACTTTGTTGCTACTTTAATTTGCCATGTTAGGAAGTTAGAGTTCAAATTGTTCTCAGCTTTTTCGTCCGCAGAGTGTGTAGAAGTGTAGTTATAGGGGGTGGAGAGGTAGCTGTCGCACTGGAGCCTAGTACAAGAGCGGAGCTGAGGGTCTTTACTACTTCTATATAAGACACCGGTGGCATGAATGGTTGGTGACTGATTTAATTGGAGCCCAGGAACGTCAAGTTGCTCCTCCAGGAGACATCCTGTTATGGAGAGTTAGTTATAAGCCAGTGCAAACACAGGGCGTATAAATAGACATACACCCTAGAAGTTGTTGTGTTTGTCTCGTCACTGCTCAAGTATTCTGTTGTCCTGTCGAGAAGCTATTACCCTTTGTCGTAAGATTTTATTTACCTTCGTATGTATTAGTTTCATCCTGCAACCAGTGATTATAAGATAAAAGAAGGGGACTAATTTTAGACTCCCTGTATTTAGTCACCGGACTGGAAAAAAAAAAGTTGAACGACGTTTTCACATTAGACCAGCAGGTTTGTATCTGCAAAATAGAAAATCTGGTTCTTGCTAAAAGAACACGTGCCTCTGAATGAATATGAGTATCTCAGTGGACTGGGGAAAAGGCACTCAGATACTGTATGTGCACAGGAGCGGAGTGGGAACCCAGTGAACCAGGGCAAGGTCCAGGCCCTCTGCACCCAGGTGGCCCACTCGGTCTTGATTTCCATTGGCGACATCCACTGTACATGTATGGCAGAGTGTATGGTGCTGGTATTACTTCCTAAATGCAAAGCTAAACAATTTTATGAATAGATTTCATTAAAATGTTTCTACTATTTTGCTGATGCAGAGTTTGTAAGTCATTTAAAGGGGTTGTCTGGTCTTAAGCTACAAGTCTGTAGTCACGATTTGTGACTGCAGACATGTGAATCCTCACATCGCGCGCCCTGCACCCTGTGAGTATTCTCTGGTGCCGGCACCAGGAGCAGGGGGTGCATGATTTGCATACATTTTTTCACGTGCCGACTAGATGGGCACGACCTCACTCAATGCAAGTGTATCGAGCAAGGCTGGCTATAGTCTAGACAGGGGACAAAGAAAACTGCCACAATAGTGTTGGGACTTTGAGTGTTAACCAGGTCCCTAAAAACTAGGGTCGCCCTAGTCTATCCCTGTCCCCCATATTACTCCTGAAGGTAGATACTCTGGGTTTGTGTGCCTGTCTAAGCTCCTATATCAACCCTTATCTGTCCCCTCCCCCACCCATAGTAGTGGAAGCTAAAGTATATAGGAACACACTAACCAGACAAACAAGGGAAGACAGACAGGGATAAATGAAAATACCAACCATACAAAATTCACACACCAAACACCAGAGTGGAACACAGAGGAGCTAGTGGAAGGAGAAACCAAATAGCAGAGGATGAGGAAGTGCACACAGACAAAACCACAAGCAACAAACTCCTGAACAATCTCCAAATGCCACCTTCAACCATGAAGAATACTTCTAACTCCAGAACCAGGAAATAAGAACTAACACTGGCAATCCATAAGTGTCAGAGGTGAGAATATATAGCAGAGGAGAGTGGCCAACACTGAACAGCTAAGACAATCCAGATAGGAAAACTCCAGGAGCCTCAACTGAATAGATCAACCCTTGCACTGCTAGCAAGGAAAAACCTGCAGTGTTTAATATGATGATGAGGTACAGACACCGCAGTCTTCTGGCCCATCTGTTGCTGTATCCCCGTGACAAAAACAAGCTAAAGACAAGGAGGAACGAATATGAAGAGGAAATAAGTGCAGGACTGATACATGAAAGCAAAAGAAGACAACAGCATTCTAGACACGCAGATCTCGTTTCCAGCCTATATTACTGGGAGAGACACTCCCACCAGAGAAAGATCTGAAGCTTAAATCAGGCTACAAATTCCATATCAGGGGTCGGAATTAAAGAAGATTGCAGGATGTAACCTAGCGCAAATTTACTAAAGGTAATCTCTAACATATGCAAATATCATTTTTTTTCAATGTTAAAAGATGTCCACATAGTTTGTCTTTGCTCAAAACAATTTTTTATTATTGGTATGAAAGAAAAACATTAATCAAGGTATTGATTATTAAATCTGGTCACATGATGGCCGGTGGCCTAGGTGAATAATGTAATGCATGATGGTGATTTATGTTAATTGAGTAGCTCCGCCATTCTCTCTCAGCGCATCATCATAGCGCCCCGCAGACATCGCGCTCGCGGCTGCCATATCTATAACTACATGAGATTCTACCTATTCTGCAAACTGAAAAAAACTACAATATTTCTCACTTTTGTCCTAGCATGTAGAATATATAGTACTAACATTTACTAAAATGACATCATTTACTTTTAATCAAAGAGAAACGAGGTGGAGCAAGCGGAGAACCAGACAGTATCACACACAATTATCTTCCACTGCAATGAAACATGAATGTTATTTAAAAGTCAGCGAAGATAAGAGTCGCAGTGAAGACATCGGCTATTAGAGATGCTCCCAGTAATTACTTGACATTTTCATTAGGATGACACAGTAACAATGCCATCAGCTGCAGAAATTCCAATTCCAGACAACGCAACAACCAATGGCTGGTGGAGGATAGATACAGAAATTCCGAACGGAATGTTATAAAACAATATTATTATCGCGATATTTGGGAAGTGGTTGTTTGAAGCAATTGTGAAGGGGGTTATCACCCTATTAAAACACTTGGGTGTCAGCAATGCAGTACCGACAGTTCCTTGCTGTTCCTGACTATTTTCTACGGAGAATCTGGAACTCCCCCATAGAAAGATGTGCCATTGACAACCATGATTTTTAAAGCGTTCTGTTACCAGATTTTACAACATAAATGGCATACATTACTAAATGGATCTTAGACCTGAACAGGCTGGTGTACTTACCATGAAAGTCCACATGAGAGTAGTTGCATAAAGGTTTTAACTTAACCTCTGCTCACCTTGTCTGATTGATAGCTCCTCAGTGTCCCTCTTTTGTGCTGCTGCTAAGATCTTACACAGCTCGGTACAAGCTGCAGTTGTCAGCCAGGCTGGGTGTGCACAGATTTAATACACAGTCTCATGAGTCTTCTCAGTCTATAGCTGGACTTAAACTGCTTGTCTTAAGGCTCAAACCCATCACCATATTTTTGAGTAAAATGTAAATAGTTCTTTTCTATAAACTTCTGACAACATGTTTCCGAATTTCCAAGCAATACATTTTGTATTTTTCTTCTCACACAGTAAAATGGTAAAAAAAAACAAAAAACAGTGCTTTCAGACCTCAAATAATGCAAAGAAAACGAGTTCATAATCATTTAGAAACAACAATACTAATGTTTTAACTCAGGAAGAGTTCAGAAATCAATATTTTGTGGAATAACCATGATTTTTAATCCCAGCTTTCATGCGTCTTGGCATGCTTTCCACCAGTCTTTCACGCTGCTTCTGGGGCAGAAATGTAAGCCGCTCTTCTTTGTTTGATGGCTTGTGACTATCCATCTTCCTCTTGATTACATTCCAGAGGTTTTCAATGGGATTCAGGTCTGGAGATTGGGCTGGCCATGACAGGGATTTGATGTGGTGGTCCTTCATCCACACCTTGATTGACCTAGCTTGTGGCATGGCGCATTGTCCTGCTGGAAAAACAAGTCCTCAGAGTTGGAGAACATTGCCTGAGCAGAAGGAATCAACTATTTTTCCAGGACAACTTTTTATGTGGCTTGATTAATTCATCCTTTGGAAAGATTAACCTGCCCAATTCCAGCCTTGCTGAAGCATCCCCAGATCATCACCGATCCTCCACCAAATTTTACAGTGGGTGCAAGACACTGTGGTTTGTACGCCTCTCCAGGTCTCTGTCTAACCATTAGTTGACCAGGTGTTGGGCAAAGCTGAAAATTAGACTCATCAGAGAAGATTACCTTACTCCAGTCCTCTATGGTCCAATCCTTATGGTCTTTGGCAAACTTCAGCCTGGCTCTCCTTTGCTTCTCATTGATGAAAGGCTTGAGTGCTGCCTCTAGGAGCCTGTTACAAACTGTTCTTGCCGTGCACTTCACCCCAGCTGCCATTTGCCATTCCTTTTGTAGGTCACTTGATGTCATCCTGCGGTTGCTGAGTGACATTCAAATAAGATGACGGTCATCCCGGTCAGTGGAGAGTTGTTTTCGCCCTCTGCCGGTCTGTAGCTTCGTTGTCCCTAATGTCTGCTGCTTGACCTTGTTGTAATGGATTGCGGTCTTAGAAATTTTAAGGATGGGGGCAACATGATGCTCACTGTGTCCCTCTGCAAGTAAAGCCAGAATTGAGCCCTTCTTTTCCTCACTCAAGAATTTTCAACTCCTTTGGCATGGTTAAAAGTTATTTTTTCATTCCTTTTACTTTTGGATATTACTAGCACTTGTTTTGCCATCCAGCTTGTTCTATTGTAAGAGGATTGTGAACACCACAGCAGGTTTTTATACTTTCCTTCGTTAAATAAGATTTGGTTCAGGTGATCACCTAATCAGAAGCACATTAAGTAGAATGAGGTGAACTCTGGTTGGAATTCAACTGACACTGGAATTGAATGGCTGTCAGACATGTAGAGAAGCTGATTTTTATTAATATATCTATATCAGCCCGCAGTTGTTTGCCTAGCTTTTGCTGGTAGAGATTTAATAGGGGGACTCTATAGAGATAGACGCCTCTCCATTACTAACCCCTGGGCTTGACGTTATCTGACAATACAAAAGGTGACATCAAGCCTCCTATCACCCCACTTGGCACCATACCAGGGCAAGTGGGAAGAGCGAGGCTAAGCACCAGAGCTGGCGCATCTAATGGATGCACCATTTCTGGAGTGGCTGAGAGCTGATGTTTTTAGTATGGGAGGGGGCCAATATCCATGACCACTTCCTAGGCTATTAACATTAACCCACAGCTGTCTGCCTAGCCTTTGCTGGTTATGACTTATATAATATAAAATACAATTTTATACAATACAAATACAATAAAATACAATTTTTTTTTATATAATATAAAATACAATTTTTTGGGGGTGTCCCTCATTTTAATAACCAGTAAAGGTGAAGCTGTGAGCTGATATTAATAGCCTGGGAAGCTTCATGGATATTACCCCCTTCCCAGGCTATAAACATCAGCCTCCAGCTGTCCGTTTTCCCTCTGCTGGTTAATAACATTTTGAGGGATCTCACACCATTTTTTTTCAGAAAAAAATGTATTGAGTAATTAAATACATGTACAGTAAGCTGCACAAGCA
Source organism: Ranitomeya imitator (assembly GCF_032444005.1). Lineage (NCBI taxonomy): Eukaryota > Metazoa > Chordata > Amphibia > Anura > Dendrobatidae > Ranitomeya > Ranitomeya imitator. Next base: position 44,398,574 of record NC_091287.1, on the reverse strand, counting down.
CTGTACTAATTATATATGTCACTGACATCTTTCTATCTATCTATTCTATTCTAATTTGTCACACTGTGATTTTACTGTATGCGATAGACGAAATGTCAGGTTTTCAAGAACATTGGTGTGTAAAAATTGGATAGCACTTGCATGGTCCGAGAGCCGTGTGATTTTTTTATCACACCAATTGAATTACATTGGCAAGTCTCGTCTGATATATGCAGCCAATTTCACCATGCTGTCATTTTTTTTCCAGCCTGATTTGAGTTGAGAAAAAAATGGCAGATGAACAGGGACTCATTGGTCAGAGTGCAATCTGATTCTTTATCGGTTTGCACTCGTGCGTTTTTCCTGTAAATGAGTATGAGCCCTTATACAGCCATTCTGAAATTGATTTTTTCACAGTAAATACACCAACCCCATTGGGCCTAAGCGATCTATGCAGGGTGGATAAAAATCAATGTTTTTTTTTTTAAAAAATCAAAAAAATCGGATTTTTTCTATTTAAATCGGATTTTTTTTATTTAAATCGGATTTTTTTTATTTAAATCGGATTTTTTTCAATAAACTGCTTTTTGGGGAAAATATTTTACCATCCAAAGGTTCTTCCATCATGAGATAAAGCTGAGTTGTTTAACTCAGTAGAATAAAGGCTGTATATGTGTAACATTCACAATGCCATGCTCTTCTAGAGGTTTCTGTAGGATTAGTGGGCAGTTTCTCTCCTATATTATCACAGACGCTCGCTTTACTTACGCAGTTCTCAAAACTGAATTTGACTCCGCAGAGGTCCCAGCCTCTTCTTCATGGCAAAAATGTTACAACATGAACAGAGTTGAGAAAAAGACCTTAATCCTATTGTTCTACAAACCTATGAATACAGAATCAACCCCTTCAGTGCCAAGTCCAAGAAGTTAGACAATATGTTTCTGATTGTTTGGAGTGGAATAGATCTGCACAACACAAGTAGAATGTGAATCTAAGTGTGAGTAGGAGAGGAAGGGCAAGCAGACAAGAAAATGAAAGTGAAACTTTGAGCACAATACTGCAGCATAGCCACAGACAGACAAGTCTGGATCTGTTTGTGTGTACGATCTGAGGTTTATTACATTCTTTCCTTGTAATGGCAGCAGGCCGTAAAAGAGACCCAGTTTGGGAATATTTTAATGAAGCTCCTTCACCTATCGGTAAGGCAGGCATGCGTGCAAAATGCAAACGATGCAACAAAGAGATGCAAGGCCTGGTGGCGCGAATGAGGCAACATCATGAGAAGTGCGGTGATGAAGATGACCAAAGAAACACTTCTGAACAGGCAGGATCTTCAGGTTGGTAAACATTTTTATTGAATCCTATTTCTAAAGACTGAACTGTCATGTGTGAGAAAAATTATATTTCTTATTATTACTGCATGTTACTGTCATTTGGTACAGTTATGAAGAAAAACAAATATTCATTTTGGGGCAGGGGCAGTGATGTGTTGTGTACAATAAGCAGAAATTGTATAAACAATAAAATAACAGCATTGACTTTTTTTATTTAGGGGAATTCATGGATTCTGGAAACTATCCACCTCCAAGATCACCATCATCCTGTTCTACAGTTTCAGAGTTATCCATCCAGGATAGTGCTTCATTAGCAGCAGCATCATCATCAGACACCCACAGCCACATATCACCATCACCCAAAAGGAAGAAAAAACCTTTACCTCCTGGAACCACCATAGATAGGTTTGTGATAAGAACTAGCAGATTAGAAAAAGAGTTGATTGATGAAAAAATTGCCCAGTTTATTTATGCAACGAACTCTTCTTTCCGTCTGATTGAGAACCCACATTTCATTAATATGGTTCAGTCACTGAGACTAGGATACAGTCCACCCAGCAGAGCTGATGTTGCAGGGAAACTGCTGGAACAAGTGTATGATAGAGAAATGGAGCAATGTGCAACAGCTCTGGAGGGTAAAATTGTTAACCTAAAGGTACTGTCACACTAGACGATATCGCTAGCGATCCGTGACGTTGCAGCGTCCTCGCTAGCGATATCGTCCAGTGTGACAGGCAGCAGCGATCAGGCCCCTGCTGGGAGATCGCTGGACGGGGAAGAAAGTCCAGAACTTTATTTCGTCGCTGGACTCCCCGTAGACATCGCTGAATCGGCGTGTGTGACACCGATTCAGCGATGTCTTTGCTGGTAACCAGGGTAAACATCGGGTAACTAAGCGCAGGGCCGCGCTTAGTAACCCGATGTTTACCCTGGTTACCATCGTTAAAGTAAAAAAACAAACAGTACATACTTACCTACAGCCGTCTGTCCTCCAGTGCTGTGCTCTGCTCTCCTCCTGCTCTGGCTGTGAGCGTCGGTCAGCCGGAAAGCAGAGCGGTGACGTCACCGCTCTGCTTTCTGGCTGCCCGGAGCTCACAGCCAGACCAGAGAAGCAGAGCGCCGAGGACAGACAGCGGTAGGTAAGTATGTAGCGTTTGTTTTTTTACTTTTTAGGATGGTAACCAGGGTAAACATCGGGTTACTAAGCGCGGCCCTGCGCTTAGTTACCTGATGTTTACCCTGGTTACCGGGGACCTCGGGATCGTTGGTCGCTGGAGAGCGGTCTGTGTGACAGCTCTCCAGCGACCAAACAGCGACGCTGCAGCGATCCGGATCGTTGTCGGTATCGCTGCAGCGTCGCTATGTGTGACGGTACCTTAAGTATTGATGGGTGGAGTAATGTCCACAATGATCCTATTGTATGTGCTTGTATAACAACAGAAGAAGGTAAAGTCTTCCTTGCACAAACAACTGATACGTCAGGAAATGCACACACAGCAGAATACTTACAAGAAGTGCCAGTAAAAGCTATAACGACATGTGAACAAAAATTCAAATGTCTAGTACGCAGTTTGGTCACTGACAATGCTGCAAACGTATCCAAGATGAGAAGAGATTTAGAAGAGCAGGGAGGGAATACAAAGCTGCTAATAACATATGGTTGCAGTGCTCATTTGCTGCACCTCTTAGCCAAAGACTTAAGTGTTCCAGAAATAAAGGCTAATGTTGTTGAAATTGCTAAATACTTTCGTAATAATCATTTTGCTGCAGCAGCTCTGAAAAGGATGGGTGGAACCAAGCTAACGCTCCCACAAGATGTTAGATGGAACTCTGTGGTGGACTGTTTTGAGCAGTATATCAAAAACTGGCCTATTCTGATGACACTTTGTGAAGAAAATCGAGATAAAATAGATGGCACTGTCACGGCCAAAATCCTCAACATTGGGCTTAAGAGAAATGTTGAACATATACTGAGCTTCCTGAAACCCATCTCTCAAGCTTTAAACAAAATACAGAAAAATAGCTGTTTTATTGCGGATGCTGTTGAAATTTGGAAGGAACTGAGTGAACACTTAAAAACAGAACTACACATGGACAGAATTAAATTACAAGCAGTAAACAAACGAATGGGACAAGCACTGACTCCAGCTCATTTTTTGGCAAATATTGTCAATATCCAATATCAGGGTCAAAACCTAAGTGCTGAGGAAGAGGCGTTAGCTATGACATGGGTATCCAGCAATCATCCATCTTTAATGCCAACTATAATAAACTTCAGAGCTAAGGGGGAACAATTCAAGAAATATATGTTTGCTGAAGATATTTTAAGGAAGGTCACACCAGTAAACTGGTGGAAGTCACTTAAGCGCTTGGATTTAGAGACTGTTCAAGTAATGATTTCACTTTTAACAGCAGTAGCTTCTTCTGCAGGCGTTGAAAGAATACAGTTAGGTCCATATATATTTGGACAGAGACAACATTTTTCTAATTTTGGTTATAGACCTTACTACAATGAATTTTAAACAAAACAATTCAGATGCAGTTGAAGTTCAGACTTTTAGCTTTCATTTGAGGGTATCCACATTAAAATTGGATGAAGGGTTTAGGAGTTTCATATCCTTAACATGTGCCACCCGGTTTTTAAAGGGACCAAAAGTAATTGGACAATTGACTCCAAGGCTATTTCATGGACAGGTGTGGGCAATCCCTTTGTTATGTCATTCTCAATTAAGCAGATAAAAGGCCTGGAGTTGATTTGAGGTGTGTTGCTTGCATTTGGAAGGTTTTGCTGTGAAGTGAACATGCGGTCAAAGGAGCTCTTTATGCAGATGAAAGAAGCCATCCTTAAGCTGCGAAAACAGAAAAAACCCATCCGAGATATTGCCACAATATTAGGAGTGGCAAAATCTACAGTTTGGTACATCCTGAGAAAGAAAGAAAGCACTGGTGAACTCATCAATGCAAAAAGACCTGGGAGCCCATGGAAGACAACAGTGGTGGATGATCACAGAATAATCTCCATGGTGAAGAGAAACCCCTTCACAACAGCCGACCAAGTGACCAACACTCTCCAGGAGGTCGGCGCATCAATATCCAAATCTACCAGTAGTATTTAAGTTTTTCATGTGTCGGCTGGGCTGACAGTCTAAGTTTCTTATAATATATATATATTTTGTTTAGCCAAATTAGTTAACAAACATGGATGTTTGTTTAAGAAAATAACTTATGCTGTAATGTTGTTATTGTTTCAGTTGAATAAATCTATTTAAATTGTTATTAAGGTCAGGATTATTTTTCTCCTTCCTAAGTACAACAGAACAGTGGTGTCCAAATATGACTGATTAACCCATTAAACTGGGGAGAAAAAAGTAATATAAAAAGTGATTCTAAAAATCTTCATCTACTTGCATGTTAAAGTAGCAAGAACTAGTTTAGGTAGAAACTTTGATTTAAATCACTGATTTAAATCAAGCCTTGCTGACTAGTGATTTAAATCGTGATTTAAATCAGTTAGATTTAAATCAAATCCACCCTGGATCTATGTAATCTATACAATTTGTATTATGAAATCTGGTGACTGATCTGCTCTAAACCTGAATAAAATGGTTCAATCAGCTGACAAACTTTGCATTTTGCTTGCTCCTCGGCTAATTATTAAAGAATTAACAGAAAGTATAAAAAGTATTGTCTCCTTTGAGAAAGGTTTTCCCTATAAGCTCTATAGTAGTCTAAACGAAAATCTCTGAGTTATACTCACCCTCCCTAGGTCCAGTGCCGAGTCTCCGCCACTGCTCCCAATATCTTTTGTGGTCTGCAGCAGTGACGTCACGTTGACAGCGCTGCAGCCAGTGATGGAGCTCAGCGGTTCTGTCCAATATAGACATTATGAGCCGCTGAGCTCCTTTTATTGGCTGCAGCGCTGGAGACGTGACTTCAGCACTGCAGACTAGAGTTGAGCGACCTTGACCTTTTTAGAGTCGAGCCGGGTTTTGCGAAACCCGACTATGTCCAAAGTCGGGTCGAGTGAAATCGGCCGATTATGACGTAAAGTCGGGATCGACCGAAACACGAAACCCAATGCAAGTCAATGGGGCAGCATAGTCGGCAGTGAGTGGGGGCCAGGAAAACACCTAGAGTGCCCATTTTAATGTCAAAACCATCCATTCTTCTTAATGAAGCTTGTCAAGCGTAATTTACCTTAAAATAATTGGAAGGCATTTGAAATTGGGGGTCATTTGGCTAAAGTTGTGGGGGGTAGGGCTGGTTCAAGTAATTAGTGGGCCCAGTAAATCTGGACCACGTCACGGCAGTGGAGCAGGGAGAGGTAAGTATTTCAACTTTGCAAGTGCTGTGATCCTGAGCAAGCAGGGGGGGCCCACTCGTTGGCATTGGCACTGGCACAGGGCCCCTCAAAGTACAGCGGTGTGTTTGCACGGCGGGGGCGCCTCCCACCGGCAGCAACACTTTTGCGTACTATGAGAGGCCCTGTGCCAGTGACGTCGCCAACTAGTATTCCTCCCCCCACCTGATGAAGGAACCTGCACTTTCATCTGCACCTTCCTCTTTGTCCCCGTGTAAGGTGGTATGGTATGCGGGAAGAGCAACCTGACTTTCAGCAGGGTCACAATGTTGTTGTGTAGCGTGCACGGGGAATGTTGCGTTATGGGTCAATGTACCAGCAGACTCATCTATCACTGGCTGGGCAATGGGCACGATGAAGTGGAAACACAGATATAGGCCCAAAGAATAAAGTGGGCTAAATGCAGTTCAAAATTGGTAACACAGGAATAACCAGGGGGCATTGCAGTGGAGGACAACTGGAATGAGAGGCTGACACAGAGAGTAGGGCCAAATCAGTAAGTAGTCGAAATGCAGTTCAAAATTGGCAACCGTAGTAAACAGGCGGCACAGCTTTGTTCAGTGGAGGAGAACAGCAAGGAGTGGCAGACACCGATAGTAGGCCCCAACCCAACTAGTAGGCCAAATGCAGTCTAACATTAACAACTACTTAACGAGAGGCTGAAAATGGAATTTCAGGACAGGAAACCAGGAGAACAGCAAGGAGTGGCAGACACCGATAGTAGGCCCCAAACCAACTAGTACGCCAAATGCAGTTGTTCCATTTAACCACAATTTAATGAGAGCCTGAAGATAGAAGCTCAGGAAAGGCAACCTGGGGAACACCTTGGAGTGTAACACACCATCTCTCTCCACCCGATACCCATTTTGTAGGCCTAATGCAGTGTAGTTTTCTACAACTACTAAACGAGAGTCGGAAGATCGAAGCAATGGCGAGGAAACCTGGAGAACACCTTGGAGTGTAACACACCATCTCTCTCCACCCCATTCCCCATTTTTTAGGCCTAATGCAGCCTACTTTCCGACACCTACTAAACGAGAGCATGAAGATCGAAGCTCAGGAAAGGCAACCTGGGGAACACCTTGGAGTGTAACAACAACCTCTCTCTACACCACGGAAGGGCTGATTCTTAGGAAGGAAGGCTGTTGTAAATAAGCATTGCGCGTCCGAGGGTGATTATATTCTTATTCGGTATCTACTCACCCTCGGACGCGCCATGCTTCTTGATTTGTAATTAATGTTTATTTGCAATGTGCTTTTGACTTACTCAATTATTTTTTTAATTATTGATTTTATTAAATTAATAGTTTAACATCTTATTGGAAATAATTTAAAGGAGACGCGACAGGACAACACTCGGTGGATGCCATATCTGTGTTAACAACTCCAAAAAACTTTCAGTTAACTTCTTGCAGGAGAAAGAAATTGTAGCTGTTGGACCTTTGTAGTACAGTTCCAGATATTTGTTGTGTGTTTGTTTTGATTGTTAAAATGTCTGCATTTGAGATCTCAACACGATCTTATTTTTTATAATCAAATTAATTTTTTAAATATTTTATTAGGTTGGTTCAAGGGGTACACGGGCCGCAGTAGACAGGTCAGTGGAGGCCTAGTGGAAGGAGGGACCGCAGATGCGCCACTGTTTCACCCATACACAATTAGTAGGCCTAATGCAGCGTAGTTTCCAACAGCTACTAAACGAGAGCCGGAAGATCGAAGCTCAGGAAAGGCAACCTGGGGAACACCTTGGAGTGTAACAACAACCTCTCTCTACACCACGGAAGGGCTGATTCTTAGGAAGGAAGGCTGTTGTAAATAAGCATTGCGCGCCCGAGGGTGATTATATTCTTATTCGGTATCTACTCACCCTCGGACGCGCCATGCTTCTTGATTTGTAATTAATGTTTATTTGCAATGTGCTTTTGACTTACTCAATTATTTTTTTAATTATTGATTTTATTAAATTAATAGTTTAACATCTTATTGGAAATAATTTAAAGGAGACGCGACAGGACAACACTCGGTGGATGCCATATCTGTGTTAACAACTCCAAAAAACTTTCAGTTAACTTCTTGCAGGAGAAAGAAATTGTAGCTGTTGGACCTTTGTAGTACAGTTCCAGATATTTGTTGTGTGTTTGTTTTGATTGTTAAAATGTCTGCATTTGAGATCTCAACACGATCTTATTTTTTATAATCAAATTAATTTTTTAAATATTTTATTAGGTTGGTTCAAGGGGTACACGGGCCGCAGTAGACAGGTCAGTGGAGGCCTAGTGGAAGGAGGGACCGCAGATGCGCCACTGTTTCACCCATACACAATTAGTAGGCCTAATGCAGCGTAGTTTCCAACAGCTACTAAACGAGAGCCGGAAGATCGAAGCTCAGGAAAGGCAACCTGGGGAACACCTTGGAGTGTAACAACAACCTCTCTCTACACCACGGAAGGGCTGATTCTTAGGAAGGAAGGCTGTTGTAAATAAGCATTGCGCGTCCGAGGGTGATTATATTCTTATTCGGTATCTACTCACCCTCGGACGCGCCATGCTTCTTGATTTGTAATTAATGTTTATTTGCAATGTGCTTTTGACTTACTCAATAATTTTTTTAATTATTGATTTTATTAAATTAATAGTTTAACATCTTATTGGAAATAATTTAAAGGAGACGCGACAGGACAACACTCGGTGGATGCCATATCTGTGTTAACAACTCCAAAAAACTTTCAGTTAACTTCTTGCAGGAGAAAGAAATTGTAGCTGTTGGACCTTTGTAGTACAGTTCCAGATATTTGTTGTGTGTTTGTTTTGATTGTTAAAATGTCTGCATTTGAGATCTCAACACGATCTTATTTTTTATAATCAAATTAATTTTTTAAATATTTTATTAGGTTGGTTCAAGGGGTACACGGGCCGCAGTAGACAGGTCAGTGGAGGCCTAGTGGAAGGAGGGACCGCAGACAGGCATCGAAGGCCTAAAATAATCACACATGGCTGTAGGCAATTTTAAATTGGTTCCAGGGGTACACGGGCAGCAGTGGTGTGGTCAGTGGAGGCCTAGTGGAAGGAGTGACCACAGACAGGCATCGAAGGCCTAAAATATTAACACATGGCTGTAGGCAATTTTAAATTGGTTCCAGGGGTACTTGGGCAGCAGTGCCCTGGTCAGTGTAGTAGTAGTTGAAAGAATGGACCGCAGACAGGCATCGAAGGCCTAAAATAAAAAAATTGGGCTGGCTGTAGGCAATTTTAAATTGGTTCCAGGGTTACACGGGCAGCAGTGGTGTGGTCAGTGGAGGCCTAGTGGAAGGAGTGACCGCAGACAGGCATCGAAGGCCTAAAATAATCACACATGGCTGTAGGCAATTTTAAATTGGTTCCAGGGGTACACGGGCAGCAGTGGTGTGGTCAGTGGAGGCCTAGTGGAAGGAGTGACCACAGACAGGCATCGAAGGCCTAAAATATTAACACATGGCTGTAGGCAATTTTAAATTGGTTCCAGGGGTACTTGGGCAGCAGTGCCCTGGTCAGTGTAGTAGTAGTTGAAAGAATGGACCGCAGACAGGCATCGAAGGCCTAAAATAAAAAAATTGGGCTGGCTGTAGGCAATTTTAAATTGGTTCCAGGGGTACACGGGCAGCAGTGGTGTGGTCAGTGGAGGCCTAGTGGAAGGAGTGACCGCAGACAGGCATCGAAGGCCTAAAATAATAACACATGGCTGTAGGCAATTTTAAATTGGTTCCAGGGTTACACGGGCAGCAGTGGTGTGGTCAGTGGAGGCCTAGTGGAAGGAGTGACCGCAGACAGGCATCGAAGGCCTAAAATAATCACACATGGCTGTAGGCAATTTTAAATTGGTTCCAGGGGTACACGGGCAGCAGTGGTGTGGTCAGTGGAGGCCTAGTGGAAGGAGTGACCACAGACAGGCATCGAAGGCCTAAAATATTAACACATGGCTGTAGGCAATTTTAAATTGGTTCCAGGGGTACTTGGGCAGCAGTGCCCTGGTCAGTGTAGTAGTAGTTGAAAGAATGGACCGCAGACAGGCATCGAAGGCCTAAAATAAAAAAATTGGGCTGGCTGTAGGCAATTTTAAATTGGTTCCAGGGGTACACGGGCAGCAGTGGTGTGGTCAGTGGAGGCCTAGTGGAAGGAGTGACCGCAGACAGGCATCGAAGGCCTAAAATAATAACACATGGCTGTAGGCAATTTTAAATTGGTTCCAGGGTTACACGGGCAGCAGTGGTGTGGTCAGTGGAGGCCTAGTGGAAGGAGTGACCGCAGACAGGCATCGAAGGCCTAAAATAATCACACATGGCTGTAGGCAATTTTAAATTGGTTCCAGGGGTACACGGGCAGCAGTGGTGTGGTCAGTGGAGGCCTAGTGGAAGGAGTGACCACAGACAGGCATCGAAGGCCTAAAATATTAACACATGGCTGTAGGCAATTTTAAATTGGTTCCAGGGGTACACGGGCAGCAGTGGTCTGGTCAGTGGAAGTCTAGTGGAAGGAGTGACCGCAGACAGGCTTCCAAGGCCTAACATAACAAAATTGGGCTGGCTGTAGGCACTTTAAATTGGTTCCAGGGGTACATGGGCAGCAGTGGTCTGGTCAGTGGAAGTCTAGTGGAAGGAGTGACCGCAGACAGGCTTCCAAGGCCTAACATAACAAAATTGGGCTGGCTGTAGGCACTTTAAATTGGTTCCAGGGGTACATGGGCAGCAGTGTATGGTCAGTGGAAGTCTAGTGGAAGGAGTGACGGCAGACAGTCTTCGAAGGCCTAACATAACAAAATTGGGCTGGCTGTAGGCACTTTAAATTGGTTCCAGGGGTACATGGGCAGCAGTGTATGGTCAGTGGAAGTCTAGTGGAAGGAGTGACCGCAGACAGGCTTCGAAGGCCTAACATAACAAAAATGTCAAAACAATGGTATTGTCAGTGCCAGGCATTGAAGGATGTCAGCGCCTAGACTACACATTGGTGAAGCTGTGAGAGATAATTTTGCTAGTGGTAGAGCACTGTTTGAGCTGGGGGGGGGGGAACTGGCTTGTGGCCGGCGGTACAGGCACAGGGCCCCTCATATTACAACGGTGAGTCTGACGTTGGGTGCGCACCACCACCGCCAGAGACACTTTATTGTACTATGAGGGACCCAGTGGCAGTGCCGTCGACCAAAAGCGGCCACACCCACCTCTTCAGACAAACAGCACTCTCAAGGGTCCAAGCGCAAAGTGGCGATAGCACGACCCCGTGTGGGGAGTTTGGCCATTTCGTGAGGTGGAAACATGTCGTATGCTGGACAATCAGGTGAAGAAAATTACGAGATTGGAAAAGTCATTCAGAATAGTCCACAGGCAAGACCTTTTCATAGGAAAGCTAGGTGTCAGCCGGGCAGGGTGGGGCAAAAGATTTTGAAATCCAGTTGTGGTTCATTTTAATGAAGGTTAGATCATCTACATTTTGGGTAGCCAGACGAGTCCTTTTTTCTGTTAGTATTGAACCTGCAGCACTGAATACTCTTTCTGATAGGACACTAGCTGCCGGGCAAGCAAGCTCCTGCAATGCATATTCTGCCAATTCTGGCCAGGTGTCTAATTTGGATGCCCAGTAATCAAATGGGAATGACGGTTGAGGGAGAACGTCGATAAGGGATGAAAAATAGTTTGTAACCATACTGGACAAATGTTGTCTCCTGTCACTTTGAATTGATGCTGCAGTACCTGTCCTGTCTGCGGTCATAGAAAAATCACTCCACAACCTGGTCAGAAAACCCCTCTGGCCAACGCCACTTCTGATTTCTGCCCCTCTAACACCTCTGGTCTGCTGGCCCCTGGAGCTCGTGTGAGAACGATCACGGGCGCTGTGTGCAGGGAATGCCAGAAGCAAACGGTCAACAAGAGTTGATTGTTTTGTTGCTAATATTAGTTCCAAGTTCTCATGTGGCATAATATTTTGCAATTTGCCTTTATAGCGAGGATCAAGGAGGCAGGCCAACCAGTAATCGTCATCGTTCATCATTTTTGTAATGCGTGTGTCCCTTTTGAGGATACGCAAGGCATAATCCGCCATGTGGGCCAAAGTTCCCATTGTCAAATCTGCGGTTGTGCTTGGTTGAGGGGCAGTTGCAGGCAAATCTACGTCACTTGTGTCCCTCAAAAAACCAGAACCCGGCCTTGCCACGCCACCAATTTCCCGTGCCCCCGGGAAAGCTTCCTCATTAAAAATATACTCATCCCCATCATCCTCCTCATCCTCCACCTCCTCTTCGCCCGGTACCTCGTCATGTACACTGCCCTGACCAGACAATCGCTGACTGTCATCAAGGCTTTCCTCTTCCTCTGGTGCAGACGCCTGATCCTTTATGTGCGTCAAACTTTGCATCAGCAGACGCATTAGGGGGATGCTCATGCTTATTATGGCGTTGTCTGCACTAACCAGCCGTGTGCATTCCTCAAAACACTGAAGGACTTGACACATGTCTTGAATCTTCGACCACTGCACACCTGACAACTCCATGTCTGCCATCCTACTGCCTGCCCGTGTATGTGTATCCTCCCACAAAAACATAACAGCCCGCCTCTGTTCGCACAGTCTCTGAAGCATGTGCAGTGTTGAGTTCCACCTTGTTGCAACGTCTATGATTAGGCGATGCTGGGGAAGGTTCAAAGAACGCTGATAGGTCTGCATACGGCTGGAGTGTACAGGCGAACGGCGGATATGTGCGCAAAGTCCACGCACTTTGAGGAGCAGGTCGGATAACCCCGGATAACTTTTCAGGAAGCACTGCACCACCAGGTTTAAGGTGTGAGCCAGGCAAGGAATGTGTTTCAGTTGGGAAAGGGAGATGGCAGCCATGAAATTCCTTCCGTTATCACTCACTACCTTGCCTGCCTCAAGATCTACAGTGCCCAGCCACGACTGCGTTTCTTGCTGCAAGAACTCGGACAGAACTTCCGCGGTGTGTCTATTGTCGCCCAAACACTTCATAGCCAATACAGCCTGCTGACGTATGCCAGTAGCTGCCCCATAATGGGAGACCTGGTGTGCAACAGTGGCAGGTGCGGATGGAGTGTTTGTGCGACTGCGGTCTGTGGACGAGCTCTTGCTTCTGCAGGAGGACGAGGAGGAGGAGGAGGAGGAGGGGGTGCGAACGGCTACAGACAACTGTTTACTAGACCGTGGGCTAGGCAGAACTGTCCCAAACTTGCTGTCCCCTGTGGACCCTGAATCCACCACATTTACCCAGTGTGCCGTGATGGACACGTAACGTCCCTGGCCATGCCTACTGGTCCATGCATCTGTTGTCAGGTGCACCTTTGTGCTCACAGATTGCCTGAGTGCATGGACGATGCGCTCTTTAACATGCTGGTGGAGGGCTGGGATGGCTTTTCTGGAAAAAAAGTGTCGACTGGGTAGCTCGTAGCGTGGTACAGCGTAGTCCATCAGGTCTTTGAAAGCTTCGCTTTCAACTAACCGGTAGGGCATCATCTCTAACGAGATTAGTCTAGCTATGTGGGCGTTCAAACCCTGTGTACGCGGATGCGAGGCTAAGTACTTCCTTTTTCTAACCATAGTCTCATGTAGGGTGAGCTGGACTGGAGAGATGGAGATCGTGGAACTAGCGGGGGTGCCGGTGGACATGGCAGACTGAGAGACGGTGGGAGATGGTATTGTTGCCGCCGGTGCCCTAGATGCAGTGTTTCCTACTACGAAACTGGTGATTCCCTGACCCTGACTGCTTTGGCCTGGCAAAGATACCTGCACAGATACAGCAGGTGGTGCGCTAAATGGTGGTCCTACACTGCCGGAAGGGATGTTGCGTTGATGACTAGCTTCATTGGCCGAGGGTGCAACAACCTTAAGGGACGTTTGGTAGTTAGTCCAAGCTTTCAAATGCATGGTGGTTAAATGTCTATGCATGCAACTAGTATTGAGACTTTTCAGATTCTGACCTCTGCTTAAGGAAGTAGAACATTTTTGACAGATGACTTTGCGCTGATCAATTGGATGTTGTTTAAAAAAATGCCAGACTGCACTCTTTCTAGCATCGGATACCTTTTCAGGCATTGCAGACTGAGCTTTAACCGGATGGCCACGCTGTCCTCCACCAGGTTTTGGCTTTGCCACGCGTTTTGGGCAAGATACGGGCCCGGCAGATGGAACCTGTGGCGATGTTGATGCCTGCTGCGGCCCCTCCTCCTCCTCTGCTTCAGAACTGCTGCCGCCTGCACCCTGTTCCCCCAATGGCTGCCAATCGGGGTCAAGAACTGGGTCATCTAATAACTCTTCTTGTACCTCCTGCGCAACTTCGTCTGTGTCACCGTGTCGTTCGGTGGTATAGCGTTCGTGATGGGGCAACATAGTCTCATCAGGGTCTGATTCTTGATCAGCACCCTGCGAGGGCAATGTTGTGGTCTGAGTCAAAGGACCAGCATAGTAGTCTGGCTGTGGCTGTGCGTCAGTGCACTCCATGTCAGATTCAATTTGTAATGGGCATGGACTGTTAACTGCTTCACTTTCTAAGCCAGGGACGGTATGTGTAAAGAGCTCCATGGAGTAACCCGTTGTGTCGCCTGCTGCATTCTTCTCTGTTGTTGTTTTTGCTGAAGAGGACAAGGAAGTGACTTGTCCCTGACCGTGAACATCCACTAACGACGCGCTGCTTTTACTTTTACCAGTTTCACGAGAGGAGGCAAAAGAGCTAGAGGCTGAGTCAGCAAGATAAGCCAAAACTTGCTCTTGCTGCTCCGGCTTTAAAAGCGGTTTTCCTAATCCCAGAAAAGGGAGCGTTCGAGGCCTTGTGTAGCCGGACGACGAACCTGGCTCCACAGCTCCAGACTTAGGTGCAATATTTTTTTCCCCACGACCACCTGATGCTCCACCACTACCACTACCCTCATTACCAGCTGACAATGAACGCCCCCGGCCACGACCTCTTCCACTAGACTTCCTCATTGTTTTAAAAACGTAACCAAACTAACGTTATTTGTTGCAGTCACACAACTTACACGGTGAGCTATAACTTCAGTATGATTTAGCTACCCCTTTACAGGTTGGTGAGACCACCGCGAAAATCAGGCACAATGTTACACACTCTTTTTTTGGTGGCTGCAAATTAGAGAGATGCCCCACACGCAGGACTGTCACTGAAGCACAAATGTTAATATTAATGTCACACTATTATTTGTTTTTTATTTTTATTTTTTTCAGGAACACTTTAGAAACCCCCCCAAAAAAAAAAAATTGATTTTTGCAGGGAGAATTTAGAAAACAAATGTAACAAACTATATGCTTTCTATGGGCCACTGAGTGAGAGATGACGCACACAGGAATCAGGAGTGGCACACAAGCCCAGAGGCCAATATTTTTCTACCAATGATTGATGGAGTTATTTTCTCTGGTAGATTTTGGAACCCAAATCAAGGAAAAAAAATATAGGCTTTCTATGGACCACAATTGGAGAGAGAGAGAGAGAGAGAGAGAGAGAGATGGCACACCCAGGAGTCAAGACTGGCACACAAGCAGAAAGGCCAATATTAATCTCCCACTGTTTTTTTTTTTTTTTTTTTTTTTTCAGGGAGACTTTAGAAAAAAAAAAAATAAAAAAAATATGATTTTATCAGGAAGAATTTAGAAACCAAATAAAATAAAATTATTTTTTCAGGGAGAATTTAGAAAACAAATAAAACCAAAAATAGGCGTTCTATGGCCCACTGACTGAGAGATGACGCACACAGGAATCAGGAGTGGCACACAAGCCCAGAGGCCAATATTTTTCTACCAATGATTGATGGAGTTATTTTCTCTGGTAGATTTTGGAACCCAAATCAAGGAAAAAAAATATAGGCTTTCTATGGACCACAATTGGAGAGAGAGAGAGAGAGAGAGAGAGAGAGAGAGAGATGGCACACCCAGGAGTCAAGACTGGCACACAAGCAGAAAGGCCAATATTAATCTCCCACTGTTTTTTTTTTTTTTTTTTTTTTTTTCAGGGAGACTTTAGAAAAAAAAATAATAAAAAAAATATGATTTTATCAGGAAGAATTTAGAAACCAAATAAAATAAAATGATTTTTTCAGGGAGAATTTAGAAAACAAATAAAACCAAAAATAGGCGTTCTATGGCCCACTGACTAAGAGAGAGAGAGAGAGATGGAACGCTTAGTACTGGCACACAAGCCCAAAGGGCAATATTAATCTCCCTTTTTTTTTCCAGGGAGAATTTCTAAAACCCCCCCCAAAAAAAAAATAGGCTTTCTATGGCCCACTATTTGTGAGAGAGATGGGACGCTCAGGACTGGCACAGATGGCACACTCAGGACTGGCACAGAAGCCCAGAGGCCAATATTAATCTCCCTTTTTTTCTGGGAGAATTTATAAAACCAAAAAAATATTTAAATAGGCTTTCTATGGCCCACTATTTGTGAGAGAGATGGCACGCTCAGGACTGGCACAGATGGCACGCTCACAACTGGCACACAAGCCCAGAGGCCAATATTAATCTCCCTTTTTTCAGGGAAAATTTATAAAACCAAAAAAAAAATTAAATAGGCTTTCTATGGCCCACTATTTGTGAGAGAGATGGCACGCTCAGGACTGGCACAGATGGCACGCTCACAACTGGCACACAAGCCCAGAGGCCAATATTAATCTCCCTTTTTTCAGGGAAAATTTATAAAACCAAAAAAAAAATTAAATAGGCTTTCTATGGCCCACTATTTGTGAGAGAGATGGGACGCTCAGGACTGGCACAGATGGCACGCTCAGGACTGGCACAGAAGCCCAGAGGCCAATATTAATCTCCCTTTTTTTCTGGGAGAATTTATAAAACCAAAAAAATATTTAAATAGGCTTTCTATGGCCCACTATTTGTGAGAGAGATGGCACGCTCAGGACTGGCACAGATGGCACGCTCACAACTGGCACACAAGCCCAGAGGCCAATATTAATCTCCCTTTTTTCAGGGAAAATTTATAAAACCAAAAAAAAATTTAAATAGGCTTTCTATGGCCCACTATTTGTGAGAGAGATGGCACGCTCAGGACTGGCACAGATGGCACGCTCACAACTGGCACACAAGCCCAGAGGCCAATATTAATCTCCCTTTTTTCAGGGAAAATTTATAAAACCAAAAAAAAAATTAAATAGGCTTTCTATGGCCCACTATTTGTGAGAGAGATGGGACGCTCAGGACTGGCACAGATGGCACGCTCAGGACTGGCACAGAAGCCCAGAGGCCAATATTAATCTCCCTTTTTTTCTGGGAGAATTTATAAAACCAAAAAAATATTTAAATAGGCTTTCTATGGCCCACTATTTGTGAGAGAGATGGCACGCTCAGGACTGGCACAGATGGCACGCTCACAACTGGCACACAAGCCCAGAGGCCAATATTAATCTCCCTTTTTTCAGGGAAAATTTATAAAACCAAAAAAAAAATTAAATAGGCTTTCTATGGCCCACTATTTGTGAGAGAGATGGCACGCTCAGGACTGGCACAGATGGCACGCTCACAACTGGCACACAAGCCCAGAGGCCAATATTAATCTCCCTTTTTTCAGGGAAAATTTATAAAACCAAAAAAAAAATTAAATAGGCTTTCTATGGCCCACTATTTGTGAGAGAGATGGGACGCTCAGGACTGGCACAGATGGCACGCTCAGGACTGGCACAGAAGCCCAGAGGCCAATATTAATCTCCCTTTTTTTC
The DNA here is from genome assembly GCF_032444005.1 of Ranitomeya imitator. Taxonomy (NCBI): domain Eukaryota; kingdom Metazoa; phylum Chordata; class Amphibia; order Anura; family Dendrobatidae; genus Ranitomeya; species Ranitomeya imitator. The sequence continues at coordinate 44,381,194 of NC_091287.1, read as the reverse complement.
AGGGAGAATTTATAAAACCCAAAAAAAAATAAAATAGGCTTTCTATGGCCCACTATTTGTGAGAGAGATGGCACACTCAGGACTGGCACACAAGCCCAAAGGCCAATATTAATCTCCCACTGTATTTTTATCAGGGAGAATTTATACACCCCACAAAAAAAAATACAGAAAAATGAAAAGGCTTTCTATGGCCCACTATGTGAGAGAGATGGCACACACAGGGATGGCACTCTAGCAGAAATGCCAAATTGCCAATCTTAATCTCCCACCAAAAAAAAAAAAAAAAAAAAAACAGGGAGTGTCCAACAATTACTATCTCCCTGCAGTAATCTCAGCCAGGTATGGCAGGCAGCAATAAGGAGTGGACTGATGCACAAATGAAATAAAAAGTGTGGACAAACAAAAAAGATAGCTGTGCAGAAAGGAAGGAACAAGAGGATTTGTGCTTTGAAAAAAGCAGTTGGTTTGCACAGTGGCGTACACACAGCAATGCAGCTATCAGGGAGCCTTCTAGGGCAGCCCAATGAGCTACAGCGCTGAGGGGAAAAAAAAAAAAAAAAAACTTCCACTGTCCCTGCACACCGAGGGTGGTGTTGGACAGTGCAAATCGCTGCAGCACAAGCGGTTTGGTGGTTAATGGACCCTGCCTAACGCTATCCCTGCTTCTGACAAAGCGGCAGCAACCTCTCCCTAAGCTCAGATCAGCAGCAGTAAGATGGCGGTCGGCGGGAACGCCTCTTTATAGCCCCTGTGACGTCGCAGACAGCAAGCCAATCACTGCAATGCCCTTCTCTAAGATGGTGGGGACCAGGACCTATGTCATCACGCTGCCCACACTCTGCGTTTACCTTCATTGGCTGAGAAATGGCGCTTTTCGCGTCATTGAAACGCGACTTTGGCGCGAAAGTCGCGTACCGCATGGCCGACCCCGCACAGGGGTCGGATCGGGTTTCATGAAACCCCGACTTAGCCAAAAGTCGGCGACTTTTGAAAATGTTCGACCCGTTTCGCTCAACCCTACTGCAGACAATAACAGTCACAAGGATCAGCATCAGAGACTCCACCCTGGACCCGGGGAGGATGAGTAAAGCTCAATATGTTTCTGTGGTTTTTTTCTACTAGTAACAACAGAGCTTATAGGAAAAACTGTTCTGAAAGGGGACAACCCCTTTAATGATAACGTCTGACTGCAAGCTTTTTCCATTAAAGGCAAATTTCAGTCATATTAAATGAAAGCACATGAGTAGGATGTGCTAGACCCCGACTAGTGCATGATGCCTGGGGTGGGTCCCCATGGTTCTGTCCACCGCTGTATCTCCTCCTATACACTGATCAGTGCTGTGCAGGTCCTGAAACTCTACTGTGTGACTGGTGGACGTCCCCGGCATACAGCCCCCCACACATCTGAAAAGCAGAGAAACCCCTTTTATCCCTTTTTTTTTTTTTTTTTTGCAGCCTTAAAAACAATAGCGGGAAACAAACTGGAGCTTCCAACTAGAAACAGCTTTACAACTTAGCCATATGAAAAGTGATGAATATGAAGCAGAGCTGAACGTGTCACTTATCTCCGCACTGTTTGTTCCTTATCTTTACTGAGAGCGTTATCACAAAATTTCAAAGTAGATCTTCCTGTAAATCCACAGATAACACCTTGTGACCGAACTGTGCTACATCTGACAAACTCCGCTCTGCTACATCAGACAAACTCTGCTCTGCTACATCTGACAAATTCCGCTCTGCTACACCGGACAAACTCCGCTCTGCTACATCAGACAAACTCTGCTCTGCTACATCTGACAAATTCCGCTCTGCTACATCTGACAAACTCCGCTCTGCTACACCTGACAAACTCTGATCTCTACATCTGACAAACTCCGCTCTGCTACATCAGACAAACTCAAGTCTGCTACATCTGACAAACTCTGTTCTGCTACATCTGACAAATTCCACTCTGCTACACCTGACAAACTCTGATCTGCTACATCTAACTCTGCTCTGCTACATCTGACAAACTCCGCTCTGCTACATCTGACAAACTCCGCTCTGCTACATCTGACAAACTCAATTCTGCTATATCTGACAAACTCCGATCTGCTACATCTGACAAACTCCGCTCTGCTTCATCTGACACAAATTCCACTCTGCTACATCTGACAAATTCCAGTCTGCTACACCTGACAAACTCTGATCTCCTAGTCCTACATCAGACAAACTCTGCTCTGCTACATCTGACAAACTCCACCCTGCTACATCTGACAAACTCCGCTCTGCTACATCTGACAAACTCAATTCTGCTACATCTGACAAATTCCACTCTGCTACATCTGACAAATTCCACTCTGCTACACCTGACAAACTCTGATCTCCTACATCAGACAAACTCTGCTCTGCTACATCTGACAAACTCCGCTCTGCTACATCTGACAAACTCCGCTCTGCTACATCTGACAAACTCAATTCTGCTACACCTGACAAACTCCGATCTGCTACATCTGACAAACTCCGCTCTGCTACATCTGACAATCTCAATTCTGCTACAACTGACAAACTCCGATCTGCTACATCTGACACAAATTCCACTCTGCTACATCTGACAAACTCCGCTCTGCTACATCTGACACAAATTCCACTCTGCTACATCTGACAAGCTCCGCTCTGCTACATCTGACAAGCTCCGCTCTGCTACATCTGACAAACTCCGCTCTGCTACATCTGTAGAATATTTGCTATCTGTACACGGTAGTTTCTGCTGTGGGATAAGTGTCAGATCTATTATTACAGGTCACACCGGAGTATCCTCTACCTTCCTGATTCCGGATTGGTGCCTGGATCCGGTGCAGCACAGCGATACGAATCTTTTCTCGCCTCGGCTCTTCTTGTCGGATTGTCCGTCTTTCTCCATCTCCATTCGCCCTCAGCTCCGGCTTGTGATCGCGGCCATGGAGCGTCTCGTCAGCAGTCGTCTCGTGCAGTCGTCTCGTGCAGTCGTCTTGTGTGAACATGTCCAGTTGCCGGATATTAGAGCGCGGTCTTCTTGTCAATGTCTCATTATTACACGGGAGACGCACAGAATAGGAGAAGGTGGAGTTATAAAGAGTGTAAATGTCTAAATCACCAAATCACCACTGCCCAAAAATAAGAAGCTCAGATGATCCTCTTAGGAATCCAGATCACAGAGGACAGAAGAATATCCCGTGCTCTTCGCTTCTCACCGCCGGCGCTGAATAAATCCTACTATAGGTAGAGATGACTAATAGAAGAGCGCAGCTGAGGGGCACAGAAAGCTGAGGGGCACAGAAAGCTAAGGGGCACAGAAAGCTGAGGGGCGCAGGAAGCTGAGGGGACCAGAAAGCTGAGGGGTGCAGGAAGCTGAGGGGCACAGAAAGCTGAGGGGCTCAGAAAGCTGAGGGGTGCAGGAAGCTGAGGGGCCCAGAAAGCTGAGGGGTGCAGGAAGCTGAGGGGCACAGAAAGCTGAGGGGCTCAGAAAGCTGAGGGGTGCAGGAAGCTGAGGGGCCCAGAAAGCTGAGGGGCTCAGAAAGCTGAGGGGCCCAGAAAGCTGAGGGGCTCAGAAAGCTGAGGGGCCCAGAAAGCTGAGGGGCGCAGAAAGCTGAGGGGCTCAGAAAGCTGAAAGGCTCAAAAAGCTGAGGGGACCAGAAAGCTGAGGGGCTCAGAAAGCTGAGGGGCACAGGAAGCTGAGGGGCACAGAAAGCTGAGGGGCGCAGGAAGCTGAGGGGCGCAGAAAGCTGAGGGGCTCAGAAAGCTGAGGGGCGCAGAAAGCTGAGGGGCTCAGAAAGCTGAGGGGCCCAGAAAACTGAGGGGCACAGAAAGCTGAAAGGCTCAGAAAGCTGAGGGGACCAGAAAGCTGAGGGGCTCAGAAAGCTGAGGGGCCCAGAAAGCTGAGGGGCGCAGAAAGCTGAGGGGCTCAGAAAGCTGAGGGGCCCAGAAAGCTGAGGGGCGCAGAAAGCTGAGGGGCTCAGAAAGCTGAGGGGCGCAGAAAGCTGAGGGGCACAGAAAGCTGAGGGGCCCAGAAAGCTGAGGGGCCCAGGAAGCTGAGGAGCGCAGAAAGCTGAGGGGCCCAGAAAGCTGAAAGGCACAGAAAGCTGAGAGGCCCAGAAAGCTGAGGGGCCCAGAAAGCTGAGGGGCTCAGAAAGCTGAGGGGCACAGAAAGCTGAAAGGCTCAGAAAGCTGAGGGGCCTAGAAAGCTGAAAGGCTCAGAAAGCTGAGGGGCCCAGAAAGCTGAGGGGCCCAGAAAGCTGAGGGGCCCAGAAAGCTGAGGGGCTCAGAAAGCTGAGGGGCACAGAAAGCTGAAAGACCCAGAAAGCTGAGGGGCCCAGAAAGCTGAAAGGCTCAGAAAGCTGAGGGGCCCAGAAAGCTGAAAGGCACAGAAAGCTGAGGGGCCCAGAAAGCGGTGGGGCACAGAAAGCTGAAAGGCTCAGAAAGCTGAGGGGCCCAGAAAGCTGAGGGGCCCAGAAAGCTGAGGGGCCCAGAAAGCTGAGGGGCTCAGAAAGCTGAGTGGCCCAGAAAGCTGAGGGGCTCAGAAAGCTGAGGGGCACAGAAAGCTGAAAGGCTCAGAAAGCTGAGGGGCCCAGAAAGCTGAAAGGCTCAGAAAGCTGAGGGGCCCAGAAAGCTGAGGGGCCCAGAAAGCTGAGGGGCCCAGAAAGCTGAGGGGCGCAGAAAGCTGAGGGGCGCAGGAAGCTGAGGGGCACAGAAAGCTGAGGGGCACAGGAAGCTGAGGGGAGCAGAAAGCTGAGGGGCGCAGAAAGCTGAGGGGCACGGGAAGCTGAGGGGCACAGAAAGCTGAGGGGCACAGGAAGCTGAGGGGCACAGAAAGCTGAGGGGCGCAGAAAGCTGAGGGGCGCAGAAAGCTGAGGGGCGCAGGAAGCTGAGGGGCGCAGAAAGCTGAGGGGCACAGGAAGCTGAGGGGCACAGAAAGCTGAGGGGCACAGAAAGCTGAGGGGCACGGGAAGCTGAGGGGCCCAGAAAGCTGAGGGGCACAGAAAGCTGAAAGGCTCAGAAAGCTGAGGGGCCCAGAAAACTGAAAGGCCCAGAAAGCTGAGGGGCCCAGAAAGCTGAGGGGCCCAGAAAGCTGAGTGGCCCAGAAAGCTGAGGGGCTCAGAAAGCTGAGGGGCCCAGAAAGCTGAAAGGCTCAGAAAGCTGAGGGGCCCAGAAAGCTGAGGGGCACAGAAAGCTGAGGGGCCCAGAAAGCTGAGGGGCGCAGAAAGCTGAGGGGCGCAGAAAGCTGAGGGGCACAGAAAGCTGAGGGGCACAGGAAGCTGAGGGGCACAGAAAGCTGAGGGGCACGGGAAGCTGAGGGGCCCAGAAAGCTGAGGGGCCCAGAAAGCTGAGGGGCGCAGAAAGCTGAGGGGCGCAGAAAGTTGAGGGGCGTAGGAAGCTGAGGGGCGCAGAAAGCTGAGGGGCACAGGAAGCTGAGGGGCACAGAAAGCTGAGGGGCACAGAAAGCTGGGGAGCACAGGAAGCTGGGGAGCACAGAAAGCTGAGGAGCACAGGAAGCTGAGGGGCACAGAAAGCTGAGGGGCACAGGAAGCTGAGGGGCACAGAAAGCTGAGGGGCACAGAAAGCTGAGGGGCACAGGAAGCTGAGGGGCACAGGAAGCTGAGGGGCACAGAAAGCTGAGAGGCACAGAAAGCTGGGGAGCACAGGAAGCTGAGGAGCACAGAAAGCTGAGGAGCACAGAAAGCTGAGGGGCACAGGAAGCTGAGGGGCGCAGAAAGCTGAGGGGCGCAGGAAGCTGAGGGGCGCAGGAAGCTGAGGGGCACAGGAAGCTGAGGGGCACAGGAAGCTGAGGGGCACAGAAAGCTGAGGGGCGCAGAAAGCTGAGGGGCGCAGGAAGCTGAGGGGCGCAGAAAGCTGAGGGGCGCAGGAAGCTGAGGGGCGCAGAAAGCTGAGGGGCGCAGGAAGCTGAGGGGCACAGGAAGCTGAGGGGCACAGAAAGCTGAGGAGCACAGAAAGCTGAGGGGCGCAGGAAGCTGAGGGGCGCAGGAAGCTGAGGGGCACAGAAAGCTGAGGGGCACAGGAAGCTGAGGGGCACAGGAAGCTGAGGGGCGCAGAAAGCTGAGGGGCGCAGAAAGTTGAGGGGCGCAGGAAGCTGAGGGGCGCAGAAAGCTGAGGGGCCCAGAAAGCTGAGGGGCGCAGAAAGCTGAGGGGCGCAGAAAGTTGAGGGGCGTAGGAAGCTGAGGGGCCCAGAAAGCTGAGGGGCCCAGAAAGCTAAGGGGCGCAGAAAGCTGAGGGGCGCAGAAAGTTGAGGGGCGTAGGAAGCTGAGGGGCGCAGAAAGCTGAGGGGCACAGGAAGCTGAGGGGCACAGAAAGCTGAGGGGCACAGAAAGCTGGGGAGCACAGGAAGCTGAGGAGCACAGAAAGCTGAGGAGCACAGGAAGCTGAGGGGCACAGAAAGCTGAGGGGCACAGGAAGCTGAGGGGCACAGAAAGCTGAGGGGCACAGAAAGCTGAGGGGCACAGGAAGCTGAGGGGCACAGGAAGCTGAGGGGCACAGAAAGCTGAGAGGCACAGGAAGCTGGGGAGCACAGGAAGCTGAGGAGCACAGAAAGCTGAGGAGCACAGAAAGCTGAGGGGCACAGGAAGCTGAGGGGCGCAGAAAGCTGAGGGGCGCAGGAAGCTGAGGGGCGCAGGAAGCTGAGGGGCACAGGAAGCTGAGGGGCACAGAAAGCTGAGGGGCACAGAAAGCTGAGGGGCGCAGGAAGCTGAGGGGCGCAGAAAGCTGAGGGGCGCAGGAAGCTGAGGGGCGCAGAAAGCTGAGGGGCGCAGGAAGCTGAGGGGCACAGGAAGCTGAGGGGCACAGAAAGCTGAGGAGCACAGAAAGCTGAGGGGCGCAGGAAGCTGAGGGGCGCAGGAAGCTGAGGGGCACAGAAAGCTGAGGGGCACAGGAAGCTGAGGGGCACAGGAAGCTCAGCGCCACCGCGCAGCCTTTCATGTCACTTTGCCTCCTTTCTATATTATACTCAGTAATTCAAGACAAACTAGTTAACTCCTTCGAAATCTAAAGTTTCAGCCGGCGAGGATCCAGCACTGACCTGATTCGCATTTCACGGGTTTCCAACGTGATGTCCAACAACAAAAACAGCAACAACAACAGACATAAAAAACGCAAATAGATTGCGAATGACCTGTTTAGCTGTTTGTTAAAAATTGGGGCCATCCTCCCTCGGTGGCCGCAACCTCTCTAGCCCCCTTATCTTCATACAGAGGTCTCCTTACTTAACTTTCCTTATTGATTGGCATATCCCATAATGATTGGCGAGAAATGGCAAGTTTAAAAAATATATATTGTGTGATACTCTGTTGGGAGAGGGTTATGCTATAAGTATCTATATATCTTTACCCAGGCCTTCTAAAGTGATCTGTAGCCTGTTGCGGGTTTTACATTGTAGAGCTGATGAAGTCACCTTTACCTTCCAGTAGAGGACCACTAACTGAGGCCGATTTATGCCCATTAATGATCATGATCAACTATATACCAGCTGATCAGCGATTGTTTAAAGAGGATGTATAGGACTTTAACACTGATGGCCTTTCCTTAGGATCAGTGGAAGGGGTGACAACCGATACCCCCGTCGATCAGATGTTCCTGGTGTCAGCATTGGTTGAAACTGCTCAGGTATGGAGCGGCACAGCTCCACCAACTGTATAGTGGCCGTGGTCAGGTACTGCACATCAATCGCCTATTCAAATCAATAAAGAGTGGAAGTGCAGTACCCAGCCGCGCCACTATTCCATGGATGGAGCTGTGCAGCTCCATAACTGTCGACACTGGGGAAAGCGGTGCGACACCTGGCCGATCAGACATTGATGACCTATCCTAAGAATAGGCCATCGGTGGTGTTATAGTCCCGGACAACCCCTTTAATGGTCCATTCATAAAGTCAAGCACAAACTGTATAAGAACATAATAATTATTCGGTCCCCATGCAACGTGCATATTGTTATCAGCACATCCCCAGTTTACACGGAGGATAGGCCATCAATATTAAAGTCTCAGACATCCCCTTTAATGGAAAGTAATATATGGCAACCATGGAGAGGACAGATACTAGGGATTATATCCCCTGCACTGCTCTGTTTGGCAGATTAGCATTGGATGAGTAACAACTTGGATAAATCAGAAGACAAAACAATAAGGACAGAAAAGTAGCGCCCTGACTCCCTGACGTCGTATTTATTTCCTCTCTCTGTGGAACTGGATGTGCAGATTTCAAATCTCCAAAAAGGTTAACTTTTGTTACAGATTTGCATTGCGGATATCATCAAATGTGAAATAAGCAGAAAATCTGCATCAAAATCCGCAACAGATTTTTGTAGATTTTGCTGAGGATTTTTTTTCCCCACAGATCCACATCAGTTTGTATGTGTCAACATAACCTTACGCTGACTTTGCTGTATAAATCAGAGTCCTGAAACAGCATGTTCTGGTCATGTGAGGCTGCCCTGGATTATTCTACCGCCTGGCACAGGGAGTGCCCTGCACTTTCTTTCTATTATGTAAATGAGAAGTCACATTTTGCCCGGTAAAACCTGTCCGACCTGCGCTCTTGTGAGGACACTGCCAGAGGCTGTAATATAGAGCAGGCTGAAACTTTATCTGCGGTGCTAAACACTACAGTAGCTCTGTATTCTGCGATACTTTCATCCATTGCTATTAATAATCATCAGTGATTTCTTCACAATTTAATAGAATAATCAACAATCATGAAAAAACGGCATAAAACATTGCAAAAATCCAATCGGGTTTATCAAGCGTAATTAAACTTTTAACTAATACAGATATAATCTATGCAAATTCATGACATTACTTGTGCTGATTCTCACTGCCTGTATTATACTTCAGAGCTGCATTCACAGTTCTGCTTGCCATCATTAGTAAAGACAGCTTTTTTTATGCTTTTTTTACGCAAATATTCAGTTGCTTTTTACAGTACCAGCAAAGCCTATGAGACTTCAGAAATCTCACGCACACACATTGTCTTTCTTTTGTCCTCAGCAGTTTGTGCTTTGCATGTTTTTTTGGACATAGAGCGTGTCACTTTGTTACTTCTTTCATGTTTTTTCACAGATTGACATGAGTGGGTGGGGAAAAAATGCTGAAAATCTGCAACAAAAACGCAGGTGTCAGGTTTTTTTGCGTTTTTTTTTTTTTGTGGCAAAACCTGATTCTGTACAATAGGACTTTTTTTCAACACTTATCTGTATCAGCATGCACAAGATACAAATCTAGCATGCCAAAAACACAAAAAAATGCACAAAAACTGCAGCAAAAAAAGCAAGGAAAATCTGCTTTATTTCTGCAGCTTCTTTCCTGCCAAGAGATCAAGTTTTGCTGCAGAAAAAAATATTTAAAAAAACGCCTAGTGTGAACTTAGCCTTAATATTAATAAATTATGGATTTTCTACAGATTACGCTCCTCCACTGCACATCTATCCGTGACAATAATCTGAGTGTCAGCTTCAGATTTTGGCCATTTTTGATGGATTCTGTACATTTTCGATTAACGTAAGTCATTTAGTATCTCAGATGTATCATTCCGAATCCTTAGCTTTTGACTCAATAGACTCAAAGATTTGTAGAGCAAGATAACCTGATTTTTAAAAAATCCACAATTTTGTAATACTCTGTGAAGAATTGTTTATGCTGTGTATGTCTGTATGAGGCCGTCCTTTAGTTGTGATGTGATATGCAGCGCCTGGGTTTTGCTAGTAACTAAACATGTATTATTAATACTTTATTATTATCAGCATGGAAAGGTAGGAAACTTTTTAAATCACTTAATTAAGGAATTTGTCTTCATTCCTGTGAAAAAAAATTGCATGCAAGTGTCTTCCAAGCCCCGGATTGACTGCCTTCATCTGCATGGATATCAGAGTGTACACATTTGGAGTAAAGAAGATGGCAGTGAAAGGGTCAGCATCTCATTAAGGGTTCATTCACACATCCAATTTTTCCACGTACAAGAAAAATGGACCAATTGTCTGATCAGTGTGTGGTCCAAGCATGGCCTGAGTGTTGCCTGAGTGTGGTCCATAGCATGGTCCGAGTGTGGTCCAAGTATGGCCCGAGTGTTGCCCAAGTGTGGTCCAAGCATGGTCCGAGTGTGGTTCAAGCATGGCCCGAGTGTAGTCCAAGCATGGTCCGAGTGTGGCCCAAGCATGGCCCAAGTGTTGCCCGAGTATGGTCCAAGCAAAGCCCGAGTGTTGCCCAAGTGTGGTCCAAGCATGGTCCGAGTGTGGTCCGAGCATGGCCCAAGTGTGGTCCAAGCATGGTCCGAGTGTGGCCCAAGCATGGCTCGAGTGTTGCCCGAGTGTGGTCCAAGCATGGCCCGAGTATTGCCCAAGTGTGACCCAAGTGTGGTCCAAGCATGGTCCGAGTATGGTCCAAGCATGGCCCGAGTGTGACCCGAGTGTGGTCCATGCATGTCCCAAGTGTGGTCAAAGCATGGTCCGAGTGTGGTCCAACCATGGCCCGAGTGTTGCCCGAGTGTGACCCGAGTGTGGTACAAGCATGTGCCGAGTGTGGTCCAAGCGTGGTCCAAGTGTTGCCCAATTGTGGTCCAAGCATGGTCCGAGTGTGGTCCAAGTGTGGGCCATTTTTCTTGCATGGAGACATAAATTAAAAAAGAGTTTCTCCACCTTCTCCATTCTAATAGTCTGTAAAAATCGGACCGCATTTGGATGTCACCTGAGCGTCGTCGATTTTTTTTTCATGGACCCATTGACTTGCATATCCGATTTTGAAAGTCGGACATGTCTCGACAGTTTTCTGCAGATCACTCGGTCAGCAGAAAATAACGGACATGTGAACTCTCACAGGTACGATTTTCACAGATGGCACTCGTACGAATGAGCCCTAACTCTGGGGATATGGCTTCTGCAGGAGAATGTTCCGATGGGCACAACCTTCAGAGGAGGATACCGGTGCTGACCCATCACTGCCATCATCTGTACTCTAAAGGAGTACATGATATCAATGTAGCAAAATGCAGGTGAATCAATTGGGAAATGCCGGGGTTTGGAAGTCACCAACATTCTAATTTTTTTTACAGAAATTAAGAGTTATCTCCTAAAAAAATATTTGCAAAATTTCCTAACTTTTCATGCAGGACAAAATTACTAAAAAGTTAATTTAAAGTTTTGTTATTCTAACAAAATTCATTAAAGGTTAAGGAAGCACACATGTCCTCAAGATTCCCTTAACCATGAGGATATTTACATAAATAAAGCAAAGTGATACTAAAAGAAGACAAAGTAACATAATAAAATAATATACAAATGTATCAGAGCCAAGAACTTCTCCTGGGCTGGAAACATAGACTGTGGCTCTGGTAGAGCCTATTCCACAGGTGTCTTTTCGTTATAAACGTTAAGTGAGAAATGTATTTATGGAAAGGACCAGATATTTCTTCTTTCACTTAAATTCTCTGCTCACATAAAATCAATGGAACATAAAATGTAAATAATTAAAGGCATAGTTTACAGAAATTACAGCATGACAGGAAGCTTTTCGGGCTCCGCTGACGACTCCATCTGTAATTACTTCTCAAACGGTGTTATTGTGCAATTACTAAATTGATTCTACCGGTGGCTGTTCATTAGTAGAGACACCACACGACTGACAGCTTCCATATGGCAGACGTGGACCGGAACTGATGCCCCCCGGCGGGAATTGGACGTTTACAAACATCACAGGTTGTCTAAGGAGGAGAAATCTTCAGAGATGAAGACGTAGAAAGGTGTCGGAAATGTTTAGCGGATTGTGTTATCGATGACGACAAGTGATTCGTATAATTTAAAGAAATACTTAATGAAATGCGGCGTGTACTAGCGCAGTCATAGGAGTCAATTCATCATTTGCCTTTTTATGGAGTAAAATGTTTTCTATAGGTATTTTTTTATTTACGTCTTATTCATTATCAAAGTAAGGGCTCGTTCACACTGCATTTCTTCGCAGACAAGTGCTGTAAATGTTTTTCACAGATAGCGCTCGTACCTGTGATCAGACAGCGCTCAGATGCCATTCGAGTGCAGTCTGTTTTTTTTTATTGATTTAGATAGGAGAAACTTTTTTTCACATATGAGAAAATTGGACTAAGTAAAGCACTTATGAAACTAGCACTGTTTTTCTCAAATGTGAAAAAAAACCTGATGTCTGAACAAGACTAAACTTTACCGTACTGCTCTCTATTATACTGCATGGGCTAAACTGCACTCTACCTGTACATATACCATGCTGCACTCTACCTGTACATATCCCATGCTGCACTCTACCTGTACATATACCATGCTGCACTCTACCTGTACATATACCATGCTGCACTATCCTTTACATATCCCATGCTGCACTCTACCTGTACATATACCATGCTGCACTCTACCTGTACATATACCATGATGCTCTCTACCTGTACATATACCATGCTGCACTCTACCTGTACATATCCCATGCTGCACTCTACCTGTACATATCCCATGCTGCACTCTACCTGTACATATACCATGCTGCACTCTACCTGTACATATACCATGCTGCACTCTACCTGTACATATACCATGCTGCACTCTACCTGTACATATCCCATGCTGCACTCTACCTGTACATATCCCATGCTGCACTCTACCTGTACATATACCATGCTGCACTCTACCTGTACATATCCCATGCTGCACTCTACCTGTACATATACCATGCTGCACTCTACCTGTACATATACCATGCTGCACTCTACCTGTACATATACCATGCTGCACTCTACCTGTACATATACCATGCTGCACTCTACCTGTACATATACCATGCTGCACTCTACCTGTACATATACCATGCTGCACTCTACCTGTACATATACCATGCTGCACTCTACCTGTACATATACCATGCTGCACTCTACCTGTACATATACCATGCTGCACTATCCTTTACATATCCCATGCTGCACTCTACCTGTACATATACCATGCTGCACTCTACCTGTACATATACCATGATGCTCTCTACCTGTACATATACCATGCTGCACTCTACCTGTACATATACCATGCTGCACTCTACCTGTACATATCCCATGCTGCACTCTACCTGTACATATACCATGCTGCACTCTACCTGTACATATACCATGCTGCACTCTACCTGTACATATACCATGCTGCACTATCCTTTACATATCCCATGCTGCACTCTACCTGTACATATACCATGCTGCACTCTACCTGTACATATACCATGATGCTCTCTACCTGTACATATACCATGCTGCACTCTACCTGTACATATCCCATGCTGCACTCTACCTGTACATATCCCATGCTGCACTCTACCTGTACATATACCATGCTGCACTCTACCTGTACATATACCATGCTGCACTCTACCTGTACATATACCATGCTGCACTCTACCTGTACATATACCATGCTGCACTCTACCTGTACATATACCATGCTGCACTCTACCTGTACATATACCATGCTGCACTATCCTTTACATATCCCATGCTGCACTCTACCTGTACATATACCATGCTGCACTCTACCTGTACATATACCATGATGCTCTCTACCTGTACATATACCATGCTGCACTCTACCTGTACATATACCATGCTGCACTCTACCTGTACATATCCCATGCTGCACTCTACCTGTACATATACCATGCTGCATTCTACCTGTACATATACCATGCTGCACTCTACCTGTACATATACCATGCTGCATTCTACCTGTACATATACCATGCTGCACTCTACCTGTACATATACCATGCTGCACTCTACCTGTACATATACCATGCTGCACTATCCTTTACATATCCCATGCTGCACTCTACCTGTACATATACCATGATGCTCTCTACCTGTACATATACCATGCTGCACTCTACCTGTACATATACCATGCTGCACTCTACCTGTACATATCCCATGCTGCACTCTACCTGTACATATACCATGCTGCATTCTACCTGTACATATCCCATGCTGCACTCTACCTGTACATATACCATGCTGCATTCTACCTGTACATATACCATGCTGCACTCTACCTGTACATATACCATGCTGCACTCTACCTGTACATATACCATGCTGCACTATCCTTTACATATCCCATGCTGCACTCTACCTGTACATATACCATGATGCTCTCTACCTGTACATATACCATGCTGCACTCTACCTGTACATATACCATGCTGCACTATCCTTTACATATCCCATGCTGCACTCTACCTGTACATATACCATGCTGCACTCTACCTGTACATATACCATGATGCTCTCTACCTGTACATATACCATGCTGCACTCTACCTGTACATATACCATGCTGCACTCTACCTGTACATATACCATGCTGCATTCTACCTGTACATATACCATGCTGCACTATCCTTTACATATCCCATGCTGCACTCTACCTGTACATATACCATGCTGCACTCTACCTGTACATATACCATGATGCTCTCTACCTGTACATATACCATGCTGCATTCTACCTGTACATATACCATGCTGCACTCTACCTGTACATATACCATGCTGCACTCTACCTGTACATATACCATGCTGCACTCTACCTGTACATATACCATGCTGCACTATCCTTTACATATCCCATGCTGCACTCTACCTGTACATATACCATGATGCTCTCTACCTGTACATATACCATGCTGAACTCTACCTGTACATGTACCATGCTGCATTCTACCTGTACATATACCATGCTGCACTCTACCTGTACATATACCATGCTGCACTCTACCTGTACATATACCATGCTGCACTATCCTTTACATATCCCATGCTGCACTCTACCTGTACATATACCATGATGCTCTCTACCTGTACATATACCATGCTGCACTCTACCTGTACATATACCATGCTGCACTCTACCTGTACATATACCATGCTGCACTCTACCTGTACATATACCATGCTGCACTCTACCTGTACATATACCATGCTGCATTCTACCTGTACATATACCATGCTGCACTCTATCTGTACATATACCATGCTGCATTCTACCTGTACATATACCATGCTGCACTCTACCTGTACATATACCATGCTGCATTCTACCTGTACATATACCATGCTGCACTCTATCTGTACATATACCATGCTGCATTCTACCTGTACATATACCATGCTGCACTCTACCTGTACATGTACCATGCTGCATTCTACCTGTACATGTACCATGCTGCACTCTACCTGTACATATACCATGCTGCACTCTACCTGTACATATACCATGCTGCACTATCCTTTACATATCCCATGCTGCACTCTACCTGTACATATACCATGATGCTCTCTACCTGTACATATACCATGCTGCACTCTATCTGTACATATACCATGCTGCACTCTACCTGTACATATACCATGCTGCACTCTACCTGTACATATACCATGCTGCACTCTACCTGTACATATAACATGCTGCATTCTATCTGTACATATACCATGCTGCACTCTATCTGTACATATACCATGCTGCATTCTACCTGTACATATACCATGCTGCACTCTACCTGTACATATACCATGCTGCACTATCCTTTACATATCCCATGCTGCACTCTACCTGTACATATCCCATGCTGCACTCTATTTGTACATATACCATGCTGCACTCTACCTGTACATATACCATGCTGCACTCTACCTGCACATATACCATGATGCACTCTACCTGTACATATACCATGCTGCACTCTACCTGTACATATACCATGATGCACTCTACCTGCACATATACCATGCTGCACTCTACCTGTACATATACCATGCTGCACTCTACCTGTACATATACCATGCTGCACTCTATCTGTACATATACCATGCTGCACTCTATTTGTACATATACCATGCTGCACTCTACCTGTACATATACCAAGCTGCACTCTACCTGTACATATACCATGCTGCACTCTACCTGTACATATACCATGCTGCACTCTACCTGTACATATACCATGCTGCATTCTACCTGTACAAATACCATGCTGCACTCTATCTGTACATATACCATGCTGCATTCTACCTGTACATATACCATGCTGCACTCTACCTGTACATATACCATGCTGCACTATCCTTTACATATCCCATGCTGCACTCTACTTGTACATATCCCATGCTGCACTCTATTTGTACATATACCATGCTGCACTCTACCTGTACATATACAATGCTGCACTCTACCTGCACATATACCATGCTGCACTCTACCTGTACATATACCATGCTGCACTCTACCTGTACATATACCATGCTGCACTCTACCTGTACATATACCATGATGCACTCTACCTGCACATATACCATGCTGCACTCTACCTGTACATATACCATGCTGCACTCTACCTGTACATATACCATGCTGCACTCTATCTGTACATATACCATGCTGCACTCTATTTGTACATATACCATGCTGCACTCTACCTGTACATATACCATGCTGCACTCTACCTGTACATATACCATGCTGCACTCTACCTGTACATATACCATGCTGCATTCTACCTGTACATATACCATGCTGCACTCTACCTGCACATATACCATGCTGCACTCTACCTGTACATATACCATGCTGCACTCTACCTGTACATATACCATGCTGCACTCTACCTGTACATATACCATGCTGCATTCTACCTGTACATATACCATGCTGCACTCTACCTGCACATATACCATGCTGCACTCTACCTGTACAT
Source organism: Ranitomeya imitator (assembly GCF_032444005.1). Lineage (NCBI taxonomy): Eukaryota > Metazoa > Chordata > Amphibia > Anura > Dendrobatidae > Ranitomeya > Ranitomeya imitator. The sequence continues at coordinate 44,364,427 of NC_091287.1, read as the reverse complement.
ATACCATGCTGCATTCTACCTGTACATATACCATGCTGCACTCTACCTGTACATATACCATGCTGCACTCTACCTGTACATATACCATGCTGCACTCTACCTGTACATATACCATGCTGCACTATCCTTTACATATCCCATGCTGCACTCTACCTGTACATATACCATGATGCTCTCTACCTGTACATATACCATGCTGCACTCTACCTGTACATATACCATGCTGCACTCTACCTGTACATATACCATGCTGCATTCTACCTGTACATATACCATGCTGCACTATCCTTTACATATCCCATGCTGCACTCTACCTGTACATATACCATGCTGCACTCTACCTGTACATATACCATGATGCTCTCTACCTGTACATATACCATGCTGCATTCTACCTGTACATATACCATGCTGCACTCTACCTGTACATATACCATGCTGCACTCTACCTGTACATATACCATGCTGCACTCTACCTGTACATATACCATGCTGCACTATCCTTTACATATCCCATGCTGCACTCTACCTGTACATATACCATGATGCTCTCTACCTGTACATATACCATGCTGAACTCTACCTGTACATGTACCATGCTGCATTCTACCTGTACATATACCATGCTGCACTCTACCTGTACATATACCATGCTGCACTCTACCTGTACATATACCATGCTGCACTATCCTTTACATATCCCATGCTGCACTCTACCTGTACATATACCATGATGCTCTCTACCTGTACATATACCATGCTGCACTCTACCTGTACATATACCATGCTGCACTCTACCTGTACATATACCATGCTGCACTCTACCTGTACATATACCATGCTGCACTCTACCTGTACATATACCATGCTGCATTCTACCTGTACATATACCATGCTGCACTCTATCTGTACATATACCATGCTGCATTCTACCTGTACATATACCATGCTGCACTCTACCTGTACATATACCATGCTGCATTCTACCTGTACATATACCATGCTGCATTCTATCTGTACATATACCATGCTGCATTCTACCTGTACATATACCATGCTGCACTCTACCTGTACATGTACCATGCTGCATTCTACCTGTACATGTACCATGCTGCACTCTACCTGTACATATACCATGCTGCACTCTACCTGTACATATACCATGCTGCACTATCCTTTACATATCCCATGCTGCACTCTACCTGTACATATACCATGATGCTCTCTACCTGTACATATACCATGCTGCACTCTACCTGTACATATACCATGCTGCACTCTACCTGTACATATACCATGCTGCACTCTACCTGTACATATACCATGCTGCACTCTACCTGTACATATAACATGCTGCATTCTACCTGTACATATACCATGCTGCACTCTATCTGTACATATACCATGCTGCATTCTACCTGTACATATACCATGCTGCACTCTACCTGTACATATACCATGCTGCACTATCCTTTACATATCCCATGCTGCACTCTACCTGTACATATCCCATGCTGCACTCTATTTGTACATATACCATGCTGCACTCTACCTGTACATATACCATGCTGCACTCTACCTGCACATATACCATGATGCACTCTACCTGTACATATACCATGCTGCACTCTACCTGTACATATACCATGCTGCACTCTACCTGTACATATACCATGATGCACTCTACCTGCACATATACCATGCTGCACTCTACCTGTACATATACCATGCTGCACTCTACCTGTACATATACCATGCTGCACTCTACCTGTACATATACCATGCTGCACTCTACCTGTACATATACCATGCTGCACTCTACCTGTACATATACCATGCTGCATTCTACCTGTACAAATACCATGCTGCACTCTATCTGTACATATACCATGCTGCATTCTACCTGTACATATACCATGCTGCACTCTACCTGTACATATACCATGCTGCACTATCCTTTACATATCCCATGCTGCACTCTACTTGTACATATCCCATGCTGCACTCTATTTGTACATATACCATGCTGCACTCTACCTGTACATATACAATGCTGCACTCTACCTGTACATATACCATGCTGCACTCTACCTGTACATATACCATGCTGCACTCTACCTGTACATATACCATGCTGCACTCTACCTGTACATATACCATGATGCACTCTACCTGCACATATACCATGCTGCACTCTACCTGTACATATACCATGCTGCACTCTACCTGTACATATACCATGCTGCACTCTATCTGTACATATACCATGCTGCACTCTATTTGTACATATACCATGCTGCACTCTACCTGTACATATACCATGCTGCACTCTACCTGTACATATACCATGCTGCACTCTACCTGTACATATACCATGCTGCATTCTACCTGTACATATACCATGCTGCACTCTACCTGCACATATACCATGCTGCACTCTACCTGTACATATACCATGCTGCACTCTACCTGTACATATACCATGCTGCACTCTACCTGTACATATACCATGCTGCATTCTACCTGTACATATACCATGCTGCACTCTACCTGCACATATACCATGCTGCACTCTACCTGTACATATACCATGCTGCACTCTACCTGTACATATACCATGCTGCACTCTACCTGTACATATACCATGCTGCACTCTATCTGTACATATACCATGCTGCACTCTATTTGTACATATACCATGCTGCACTCTACCTGTACATATACCATGCTGCACTCTACCTGTACATATACCATGCTGCACTCTACCTGTACATATACCATGCTGCATTCTACCTGTACATATACCATGCTGCACTCTACCTGCACATATACCATGCTGCACTCTACCTGTACATATACCATGCTGCACTCTACCTGTACATATACCATGCTGCACTCTACCTGTACATATACCATGCTGCACTCTACCTGTACATATACCATGCTGCACTCTACCTGTACATATACCATGCTGCACTCTACCTGTACATATACCATGCTGCACTTTACCTGTACATATACCATGCTGCACTCTATTTATAATAATAATTTTTATTTATATAGCGCCAACATATTCCGCAGCGCTTTACAAATTATAGAGGGGACTTGTACAGACAATAGACATTACAGCATAACAGAAATATAGTTCAATACAGATACCAGGAGGAGTGAGGGCCCTGCTCGCAAGCTTACAAACTATGGGGAAAAGGGGAGACACGAGAGGTGGATGGTAACAATTGCTTTAGTTATTCGGACCGGCCATAGTGTAAGGCTCGGGTGTTCATGTAAAGCTGCATGAACCAGTTATCTGCCTAAGTATGTAGCAGTACAGACACAGAGGGCTAATACTGCATAAAGTGTATGAGAATATGATGCGAGGAACCTTTTTTTTTTTTTTTTTTTATAAATAGGCCACACAGGGATCGTTAGGTTAATGCATTGAGGCGGTAGGCCAGTCTGAACAAATGAGTTTTTAGGGTACGCTTAAAACTGTGGGGATTGGGGATTAATCGTATTAACCTAGGTAGTGAATTCCAAAGAATCGGCGCAGCACGTGTAAAGTCTTGGAAACGGGAGTGGGAGGTTCTGATTATTGAGGATGCTAACCTGAGGTCATTAGCGGAGCGGAGGGCACGGGTAGGGTGGTAGACTGATACCAGGGAGGAGATGTAGGGTGGTGCTGAGCCATGGAGTGCTTTGTGGATAAGGGTAGTAGTTTTGTACTGGATTCTGGAGTGGATGGGTAGCCAGTGTATATTTGTACATATACCATGCTGCACTCTACCTGTACATATACCATGCTGCACTTTACCTGTACATATACCATGCTGCACTCTATCTGTACATATACCATGCTTCACTCTACCTGTACATATACCATGCTGCACTCTACCTGTACATATACCATGCTGCACTCTACCTGTACATATACCATGCTGCACTCTACCTGTACATATACCATGCTGCACTCTACCTGTACATATACCATGCTGCACTCTACCTGTACATATACCATGCTGCATTCTACCTGTACATATACCATGCTGCACTCTACCTGTACATATACCATGCTGCACTCTACCTGTACATATACCATGCTGCACTCTACCTGTACATATACCATGCTGCACTCTACCTGCGCTACATGTACTGTACTGCTCTCTACCTGCGCTACATGAACTATATTGCTTGCTACCTGAACTGATGTACTATGCAGAATGTACTAAATTGCTCTTTAGCTGTCCCTATACCATGCTGCACTCTCTACCAGTGCTACATATACTATACTGCTTTTTACCAGTACTATAGTTTTCTACCAGTGCTACATGTACTATATTGCGCTCTACCTGTATTACATGTGGTACTGTACTGTTCTCTACCTGTACTACATATACTGTACTGCTCTCTACCTGTACTACATGTACTGTACTGTTCTCTACCTGTGCAACATGTACTGTACTACTCTCTACCTGTACTACATGTACTGTACTGCTCTCGACCTGTACTACATGTACTGTACTGCTCTCTACCTGTGCTACATGTACTGTACTGCTCTCTACCTGTAATGGACATACTCTAGTGTTCTCTGCCTGCACTACATGTACTGTACTGCTCTCTACCTGTAATGGACATACTCTAGTGTTCTCTGCCTGCACTACATGTACTATACTGCTCTCTACCTGTAATGGACATACTCTAGTGTTCTCTGCCTGCACTACATGTACTGTACTGCTCTCTACGTGTAATGGACATACTCTAGTGTTCTCTGCCTGCACTACATGTACTGTACTGCTCTCTACCTGTAATGGACATACTCTAGTGTTCTCTGCCTGCACTACATGTACTGTACTGCTCTCTACCTGTAATGGGCATACTCTAGTCTTCTCTGCCTGCACTACATGTACTGTACTGCTCTCTACCTGTAATAGAAATACTCTAGTGTTCTCTGCCTGCACTACATGTACTGTACTGCTCTCTACCTGTAATGGACATACTCTAGTGTTCTCTGCCTGCACTACATGTACTGTACTGCTCTCTACCTGTAATGGGCATACTCTAGTGTTCTCTGCCTGCACTACATGTACTGTACTGCTCTCTACCTGTAATGAACATACTCTAGTGTTCTCTGCCTGCACTACATGTACTGTACTGCTCTCTACCTGTAATGGACATACTCTAGTGTTCTCTGCCTGCACTACATGTACTGTACTGCTCTCTACCTGTAATGGACATACTCTAGTGTTCTCTGCATGCACTACATGTACTGTACTGCTCTCTACCTGTAATGGACATACTCTAGTGTTCTCTGCATGCACTACATGTACTGTACTGCTCTCTACCTGTAATGAACATACTCTAGTGTTCTCTGCCTGCACTACATGTACTGTACTGCTCTCTACCTGTAATGGACATACTCTAGTGTTCTCTGCCTGCACTACATGTACTGTACTGCTCTCTACCTGTAATGGACATACTTTAGTGTTCTCTGCCTGCACTACATGTACTGTACTGCTCTCTACCTGTAATGGGCATACTCTAGTGTTCTCTGCCTGCACTACATGTACTGTACTGCTCTCTACCTGTAATAGAAATACTCTAGTTTTCTCTGCCTGCACTACATGTACTGTACTGCTCTCTACCTGTAATGGACATACTTTAGTGTTCTCTGCCTGCACTACATGTACTGTACTGCTCTCTACCTGTAATGGGCATACTCTAGTGTTCTCTGCCTGCACTACATGTACTGTACTGCTCTCTACCTGTAATAGAAATACTCTAGTTTTCTCTGCCTGCACTACATGTACTGTACTGCTCTCTACCTGTAATGGACATACTCTAGTGTTCTCTGCCTGCACCACATGTACTGTACTGCTCTCTACCTGTAATGGACATACTCTAGTGTTCTCTGCCTGCACTACATGTACTGTACTGCTGTCCACCTGTAATGGGCATACTCTAGTGTTCTCTGCCTGCACTACATGTACTGTACTGCTCTCTACCTGTAATGGGCATACTCTAGTGTTCTCTGCCTGCACTACATGTACTGTACTGCTCTCTACCTGTAATAGAAATACTCTAGTTTTCTCTGCCTGCACTACATGTACTGTACTGCTCTCTACCTGTAATGGACATACTCTAGTGTTCTCTGCCTGCACTACATGTACTGTACTGCTCTCTACCTGTAATGGACATACTCTAGTGTTCTCTTCCTGCACTACATGTACTGTACTGCTCTCTACCTGTAATGGACATACTCTAGTGTTCTCTGCCTGCACTACATGTACTGTACTGCTCTCTACCTGTAATGGACATACTCTAGTGTTCTCTGCCTGCACTACATGTACTGTACTGCTCTCTACCTGTAATGGGCATACTCTAGTGTTCTCTGCCTGCACTACATGTACTGTACTGCTCTCTACCTGTAATGGACATACTCTAGTGTTCTCTGCCTGCACTACATGTACTGTACTGCTCTCTACCTGTAATGGACATACTCTAGTGTTCTCTGCCTGCACTACATGTACTGTACTGCTCTCTACCTGTAATGGACATACTCTAGTGTTCTCTGCCTGCACTACATGTACTGTACTGCTCTCTACCTGTAATGGACATACTCTAGTGTTCTCTGCCTGCACTACATGTACTGTACTGCTCTCTACCTGTAATGGGCATACTCTAGTGTTCTCTGCCTGCACTACATGTACTGTACTGCTCTCTACCTGTAATGGGCATACTCTAGTGTTCTCTGCCTGCACTACATGTACTGTACTGCTCTCTACCTGTAATGGACATACTCTAGTGTTCTCTGCCTGCACTACATGTACTGTACTGCTCTCTACCTGTAATGGACATACTCTAGTGTTCTCTGCCTGCACCACATGTACTGTACTGCTCTCTACCTGTAATGGACATACTCTAGTGTTCTCTGCCTGCACTACATGTACTGTACTGCTCTCTACCTGTAATGGACATACTCTAGTGTTCTCTGCCTGCACTACATGTACTGTACTGCTCTCTACCTGTAATGGGCATACTCTAGTGTTCTCTGCCTGCACTACATGTACTGTACTGCTCTCTACCTGTAATGGACATACTCTAGTGTTCTCTGCCTGCACTACATGTACTGTACTGCTCTCTACCTGTAATAGAAATACTCTAGTGTTCTCTGCCTGCACTACATGTACTGTACTGCTCTCTACCTGTAATGGGCATACTCTAGTGTTCTCTGCCTGCACTACATGTACTGTACTGCTCTCTACCTGTAATAGAAATACTCTAGTGTTCTCTGCCTGCACTACATGTACTGTACTGCTCTCTACCTGTAATGGACATACTCTAGTGTTCTCTGCCTGCACTACATGTACTGTACTGCTCTCTACCTGTAATAGAAATACTCTAGTGTTCTCTGCCTGCACTACATGTACTGTACTGCTCTCTACCTGTAATAGAAATACTCTAGTGTTCTCTGCCTGTGCTACATGTACTGCACTGCTCTCTACCTGTAATAGACATACTCTAGTGTTCTCTGCCTGCACTACATGTACTGTACTGCTCTCTACCTGTAATAGAAATACTCTAGTGTTCTCTGCCTGTACTACATGTACTGTACTGCTCTTTACCTGTGCTACATGTACTGTACTGCTCTCTACCTGTAATGGACATACTCTAGTGTTCTCTGCCTGCACTACATGTACTGTACTGCTCTCTACCTGTAATGGACATACTCTAGTGTTCTCTGCCTGCACTACATGTACTGTACTGCTCTCTACCTGTAATGGACATACTCTAATGTTCTCTGCCTGCACTACATGTACTGTACTGCTCTCTACCTGTAATGGACATACTCTAGTGTTCTCTGCCTGCACTACATGTACTGTACTGCTCTCTACCTGTAATGGACATACTCTAGTGTTCTCTGCCTGCACTACATGTACTGTACTGCTGTCCACCTGTAGTGGACATGCTCTAGTGTTCTCTGTCTGCACTACATGTACTGTACTGCTCTCTACCTGTAATGGACATACTCTAGTGTTCTCTGCCTGCACTACATGTACTGTACTGCTCTCTACCTGTATTGGGCATACTCTAGTGTTCTCTGCCTGTACTATATGTACTGTACTGCTCTCTACCTGTAATGGACATACTCTAGTGTTCTCTGCCTGTACTATATGTACTGTACTGCTCTCTACCTGTAATGGACATACTCTAGTGTTCTCTGCCTGCACTACATGTACTGTACTGCTCTCTACCTGTAATGGACATACTCTAGTGTTCTCTGCCTGCACTACATGTACTGTACTGCTCTCTACCTGTAATAGAAATACTCTAGTGTTCTCTGCCTGCACTACATGTACTGTACTGCTCTCTACCTGTATTGGGCATACTCTAGTGTTCTCTGCCTGTACTATATGTACTGTACTGCTCTCTACCTGTAATGGACATACTCTAGTGTTCTCTGCCTGTACTATATGTACTGTACTGCTCTCTACCTGTAATGGACATACTCTAGTGTTCTCTGCCTGTACTATATGTACTGTACTGCTCTCTACCTGTAATGGACATACTCTAGTGTTCTCTGCCTGCACTACATGTACTGTACTGCTCTCTACCTGTAATGGACATACTCTAGTGTTCTCTGCCTGCACTACATGTACTGTACTGCTCTCTACCTGTAATGGACATACTCTAGTGTTCTCTGCCTGCACTACATGTACTGTACTGCTCTCTACCTGTAATGGACATACTCTAGTGTTCTCTGCCTGCACTACATGTACTGTACTGCTCTCTACCTGTAATGGACATACTCTAGTGTTCTCTGCCTGCACTACATGTACTGTACTGCTCTCTACCTGTAATAGAAATACTCTAGTGTTCTCTGCCTGCACTACATGTACTGTACTGCTCTCTACCTGTAATGGGCATACTCTAGTGTTCTCTGCCTGTACTACATGTACTGTACTGCTCTCTACCTGTAATAGAAATACTCTAGTGTTCTCTGCCTGCACTACATGTACTGTACTGCTCTCTACGTGTAATGGACATACTCTAGTGTTCTCTGCCTGCACTACATGTACTGTACTGCTCTCTACGTGTAATGGGCATACTCTAGTGTTCTCTGCCTGTACTACATGTACTGTACTGCTCTCTACGTGTAATGGACATACTCTAGTGTTCTCTGCCTGCACTACATGTACTATACTGCTCTCTACCTGTAATAGAAATACTCTAGTGTTCTCTGCCTGCACTACATGTACTGTACTGCTCTCTACGTGTAATGGGCATACTCTAGTGTTCTCTGCCTGTACTACATGTACTGCACTGCTCTCTACCTGTAATGGACATACTCTAGTGTTCTCTGCCTGCACTACATGTACTGTACTGCTCTCTACCTGTAATAGAAATACTCTAGTGTTCTCTGCCTGCACTACATGTACTGTACTGCTCTCTACCTGTAATGGACATACTCTAGTGTTCTCTGCCTGCACTACATGTACTGTACTGCTCTCTACCTGTAATGGGCATACTTTAGTGTTCTCTGCCTGCACTACATGTACTGTACTGCTCTCTACCTGTAATGGACATACTCTAGTGTTCTCTGCCTGCACTACATGTACTGTACTGCTCTCTACCTGTAATAGAAATACTCTAGTGTTCTCTGCCTGCACTACATGTACTGTACTGCTCTCTACGTGTAATGGACATACTCTAGTGTTCTCTGCCTGCACTACATGTACTGTACTGCTCTCTACGTGTAATGGGCATACTCTAGTGTTCTCTGCCTGTACTACATGTACTGCACTGCTCTCTACCTGTAATGGACATACTCTAGTGTTCTCTACCTGCACTACATGTACTGTACTGCTCTCTACCTGTAATAGAAATACTCTAGTGTTCTCTGCCTGCACTACATGTACTGTACTGCTCTCTACCTGTAATGGGCATACTCTAGTGTTCTCTGCCTGCACTACATGTACTGTACTGCTCTCTACCTGTAATGGACATACTCTAGTGTTCTCTGCCTGCACTACATGTACTGTACTGCTGTCCACCTGTAGTGGACATGCTCTAGTGTTCTCTGCCTGCACTACATGTACTGTACTGCTCTCTACCTGTAATGGGCATACTCTAGTGTTCTCTGCCTGCACTACATGTACTGTACTGCTCTCTACCTGTAATGGACATACTCTAGTGTTCTCTGCCTGCACTACATGTACTGTACTGCTCTCTACCTGTAATGGACATACTCTAGTGTTCTCTGCCTGCACTACATGTACTGTACTGCTCTCTACCTGTAATGGACATACTCTAGTGTTCTCTGCCTGCACTACATGTACTGTACTGCTCTCTACCTGTAATGGACATACTCTAGTGTTCTCTGCCTGCACTACATGTACTGTACTGCTCTCTACCTGTAATGGACATACTCTAGTGTTCTCTGCCTGCACTACATGTACTGTATTGCTCTCTACCTGTAATGGGCATACTCTAGTGTTCTCTGCCTGCACTACATGTACTGTACTGCTCTCTACCTGTAATAGAAATACTCTAGTGTTCTCTGCCTGCACTACATGTACTGTACTGCTCTCTACCTGTAATGGACATACTCTAGTGTTCTCTGCCTGCACTACATGTACTGTACTGCTCTCTACCTGTAATGGACATTCTCCAGTGTTCTCTGCCTGCACTACATGTACTGTACTGCTCTCTACCTGTAATAGAAATACTCTAGTGTTCTCTGCCTGCACTACATGTACTGTACTGCTCTCTACCTGTAATGGGCATACTCTAGTGTTCTCTGCCTGCACTACATGTACTGTACTGCTCTCTACCTGTAATGGACATACTCTAGTGTTCTCTGCCTGCACTACATGTACTGTACTGCTCTCTACCTGTAATGGACATACTCTAGTGTTCTCTGCCTGCACTACATGTACTGTACTGCTCTCTACCTGTAATGGACATACTCTAGTGTTCTCTGCCTGCACTACATGTACTGTACTGCTGTCCACCTGTAGTGGACATACTCTAGTGTTCTCTGCCTGCACTACATGTACTGTACTGCTCTCTACCTGTAATGGGCATACTCTAGTGTTCTCTGCCTGCACTACATGTACTGTACTGCTCTCTACCTGTAATGGACATACTCTAGTGTTCTCTGCCTGCACTACATGTACTGTACTGCTCTCTACCTGTAATGGACATACTCTAGTGTTCTCTGCCTGCACTACATGTACTGTACTGCTCTCTACCTGTAATGAACATACTCTAGTGTTCTCTGCCTGCACTACATGTACTGTACTGCTCTCTACCTGTAATGAACATACTCTAGTGTTCTCTGCCTGCACTACATGTACTGTACTGCTCTCTACCTGTAATGGGCATACTCTAGTCTTCTCTGCCTGCACTACATGTACTGTACTGCTCTCTACCTGTAATGGACATACTCTAGTGTTCTCTGCCTGCACTACATGTACTGTACTGCTCTCTACCTGTAATGGGCATACTCTAGTGTTCTCTGCCTGCACTACATGTACTATACTGCTCTCTACCTGTAATGGACATACTCTAGTGTTCTCTGCCTGCACTACATGTACTGTACTGCTCTCTACCTGTAATGGACATACTCTAGTGTTCTCTGCCTGCACTACATGTACTGTACTGCTCTCTACCTGTAATGGACATACTCTAGTGTTCTCTGCCTGCACTACATGTACTGTACTGCTCTCTACCTGTAATGGACATACTCTAGTGTTCTCTGCCTGCACTACATGTACTGTACTGCTCTCTACCTGTAATGGACATACTCTAGTGTTCTCTGCCTGCACTACATGTACTGTACTGCTCTCTACCTGTAATGGACATACTCTAGTGTTCTCTGCCTGCACTACATGTACTGTACTGCTCTCTACCTGTAATGGACATACTCTAGTGTTCTCTGCCTGCACTACATGTACTGTACTGCTCTCTACCTGTAATGGACATACTCTAGTGTTCTCTGCCTGCACTACATGTACTATACTGCTCTCTACCTGTAATGGACATACTCTAGTGTTCTCTGCCTGCACTACATGTACTGTACTGCTCTCTACCTGTAATAGAAATACTCTAGTGTTCTCTGCCTGCACTACATGTACTGTACTGCTCTCTACCTGTAATGGGCATACTCTAGTGTTCTCTGCCTGCACTACATGTACTGTACTGCTCTCTACCTGTAATGGGCATACTCTAGTGTTCTCTGCCTGCACTACATGTACTGTACTGCTCTCTACCTGTATTGGGCATACTCTAGTGTTCTCTGCCTGCACTACATGTGCTGTACTGCTCTCTACCTGTAATGGACATACTCTAGTGTTCTCTGCCTGCACTACATGTGCTGTACTGCTCTCTACCTGTAATGGACATACTCTAGTATTCTCTGCCTGTACTATATGTACTTTACTGCTCTCTACCTGTAATGGACATACTCTAGTGTTCTCTGCCTGTACTATATGTACTGTACTGCTCTCTACCTGTAATAGAAATACTCTAGTGTTCTCTGCCTGCACTACATTTACTGTACTGCTCTCTACCTGTAATGGGCATACTCTAGTGTTCTCTGCCTGCACTACATGTACTGTACTGCTCTCTACCTGTAATAGAAATACTCTAGTGTTCTCTGCCTGTACTATATGTACTGTACTGCTCTCTACCTGTAATGGACATACTCTAGTGTTCTCTGCCTGTACTATATGTACTGTACTGCTCTCTACCTGTAATGGACATACTCTAGTGTTCTCTGCCTGTACTATATGTACTGTACTGCTCTCTACCTGTAATGGACATACTCTAGTGTTCTCTGCCTGTACTATATGTACTGCATTGCTCTCTACCTGTAATGGACATGCTCTAGTGTTCTCTGCCTGCACTACATGTACTGTACTGCTCTCTACCTGTAATGGACATACTCTAGTGTTCTCTGCCTGTACTATATGTACTGTACTGCTCTCTACCTGTAATGGACATACTCTAGTGTTCTCTGCCTGCACTACATGTACTGTACTGCTCTCTACGTGTAATGGACATACTCTAGTGTTCTCTGCCTGCACTACATGTACTGTACTGCTCTCTACGTGTAATGGGCATACTCTAGTGTTCTCTGCCTGTACTACATGTACTGCACTGCTCTCTACCTGTAATGGACATACTCTAGTGTTCTCTACCTGCACTACATGTACTGTTCACACAGGTAATATACAGATGATCAGGTTTTTAAATACATCAGATAGGGATTGCATACATTAGTTAGGACTGCTCTGATATGGGTATACCGTGAAGATTGGTAGAGCAGCTTAGTATACATTTTTTGCAAAAAACGTATCAACCAAATACCCTGTTATTTACATCTTTTACTAGCACTTGCGGATTACTGCAAACATTTTTTCAAACTGAGTGTTTTTGGTTTTACCATTCTCTTTTGTGTCTTCTGTAATGGACATACTCTAGTGTTCTCTGCCTGCACTACATGTACTGTACTGCTCTCTACGTGTAATGGACATACTCTAGTGTTCTCTGCCTGCACTACATGTACTGTACTGCTCTCTACGTGTAATGGGCATACTCTAGTGTTCTCTGCCTGTACTACATGTACTGCACTGCTCTCTACCTGTAATGGACATACTCTAGTGTTCTCTACCTGCACTACATGTACTGTACTGCTCTCTACCTGTAATGGACATACTCTAGTGTTCTCTGCCTGCACTACATGTACTGTACTGCTCTCTACCTGTAATAGAAATACTCTAGTGTTCTCTGCCTGCACTACATGTACTGTACTGCTCTCTACCTGTAATGGGCATACTCTAGTGTTCTCTGCCTGCACTACATGTACTGTACTGCTCTCTACCTGTAATGGACATACTCTAGTGTTCTCTGCCTGCACTACATGTACTGTACTGCTCTCTACCTGTAATGGACATACTCTAGTGTTCTCTGCCTGCACTACATGTACTGTACTGCTCTCTACCTGTAATGGGCATACTCTAGTGTTCTCTGCCTGCACTACATGTACTGTACTGCTCTCTACCTGTAATGGACATACTCTAGTGTTCTCTGCCTGCACTACATGTACTGTACTGCTCTCTACCTGTAATGGACATACTCTAGTGTTCTCTGCCTGCACTACATGTACTGTACTGCTCTCTACCTGTAATGGACATACTCTAGTGTTCTCTGCCTGCACTACATGTACTGTACTGCTCTCTACCTGTAATGGACATACTCTAGTGTTCTCTGCCTGCACTACATGTACTGTACTGCTCTCTACCTGTAATGGACATACTCTAGTGTTCTCTGCCTGCACTACATGTACTGTACTGCTCTCTACCTGTAATAGAAATACTCTAGTGTTCTCTGCCTGCACTACATGTACTGTACTGCTCTCTACCTGTAATGGGCATACTCTAGTGTTCTCTGCCTGTACTACATGTACTGTACTGCTCTCTACCTGTAATAGAAATACTCTAGTGTTCTCTGCCTGCACTACATGTACTGTACTGCTCTCTACGTGTAATGGACATACTCTAGTGTTCTCTGCCTGCACTACATGTACTGTACTGCTCTCTACGTGTAATGGACATACTCTAGTGTTCTCTGCCTGCACTACATGTACTATACTGCTCTCTACCTGTAATAGAAATACTCTAGTGTTCTCTGCCTGCACTACATGTACTGTACTGCTCTCTACGTGTAATGGGCATACTCTAGTGTTCTCTGCCTGTACTACATGTACTGTACTGCTCTCTACCTGTAATGGACATACTCTAGTGTTCTCTGCCTGTACTACATGTACTGCACTGCTCTCTACCTGTAATGGACATACTCTAGTGTTCTCTGCCTGCACTACATGTACTGTACTGCTCTCTACCTGTAATAGAAATACTCTAGTGTTCTCTGCCTGCACTACATGTACTGTACTGCTCTCTACGTGTAATGGACATACTCTAGTGTTCTCTGCCTGCACTACATGTACTGTACTGCTCTCTACCTGTAATGGGCATACTCTAGTGTTCTCTGCCTGCACTACATGTACTGTACTGCTCTCTACCTGTAATGGGCATACTCTAGTGTTCTCTGCCTGCACTACATGTACTGTACTGCTCTCTACCTGTAATGGACATACTCTAGTGTTCTCTGCCTGCACTACATGTACTGTACTGCTGTCCACCTGTAGTGGACATGCTCTAGTGTTCTCTGCCTGCACTACATGTACTGTACTGCTCTCTACCTGTAATGGGCATACTCTAGTGTTCTCTGCCTGCACTACATGTACTGTACTGCTCTCTACCTGTAATGGACATACTCTAGTGTTCTCTGCCTGCACTACATGTACTGTACTGCTCTCTACCTGTAATGGACATACTCTAGTGTTCTCTGCCTGCACTACATGTACTGTACTGCTCTCTACCTGTAATGGACATACTCTAGTGTTCTCTGCCTGCACTACATGTACTGTACTGCTCTCTACCTGTAATGGACATACTCTAGTGTTCTCTGCCTGCACTACATGTACTGTACTGCTCTCTACCTGTAATGGACATACTCTAGTGTTCTCTGCCTGCACTACATGTACTGTACTGCTCTCTACCTGTAATGGGCATACTCTAGTGTTCTCTGCCTGCACTACATGTACTGTACTGCTCTCTACGTGTAATGGACATACTCTAGTGTTCTCTGCCTGCACTACATGTACTGTACTGCTCTCTACCTGTAATGGACATACTCTAGTGTTCTCTGCCTGCACTACATGTACTGCACTGCTCTCTACCTGTAATGGACATACTCTAGTGTTCTCTGCCTGCACTACATGTACTGTACTGCTCTCTACCTGTAATAGAAATACTCTAGTGTTCTCTGCCTGCACTACATGTACTGTACTGCTCTCTACGTGTAATGGACATACTCTAGTGTTCTCTGCCTGCACTACATGTACTGTACTGCTCTCTACCTGTAATGGACATACTCTAGTGTTCTCTGCCTGTACTACATGTACTGCACTGCTCTCTACCTGTAATGGACATACTCTAGTGTTCTCTGCCTGCACTACATGTACTGTACTGCTCTCTACCTGTAATAGAAATACTCTAGTGTTCTCTGCCTGCACTACATGTACTGTACTGCTCTCTACGTGTAATGGACATACTCTAGTGTTCTCTGCCTGCACTACATGTACTGTACTGCTCTCTACCTGTAATGGGCATACTCTAGTGTTCTCTGCCTGCACTACATGTACTGTACTGCTCTCTACCTGTAATGGGCATACTCTAGTGTTCTCTGCCTGCACTACATGTACTGTACTGCTCTCTACCTGTAATGGACATACTCTAGTGTTCTCTGCCTGCACTACATGTACTGTACTGCTGTCCACCTGTAGTGGACATGCTCTAGTGTTCTCTGCCTGCACTACATGTACTGTACTGCTCTCTACCTGTAATGGGCATACTCTAGTGTTCTCTGCCTGCACTACATGTACTGTACTGCTCTCTACCTGTAATGGACATACTCTAGTGTTCTCTGCCTGCACTACATGTACTGTACTGCTCTCTACCTGTAATGGACATACTCTAGTGTTCTCTGCCTGCACTACATGTACTGTACTGCTCTCTACCTGTAATGGACATACTCTAGTGTTCTCTGCCTGCACTACATGTACTGTACTGCTCTCTACCTGTAATGGACATACTCTAGTGTTCTCTGCCTGCACTACATGTACTGTACTGCTCTCTACCTGTAATGGACATACTCTAGTGTTCTCTGCCTGCACTACATGTACTGTACTGCTCTCTACCTGTAATGGACATACTCTAGTGTTCTCTGCCTGCACTACATGTACTGTACTGCTCTCTACCTGTAATAGAAATACTCTAGTGTTCTCTGCCTGCACTACATGTACTGTACTGCTCTCTACCTGTAATGGGCATACTCTAGTGTTCTCTGCCTGTACTACATGTACTGTACTGCTCTCTACCTGTAATAGAAATACTCTAGTGTTCTCTGCCTGCACTACATGTACTGTACTGCTCTCTACGTGTAATGGACATACTCTAGTGTTCTCTGCCTGCACTACATGTACTGTACTGCTCTCTACGTGTAATGGACATACTCTAGTGTTCTCTGCCTGCACTACATGTACTATACTGCTCTCTACCTGTAATAGAAATACTCTAGTGTTCTCTGCCTGCACTACATGTACTGTACTGCTCTCTACGTGTAATGGGCATACTCTAGTGTTCTCTGCCTGTACTACATGTACTGCACTGCTCTCTACCTGTAATGGACATACTCTAGTGTTCTCTGCCTGCACTACATGTACTGTACTGCTCTCTACCTGTAATAGAAATACTCTAGTGTTCTCTGCCTGCACTACATGTACTGTACTGCTCTCTACCTGTAATGGACATACTCTAGTGTTCTCTGCCTGCACTACATGTACTGTACTGCTCTCTACCTGTAATGGACATACTCTAGTGTTCTCTGCCTGCACTACATGTACTGTACTGCTCTCTACCTGTAATGGACATACTCTAGTGTTCTCTGCCTGCACTACATGTACTGTACTGCTCTCTACCTGTAATGGACATACTCTAGTGTTCTCTGCCTGCACTACATGTACTGTACTGCTCTCTACCTGTAATGGGCATACTCTAGTGTTCTCTGCCTGCACTACATGTACTGTACTGCTCTCTACCTGTAATGGACATACTCTAGTGTTCTCTGCCTGCACTACATGTACTGTACTGCTCTCTACCTGTAATGGACATACTCTAGTGTTCTCTGCCTGCACTACATGTACTGTACTGCTCTCTACCTGTAATGAACATACTCTAGTGTTCTCTGCCTGCACTACATGTACTGTACTGCTCTCTACCTGTAATGGGCATACTCTAGTGTTCTCTGCCTGCACTACATGTACTGTACTGCTCTCTACCTGTAATGGGCATACTCTAGTGTTCTCTGCCTGCACTACATGTACTATACTGCTCTCTACCTGTAATGGACATACTCTAGTGTTCTCTGCCTGCACTACATGTACTGTACTGCTCTCTACCTGTAATGGACATACTCTAGTGTTCTCTGCCTGCACTACATGTACTGTACTGCTCTCTACCTGTAATGGACATACTCTAGTGTTCTCTGCCTGCACTACATGTACTGTACTGCTCTCTACCTGTAATGGACATACTCTAGTGTTCTCTGCCTGCACTACATGTACTGTACTGCTCTCTACCTGTAATGGACATACTCTAGTGTTCTCTGCCTGCACTACATGTACTGTACTGCTCTCTACCTGTAATGGACATACTCTAGTGTTCTCTGCCTGCACTACATGTACTGTACTGCTCTCTACCTGTAATGGGCATACTCTAGTGTTCTCTGCCTGCACTACATGTACTGTACTGCTCTCTACCTGTAATGGGCATACTCTAGTGTTCTCTGCCTGCACTACATGTACTGTACTGCTCTCTACCTGTAATGGACATACTCTAGTGTTCTCTGCCTGCACTACATGTACTGTACTGCTCTCTACCTGTAATGGGCATACTCTAGTGTTCTCTGCCTGCACTACATGTACTGTACTGCTCTCTACCTGTAATGGGCATACTCTAGTGTTCTCTGCCTGCACTACATGTACTGTACTGCTCTCTACCTGTAATGGACATACTCTAGTGTTCTCTGCCTGCACTACATGTACTGTACTGCTCTCTACCTGTAATGGACATACTCTAGTGTTCTCTGCCTGCACCACATGTACTGTACTGCTCTCTACCTGTAATGGACATACTCTAGTGTTCTCTGCCTGCACTACATGTACTGTACTGCTCTCTACCTGTAATGGACATACTCTAGTGTTCTCTGCCTGCACTACATGTACTGTACTGCTCTCTACCTGTAATGGACATACTCTAGTGTTCTCTGCCTGCACTACATGTACTGTACTGCTCTCTACCTGTAATGGGCATACTCTAGTGTTCTCTGCCTGCACTACATGTACTGTACTGCTCTCTACCTGTAATGGACATACTCTAGTGTTCTCTGCCTGCACTACATGTACTGTACTGCTCTCTACCTGTAATAGAAATACTCTAGTGTTCTCTGCCTGCACTACATGTACTGTACTGCTCTCTACCTGTAATGGACATACTCTAGTGTTCTCTGCCTGCACTACATGTACTGTACTGCTCTCTACCTGTAATAGAAATACTCTAGTGTTCTCTGCCTGCACTACATGTACTGTACTGCTCTCTACCTGTAATAGAAATACTCTAGTGTTCTCTGCCTGTGCTACATGTACTGCACTGCTCTCTACCTGTAATAGACATACTCTAGTGTTCTCTGCCTGCACTACATGTACTGTACTGCTCTCTACCTGTAATAGAAATACTCTAGTGTTCTCTGCCTGTACTACATGTACTGTACTGCTCTTTACCTGTGCTACATGTACTGTACTGCTCTCTACCTGTAATAGAAATACTCTAGTGTTCTCTGCCTGCACGACATGTACTGTACTGCTGTCCACCTGTAGTGGACATGCTCTAGTGTTCTCTGTCTGCACTACATGTACTGTACTGCTCTCTACCTGTAATGGACATACTCTAGTGTTCTCTGCCTGCACTATATGTACTGTACTGCTCTCTACCTGTATTGGACATACTCTAGTGTTCTCTGTCTGCACTACATGTACTGTACTGCTCTCTACCTGTAGTGGACATGCTCTAGTGTTCTCTGTCTGCACTACATGTACTGTACTGCTCTCTACCTGTAATGGACATACTCTAGTGTTCTCTGTCTGCACTACATGTACTGTACTGCTCTCTACCTGTAGTGGACATGCTCTAGTGTTCTCTGTCTGCACTACATGTACTGTACTGCTCTCTACCTGTAATGGACATACTCTAGTGTTCTCTGCCTGTACTATATGTACTGTACTGCTCTCTACCTGTAATGGACATACTCTAGTGTTCTCTGCCTGTACTATATGTACTGTACTGCTCTCTACCTGTAATGGACATACTCTAGTGTTCTCTGCCTGTACTATATGTACTGCATTGCTCTCTACCTGTAATGGACATGCTCTAGTGTTCTCTGCCTGCACTACATGTACTGTACTGCTCTCTACCTGTAATGGGCATACTCTAGTGTTCTCTGCCTGCACTACATGTACTGTACTGCTCTCTACCTGTAATGGACATACTCTAGTGTTCTCTGCCTGCACTACATGTACTGTACTGCTCTCTACCTGTATTGGGCATACTCTAGTGTTCTCTGCCTGCACTACATGTACTGTACTGCTCTCTACCTGTAATGGACATACTCTAGTGTTCTCTGCCTGCACTACATGTACTGTACTGCTCTCTACCTGTAATGGGCATACTCTAGTGTTCTCTGCCTGTACTATATGTACTGTACTGCTCTCTACCTGTAATGGACATACTCTAGTGTTCTCTGCCTGTACTATATGTACTGTACTGCTCTCTACCTGTAATGGACATACTCTAGTGTTCTCTGCCTGTACTACATGTACTGTACTGCTCTCTACCTGTAATGGACATACTCTAGTGTTCTCTGCCTGTACTATATGTACTGTACTGCTCTCTACCTGTAATGGACATGCTCTAGTGTTCTCTGCCTGCACTACATGTACTGTACTGCTCTCTACCTGTAATGGGCATACTCTAGTGTTCTCTGCCTGCACTACATGTACTGTACTGCTCTCTACCTGTAATGGACATACTCTAGTGTTCTCTGCCTGCACCACATGTACTGTACTGCTCTCTACCTGTAATGGGCATACTCTAGTGTTCTCTGCCTGCACTACATGTACTGTACTGCTCTCTACCTGTAATGGACATACTCTAGTGTTCTCTGCCTGCACTACATGTACTGTACTGCTCTCTACCTGTAATGGACATACTCTAGTGTTCTCTGCCTGCACTACATGTACTGTACTGCTCTCTACCTGTAGTGGACATGCTCTAGTGTTCTCTGTCTGAACTACATGTACTGTACTGCTCTCTACCTGTATTGGGCATACTCTAGTGTTCTCTGCCTGCACTACATGTACTGTACTGCTCTCTACCTGTAATG
This sequence comes from Ranitomeya imitator, assembly GCF_032444005.1. Taxonomy (NCBI): domain Eukaryota; kingdom Metazoa; phylum Chordata; class Amphibia; order Anura; family Dendrobatidae; genus Ranitomeya; species Ranitomeya imitator. Next base: position 44,343,307 of record NC_091287.1, on the reverse strand, counting down.
GACATACTCTAGTGTTCTCTGCCTGTACTATATGTACTGTACTACTCTCTACCTGTAATGGACATACTCTAGTGTTCTCTGCCTGCACTACATGTACTGTACTGCTCTCTACCTGTAATGGGCATACTCTAGTGTTCTCTGCCTGCACTACATGTACTGTACTGCTCTCTACCTGTAATGGACATACTCTAGTGTTCTCTGCCTGCACTACATGTACTGTACTGCTCTCTACCTGTAATGGACATACTCTAGTGTTCTCTGCCTGCACTACATGTACTGTACTGCTCTCTACCTGTAATGGACATACTCTAGTGTTCTCTGCCTGCACTACATGTACTGTACTGCTCTCTACCTGTATTGGGCATACTCTAGTGTTCTCTGCCTGCACTACATGTGCTGTACTGCTCTCTACCTGTAATGGACATACTCTAGTGTTCTCTGCCTGCACTACATGTGCTGTACTGCTCTCTACCTGTAATGGACATACTCTAGTGTTCTCTGCCTGTACTATATGTACTTTACTGCTCTCTACCTGTAATGGACATACTCTAGTGTTCTCTGCCTGTACTATATGTACTGTACTGCTCTCTACCTGTAATAGAAATACTCTAGTGTTCTCTGCCTGCACTACATGTACTGTACTGCTCTCTACCTGTAATGGACATACTCTAGTGTTCTCTGCCTGCACTACATGTACTGTACTGCTCTCTACCTGTAATAGAAATACTCTAGTGTTCTCTGCCTGTACTATATGTACTGTACTGCTCTCTACCTGTAATGGACATACTCTAGTGTTCTCTGCCTGTACTACATGTACTGTACTGCTCTCTACCTGTAATGGACATACTCTAGTGTTCTCTGCCTGTACTATATGTACTGTACTGCTCTCTACCTGTAATGGACATACTCTAGTGTTCTCTGCCTGTACTATATGTACTGTACTGCTCTCTACCTGTAATGGACATACTCTAGTGTTCTCTGCCTGTACTATATGTACTGCATTGCTCTCTACCTGTAATGGACATACTCTAGTGTTCTCTGCCTGCACTACATGTACTGTACTGCTCTCTACCTGTAATGGACATACTCTAGTGTTCTCTGCCTGTACTATATGTACTGTACTGCTCTCTACCTGTAATGGACATACTCTAGTGTTCTCTGCCTGTACTATATGTACTGCATTGCTCTCTACCTGTAATGGACATGCTCTAGTGTTCTCTGCCTGCACTACATGTACTGTACTGCTCTCTACCTGTAATGGACATACTCTAGTGTTCTCTGCCTGCACTACATGTACTGTACTGCTCTCTACCTGTAATGGACATACTCTAGTGTTCTCTGCCTGCACTACATGTACTGTACTGCTCTCTACCTGTAATGGACATACTCTAGTGTTCTCTGCCTGCACTACATGTACTGTACTGCTCTCTACCTGTAATGGACATACTCTAGTGTTCTCTGCCTGCACTACATGTACTATACTGCTCTCTACCTGTAATAGAAATACTCTAGTGTTCTCTGCCTGCACTACATGTACTGTACTGCTCTCTACCTGTAATGGGCATACTCTAGTGTTCTCTGCCTGCACTACATGTACTGTACTGCTCTCTACCTGTAATAGAAATACTCTAGTCTTCTCTGCCTGCACTACATGTACTGTACTGCTCTCTACCTGTAATGGGCATACTCTAGTGTTCTCTGCCTGCACTACATGTACTATACTGCTCTCTACCTGTAATAGAAATACTCTAGTGTTCTCTGCCTGCACTACATGTACTGTACTGCTCTCTACCTGTAATGGGCATACTCTAGTGTTCTCTGCCTGCACTACATGTACTATACTGCTCTCTACCTGTAATAGAAATACTCTAGTGTTCTCTGCCTGCACTACATGTGCTGTACTGCTCTCTACCTGTAATGGGCATACTCTAGTGTTCTCTGCCTGCACTACATGTACTGTACTGCTCTCTACCTGTAATGGGCATACTCTAGTGTTCTCTGCCTGCACTACATGTACTGTACTGCTCTCTACCTGTAATGGACATACTCTAGTGTTCTCTGCCTGCACTACATGTACTGTACTGCTCTCTACGTGTAATGGACATACTCTAGTGTTCTCTGCCTGCACTACATGTACTGTACTGCTCTCTACCTGTAATGGACATACTCTAGTGTTCTCTGCCTGCACTACATGTACTGTACTGCTCTCTACCTGTAATAGAAATACTCTAGTGTTCTCTGCCTGCACTTCATGTACTGTACTGCTCTCTACCTGTAATGGGCATACTCTAGTGTTCTCTGCCTGTACTACATGTACTGTACTGCTCTCTACCTGTAATGGACATACTCTAGTGTTCTCTGCCTGCACTACATGTACTGTACTGCTCTCTACCTGTAATAGAAATACTCTAGTGTTCTCTGCCTGCACTACATGTACTGTACTGCTCTCTACGTGTAATGGGCATACTCTAGTGTTCTCTGCCTGTACTACATGTACTGCACTGCTCTCTACCTGTAATGGACATACTCTAGTGTTCTCTACCTGCACTACATGTACTGTACTGCTCTCTACCTGTAATAGAAATACTCTAGTGTTCTCTGCCTGCACTACATGTACTGTACTGCTCTCTACCTGTAATGGGCATACTCTAGTGTTCTCTGCCTGCACTACATGTACTGTACTGCTCTCTACCTGTAATGGACATACTCTAGTGTTCTCTGCCTGCACTACATGTACTGTACTGCTCTCTACCTGTAATGGACATACTCTAGTGTTCTCTGCCTGCACTACATGTACTGTACTGCTGTCCACCTGTAGTGGACATGCTCTAGTGTTCTCTGCCTGCACTACATGTACTGTACTGCTCTCTACCTGTAATGGGCATACTCTAGTGTTCTCTGCCTGCACTACATGTACTGTACTGCTCTCTACCTGTAATGGACATACTCTAGTGTTCTCTGCCTGCACTACATGTACTGTACTGCTCTCTACCTGTAATGGACATACTCTAGTGTTCTCTGCCTGCACTACATGTACTGTACTGCTCTCTACCTGTAATGGACATACTCTAGTGTTCTCTGCCTGCACTACATGTACTGTACTGCTCTCTACCTGTAATGGACATACTCTAGTGTTCTCTGCCTGCACTACATGTACTGTACTGCTCTCTACCTGTAATGGACATACTCTAGTGTTCTCTGCCTGCACTACATGTACTGTACTGCTCTCTACCTGTAATAGAAATACTCTAGTGTTCTCTGCCTGCACTACATGTACTGTACTGCTCTCTACCTGTAATGGGCATACTCTAGTGTTCTCTGCCTGCACTACATGTACTGTACTGCTCTCTGCCTGTAATAGAAATACTGTAGTGTTCTCTGCCTGCACTACATGTACTGTACTGCTCTCTACGTGTAATGGACATACTCTAGTGTTCTCTGCCTGCACTACATGTACTGTACTGCTCTCTACGTGTAATGGACATACTCTAGTGTTCTCTGCCTGCACTACATGTACTATACTGCTCTCTACCTGTAATAGAAATACTCTAGTGTTCTCTGCCTGCACTACATGTACTGTACTGCTCTCTACGTGTAATGGGCATACTCTAGTGTTCTCTGCCTGTACTACATGTACTGCACTGCTCTCTACCTGTAATGGACATACTCTAGTGTTCTCTGCCTGCACTACATGTACTGTACTGCTCTCTACCTGTAATGGACATACTCTAGTGTTCTCTGCCTGCACTACATGTACTGTACTGCTCTCTACCTGTAATGGGCATACTCTAGTGTTCTCTGCCTGCACTACATGTACTGTACTGCTCTCTACCTGTAATGGACATTCTCCAGTGTTCTCTGCCTGCACTACATGTACTGTACTGCTCTCTACCTGTAATAGAAATACTCTAGTGTTCTCTGCCTGCACTACATGTACTGTACTGCTCTCTACCTGTAATGGGCATACTCTAGTGTTCTCTGCCTGCACTACATGTACTGTACTGCTCTCTACCTGTAATGGACATACTCTAGTGTTCTCTGCCTGCACTACATGTACTGTACTGCTCTCTACCTGTAATGGACATACTCTAGTGTTCTCTGCCTGCACTACATGTACTGTACTGCTCTCTACCTGTAATGGACATACTCTAGTGTTCTCTGCCTGCACTACATGTACTGTACTGCTGTCCACCTGTAGTGGACATACTCTAGTGTTCTCTGCCTGCACTACATGTACTGTACTGCTCTCTACCTGTAATGGGCATACTCTAGTGTTCTCTGCCTGCACTACATGTACTGTACTGCTCTCTACCTGTAATGGGCATACTCTAGTGTTCTCTGCCTGCACTACATGTACTATACTGCTCTCTACCTGTAATGGGCATACTCTAGTGTTCTCTGCCTGCACTACATGTACTGTACTGCTCTCTACCTGTAATGGACATACTCTAGTGTTCTCTGCCTGCACTACATGTACTGTACTGCTCTCTACCTGTAATGGACATACTCTAGTGTTCTCTGCCTGCACTACATGTACTGTACTGCTCTCTACCTGTAATGAACATACTCTAGTGTTCTCTGCCTGCACTACATGTACTGTACTGCTCTCTACCTGTAATGGACATACTCTAGTGTTCTCTGCCTGCACTACATGTACTGTACTGCTCTCTACCTGTAATGGGCATACTCTAGTGTTCTCTGCCTGCACTACATGTACTGTACTGCTCTCTACCTGTAATGGACATACTCTAGTGTTCTCTGCCTGCACTACATGTACTGTACTGCTCTCTACCTGTAATGAACATACTCTAGTGTTCTCTGCCTGCACTACATGTACTGTACTGCTCTCTACCTGTAATGAACATACTCTAGTGTTCTCTGCCTGCACTACATGTACTGTACTGCTCTCTACCTGTAATGGGCATACTCTAGTGTTCTCTGCCTGCACTACATGTACTGTACTGCTCTCTACCTGTAATAGAAATACTCTAGTGTTCTCTGCCTGCACTACATGTACTGTACTGCTCTCTACCTGTAATGAACATACTCTAGTGTTCTCTGCCTGCACTACATGTACTGTACTGCTCTCTACCTGTAATGGACATACTCTAGTGTTCTCTGCCTGCACTACATGTACTGTACTGCTCTCTACCTGTAATGGACATACTCTAGTGTTCTCTGCCTGCACTACATGTACTGTACTGCTCTCTACCTGTAATGGACATACTCTAGTGTTCTCTGCCTGCACTACATGTACTGTACTGCTCTCTACCTGTAATGGACATACTCTAGTGTTCTCTGCCTGCACTACATGTACTGTACTGCTCTCTACCTGTAATGGACATACTCTAGTGTTCTCTGCCTGCACTACATGTACTGTACTGCTCTCTACCTGTAATGAACATACTCTAGTGTTCTCTGCCTGCACTACATGTACTGTACTGCTCTCTACCTGTAATGAACATACTCTAGTGTTCTCTGCCTGCACTACATGTACTGTACTGCTCTCTACCTGTAATGGGCATACTCTAGTGTTCTCTGCCTGCACTACATGTACTGTACTGCTCTCTACCTGTAATGGGCATACTCTAGTGTTCTCTGCCTGCACTACATGTACTGTACTGCTCTCTACCTGTAATGGACATACTCTAGTGTTCTCTGCCTGCACTACATGTACTGTACTGCTCTCTACCTGTAATGGGCATACTCTAGTGTTCTCTGCCTGCACTACATGTACTATACTGCTCTCTACCTGTAATGGACATACTCTAGTGTTCTCTGCCTGCACTACATGTACTGTACTGCTCTCTACCTGTAATGGGCATACTCTAGTGTTCTCTGCCTGCACTACATGTACTGTACTGCTCTCTACCTGTAATGGGCATACTCTAGTGTTCTCTGCCTGCACTACATGTACTGTACTGCTCTCTACCTGTAATGGACATACTCTAGTGTTCTCTGCCTGCACTACATGTACTGTACTGCTCTCTACCTGTAATGGGCATACTCTAGTGTTCTCTGCCTGCACTACATGTACTATACTGCTCTCTACCTGTAATGGACATACTCTAGTGTTCTCTGCCTGCACTACATGTACTGTACTGCTCTCTACCTGTAATGGACATACTCTAGTGTTCTCTGCCTGCACTACATGTACTGTACTGCTCTCTACCTGTAATGGACATACTCTAGTGTTCTCTGCCTGCACTACATGTACTGTACTGCTCTCTACGTGTAATGGACATACTCTAGTGTTCTCTGCCTGCACTACATGTACTGTACTGCTCTCTACCTGTAATGGGCATACTCTAGTGTTCTCTGCCTGCACTACATGTACTGTACTGCTCTCTACCTGTAATGGACATACTCTAGTGTTCTCTGCCTGCACTACATGTACTGTACTGCTCTCTACCTGTAATGGACATACTTCCTGTAATGTTATGAACTGTATGGGAAGTCATCCTTTCATTCTGTTATCAATTCCATGAGAACGAGGAGACACCCGTCAATATGGGGTAATCACCCTGAGTATCAGGATCCATCCTTTCACTGTAAGGTCATCGGTAACCCGGGCATACAGAACCATTCTGTCGCCATGTCATCAGTCAGAACACACATCCTCCATCAATATCTCAGCCCTAATGGAAGGAAGTCCAGGAGCGGTGCTTCTTCCAGGTGGAAGCATGCCTTGTGCAATTGATGTACTCCTGTGTTCTCATCCTACTTAATGGCAATATAAATGACATCAAATCCGATTCCAGATGTCTACTGACACTCATTTCATCCCTCAGCTTCCCTTTTATAGCCCCAGATTGATTAGCCATAGACTTGTTAGATTTTTGAGACCGGGGATTTATTACAGCCATTCAAAGCTTCCCAAAACCCAGAACAACATTTTAGACGACGCGCTTTGTTAGTTTTATGTAATACGAGATCCCCACAGCTATATAATAGCCGCCCATAAATAAGCGCTTTCTTCTTCACACGTACGCGGCTAATGATTTTACACAGCTCGTTTGTCACTCTTCCCGTGTTTATCTGCTGAATGTCTATTTAATAAATATGAAATAATCCGGTATAATATAATATAACACAACATCAATATATAATAAAATACACGCAATTCCGGAAGACCTTATCTAAACAATTCACGAGCAACCAATGGTGGTGGTCAGGCCAATAGGTCTAAGATATGTCTAAGGCCACGTTCCCATGACGAGTTTTTGATGTTGCAGATTTTCTGCACTCACTAAGCAAAATAGGTTACTTGCATTAAAAAAAACAACAAAAAAACGCAGCATAAAAAAAAAAATCAGCAAAACTAATTGTGGGAACGTAGCCTTATGGCTTTTACTTTGTGGAAGGTTCAGTCTCTGATAGTTGGGAAGCAACAATTCCAGTCCGGATCTCTCCTGCTGCGAGCGTCTCAGCTCCTGCATCCCACTGGCACTAATTCCTGCCCAAAAAATATATTCAGAAGTACCGCAAAAAATAAAAAAATCTGCTGGGGATTTCTTTCGAAATCTGCAAAAAAAATACGCTTGTATGACATCGTTGCAGATTTTTCCTTATGCATTGAAATCCGCGGTGAAAATCTGCAGAAAGCATTGATACGATGGAGATTTAAACCGTACCCAAAAAAAAAAAAAAACAGGAGCGCCAGCCAAAAAAGCAAGAAAGGAGATCTCTCAACCACATTTGCAAATGTGTGACTTGGGAATAAGCCCCAAAGGCAAAGTGCGCACATATCAATCAGGGCTAACAGAGGCAATGAAAAACCTCAGAAATCACTGACGTGTTGTGTTTGATCATTTTGGAGTTGTATTGTTTTTTTTTATTATTATTTTTGTGTCGCTACATAAAGTCATAGGTTTTTATTTTTCATGAATGATCCCGTTTTTGCTGGTCAGGAAAAATGCAGCCAAGACATCTAAAGTATCTGACAGAGAGAGAGAAAGAACAACTACTGTGCAGAACCAATAAAATTCCTCATACTAATGATAGAATGATTCCTTTTTAGTTTAAACCCAAGTAAACCAATAACGGTAATGAAGGAACAAGTAATGAAAAATATAACAACATTTTATTTGGATATATAAAAGAATGTAATAAACAAATAGAATAGTTCATGAATCATGACACAAAAGTTAAAATTACACTTCGACACAATAGCACTAGCTATGTAGCAGAAGCACGCCACATCACATGATTTAGATTGCCTGGAATGTTAGAGAAATGTTATGGGTATTTATAGAATAGATAAATCCAAACCCTTGTTATAAAGCAGATACCTATCAAAGCCAATTACAAATTTAGCACAGGTAATGGACAGATCTAAATAATTAGTAGAATTAGCACCATTAATAGGGATAGCGCAATGTAGGCGCATATAATCATATATCCATGAGGATGTCTAATCAATTACCAGTAGCCATAGTGTGAGAGATGTGTGAACTGCTCACTTGCACCTCGACGCGCGTTTCGCCGCCTCTATAGCTTCGTCGAGAGGAAGAGCAGCTCAGTGATTAGCACAATATAAAATAGGGCTAATCGCTGCGCTACTCTACCTCTCGATGAAGCTGCAGAAGCGGCGAAACGCGCGTTGAGGTGCAAGTGAGCAGTTTACACATCTCTCACACTATGGCTGCTGGTGATTGATTAGATGTTGATTAGTTAGCCGAGCATGTGTGCTGGCTGCATCCGCCATGTTGCAGTGTCACAGAGGGGACGGCGCTCAATGCCCACGTCATCCAATCATGTGACCCGGTCGTGTGACCGGCCTCATAACCAGGATGAGGCGCCGCACTTGGCCTTATTCTTTAATCATACATATATACCTAAATATTTAGTTACATATGAGGAATATGATAAATAACAGTATTCATATATTGGAATAAGTTACAGTCATCTAACATATTACAGACTATAGGATGACACACATAAACATTTGTTGCTATACTGTATAACCCTGCCTGTTTCATACAGAAAACACATGATAGACTAATTTGTTTTCAGCACTGGACATATTAACAACTACTGCGATCAGAGTTATTCCTTGACCATGGACTGGCACCATGAGTAAGATCATAAATCTTCTATGGATTTTAGAATGATTTTCTTTTTGTTCCCGATTGATTCCAGAACACAGATTAAAGAATAAAAATAAAGTTTCCGGCGTTCTAGACGGACTGCACCTTTGGTATCATTCTGCGTTCCGTGTCGGCCTGTACAGGGAGCGCACATGTCATAACAAGAGTAAAGTATGCACCCGCCGCAGCCTGAAATATATCCGCATCAGCACTCCTGTCAGTTTTTGTGATTTGGTTTAGCCTCTGTTATCATTATCTTACTCGACAAACTCAGGCGAAGCTTTTACTCTCACGTCAGTCCCAATAAGGGAACATGAAACACGATCTTCTATTCAGATATTTTATGGTTTAAGCAAAAACAGCAAAAATAATAACTAGTATAGAAAGTACCAAAACTCTAATGATCTATCTTTCACGAACGAACCTCGAAAGATAGATCCAAGAGCTGGCACCCAAGAGAGAGTCACTAAATTCTCTGAATGGCTCGCACTGGCGTAAAATCCCGGTGTACGCGGACATAACTCCACCCACTCTAACCAAACTCCTCCCATTCACCACTCTAATTGGATAACAAAGTAGGCGGAGTTTCTGCCATAGGTGGGCGGGGTTTCACCTATTGTGAACACATATTTAATACGGAACCATTTAGGATCCAAAAGCGCCGGCTTTTTTTGGTGAGATCCCTAAATAGAGCTGGACTGCCTATCAGTACAACAGTCACCCATTGTATAGTATGAATGCTACTCCAATTTCTAGATATCCACCAAAGCCTGATAGAGTAAATTCTGATAATTCTCTTCACCAGTATGTTCTACTAATTTATGGTACAGGACAGCGCCTCCTAGTGGTCGGATAATTTAATAAACTGTGAAGCCTGTAGTCTTACAGTAGGTTCACATGTACATTGGAGGCTTTGTTTAGAACAGTGTATCCCAAACTCCAGTCCTCGCGGCCCCCACGGGTCACGTTTTCAAGATTTCCTTAGGGTCTAATGTGTAACGTTTCTTCTTATGGAGTGACAAGCCAAGCCTGGCATGTCAGAGTGAGGAGACTTATAAGTCAGACATGCTCCTATGGGAAATTAAATATGCAAATTGTCTCATCAGAGAGAAAGAAGACTAGAACTCTAGCGACACCTATTTGAAGCAGCAATTTTACAAGTCACTATTGACCCTTTAACGAGCCTTGCAATATGACTTAGGATAAAAGCCAAATCAGAATGTCAATTTGTAGACATGGTGTTTCGGAGTGTTGCCCCTCATCATTGCAAAGCATGAGATTTGATTTGGATTGGTGAGATGCTCTGGGTTCTAAGGGGTAACATTTCTCCTTGTGGAGAGTGACAAGCCCAGCCTGGCATGTCAGAGTGAGGAGACTTATAAGCCATGCATGCTTCTCTGGAAAATTAAGTATGCAAATTGTCTCTTCAGAGAGGACTAGAACTCTAGCGCCAATTTGCATGCAGGATTTCCTTAGCATTGCATAGGTGAGAGAATTCCTGATCCTGAAAACATGACCTGTGAGGGCTGGAGTTTGTGAAACACTGGTTTAGAGCCGCTGTCACAGGTTCTGTCTCAATTACCAGTACTGGTTCCAGTAACAACACACACCATGATGAAAACGTGATAGATCCCACCATAGTTAATGGGATCTATCAGATATCGTTGGTGTCCAACAAGTGACAAATCAATTTGGGAATAAAAGTCAGCTTCCCATGTATTCTCCTGGGCGGTCACATTTTGCATTCTCAGGTCACAAGCCAACTAGTCTCTCCTGGCTTCTTTCACTAGAGGAAAACTGAGAGTCTAGTTGGCCTGTGACCGCAAATATGCAAATATGACTGCACACCTGCACAGGGAATACGTGAAAATCGTGACAGTGTCAGGACGTAGCACACTGTCATAATTCGTCGGAGAATTAGCATTTCAGCATATTTGTATAATAGGTGGAGATCCTTACATACAAAACTAAAATGCAGGTTACCCCGCAGGCATTAGTAAGAGGAGATCAGTAAAAACATGTATGCCGTTAGCTCCCCCTACTGGTAGTTGTATATAATCAGACTTATAATATTTAATACTGTCTTTGCAGGGGATATGGCTTTATATATATATATATATATATATATATATATATATATATATATATATATATATATATATATATATATAGAACTCCGACCACTATAATGAAATTAGACCGTGCAGAATTTTGGGATTGAATATATCTTGAATCAATTTAATAGCTTCTCGACACCCATCGTTCTTGTCCGGTGCATATTTGGTGCATTTAAAAACAAATACACATTTGGCATTTCCACATTCACAGAAGCCCGAGTCAACAAAATATTATTTTATTTTGTCGTGCATGATAAAAGCTGTAAAGTGCAAAAAAAAAAAAAAAGAAAGCAAACTTAAATCATATTGCCAGGTCACCTTTACGACACAATTAATGTTATCAAAACAAAACAAGGGAGGAATTATGTTTTTTTTTTTTTTCACCATTTCATTTTTTTTTCCATTTTTTCAGTACATAATGGGGTAAAGTAATTGATCTGATTAAGGGTAAGTTCACACTAGGGTTTTTTTTTACCATTTTTTTTCTGCAGCAAAACCTGATCTTTTGGTAGGAAAGAAGCTGCAGAAAAAAGCATGTTTTTCTTGCTTTTTGTGGTGGTTCAGATTTGTCTCTAGTACATGCTGATAGGATTTTTTTTTCATTACTAATCTAATTCGAAGAATGAGGTTTTGGCACAAAAACTGCTGCAAAACATGATACCTGCGTTTTTGGTGCATTTTTCCACTACCCATTCAAGCCAATGGGTGAAAAACACTGAAAACAGTGACCTGTTCTATATCCAAAAAAACATATAAGGCTATGTGCACACGTCCGGAAAGTATGCAGAAATTTCCTGAGAAAATTTTGAGGTTTTCCGCAGGAATTCTGCAAGTGTTTTTATTGCATATTTTGCGCGTTTTTTGTGCAGATTTTTCGTGTTTTTTTCCGGAGGTTCCCAGTGCAATAACATAGTGAGAAATCTGCTTAAAATCCGCAAAATTAATGAACATGCTGCGTATTTTTCCGCATGCGTTTTTTTGCGGAAAAAAACGCAACATGTGCACAAAAATTGCGGAAACCGTTAAAAATAATAGGATGCTTAATGTATGCGTTTTTAAGCGTTTTTTGCAGCGGAAAGCTGCCGAAAAAAACACGCGAAAAATCCACGAATAATCCGGAACGTGTGCACATAGCCTAATAAAGCACAAAATGCTGATGACAAAATAACCAGTGTGTGTCCATCAGATTTCTGAAATCTCATAGGCTTTGCTGGTACTGTTAAAAACAGATGAAAATTTGCATAAAAAAGCAGCAAAAACGCCTCCAGTGTGAACTTAGCCTTAAAACTACAACTGCCAAAAAAAACAAGCTCTCACACCGCAGGGTCTATGGAAGAATAAAAAAAAATGATGGCTTGTGGAAGAAAAAAAAACAAAAGCACAAAAATGAAAATTGGCCGTTGTGGGAAAATAGAAGTTAAACCCGTATGATTAAATATTAAACGTTGTGCGGCGTTTTAGTTGTGCTTACTTTAGTCTGGTTACTTCCGTCCATTCTGTGTGCGTCCTCGCAGCAGAACGCGCTCCGTGCCTCCACTCGCTGGATGACACTGCACTGTCTGACAGTGCGGCTGGACTGCATTCATCGACACAGCGCTGACCAGAGGCGCCAAGTGTCACTCAGCACCTTGTAAATGAGCCATGAAGCTTCATTATTTACCAGATCCCAGAGAGAGAACTTCCCTAAACTAGTTTTTCTGCTGTGAGCATGTGCCAGGGAAAAAAATTAACTTTTCTGTGCAGGAAGTGAGAAGAGCGACTGCCTCATACACAGAATTCCTTACCCTACAAATAAAGCAAAACCCTAAAGCCAGGTAACCAGTTCTTTTAAATAGTGGCTTCAGGGGGACAAACCTTGGAATTTGTCTTTCAACCTGTCTATATTTATTATTATTATTTATTATTATAGCGCCATTTATTCCATGGCGCTTTACATGTGAGGAGGAGTACACATAATAAAAACAAGTACAATAATCTTAATCAATAGAATTCACGACTGGTACAGGAGGAGAGAGGACCCTGCCCGCGAGGGCTCACAATCTACAAGGGATGGGTGAGGATACAGTAGGTGAGGATAGAGCTGGTCATGCAGTGGTTTAGTGGATCGGTGGTTACTGCAGGTTGTAGGCTTGTCGGAAGAGGTGGGTCTTCAGGTTCCTTTTGAAGGTTTCGATGGTAGGTGAGAGTCTGATATGTTGTGGTAGAGAGTTCCAGAGTAGGGGTGATGCGCGAGAGAAATCTTGCATGCAATTGCGGGAAGAGGAGATAAGAGGGGAGTAGAGAAGGAGATCTTGTGAGGATCGGAGGTTGCGTGCAGGTAAGTACCGGGAGACGAGGTCACAGATGTATGGAGGAGACAGGTTGTGGATGGCTTTGTATGTCATGGTTAGGGTTTTGTACTGGAGTCTCTGGGTAATGGGGAGCCAGTGAAGGGATTGACAGAGGGGAGAGGCCAGGAAATAGCGGGGGGACAGGTGGATTAGTCGGGCAGCAGAGTTTAGAATTGATTGGAGGGGTGCGAGAGTGTTAGAAGGGAGGCCACAGAGCAGGAGGTTGCAGTAGTCAAGGTGGGAGATGATGAGGGCATGGACTAGGGTTTTTGCAGATTCTAGGTTGAAGAATGTACGGATCCGGGAGATGTTTTTGAGTTGAAGTTGGCAGGAAGTGGAAAGGGCTTGGATATGTGGTTTGAAGGAGAGATCAGAGTCAAGGATTACCCCGAGGCAGCGAGCTTGTGGGACTGGGGAGAGTGGGCAGCCGTTTACTGTAATGGATAGGTCCATTGGAGGGGTCGAGTGAGATGGGGGAAAGACGATGAATTCTGTTTTGTCCATGTTAAGTTTTAGAAATCTAGCGGAGAAGAAAGATGAAATAGTGGACAGACATTGTGGGATTCTGGTTAGTAGGGAGGTGATATCTGGTCTAGAGATGTAGATCTGTGTGTCATCAGCATAGAGATGATACTGAAAACCATGGGACTCTATGATATATATCCCCCTAGAAAGGAGGCCCAGAATAAGGGACATATATACCAGGATGGGGCCCAGGATAAGGGACATATACAGCTCTGGCAAAAAATTAAGAGACCACTGCAAAATTTTCAGTTTCTCTGATTTTTCATTTAATATGTATATGTCAGAGCTGTATATCAGGATGGGGAACATATATACCAGCATGGGGCCCAGGATAAAGGACATAGATACCAGGGTGGGGGATATATATATATATAGCAGGATGTGGGGGGGGCCCGGTCTATATCGTGCAATCGGGCCCATCAGACTCTAGTTATGCCACTGCCAATAGACATTGAATCAAGTGGTGGTATGCAAAAGTGACCACCGCTCCATTCAATCTATTTCCAAAAGTGAAGTTTGTCCCCTTTGAACAAGACTGATTTGGCTTTATATCAAGTCATATGGCCCTTTAAATGGAATTTGTCAGAAAATCACCTTTTGTTTAAATGAGGTTTGTTACGTGATTTTTTTAAAAACATTTTAGACTTATTCTTCCTTCCCTTTTCAGGAAGATTTTTCAGCAAGCACCTTATCATCAGAGGCCGGATTACAGTGATATGTAATGCCTCTCTAGTCACAGCGAATAACCCAGGATCCACCAATCACAATAGGTGACATCACTGGTTACCCAGCACTCCCTCTCTTCACAATGACCTTCGCACCACACGCTCATTAGATGCTTCAATACAAAAGATAGGGTTGGACTCAATCTATTGCTGCTAATGTGCATGTCAGTTTCATGAAACAATAGTAAGTTGGAGTTTAAAAGTGTGAAAAATACAAGATTTCTAATTTTTACCTTTAATGACAATTGCGATATATAGAAAAAAGTGAACATTTTTAACATTTAACACAAAAACCTCATTTAATGTAAATAATGTCATTTTCTGATGATACACTGACATTAAAGATTAATAATGTTGAATTCCAGGATTGCTACCTCTAATAGGTGGCACTTGTGATTTTCCTCTTTAGAGAGGCCATTTCTAAACTTCTGCACCAGGAATAGGACCTGAACTCTCCTTTCGTCATTATTGCTAGATATCCCGAAAACCTCCAAGCATTAAATGCCTTTGAAGTATCACTGTATTGTAAAAGTTGGAGGAAAACTTCTTTCAGAATAGTTATGAGCTGGGAAAAGAATAAATGCTCATCCAACAATAAAACGGACTGAATGGGTAACCTATCTATTTCTTGCTGTCTGCAATCACATTTCTGGTTTCTAAAGAACTCACACAATTGTAAAAACCTGTTTGGCGACACGGTGATCTGGAATTTCCTAGGTAATGCTAAGATTTACAGTCACTTAAAAAAAAAAAAACATTAAGGACACCTATGGTAAACATGTTTTCTATTTTTTAACATAGAGAATATTGTCGTATGATGAGCTAAAATAGACCTGACACCTGCTACTTTTTATATGTACTGCACACATAGCAGTAGCAATATACTCTAGCCTCTTTGCGCTTTATAGTTAGTAAGTAACATAGTTAGTAAGGCCGAAAAAAGACATTTGTCCATCCAGTTCAGCCTATAAAAAGTTTAGCAATTCCATTTGCAAGTTCCCATGGCGGGGCTAGAACCGTGGTCTCCCATGCGCTAAGCAGCAGTCATTACCACTGGGCTACACTGCTGGCTGAATGGCTGGGTTTAAATGGGCCCCCTGAAAGATTGGACCCATTAGCATCTGACATGTCTGGGAACAAAGGGGTATCTCCATCTTCATCATATTTGACATATCTGGAGGATACATGATCAATGACTGGTAAGGGTGAGCGACACATCTGGATTCCTCACTTATCGGGAGAAAAGGGGTCACGGCAAATCATGGAGGGTGTCTTGTATAGAGTATTTCGGCAACTCCCATGCGAGCATGGCCACCTCTCTATTCACTTCTATGGAATCGCTTGTCACAAGGTGCCCAATCGGAGAGGGAACCAACACTTATGAGCCTTCCCTACATCTTACATGTGAATTTGGTCATAGTCCATGAGATATTCTTACTTCTTCTCCATACACATAGGTATGATAGGAGCACCTCAATTACTCATAGGCACGTAATGGCCCATAGCGATCATAAGATTTTCTCTGTTATTATCTATCCGTCTATGATCGGCTTAACTTCTCCTTTTCTTTACGGGATTAATAGCAGACAGGACCTTTATGGCTGTTTGCCTAGACTGAGCAGGTGATAGAGGTAAATAAGGAGCGGGATTATTTCTCTAGTACACTGATTTCTTTCCAGTCGTTGATGACAGTGAGTTACTCCAACGTATCACCTCTACAAGACCTGCGTAGACATTAAAAAACACAGATCCTCTGACCTGAGCCCTTCCAAACACAGCTTCACTAACGGAATTCCCGATGTTCTTCAGGCTTCATTCACACAAAGCTTTCGAGCAGAGATTTTGGCAACATGATTCTTCAGGTCAATACTATTACGGTGATAACACAACCGCCACAGCGAGCCAACGTAATACTACCGCAGCCAATATAGTATATACTAATATATCTTAAGGTACCGTCACACTTAGCGACGCTGCAGCGATACCGACAACGATCCGGATCGCTGCAGCGTCGCTGTTTGGTCGCTGGAGAGCTGTCACACAGACCGCTCTCCAGCGACCAACGATCCCGAGGTCCCCGGTAACCAGGGTAAACATCGGGTAACTAAGCGCAGGGCCGCGCTTAGTAACCCGATGTTTACCCTGGTTACCAGCGTAAAAAAACAAACAGTACATACTTATATTCAGCTGTCTGTCCCTTGCCGTCTGGTTCCTGCACTGACTGCTGGCCGCAAAGTGAAAGTGAAAGCACAGCACAGCGGTGAGTCACACAGCGGTGACTCACCGCTGTGGCTGTGCTCTGCTTTCACTTTATGGCCAGCAGTCAAGGCAGGAACCAGACGGCAAGGGACAGACAGCTGAATGTAAGTATGTACTGTTTGTTTTTTTACGCTGGTAACCAGGGTAAACAGCGGGTTACTAAGCGCGGCCCTGCGCTTAGTTACCCGATGTTTACCCTGGTTACCAGTGAAGACATCGCTGAATCGGTGTCACACACGCCGATTCAGCGATGTCTGCGGGGAGTCCAGCGACGAAATAAAGTTCTAGCCTTTCTTCCCCGACCAGCGATCTCCCAGCAGGGGCCTGATCGCTGCTGCCTGTCACACTGGACGATATCGCTAGCGAGGACGCTGCAACGTCACGGATCGCTAGCGATATCGTCTAGTGTGACAGTACCTTTATGCTGGAGAGGGGTTAAAGGGTTTTCTGGTTTCAGGAAGTCCCTGACCCTCAGAGCAGGTTATTAAAAAAAAACGAAACTGAGCTTTACTCACCTTCCTCAGGTCCAGTGCCGAGTCGCAAACATTGCTCTAGGTGTCTGGTATTGCTTGCAGTGCTGACATCACGTCAATAGCCCGTGGCATACATCATTTCCTGCGACCCTTGGGCAGATCTCCAGGGGCCACAGTGCTTGGACCGCATGCCCTTTTATCATACCAAAGGGTGTGCACATGCAGCATTCACTACTGAACGCTGTGGCGCATGCAATGCTGGATTACGTCCTGATGCTAGCCAGCGTTAATGTCAGGATGTTCCTTGTGTGTGGTGTTAGCATTCCCTGTGTTCCCATCCCACTCCTTGTAATGTGCTCACTAGATGTAATACCCTGTGGAATATATACAGAAGACACAGCATAGCCTTTATGATATATATACAGCAGTCTTAGTGTCTCATGTGTGATATATATATCTATACAGCAGTTTCTGGGACTCCAAAATGATGTATACATCAGTCTCAGTGTCTCCTGTGTGATGTATAAACAGCAACCTCAATGTCTCCTATGTGCTGTGATGTATACATAGCAGTCTTGGTTTTCCCTATGTGATATATATGTCAGTCTCAGTGTCTCCTATGTAACGTATATACAGCACCCTTGTTGTTTCCTATGTCATGTATACACAGCAGTCTCAGTGTCTCCTATGTGATGTATACATAGCAGTTTTTGTTTTTCCTATGTGATGTATATGTCAGTCTCAGTGTTTCCTATGTAACGTATATACGGCAACCTCGCTGTCTCCTATGTGATGTATACACAGCAGTCTCAGTGTCTCCTATGTGATGTATAGACAGCAGTCTCAGTGTCTCCTATGTGATGTATACACAGCAGTCTTGGTGTCTCCTATGTGATGTATACTGCAGATCTCCCACTGCTTGGGTTCTATAAATGTAACATGAGCAGTGATGTGATGAATTTCTCACTATGAGGAGACCTGCATTGTAATATACATCTGTGTTCAGAACAACACCAAAGAGAAGCAGCTCCAGCCGTCACATTAGGGGTGAGTTAATGAAATTATTAAAAATGATCCTGCTATATTTGGTCAGGCTGATATATTTTTTGTGGCTGCAAATGATGTTATAAATATCCAAATGGCCCGTGGTAGAAAAAATAAAGTTCCTCATCCTCACCCTTGCTGTACAGTGTCATCTTTCGGAGAATTTTGATGGGTGTTTACATCTGACAATTAAATGTATACTTCCGACAGACACTGCAAAACGCAATGTGAAAAGGGCCTGAGAGCATAAATTAATTCATATAAGATACTAGTAAAAGATGGAAATATATTTTGTTACGTAGCCCTAGATTTGACAGGGTGTGAGGATCAATGATGGCGCCTAACTTTCAATTAACATGGAGAGCACAGAGAAGTACAAGAAAAGCTGCAGGGACAAGGTGATGGAGGTCTGCTGCAGGCTGTGCAGCCAATAATTTCAACATTTGGCCTATAAGCGCCCTATGGAGATTTTCAAAGTAATAAAATGTGCAAAGCATTCTGGGTTTTCCATACAATCACAAATGACAGGACCTTCATTTTGCACTAAAATGGTTTCATCTTGTATAGAAAGATTTCAGATTTAGAAAACTGTAAATGTCCAAAATTTTATGACAAAATATATAGAAATAACTGTAACAAAATGTTCTCGGAGGTGAGAATCGTTCCAATGAAATACTCCAATGTTCCATTATGTGTGTTCAAGTGCCAATTGAAGAGGTGGATGCGTAGATCCTTCATAGTCGTGTTCTTAGATCTCATGTACAAAGCTAGACCTGAATGGTGTATCCTCACCCATCCCTTGTAGATTGTGAGCCTTCGCGGGCAGGGTCCTCATTCCTCCTGTACCAGTTATGACTTGTATTGTTTAAGATTATTGTACTTGTTTTTATTATGTATACCCCTCCTCACATGTAAAGCGCCATGGAATAAATGGCGCTATAACAATAAATAATAATAATAAAAATAATAATAATAATGGTGGTGTAACAACTCTGCTGGCATCAAGCCATGGCCTCTCATCTCTCACACTATCTTACCCACTGCTCCAGGTCATACTGTGGTTTCTGTTTGTTGCCAGCTCCATATTCTGTGCCTCTGCTCTCTGCATGCTTCCTGGTTGTGTGCATAGGGGGGGGGCGGTGCCAGAACTCTCTGGTTCTTATAGAATCAGGGCGCACCTGCCTAATCTGTTCCTGATCAATTACCAAGAGGCCTCCAGTATTTAGGACAGCTCCACCCTGTGGACTGGGCCTGTGCAATGTGTAAACTCAGTGTTTAGCTTCTGAACTGCCAGACCTTGCTCTGTGTTCCTCCATCTCTGGAGGCTCTACCCTTAGCTTTGCCTTGTTCTTGTTGGTCTGCCCTCCAGGAGGCTGTATATCCTGATCTCTGTGTCTGTGTCCTTGCTTTGCCTTGTTTAGGTTTGTCCGCCCTCCAGAAGGCAGAATATCCTGGTCCCTGTGTCTTTGTTTTTGTACCTTGTCTTGTTCCATTACCTTGTCTGAACTTTGTCCAACCTCTGTCTCCTTGTCTGTGGTTTCCTTCCCTGCTGTGTTTTTCCTTTCGTCCTTTCTGTTTGCTTATGCTCTGCACTCTTGTGGCTCTTGTGACTTTGCCTGTGCTCCGCTATCTTGCAGCTTTACCTCTGCTGCTGCAGTAATCTCTTGCTGCAGTTCCTCTCCGCATTCCTTGTGGCTCCGCTCTGCTTAGCTTCTGCCGCTGCAGTAATCTCTTGCTGCAGCTCTTCTCCGCATTCCTTGTGCTTCCGCTCTGCTTATCTTCTGCTGCTGCAGTAATCTCTTGCTGCAGCTCCTCTCCGCATTCCTTGCGGTTCCGCTCTGCTTAGCTTCTGCTGCTGCAGTAATCTCTTGCTGCATCTCCTCTCCGCATTCCTTGTGGTTCCGCTCTGCTTAGCTTCTGCTGCTGCAGTAATCTCTTGCTGCAGCTCCTCTCTGCATTCCTTGCGGTTCCGCTCTGCTTAGCTTTTGTTGCTGAGCTATCTCTTGCTGCTCTTCCACTCCTATATGCAGCCTTGCACTTCTCTTCCTGTGTGAACAGGTCCCAACCTGTTCCTTCATACTCCTTTCCTTCATCCTTCATATCCATACCTGCATCTTCTGTGTGATCAGGTCCCAACCTGTTTCTTCATACTCCTTTCCTTCCAGCTTGCATCCATACCTGCACCTCTTGTGTGAACAGGTCCAAACCTGTTCCTTCATACACCACACCAGCCAGCCCTGTGTCTCTGCCGTTTCTGCCAGCCCTGTGTCTCTGCAGTTTCTGCCAGCCCTGTGTCTCTGCAGTTTCTGCCAGCCCTGTGTCTCTGTTGTTCCTGCCAGCCCTGTGTCTCTGTGGTTCCTGCCAGCCCTGTGTCTCTGCCGTTCCTGCCAGCACTGTGTCTCTGCCATTCCTGCCAGCCCTGTGTCTCTGCTGTGCCTACCAGCCCTGTGTCTCTGCCGTTCCTGCCAGCACTGTGTCTCTGCCATTCCTGCCAGCCCTGAGTCTCTGTCAGCCCTGTGTCTCAGCCGTGCCAGCCTACTCGTCTGAGTTTCATCCGTGCTCATCTGCCAGCCCTGCCTGATGCCTGCACCTGTCCTAGTGTTCCTGTTCTCCAAGTGGGATCAGCAGCCACAGCCAGACACCACACTGGAGTAGCACCTGGCAGCTGCCTGCCGCAAAGTCTGACGTCACCATCAGAGGCTCCAGCGAAGACCAAGGCAGCTGTCATAGTTACACCCGTTCCAGGGTAGTCTGGTTTGTGGCACAGTGGGGCCACAAACCCCCCGAGCTCGCACCCACCAGTCAGGGCGTGAATCTATCACTTCCAACATTCAATTTAAACTACTTATACAGTCCTATAGGGGACTTAGCCCCCCTAAAACACATGCCTGCAGTATAGATTTACCTTCTTTAATTGTACAGAAAAACATTTTAATTGCTTATGCAAATTAGGGCTGCTTGGTGCACCCTCTGTGTGGCCAAGGGCTGAGTGACCGCTTACATCCCATCAATCATCATGCCATGCACCTCCCCTTAGATTGATTTACAGCTTTAGCTTGCCCAGAACAAGCACTGTCTAAATAGAAGCCCAGAGAGTGAACGCACACACAGTGTCACTGAGAGTGTGCTTGCTTTCACCCTCTTGCCTTTCCGTAATCAGGCTCAAGAGAGTGTGGAGTGTGTCAACACTGGCACAGGGCGGTCACGTGCTTGCTGAGTTTCTGCAGTATCAGTGTGGATGTGTAAGGCTTGGAAATGCAGTCAATCAACAGAAGGTGCACGACATGTTGATTGTAGGTATGAAATGCTGCACAGAGTCCTTAGCTATGCCAACAGTGCACCAAGGTACCATCATTAGCAATAAAACCGTTATTCTGTGCAATTCACCAATAGAAATCTATACCAGTCTGTAGGTATTAGTTTTTCAGGGGCTAAGTCCCATATATTTATATATATTGGGATTATAGGCTCTGTGTGTCCATAGCATAGTACCTATTTAAAGGTTTATTCCCAAAATAATATATCCCATCCATAACTTAATGATCGCTGAGGATAAATTACGAATGGTTGGAGGCCCCACTGAGATCCACTGAAATCCCAAGATCAGGTCTTTGGAACTTGGACTCTGTAGTGCCCTGACTTGCATGGACAGTAGGAAGGCATTCCTGTCCTCCACTCCATTCATTGTCTGTGGGACAGGTAGAGAAATTTGATTGCATCTCTACTCCTGTCCTCTGCAGAGCCTGGGTGCTAGTGTACCCAATCGGGAGGGCAGGTGGTTGTTTGGGTACAGCAGTGTGACGTCAGTGATCCCCTATCCATAAGAAAATATTTTGAAAATATCTCTTTAAGACATGGAAATGCTCCATAATAGAGCATAATAAAGCATTCAGCATGAATCAGGGGCCTTTGGGCATGGTGGTTTTGGTGGTTAGCACTGTTGTTAAATTATTCTTACACCACAAAAATGTACCATTAGGTTGACTGACTTTTTAGAAATGATTCCTACAGTGTAAAAAATATGCACGTCTCAGGATATGTCCGCTTGTATATATTGACATTAAAGGGGTATTTACAATTCTAAGATCCTATCCCAATACGTAATAGGTGAAATAATAATATAAACAAATACAATTAGAAATGCAGTATAATTCTTCTGATTGGCTATGTCCCTTACCCCATGTCCAGGGCATTACAGTAGCTCAAGTTACACCCACTGATATAGTGACAGCTAGTTGCTCGTAGTCATAACCATGGATACCCAAGCAACTGCAATGCCCTGCACATGGGTTAAGCAACATAGCTAATTATAAGAACTATACTACATTTCTAATTGGAGGTATTTGTTAATATTATCATTATTAGGCCCCCTTCACATGTGTTTGACAGTTTCCACACGTACTGGAGACACTTACACACGTAGACCCATTATAATCTATGGTGAAAGAAAAGCTGAACTCACAAATTCGATTAAAAAATTAAAAAGTCCTTTATTCCCAACTTGGGACATGGACAAGTGTATGCAGGGAAGCAGAGGAATGTGGGGAGACAGACAGGACGACAATGTATTGCGTTAGTCCAACGTTCATTCTCAAGGGGAATGAGAAAGTGACACATCTAACACACGAAACGCGCGTTGGGGCATTCCATCCAGCCTTTTTTGACAGCCTGAGTCTTTCCCCTCCATCTAGGTAAGAGGCACTTCTCCAATTGTGTGCACTTATATTGGTACATCCACCTAGAGACTAATATTATGTTAGCAGCTGCTTTGGGTTGTGCCTCTTTCACTTTACCGCATTATTTTGAATAGAGTATATGATATTTGATTGACTTACGACTATCATTTCGTTTGCTTGTCTTTGTCTCTCCTTTTATAGACTTTTTTATAACTATTAGCTGTTTTTCATGTGATTCACCTATTAAAAACTTTTTCATGTAAACTTGCTACTCTGTTTCCTCTGGGGTTTTTTTCACGTATTTTTTACGGCAGAAATCTAGTTTCTGTTTTCTAAATTCATTGTTTTTAGCATTTCAGACTCTAAGAAAGCCCCAATGGCCAGTGTGAAAATTGCAAGATTTATATATATATTTTAATGCAATTTGTGATAAATAAAAAAATAAGAAATAAACACCATTACCATATAAAAAATACATTTAAACACAAAAAACTGATTTAATCAATTGGGCACTTGTGTGTCTGTAGGGGCCTAGGTCCAAATTTTGCACTGGTGCCCATCGCACTTTAGCTATGTCACTGGTTACAAGACAAAGATAACTGAATATGATACACATGGGGACATTTGAAGGTCGCATATTTCCCAATCATTATTTAGTGAAATGCCCTTTAATGATCACAAAGTCCGTGCAACTATTATTATCTGCTATCTGTGGGATGATGCAACGTTCTGCCGTCCTCCAAAGAAAAAAAGCTTTGAGCTTGTTTATATCCATTTTATAATTCGCCACGTGATGTAATCCTAGATCATTAGACAAACTGTAAGATGAGAAAATGGACTGGTCTTCATACCGCACATGATAGAACTTGCCTTCTGTATCCATAGGCTTAAATGACGTTTATCAATATCAGCCGTACATCTGAGATAATGAGATTCCAAAGCAGAGGTATTTTACTCTAGGGGCTTTTTTCCAAATATGTAAGCAGAAAAGTGACAATCACAAGAGTCCCATCTGAGTCTACGTCAGAGATATACGAGGGGGATCCCCCAACACCCACCTCCCAGCGTACAATGGCCACGGGAAAAAAAGGTATACGTGGAAGGGTGAAAAAGGGGCATGTCTCTGCAAACATCGAAGGTATACATTGTGAAATGTGCCACACATATACCTCCACATGTGCCCACAAACCCACTTCTGCTGGAAAAATCTTGGGAAATGGACCTTTTAAAAGGGTTACAATTTAGCAAACCTACACCCGAAAGTGGCTGTTTTATGTGTTTTTGGGGTGGGGGGTTGGAGAAGTGGAATCTAGGGGTGGGATTTGAATGTCCAAAATTTTGCGTTCTAAATGTTGGTAAGTAATGCATTAGAATTTTTAATAAAGTTTTGGTGGTTATCCCACCCAAAATAAAAATTCTAGGCAAAGACATGCCCTCTAAATAAAGGCCCACCCATATAGATTAGACTAATATCGATATCGACGGATGGGTTCAGCCGACCCTCTAACGTGTATGGGGCCGCCGACCAAATGAACGTTGGGGGAGATGATGATCTGGCACGTCCGATTTTGGTTCGCCAATCGATTTGTTCTCCTAGAAAGTAACCTCTGGCAAAGATGTCTCATAGAGAACACAGCAGCTCTCCAGTGTATGGGGGAGAAAGACAAAATAGCTGAATGCTGAACGATCAGCCGAAGCATTGTCCTCCCGACAGCCATGTAATGCGTATTTTTGGCTTAAGAGGTTCCAGTTTATTTCTTTATTCGAATGTCTCAACGTGTGTCATCTCAGGTGAATAGATAGATAGATAGATAATAGATAGAAATATAGATAATAGATAGATAGATAGATAATAGATAGATAGATAACAGATAAATAGATAATAGATAGAAATATAGATAATAGATAGATAGATAGATAGATAGATAGATAGATAGATAATAGATAGATAGATAGATAGATAGATAGATAATAGATAACAGATAGATAGATAATAGATAGAAAGATAGATAATAGATAGATAGATAGATAGATAGATAGATAGATAGATAGATAATAGATAGATAGATAGATAGATAGATAGATAGAAAGATAGATAATAGATAGATAGATAGATAGATAGATAGATAGTAGATAGATAACAGATAGATAGATAGATAATAGATAGATAGATAATAGATAGATAGATAAATAGATAGATAGATAGATAAAAAGATAGGTAGATAATGGATAGATATGAGATAGATAATAGATAGATAGGTGATAGACAGATATGTAATAGATAATAAATATGAGATAGATAAATGTAGAAAAAAATGGCGATTCAGACATCATGATTGGAAAGGGTTCTTTACAGTTAGAGGAATTATAATATGGG
This sequence comes from Ranitomeya imitator, assembly GCF_032444005.1. Taxonomy (NCBI): domain Eukaryota; kingdom Metazoa; phylum Chordata; class Amphibia; order Anura; family Dendrobatidae; genus Ranitomeya; species Ranitomeya imitator. Next base: position 44,317,692 of record NC_091287.1, on the reverse strand, counting down.
AAATGCCCTAGGCACCTAAAAGTAGCAATTGCAAATATGGAATTAAAGTGCAAGGTTTAATGGAAAATGGCCTTAAGGCTACACGTAATATAGAGATGAACGAAGTTTATATGCTTGGAAAAGTTGATAGATTTATTTTTTAAACCTAAGTAAGCAGCTACAGGCGCAACCACTGTGTGGTCTAAAGGGGCGTTTTTTGTTTTTTTTTAAGCCTGTCATATGACATTATTAGTCTGTGTACCTCTGATTTTATAGCAATAAATTAAAGGAAAAAAATTATTTTGTCATATTTCATGAGATGACGTTGCATTATTGATTAGAGAAGGACCATACAGAGATACCTGGATGCAGAACGAGATGACTCCGTGTACCACGCAGGTTCCTACATACAGCTAGATATACATGGGGGATGAAACGCATCTGCTCTCCTTTGTTATTATATACAATTATTAGGTTCTGTGGAAGGACGTAGATCTGGGGATTTGTTATGATGGAATATAGGCTGAACTGGATGGACAAATGTCTTTTTTCGGCCTTACTATGTTACTAACTATGTTACTTACTAACTACTAACTATTTTACTATATACACTTTCCATCCCGTAAGAAATATTAGTATTTCTCGCACTACACTGGCTGGAAATAACCGCCGGTCTGTGACCAAAGACATAAAGATACGATCTGTGGCCCGTGCTCAAGCTCAGGTTCGGTCCCAACAACGTTTTTTTTACCATCCAATGTCGGTATTCTTGATGGTGATCACAGTGTGGAGCTGGAGGAAAAAAAATAAAACATCTTTCCACCTTCTCCATTACGTCAGTCCGTGAAAATGTCATCCAAGTGCGGTCCTATTTTTTTTCATGGACTGGCAAACATGAATGGGCAAGTGCCATTCAATTTTTGGAGGCAAATTGTGCATGCTGCAATTATTTTCCCCGGACCACTCGGTCCAGGGAAATAGTCAGACATGTTCACAGTGCCATAGAATATCATGGGTATGAGTGTGATCCGTCAAAACCACGATTAAAGCGGTTGTCTTCATGAGCTCTCACGTCATGGTTTCTGTATATAGTAAGAATCACACCATGATCGTCACCGATCGTCTCCACTGAATTTCCTGGGATCGCTCCTGCAAGAAATGGTCATGGTCATAAAAAAATACCGGAATACCCGATAGAAAATGAATAACGAACACAACCTAATACTATTATGTTTTGTATCCACTCCAAAGACGCATCAAATAGAGTTCTGTGAGAATCTGACCCCGTGGCGGTGCCACCCAGAGGAGGGTGGAGGAGCCATATTTTATTCTTGATGCAATCACCTTCTAATTTCACAGTAATCCCAATTCCTTTATAGACCAGACCTGAGGCGATGATTCCTGCATTGTTCACATCCTGTTCATTACTAGGTCACATGCACCAACCCAACCTCGCCCTCCCAAATCCAACCTTGTTTTGCAGATTCTTAGCATAGACATGATGAGGAAAATATATAACTTGAGTGTAAGGCTATGTTCCCGCGATAAGTTTTTGGTGCGTTTTTTTTCTAAAGCGTATTTCTGGAAAAAAATGCAAGTAACCTATTTTGCTTAATAGGTTCAGAAATGGTGTAGAAAATCTGCATCAGCAAAAACTCCCCTAAAGCGGATCATGGGAACGTAGCCTTAAAGTAAAAAATTCATATAAATGTTCTGCATTGGGGACATTAAAGTCGGCCACACACATTAGGTGGCTGTCGGCTGAACGATCTGCTTTGGCTGACAGCCATCTCATCCGACTCTTCCATACACAACAGTACTCGTTTGGCCGAGCGCTTCTGAGCTCTCTTTGGGAAAGCCACTGAGGAACATCTCCGGGAGAGCAATGCGATCGGGAATCCAAAATCAGACATCTCTGCCAACCATCAGCTAGCTAGTGTCCCCATACACTGGGCATTCTGCCAAACCCATCGATATCGGCACCAAACGATTATCACCATAAAACTGCAGCAGAAATTCCAACTTTTCCAAAATTCCTGGAAAAATCATTTATGGCACACAGATCACCATAAACACACACGCCTGTGCCAGGGGCACATATAATGACCCGTTGAAGGACCCGTTGAAGTGCCATCTAGCACAAAACGGCCGTTGTCCGTTTGCTTTTCACATTCCTCCCTGCTATTGTTTTAATATATGTCCGAATAAAGTTGTGACCATCGCACCGGGGTAAGTGCGCTTCTTTTTCTTCTTCTTTTTTATGGCACATATAATGACGCCCACACATGCAGAATGCTGCACAATAACGGACTGCAGCACACACTGCCTGAAACCTTTATTTTCACATACCTTCAATGGAGAAAGGTATTGGGACACAAGTCTTAATGTCCTGCTATAATGGTAAGGAAGGGTGGCCTCAAACTGTGACTGAAACTGTGACCCTAATTATCCCTGTCCCAGGGGGTACTCTTGATGGTAGAGAGGCCTGTGTCTCCACCCTTACTATGCTCCTGTTAAACCCTGATCTGTCCTCTCCCCAACATATAAGGCCTGGGACAGAAATATAAGGCAAACAAGACACAATGACAAAACAGGGATAACAAGGAACAAACATACTGAGGCTAGTTTCACACTAGCGTTTTGAGGAGCTGCAGAGGGCTGCGGACTTCCTCCGTGAAGCCCCGCCCTCGGCCGCTAGCTCCGCCTACTTCTGCATGCGGCCGGCATGCGGCCTGCGTACCTATCTTTAACATTAGGTACGCAGGTCGTGCCGCTGTATGCGGATGCTTCCGCATGGTCGTTTTGACGATGCAGAGAAAAAAAAATTGCTACAAGCTGCGTTCTACGCTGGTCGCCGCATCGTCAAAACGACGCATGCGGAAGCATCCGCATACAGCGGCACGACCTGCGTACCTAATCTTAAATATAGGTACGCAGGCCGCATGCAGAAGTAGGTGGAGCTAGCGGCAGAGGTGCGGCCGAGGGTGGGGCTTCACGGAGGAAGTCCACAGCTGTCCACAACGCTAATGTGAAACCGGCCTAACACAAAAGGTAAAGAGGTACATAGAGAAGGATAGGACTGAACCAAACAAATAGGAACAGAGACTAGGAAATAAACACACGCGTACTACAGCAAACTAAAGATCACTACTACAACAACTCCACTCCAACCAGTAAACAGCACAGGAAGACGAATCTCCAGTAGCAACAACAATGTCCTATGCAGAACAGCATCTCCAAGGAGCTAGGAAGCAAAGCTTTCACTGGCAAGACAGAGAAGGTCTGGCCAGGTTTTATAGGAAGAGGTAATGACCAGATCAGAGGCAGCTGAAAATGGAGCTGCAAGTTTCTGACCAGCATAGAAAGGGTCATTAAACTCTTCAGCCCCAAAGGAAACAAAAATCCATTTAATATGGGACACAAACACACAGGCTAAATGGAAGGTCTGCAATTCACAATATGCAGTGATCTTCTATCCCCCAGGTCTCCCAGGAGGACGTGACACACTCATCGTGACACTTAATCATTGAATTCAGGTTTCTTATTCTTTTCCATTACCATGTGTATTTGGTGCAGCCCGCTCTCACCAATATGATGGCGCTGCAGCAGAGCGGAGTTGTGATAACTTTAGAAGTGAAGATCGTGCAGTCATTTTTGTGTAGTACCTCATCCATTTGACTTGTGCCAAATGTCAATCCCAGTGTAGATTAATTCTTTTCACTTTTATTAAAATATGTAATGCTAGTTATTGCAACAGCAAACCAGCTCTGCTACATCAGGACCCATTGTACGCGAAAAGTGCAGAATTTTTAACAGTAACCAATGCTTCATCTATCCTAGCTCAATGCACATGTATGCGATTGTAGCCAAGCAGTTTCCAATTCGTTATTATCTACCGTGCACAGTAGCTCAGCTCTGCTACATCTCCGTATACGCCTGACTGTAGACAGTTTTCACTTTCACACTAAATTTCCAGCTTGTACGAACATGCAGACCGTGCGGAGGGCTCACATTTCATCAGGATACCAATGATACATTTAAACATTACGGTAACATTTCACAGGTATCGCTGAAATACTTCATAAGCGATGTAGCAGGGTTGAATGTGTCATTTAACCCCTCAAGGCTGCATCGATGACGAGATCTTAGAATCCATGGTGCGTGGTGACGAGATCTTAGAATCCAGAGTTGGAAGGGACCTCCAGGGTCTCCAGGTGTCGGACCCCCTGCTCAATGCAGGATTCACTAAACCATCTCAAAGTTTGCCATCCTAGGGGGCGTCACGCAAAACAAAAGAATGGGTCCTAAAAATACGTCTCAAGGCGCGTGATAACATGCTCAACAAGACAACCCGCACGCCGCTGCTGAGGATTATCTATCATGCTATGCAAAAGCGTATTATCAAGATTTGCGCCACATTGCAAACTCGGCTCTACTGCGTCCGACAAAGCCAGCTCTGCTGCATCTGCACTTTTTTTTTTTTTAAAGCATTTTAAAAAGCTATTCGCACTAACAAATCCAACATTAACACTCGCTTTATGCTCTGCAAATAGCAACCAGCATGTGCATCTGATAAGACTCGCCCGCAATAGGTGACTTATTTATTAAAGGGGGTGTCTGCGGTTACCTGGCGGAGGGCGGCAAGGCGTCCTGCAAAGTCGCAATCCAAAGTCAGATCCTGGGCAAACCCTTGCACTCCTTTGACTCGGTCAGGTAAATACTGGCGCCATCTCCCTCCTGTACTTTCTTGAAAACTGCTTGCAGCTTATGGGACCTTCTACCGCTGCAACATGTCGACTCTGCTGCCTTGACATGCTTTCCCAACCGTGACATCATAACATCTCCATGGTGACTACAACCCCACCTGGCAAAACTACTTCTCACAACTACTGGCTAATGTGAAGAAAAAGAAAAGAGGAAAAAGTTTAAAAGTTTTCTTTTTTTTTTTTCGAAAATTGTTTTTTTCTAGCACCTTCTGCTTCCTGAGCTGTCAGCACCTCTCTCTGCCTGAAGTTCCCCAGTGAAGAGGGTTGATGATGAGTTTTGCAGAGGGCCACTGGTGTTGAATAGAACAATGCCCTCTCGTTATCTGCCCCTCCCTGTCTGACAATGTCACTATCTGCTGAACAGTTGCCCCTAGGTTTTTTGCTGGCAGCGCTGGAGGGTCCCAGTATTCTGCCCCAGCAGGTTTTTTGTTTTTACTATTAAACAATCTTTCTATTGTACTATTACATTTTCAGATTTTACTCTTACTTTTATGTTGACTTTTTATTTTTTTCAAACTTTTTTCATGGAAATGTTCCCCCCCCAAAATGATCTTTTTAACTATTTTTCAATCACTTGTTCCAGCTTTGTGGGAAAAAAAAATCTATCCCCTTCCATCATTTCTACTGTTATTGCACAAATGGGGCAAAGTTTGTGTAGATGATACATACAGTGCCTTACGAAAGTATTCGGCCCCCTGGAACTTTTCAGCCTTTTCCCACATATCATGCTTCAAACATAAAGATACAAAATGTAAATTTTGGGTGAAGAATCAACAACAAGTGGAAGACAATTGTGAAGTTGAATGAAATTTATTGGTTATTTTAAATTTTTGTGGAAATTCAAAAACTGAAAAGTGGGGCGTGCAATATTATTCGGCCCCTTTACTTTCAGTGCAGCAAACTCCCTCCAGAAGTTCATTGTGGATCTCTGAATGATCCAATGTTGTCCTAAATGCCTAATGATGATAAATATAATCCACCTGTGTGTAATCAAGTCTCCGTATAAATGCACCTGGTCTGTGATAGTCTCGGGGTTCTGTTTGAAGCACAGAGAGCATCATGGAGACCAAGGAACACAACAGGCAGGTCCGTGATACTGTTGTGGAGAAGTTTAAAGCCGGATTTGGATACAAAATGATTTCCAAAACTTTAAACATCCCAAGGAGCACTGTGCAAGTGATCATATTGAAATGGAAGGAGTATCCTACCACTGCAAATCTACCAAGACCCGGCCGTCCCTCTAAACTTTCATCTCAAACAAGGAGAAGACTGATCAGAGATGCAGCCAAGAGGCCCATGATCACTCTGGATGAACTGCAGAGATCTACAGCTGAGGTGGGACAGTCTGTCCATAGGACAACAATCAGTCGTACACTGCACAATTCTGGCTTTTAAGGAAGAGTGGCAAGAAGAAAGCCATTTCTTCTTTGGATATCCATAAACAGTGTCATTTAAAGTTTGCAACAAGCCACCAGGGAGACACACAAAACATGTGGAAGAAGTTGCTCTGGTCAGATGACACCAAAAACAAACTTTTTGTAAGCAATGCCAAATGATATGTTTGGAGTAAAGGCAAGAGAGCTCATCACCCTGAACACACCATCCCCACTGTCAAACATGGTGGTGGCAGCATCCTGGTTTGGGCCTGCTTTTCTTCAGCAGGGACAGGGAAGATGGTTAAAATTGATGGGAAGATGGATGGAGCCAAATACAGGACCATTCTTGAAGAAAACCTGTTGGAGTCTGCAAAAGACCTGAGACTGGGACGGATATTTGTCTTCCAACAAGACAATGATCCCAAACATAAAGCAAAATCTACAATGGAATGGTTCACAAATAAACATATCCAGGTGTTAGAAAGGCCAAGTCAGAGTCCAGACCTCAATCCAATCGAGAATCTGTGGAAAGAGCAGAAAACTGCTGTTCACAAACGATCTCCATCAAACCTCACTGAGCTTGAGCTGTTTGCCAAGGAAGAATGGGCAAGAATTTCAGCCTCTCGATGTACAAAACTGATAGAGACATATCCCAAGCGACTTGCAGCTGTAATTGCAGCAAAAGGTGGCGCAACAGAGTATTAAATTAAAGGGGCCGAGTAATATTGCCCGCCCCACTTTTCAGTTTTTGAATTTCCCAAAAAATTTAAAATAAAGAATAAATTTCGTTCAACTTCACAATTGTGTTCCACTTGTTAATTCTTCACCAAAAATTTACATTTGGTATCTTTATGTTTGAAGCATGATATGTGGGAAAAGGTTGAAAAGTCCAAGAAACCGAATACTATTGCAAGGCACTGTATTTTTTGGGCAACTTACTAGGCAGCACTGATGGTTACTCGTACATTTATATTCAGAAATATAGCTTTAAGGGGTTGTCCAGGCTCGCTTGAATCCTCACAGTACACACATTGCGCTGTCAGAATTCTCTGGTGCTGGCGCCGGGAGCGAGCAGTCGTATGACTGCAAGTATGTGACTTGAATACTCTCAGCCACATTCCAACTAGACATATCCAGCCTGCTCAATTGATCAACGGCACATACGTCTAGTTGGCATGTGACCGTATATATGCAGCTCCTTCTGCCGGCAGCAGAGAATCCTGACTGCGTGCTGTCAGGATTCACAAGTCTGCCCTAACATAGAGTGATGGCAGACTTGTACCCCAAAGCTGGACAATCCTTTTAAGCTGGGCAGAGGTAGCAGTTGCATGTGGGTTCGGGTAGCAGCGCATCTACTAAATAGGAATGATATGTGGGGGATCAGTTACAGATTTTACAAGTTACTTAAAACACATCCGTGATTCACATACGTGTTCTAGGCGTCATAGCTCAAACTCGCTCATTTAAATCAATGGGCAGCACATGGATGCCATCGTGCGTCATCTTTGTCCTGACCGTTTTTACTGTTTAATGGATAGGGTAAGCATGGTATTTTTTTTTTTCATAGACGTAACACAGATGTAACGCTGATGTCAAAAATGGACACACCGACCAAAAGTGTAGAAAATCATATTCACCACATTGAAGAAAAACGCTCTATTTTTCACATTTATAAAGACTGTAGAGCAGCTGGTATTTCCACATATTAGGGTAAAGTGAGATGGCCACATAAATCTGAGCAAGATCAGGCCTTATAAATCTGAGCAAGATCGGACCGCAGTGCATGGACTGGCTGCCGGCTCTCCCGGCCTGAGCGCGACAGCTACATAGAAATATTTGAAGCTGTCAAGCTTAGAACGGGAGAGCCTCCGGTCAGTTCGAGCATTGCGGTCCAAAATATACGGCCGTCTGACTGATCAGAATAAATGGTTAACTGACTTTAATATCCATTGTTTCCAATGGCATCTAATGGGGAATCACAGTGGTTTTCATTGATTTCATGGTAGGAATAGTGTTGCCATACTGAAATGCTGGAGGCACTAATGTTACTAAAATGGGGCATGTTAGGCCTCATCCAGATATCAGTGATTCTTCTCACCAATTTTATTACTTTGGGTCAGATTTTCACCAGTGTTTGGTCAGTGAGTCAGTTTTTAACCATCAGAGTTTCATTGGTTTATTTTTTGCATATGAGAAGGTTTCTCGAGTTTCTAGGGTCGATCTAAACTGAAAGAGGACAGCAAACAGATACAATTAGGATGGCATCCAAGTGCCTATCCACTGTCCAAATTGTTTTTTCATGAACTAATAGATTTGCATTGGTGAGTTTTATCTGTGACTCGCATCAAATTCGTACAAGTTTCCATGTTTTGATGCAGATCACTTGATGCCACAAACATGTGAACAGTCCCATAGACTATAACGGGTACAAGTTCTAACTGTGAAAAAGAAGAGAAAAAAAACCGCTCTTCCACGATGTCTTTAGGGTTTTGAATCAAAGAATATATATTCATTGTAGGAGGCACAAAGTACTTGGCCTGAGATATGGAGACATAGGCGCCCATGTAGGATGTTTCGACCCTTCTGGATCTTTTTCACATGGTCACTATGCCAAAAGATGAGGAGGAGAGCAGGGAGTGCACATACCTTAGCGCACACATACCTTAGCGCACATTGCTCCCTGCTCTCCTCCACATCTTTTGGCACAGGGACTATGTGAAAAAGATCCAGAAGGGTCGAAACGTCCTACATGGTTGCCTATGTCTCTATACCTCACGCCACGTACATTGTGCCTACTACACAAATACTCTTTGATTCAAGACCTCAAAAACCTCACGGATGAGAGGTTGTTTTTCTTATACACTACATTTTGGGACAATCCTTCAAGTAAACCATCACCTCCCAAAAGCGCTAAGTGCACACCAATTTTTCTTCTCCATTTGTGAAAAACACATATCATATGACTCACAAACGTCTAAATGAGTCCTCAGAAAACTCAATGGCTGATTAATAACAGAACATAGTAACATAACATAGTTAGTAAGGCCGAAAAAAGACATTTGTCCATCCAGTTCAGCCTATATTCCATCATAATAAATCCCCAGATCTACGTCCTTCTACAGAACCTAATAATTGTATGATACAATATTGTCCTTCTCCAGGAAGACATCCAGGCCTCTCTTGAACCCCTCGACTGAGTTCGCCATCACCACCTCCTCAGGCTAGCAATTCCAGATTCTCACCGCCCTAACAGTAAAGAATCCTCTTCTATGTTGGTGGAAAAACCTTCTATCCTCCAGACGCAAAGAATGCCCCTTCCTTGGTATAAACAGATCCTCAGCGAGATATTTGTATTGTCCCCTTATATACTTATACATGGTCGTCTTTTTTCTAGACTAAATAATCCTAATTTCGCTAATCTATCTGGGTATTGTAGTTCTCCCATCCCCTTTATTAATTTTGTTGCCCTCCTTTGTACTCTCTCTAGTTCCATTATATCCTTCCTGAGCACCGGTGCCCAAAACTGGACACAGTACTCCATGTGCGGTCTAACTAGGGATTTGTACAGAGGCAGTATAATGCTCTCATCATGTGTATCCAGACCTCTCTTAATGCACCCCATGATCCTGTTTGCCTTGGCAGCTGCTGCCTGGCACTGGCTGCTCCAGGTAAGTTTATCATTAACGAGGATCCCCAAGTCCTTCTCCCTGTCAGATTTACCCAGTGGTTTCCCGTTCAGTGTGTAATGGTGATATTGATTCCTTCTTCCCATGTGTATAACCTTACATTTATCATTGTTAAACCTCATCTGCCACCTTTCAGCCCAAGTTTCCAACTTATCCAGATCCATCTGTAGCAGAATACTATCTTCTCTTGTATTAACTGCTTTACATAGTTTTGTATCATCTGCAAATATCGATATTTTACTGTGTAAAATATTTATCCAGATGAGTTGGGAACATGGACAAGGTGTCAGTTTATGGCGACTACAGTGCAAGAACTACAGACGGAAAAACAATAATGTGGAAACAAAGTGCAATTCTTTTAAAGGGGTTGTCTCAAATGTGTAGATATGCTCAAGGCCACTATTAGCTGAGTAGAGACCTTGTGCAATCTCTGGGCTTTTCTCTGGCTGACCCAAATAATTCATTTAATGTCTAAAAAAATGCAAAAATTAAAAAAAAAATTATACTAAAATATATCCATGCATCTTTTCCCAAAACAATTTTAATTTTTTTTACATGCTCAGAACCATTTTCAATTGTTTGAGGATGAGATTAATATCGTTGACTAGCACAGAAAACCAACGTTGCATGGTAAAGACCCTTTGGTCTGGTAACTGGGAGAATGTGGAAGCTAATTGTCTAGCCCCAGGTCGCAGGGAGACCGGGCAGGATCCGAGCTAGACTTCCTGCTCCACGGCTGGAGTCAAAAGGTTTCCAATTGTCTTATAATTGGGTTATAAATAGGATGAGATCATGTGAGGAATGTGATGGAGCAGGTCCTATGGAGCAACATGAGGGCACTGGTGCATGACGAAACCCTACAAGTTCAAGTCATATTCTGGAATACGGAAAATATATACCTAATATAATTTCTATTTCTAAAAATTTCCGAGGGTGTATTATTAAAGAGCAAATGCACCAAAAAATGATTGTCTCACTGCTGGATATCCCTATATAGCATTTATTTCTATTGCATCGTGAATTATTACACCGATGCTCTCCGACCTAAGAGTCTCCGGCTACGGATATCGGTGTATAGCGGGGAACGTCGTTGTGCAACAACATAGTGACCATTGAAAAGAAGTGTCCTGCCGAGCGGAAGTCACCGAGCCAGCCTCAACTATACTGTCTCCATATGTCTCTGTACTATGGAACTGTCCGACAAATGGTGCCTCCATATGTTGGGAACAACTGAGATGCAATTGACCTTTTTGGTATTTTTCCATAGTTCTAAAGAAGCGCGACTGCATGTTGTCACATAGCCTGAGCCAAGGGGTTGTCCGGTTAAGTGGGACACCAGGTGATCATAATATTTTCTTTTCGAAAACGTGCCCCAACAAATGGTCTAAAAAGTGAGAACTCCCTTTTGAAAACTCTACTTTTGGAATGTAAAAAATAGATGTAATATTTTAATAAATCCCAGCAAAATTAGCAGCATATATAAGTCTATAAGTGTAGTGTTACTCACATTTTTCGTTTTGGCATTTTGTGTTTTTTTTCCTATTCTTCCATGAGCCATAACATTTACCGTATATTTGTTCGCTTGTTTTCTTGCAGGACGAGTTTGTAGATTTCAATTACCTTACATCATTTATTTCATAATATACCATTAAATGTACAGAAAAAAGGATTGAAATAGTTAAAAAAAAAAAAAAAACACAATTTTGGGGGTTTGGTTTTCATGGAGTTCATTGTGCAGTAAAAATGATCTGGTGACAAAATTCTTCAGGTTAGAGCTCGCTCGCACGTGCGGTATAAACAGGATGCAGAAAAAAAAGGCAGCAAATAATGATACCTGTGTTTTTGCTGCGTTTTTTCAACACCCATGCAAGCCAATGGGTGAAAAACGCTGCAAAAAAGCTGAAAGAAGTGACATGTCCAAAAAAAGCAGCAAAGCACAAAATACTGATGGCACAAAAAAAATCAATGTGTGTGCAGGAGATTTCTGAAATCTCATAGGCTTTGCTGGAACTGTCAAGGCTATGTGCACACGTCAGGATTTTTTGCGTTTTTTTTGCAGATTTTCCCGATAAAAACGCTATAAAATCGCTAAAAAAACGCAAACAATATGCATCCTATCATTTAGAATGCATTCTGCATGTTTTGTGCACATGTTTGCGTTTTTTTTCCGCAAAAAAAAACGCATTCCGCAAAAGGAAGTAGCATGTTCATTATTTTTGCGGATTTTTTGCGGAAAAACGCAAAAAAATCAGCACAAAAAACGCGTAAAATCCGCCCAAAAAACGCGCAAAAAACGCATGCGGATTTCTGGCAGAAATGTCCTGATTTTGTCAGGAAATTTCTACAAGAAAATCCTGACGTGTGCACATAGCCTTAAAAGAAGCTGAAAATTAGCATAAAAAAGCAGCAAAAACGCCCAGTGTGAACTTACCCTAAATGGTCCTGTAAAAGATTAATAGCTGCAGAATTAAAAAAAAAAACGTATTGTACATGGATGAGACGTGAGAAAAAAATCGCGTCACCCATTTCGGAATCAGAATGGGACTGATTTTTTATCTGCTAGTGTGAGCGCACCCTCAATACGATAAACACCTACAGTGGCATGAAAAAGTTTGGGCACCCCTGGTCAAAATTACTGTTAGCTCAGGGAACCACTAGCGTGTGTGAGAGCGTCGGATGTGATTTGCTAATGACCCTCGGCTCCTGCTCTGCTGAGAGTGTGATCCAAGTGTCATTCTACCTTGCTCCGATGCTCTCGCATGAGAGAATCACAGCACAGGTGTGGAGGAAAAAGAGAAATTACTTTCTCCGTTTCCTCTGCTGCCGGAGTCGGAGTGAATCGCACTGCACTTGGGTGACATCCGAGTGCAGTGTGTCATTTCACAAGCACCCATAGACTTATATGGGTGCGTGTGATCCAAATTTGGCAGGCAAGCACAGCATTCTGAGATCTTTTTCCTGTTAAAACGCGATCCGATCGGAGCAGGAAGAGAAACGCCATTGAGGACACAAGCATAGGATTAAATTGGTACAAATACAATCTGATTTTTAATCACAAGATGGAACAAGCCCTAATTGTGAACAGTTAAGCAAGTTAAAGATGAAATGATCTCTAAAAGGCCTAATGTTAAAGATGACACATTTCTTTTACATTTTAGGCAAAAAAAAATTATGTCTTTTATATTTTAAAAATTACTAAAAGTAAAACTGGCCGATGCAAAACTTTGGGCACCCTGCATGATTAGTACATAGTAGCACCTCCTTTTGCAAGTATCACAGCTTGTAAATGCTTTTTGTAGCCAGACAAGAGTCTTTCAATTCTTGTTTGGCCGGTTTCACACGTCAGTGGCTCCGGTACGTGAGGTGACAGTTTCCTCACGTACCGGAGACACTGACTCACGTAGACACATTAAAATCAATGAGTCTCTGCACATGTCAGCGTGTTTTCACGGACCGTGTGTCCGTTTGAAAAACACGGAGACATGTCATTGTTTGTGGGAGCGCACGGATCACACGGACCCATTAAAGTCAATGGGTCCGTGTAAAACACGTACCGCACACGGATGCTGTCCGTGTGCAGTTTGTGTGCCGTGCAGGAGACAGCGCTACAGTTAAGCGCTGTCCCCTGCGTGCGGTGCTGAAGCCGGTATTCATCCCTTCTTCCCAGCAGCGTTCGCTGGAGAGAAGGAATGAATAATCTTTTTTTTTTCTTTCCCCATAAAAATAAAGTTTGTGTGTCCCCTCCCGCCTCCCATCCCCTGTGCACCCCCCCGCTTGCCAGGAAATACTCACCGACAACCAGCTCCAGCGATGTCTCCTCTCAGCGCCGGCAGCCTGTGCTGTGTGAGCGGTCACGTGGTCCCGCTCATTACAGTGAGGAATATGCGCATATTCCTCACTGTAATGAGCGGGACCACGTGACCGCTCATACAGGGCCTGCTGCAGCCGCTGAGAGGAGACATCGCTGGACGAACAAACTTTATTTTTAAGGGGAAAGAAAAAAAAAAGATTATTCATTCCTTCTCTCCAGCGAAAGCTGCTGGGAAGAAGGGATGAATACCGGCTTCAGCACCGCACGCAGGGGACAGCGCTTAACTCTAGCACTGTCTCCTGCACGGTCCGTGTGGTCCTCAGTCGGCACACGGGCGGCACACGGCTGCTGCACGTATGCCACACTGATGTGCTACGTAAGCACACGGACACACGGACACGGATAATTCCGAGACCGATTTTTCCAGTACCGTAATTATCTGGCCTTTGAGGGATTTTCATCCATTCTTCCATGAAAAATGTCTCCAGTTCTGTGCTCCTCTGGGAAACTAAATATGCAAATTGCCTCTTCTGAGAAAAAGAAGACTTAACTCTATAGCGCCACCTGTTGGAAGTAGCGATCCTACAAGTCACAATCAACTCTTTAACGAGTCGTGCAATATGACTTAGGATAAAAGCCAAATCAGTATCTCAATTCGCAGACACGGTGTTTCGGGCTGTTGGCCCTCGTCAGTGCAAAGCATGAGAATAAGTCTCCTTACCTTGACAAGCCAGCTGATATGTCACTCTCCATAAGGAGAAATGTTACCCCTTAGACCAGGGGTGTCAAACTGCATTCCTCGAGGGCCTCAGACCATGCGTGTTTTCAAGATTTCCTTTGCGTTACACTAGGTGCTGGAATAATTCTGTGCAGGTGATTAAATTATCACCTGTGCAATACAAGGAAATCCTGAATGACCTGTTTGCGGCCCTCGAGGAATGCAGTTTGACACCCCTGCCTTAGACCCCAGTCCAGAGCCTCTCACCTAGCCAAATCGGTTCTCATGCTTCGCAATGACGAGGGTCAACAGCCCGAAACACCGTGTCTGCGAATTGAGATACTGATTTGGCTTTTATCCTAAGTCATATTGTACGACTCGTTTAAAGGGTTGATTGTGACTTGTAGGATCGCTACTTCCAACAGGTGGCGCTATAGAGTTTAAGTCCTCTTTTTCTCAGAAGAGGCAATTTGCATATCCAGTTCTGTGAGATTCCTTGGTCGTCCTGCATCCTCTGCTATTTTGAGGTCTAGCCACAGATTTTCAATGATGGTCCGATCAGGGGACTGTGAGGGCTATTGTAAATACCAGACTTGTATATACATTTTTATAATTATTTTAGTGGTTAAAAAAACCCAGAAACTTGGTTTGTGCTGTCATTTTCGAAGACCCCGTCGGGGTGACCCTATGTCCCCATCCTGGTATAATATCCCCCATCCTGAATCCCTCCTGGTATAATATCCCCCATCCTGGACCCCTTCCAGTAATAATGTCCCCAATTCTGGTGTAATGTCTCCATTTTGGGCCCTTTCAGTAATATATCTCACCATCCTGGGCACTTCCAGTATTATATGTCCCCCATCCTGGTGTAATATCCTCATTCTGGCTTCTTCCAGTTACATATGTCCTCAATCTTGGCCCCGCCCAGTTATATATGACCTCCATCCTGGGCCTGCACGCCGACGTCAGCTGCTGGCCTCTGATTGGCCAGCGACATGTATTGAAGTGCAGGGATCAGGCAGGTCTACAATTCCGAGGACGCACATCTATCTGAAATAGGCAATGGTGTCAGTAGGCCCAGCTGCAGTGACCGCGATCATTGCGCCCTTGATCATAGTATATACGTTCAAGTCCATCAGGTGAAATAAAAAAAACTTTGTTTTTTTTGCAATACAAAAAAAATAAATAATACAAAACTTGAAATCATCTCCTTTTCCCAATTAAAAAAAATGGAAATAAAAAAATAAATAAACGTGAAATTGCGGCATCTGAAAAAGTCCATGCCATGATAATATGAAACTAACTAAAAAGGTAAGCTGCCTAAAGAAAAAAACCTATTGAATTGTATTTTACAAGCAATGCACTTCCCGCAAAAAAAGCAATTGAAATTTCATATCTACCCCAAAATTGTATTTACAAAAATTACAGCTCATCACACAAAAAAAACCAAAACATTGCACAGCTTCATCTACAAAAAAAAAATAATAAAAACTTATGGGCTTGTGTTTTAGGTCTGGGGCGGGTGTGGGATATTTTGACGGGTCTTGCTGAAATAATTAACAACTGTATGCAAAAAAATGTTTTCCGCTCTGGAATGTAAGTGTGAAGCATGCCGTCATCTCACACTAGATGATCTGGTAGAGATAGAAAATTAAAAAAAAGTAATTATGGGGAGAGACCTGTCAATCAAGTCAAGTAAGGCAGGAAGAAGCCAGAAGGAGACAACTGGTGGACTCTTCTCCATGTGTCAGGAGTCCTCTCCCCTTGTCCAGCTTGCTTTTCAAATTACATTTGCTCTGGATCAATGACACATGTAGAGTCTCTGAAGAGGCAATTTGCATATTAAAATTCCCAGAGGAGCATTGCATGGCAAATAAGCCTCCTTACCTTGACAAGCCAGAGCTGGTATCTCACTCTCCATAAGGAGAAACGATACCCCTTAGGCCCCAGTCCAGAGCCTCCCACCTAGCCAAATTAGTTCTCATGCTTTGCACTGATGAGGGCCAACGGCCCGAAACACCGTGTCTGCGAATTGAGATACTGATTTGGCTTTTATCCTAAGTCATATTGCACGACTCGTTAAAGGGTTGATTGTGACCTTCCAACAGGTGGCGCTATAGAGTTCTCTGAAGAGGCAATTTGCATACATGTAGAGTAAACATAGAATTCTGTAATGAGAAAATCTCTAAATTTCATGCTGCCAATGGTTCAGGTGGACAAGTTATCTTTCACTGTTGTCTCAAGGAACTTTGCATAAATGAATAGTACAAGCGATACAAGAAACTTTGCAATATATCTATTATGAGAAATAAGTTCCTTTCTTCACTTATGAGCCCCTTCTTATCCTTTCCTTGCCCCCACAACTCTTCATTCACTGCTAATATCCATCCTGGTCAAGCTCACTTAGATTACAGCTTCTTGTTCAAGTCTGTGCAAAGAGTAGGGAAAGGAAGGAGAGAACAGAGAAAGGAAGACGCATGCAGACCATCCACAGAGCTGGATTCACAGTTACACTGTTCAGTATTGCTGTATAATGTCCTCTATATTGATGCTGCTTCTGAACATGCACTACAGAGAGACGGGAGAGCAGGAATCCCTCATGTCTCTGTGTGCTGTGTATGAAAATATCATAGTAGCTAGCCACAATAGAACAGAGAAAGGAAGACACATACAGACCATCCACAGAGCTGGATTCACAGTTACACTGCTCACTACTGCTGTATAATGTCCTCTATATTGATGCTGCTTCTGAACATGCACTACAGAGAGACGGGAGAGCAGGAATCCCTCATGTCTCTGTGTGCTGTGTATGAAAATATCATAGTAGCTAGCCACAATAGAACAGAGAAAGGAAGACACATACAGACCATCCACAGAGCTGGATTCACAGTTACACTGCTCACTACTGCTGTATAATGTCCTCTATATTGATGCTGCTTCTGAACATGCACTACAGGGAGACGGGAGAGCAGGAATCCCTCATGTCTCTGTGTGCTGTGTATGAAAATATCATAGTAGCTAGCCGCAATCCACTAGATCAAAAACAACTAAAAATTAAAGAAGGAGCCAGCAGAGGGGAAAACTAGTGAAAATACTGGATACAAATCATATAAAGGCCAGAAACACAGCAGTCGCCTAAATCGACAGGTTCACTTTCAATTATAATTTAGTTTTCTCCAACACAAGAACTATTTCACATGACTTTTGTAGTATTTTACATACTAAGCATTGATCAAACCTATGAGATAGAAGAGATAAGAGATTTATTGACTCGTAATCTTCCTGCCATGAAAACACTTCTGGACAAATCTACAGAGAATTCCACGTTCGGGTTAATAATTCGCAGATGTTATTTCCGATTGGATGCGGTGTGGAATGTGTTGTGTGCTTTTTATATTTAGTTTGACCTCTGCGTACAGTTACAGCACCAGTCCTCTCGGCTTTCTGTGCGTGGACACACTGGATCCTTGCTCTCACACATGCGGGGACTCCCGGGGGCTGTTTTCATGCTGTTTCTCGTTTGTGTATTTTCTAAAGCTTGGAGCAGAAACAAAAGGAAAATATAAAAGAAAAACTGATACATTTGGGGAAGTAAGAGCGCGTTCACACTTGTCAGAATGTTCGAGGTTCTGTGTATAGGAATCCGCAATATAGAAGCGGTGGAGAACTCTGTAGACCGGCAGATATGTCATTAGGCTCGATAAATTAAACAGTTTGTTGTTTTAACTCTTTCCTTAACAGATTGAGCCTAAAACACCCATACACATTCGACAAAAATTGGTCACAACCACTGATCGTCCAACAGTCTTATGCATATGGGGGCATCCTGACTCACCCCCCAACAGATCACGTCGGGGAAGAGAAGGTTCGGCATGATGGATTTCCAACTGCAGCTCTCTCATAGAGAACACAAGAACGTTTGGCCGAGAGTTCCTTTGTATGGGTATGGGGTTCCTTTGTATGAGGATTTTAAATGGAATTTGTTTTTGCTACCTAATCTGAGAGCAGCATAATGTAGAGACATAGACCCTGATTCCAGTGATGTGTCACTTACTGGGCTGCTTACTGTAGTTTTGCTAAATCACTGTTTTATCAGCAGATTATCACTAGAGGACTAGTGACTGCTGCCATGTAGTCCTCCACAGCCTCTGTAAACCCCGTCCCCACCATGGATTGGCAGCTTTCTGCCTATGCACTGTGTACACAGAAAGCTGCCAATCAGTGGTGTGGGCGGGGTTATACAGAGTTCAGCATTCAAAGAACTGCAGCAGATAAAAGAGGGATTTTATCAGAACTGCAGCAAGCAGCCCAGTAAGTGACGCAACCCTGGAATCAAGGTCTCTTCCCGTACATTATGCTGCTCTGAGATTAGATAGTAAAAACCTGGTGACAGATTCACTTTAAAAGTGAACACTGGTTGCTGCAAATGTACAGCAGAACCACACAAATATTAGCCTTAATGTTATTCAATGGGACTGATCCTTGTATTTTCCATGTGTAATCCACGAAAATAGGGAGACTGATTTTTTTTTTCAAGGTGTGGGCAAAAATCCACGTGGAAACTTTTCAGAAACTTTATTATATGCATGGGTTGGGGAATGTCATGTAAACTGACCCCGAAGCTATTAGGTTATGGTTTTTCAGTACACAGAAATCTAAATATTTGCCATGGAATGAAATAGTATAAATAAGAAAGTTGCAGAACTTTTCAATGCACTGTGGCCAAACTCCATTTCCCCTTGTGTTTCCCAGATGAAGCCGCAGACGGTCACTGAATAGCGCGCGCGTGATTAACATGCGGAGGATCTGCAGGAGCGACGACTGAGCAACAAATAACACATCAAAAGCAATTCCAATCTAAATTCAGAGAACAGGATTATTAAAGGGAACCTGTCACCTGAATTTGGCGGGACTGGTTTTGGGTCATATGGGCGTGGTTTTGGGGTGTTTGATTCACCCTTTCCTTACCCGCTGGCTGCATGCTGGCCGCGATATTGGATTGAAGTTCATGCTGTGTCCTCCGTAGTACACGCCTGCGCAAGGCAAGATTGCCTTGTGCAGGCATGTACTATGGAAAGACACAGCATGAACTTCAACCCAATATTGTGGCCAGCATGCAGCCAGCAGGTAAGGAAAGGGTGAATCAAACACCCCAAAACTCCGCCCATATGACCACAAACCTGTCCCGCCAAATTCAGGTGACAGGTTCCCTTTAACAAAGCGTCACATTTCTGAATGTGCTCGTTACAAACAAATCTTATAAACAGCAGATTAGGAAAGTACACTCCATTATTCTTCACAAATATTAATATTATATTCCCAGCTGCCTCCACTGTTTAGCATATCAATGTGCTGGAGGACTGAAATGCATCTCTCGCCAATTGTAAAAACTGAAAATACTGGATGTTCAGATCGACAGCACCTTATTAATCTGTATACTGCTTATCGTATATGTGTCGGTGGTATATTATGGTGGCAGCCAAAGTTGCCGATGCTGCCACCTGCGAGCTCGTGTCATCCTGATCTAAATGATGGGTACTGCTGCCTGTAAGCAGCAACAAATATTGCACAACGGCTGTAAAACATCACCAAAACCCACACATGTAGTCCATGGTGATTTACTCTGCCGTGCCACCGCAAGGACTAGACTACATTTTTGTTGTAATTTCCTCCTCTTTTCAGCATAAAATTTTGCTGAATTTGTCGTCAATGCTTATACACACAGTCCCTCGAGTAAGCTTTGTCCACTTTTCCAAAAATTGGCTGCTACTGGCGTAAAAATGACGGGGGCCACAAATTTGCTTTTGCGCAATAATAATAATCTTTATTTTTATATAGCGCTAACATATTACGCAGCGCTTTACAGTTTGCACACATTTTCATTGCTGTCCCCGTTGGGGCTCACAATCTAAATTCCCTATCAGTATGTCTTTGGAATGTGGGAGGAAACCGGAGTACCCAGAGGAAACCCACGCAAACACAGAGAGAACATACAAACTCTTTGCAGATGTTGTCCTTAGTGGGGCTTGAACCCAGGACTCCAGCGCTGCAAGGCTGCTGTGCTATCCACTGCGCCACCGTGCTGCGCAATGAGTTGTGCCTTTATTTTGCAACATTTCAAGTAGTTTAATGGCAGAAAACTGGCAAAATAGGGGACAAAGAGTGCAGTACCTCCTTACTGACCCTGTAACAAACACTTTCCACAATGCTTGTAAGATATGAAAAGGTATGTGTCATGGTTAGGACATGGTTAATGTCCTGTTCTCTCAGGGTTAATGTTGTTGGCCTCTCTTTCAAGATGGGAGGAGTATTTATACTCACTCCTAGCTGGGTTTCTCTGTCAGCTATAGGTTCTGCTTTAGTCTGTGTGCTTGACCTCTGGAGTGTGTGCCCTGTTTGCATTGTGTTTCTCTTGCTCTCCGGGCATTACTCTGTTTGTTCTTCTATATAATACTGAACTCTGGCTTTGCTTCTGACTATCCCCTGTCTCTCCCTTATGGTACCTCGTGATCTCCTGGCTCCGATCTTTGCTTGTTTGATAACTCTCTACATAGTGTTTATCCCTTCTCTCTTCCCCGGCATCTGGCTCTGCCTCCTGATCTCCTCCCACTCTGTCACATGTCTATGGTCCTGTTGGTTACCAGGTTAGTAATCCGGTGTTTAGCTCAGCTCCTTTGCTGCTGTGTGCAGCTCTCCCCGCAGCATCAATACCCGGGAGCCGTAACAGTATGAGAGAAAGGAATTGTAACTAGTGATGAACGAACATGCTTGGATAAAGAGTTATCGGAGCATGCTCACGTGCTAACCGAGTGTCTTCGGCATGCTCACATATTATGTTCGAGTCTGCATGTCTCGTGGCTGTTCGACAGTCGCAACGCATGCAGGGATTTTCTAACAAACAGGCGATCCCTGCATGTCTTGATGCTGTCGAACAGCCATGAGAAATGCAGCTGCGGGGATTCGAACATATTTTATGAGCACGCTGAAGACACTCGGTTACCACCCGAGGATGCTTGCATAACACCTCCTCTGATCACGTTTGCTCCCCACTAGCTATAACATCATTTGGGGACTCCCCCTCCGATAACCAAATCAAGCAGCAAGAAATCAACTCAAAATTACTACTACGAAGTTTGGTAGATTTTGACATTTTTCTCGATCAGAATCATTTTGGCACAAAGTCGCAGAGGCTTCCTAAATAGAAGAGGCATTGATGATGCTAGGACCTAGTAATAGCATCTGATTTTCAGGGCTCTCGTTTGGTGGCCATGGACTATCGACGTAGCCACTGGACCATGATCTCGAGAATCATTTTGCTCAACTGCAGTAGATAGTCGGTAGGTACAAACATCGATCTGGTCACACTTCTGCCCCGCGGTTTTTAGTGATCGGTGAGGATCTCAGGACTTACCCTTTAAATTCCAGTCAAAGTAGCTTCCATTACAAAGACATTGCACCACAGGTTAATAATCCTGCTGTCCTGAGGTCTCCATGATATTATGGTATACAGTCAGCTCCTACCTGTGCCATGCCTCTAGCTATAAGCATATTAAGTGCATATTACAATTACATAAATAGTCTGATACTTTATCCAGAAATTATAATTTAGCAAATAGTAATAAATATATAATCACTAATGAAACTGTTTTCTTGAGCGCCATTTTTCCCATCCTTGCATGATACAACTCCAGGAGCTCATCCATGCTGACTATGGCTCTCGCTTGCCACAATGACGCTCACAATGGCTGAATCATCAGAGTACTTAGTCCTTTAGATGACATGTATTTATCACTGGCAACAAGATGGATCTATGCCATCACAAAAAGCAAGAAAACATCACTGAGAAGCCTGAAGACCCAAACAGAAGACAAGACGACCTGGAGGATCACAATGAATCAAAGTCAACCAAGATCTGATCACATACAGAAAGTGTCAGCTAAGTAGCACTGGAGTCTACTGTACTGTTGGATCGCATACCTGATCTCTCAGACGTTCTTGGTGACCCATTATTGCAGTTGCATGATGAGGGTATTTGTATTTAAGGTGCTCCAAAAAGGCTTCCCTCTTCCTGTCCATGTCTGATGACTGCATTCCCAAGATTTCTTTCGAGCTACGTGGCCCACCTACTGTGTGTCTCCTGGGAATATTCCGACCGCCTTTGGATAGGTTATGACTCTTTCCATTAGACAGATTCTCCTTGGATTGGTGACATTCTGTATCATCTAATGAGCCTCCAAATGAATTTTTCGTCTGACCTGAAAAAAAAAATAAAAAAAATCACATAAAATATGTTACTATATCAACAACGGATCCGATGCAAAATCTGTAGTAGCGGCTTCAACTCATGACCAGGCGGTGGGCTGTTTCTGAAGGAAAGCATCCACGTTTTTGAAATCTTGTACAACCCCCTCACAGGGTCTTAGATGCGCACCGGAAGATTTATATTGCAGATTTAAAGGATTTGGTTGGGGATCTTATAAACGTCGCCTAAGAGCAATAAATACTGAGTAATTAAATCCCACACCATTGCGATGTTTCGTTCCAGTGGTCTACGCTAGTCTTGCAGACAATCACTAATCTCAGTGGTCATATAGTGTAGTAGACTATAGCTGCAGCGGTCACATAGTGGCAGTACTGGAAAAGTAGGGGATTTAGCAGGTGAGTGTTAGTTATTATTATATTTGAAAAACATTTTTGCATATAGACCACTTTCTCAAAATCCTGAACACCTCTTGTAAAAGGGTTTGTCCTAGGTTCTGTGTTAAAGAGGCTGTTCACTACCCTGACTCAGTTAAGAGTTTTACCATAAATGCTTAAAGGGGTTGTCCACAATTTGGACAACCCCGTCTGATTCCCCACTCTTGGCCCCGATAAAATAAAAAACCTTATACTCACCTCCCGTGCTGGCGCCATTCCAGCACTCGCGTTCCCGGAGCTCCTATGTGGTTGTGACACGTGAGCCCGGCGCCCAATCACCGTTGACATCACTGTCTCCACCTTAGCGTGAATTGGCCATGAAGAGGAAGTGAGAGAGCAGCTGTGGTCCTGACTTCCTATTCATGTTCAATTTGTACAAAGATTAGATGCCAGGCTCACTTGTCACAACCACACATGAGCCCCTGGACCGCGTGTGCTGAATGGTGCCAGCACGGGAGGTGGGGAACGGGAAGGGTTGTCTAACTACCCCTTTAAAGATAATGTCCCTAAAGATTCCCAAATAGCTTTTCTGCCAGTTTCATGGTGTTTTATTCTTTTCTGTTTCACTTCTTGTGCCCTGGTACCAACTTTGCTGTCACAGTCAACACTTCCTCTTCAGCATCCTCTGCTCCATTCTGACTACATTTCCCACTATCCCATGTGCTAGGCTGCAAGCCAGCAGTGAGCACAGGTCTGTGACTCCTCTAAAATCCCTCTCGCTCCATCTGTAGCATCACACACAACACCAGCACGATCTCCTGTACTGAACACTGGTACAGGGAATAGAAGTAATGCACAAAGCACCAGAACAGTAGCCCCAGCAATAAAGATGATTCCCCTACTCACAATCACTGACTAATGGATGGGTGGGGAAAGAGATATGAATGTGTATATACATTACCCTATAATAGAGACTGTTGGTTTTTAGCATGACGGATAAGAGATTTTTAGGAGGCCATCTGGTTGGTATAACATTGGGGTGAGTCTTGCATGGTATGATTAAGGAAAACACTTAAAAATAATGACTTCGGGTGAATATTATAGGTTTTAAAACACATAGTCACCCAAACTTCATAGTCATACATTTTACCCTAGTATACTGATATAATAGAAATGTGTAACTAAAATGTAAAAAATGATAAATCCCATGGAACAGAAAACTCTTTCTCAACCTGGACCCATAGAGCTAATTTAATGGCTACACATTCCCTAAAAATTCCCATGCACCCACATCGATAACATTTTATTTTGTACACCACACGGCCAGCAAATACATAGTTAATAGGAATGTGCTTCCCGCTGCAGAAAGACTTGGCCGGCATTGGTGCGGAATGTCAACAATAGGTTATTTCCCCATGAAATGATGTTATGTGACCTTAAAGGGAACCTGTCACCTGAATTTGGCGGGACCAGTTTTGGGTCATATGGGCGGAGTTTTCAGGTGTTTGATTCACCCTTTCCTTACCCGCTGGCTGCATGCTGGCCGCAATATTGGATTGAAGTTCATTCTCTGTCCTCCATAGTACACACCTGCGAAAGGTAATCTTGCATTGCGCAGGCGTGTACTACGGAGGACAGAGAATGAACTTCAATCCAATATTTCGGCCAGCATGCAGCCAGCGGGTAAGGAAAGGGTGAATCAAACACCTGAAAACTCCGCCCATATGACCCAAAACTGGTCCCGCCAAATTCAGGTGACAGAGTCCCTTTAAGGGAAAACATGGTGAAGTATTTATCCTGCACAGAATCGCAGCCACATTCCACATCGCTTCCAAATCACAAGTAAAGTTACTGGAACCAAAACAGAAGTAATCGAGTCCCCCAGCTCCAAATATATCCCCGGCTGGACGCCTTCCAGGAGTCTATAAAGTCACCACTAATTCTCCCTACTTCACTCTTTGTTTGCAGTGGCTTAGCCCAATGCATTACACAGAGTACACCGACTTGTAGCAGAATTGGATTTGTCATTTAAAAGCATTTATGTAATGATTTACGGAAAATAAGTCCTCTTCTGTGAAGTGGTTACATAGTCTATTCTAGCCTATTCGTAAAGAGATCTGTGTATGGAAAGCATATAACGAGTTGCCCCGTTCCCTACAAGAGTTGCAACCGAGGACCTGGGGAACGTGACTCTGTGTATTGGAAAATTATATATACCATACTATGTAAATAATTAACATGGCGCTGAGTAACGATGGAGAATAATGGCCACAGCAGCCTTTATTGATTACCATATAAATATAACAGAAAACTTAAATCACCCTTCTTTCAGAGGAGATCCTTGATGGCCAACCAGAAAACACGGGGCTGTACAAACTAAAGCACTCACCGGTCGCACCGCTCCAACTCGGGGTTGACAAACTGTCATAGTACTGCCCACATAACCTTTTCACTGTTCCTCGAAACCGTTCCAGAGGGAACTTACCACACTGATTAAGGGTCACCATCCCCCTGATGTGCCCAAAGCCCATTTATCCAAGGTCATCCCTGACCTCCTCACCTCCAGCTGCCATGACAAGACAAACATAACAAATTGAATCCCACACAACCAAATGTGGTCAATGACACCGCCAAAATTAAGGGTGGGAGGTATTGACGTTCACTGGTCTTGAAACCTTGGAAATAGTGTTGGTTGAGGGGTCCTCCTCTTCCTTATAAAGGTACCCTATACTACTCCTCCCCCCACAACTTGTACCCAATGAAACCTAATGCCCCTTGTGTGACCTGCCCTTTTACCCATGCCCCCTTTTCCCTCTCTACAAGCCTACTATCATTAACCCTTTCCTTACTTCCTAATTTCAAACTCCTGTCATGTGCGGCCTTCCACTAGCTGTGCCCACTCCAGCTCTATCTTACCCAAGGGCTCCCAGCTATATGTACGGAGGATGCACTGATGAAGAGCTAAGGCAAGACTTTCATTCAGGGCAAAGATTCATTTTCCCTGACCTACGCCTATATACCAGGTCCAGAACCTGGCGTACACACCTGGACAAATTAGATAGATACAAGAGTAGACATATTTTATTATTTATTAATCTTTGCTTGTGTAGCGCTATCCTATTCCGCAGAGCATTACAGACATCATCACTGTCCCCATTGGGGCTCACAATCTACATTCCCTATCAGTATGTCTTTGGAGTGTGGGAGGAAAGAGGAGAAACCAGAGGAAACCCACGCAAATATGGGGAGAACATAAAAACTCAATGCAGATGCTGTCCTTGGTGGGATTTGAACCCAGGACCCCAGTGCAGCAAAGCAAGAGTGCTAACCACTGAGCCACCAGACAGTACTAATCACTGAGCCACCGTGATCTGAACCAGCACTGCTGATCTCCGCCTTGCTTGTGTCCTGTGTTGCTTATTGCACAGGGTACCAAGTTCTCTTTTGAGGCAGAACGTTAGGGGTAAAGGTCCCCTGGGCATCGGACTGTTCTCATTGGATGCATCCTTATAGTTTTATAAAATTTTGTTTTCTTCTAACAGCCTGTCAGCCCTGGGACTATACCTAAAGACCTCCGGCAGGAAAGGCAGAATCTCTAACAGTGAACCACAGATTGCACTGGGGTGTATCTGAGAATTTTCTCTGCCTAATAATCCTCAGTTTTGGTTTTCTTTTCCTAACCATAATGTACTGGTATATATATATATATATATATATATATATATATATATATATATATATATATATATATATATATATATATATATATATATATATATACATATATATATATATGTATATATATATATATATATATATATATATATATATAATATGTAGGGATATTGCAATATGCCAGTACATTGTAGGTTTAAAAAAAAAAGTAAAAGTCAGAGATTTTTTCCATACAGCTACTAAACATTTATGGTACAAAAACCATTCCAATAATCACATTTTTTGCAATAAACTTTTTAATATAAATGTCACAGTAAATAACATGAAGATATTTTGTATCCTTGTAACTGCAACAACCCACACAATACAGAAAACACCAAATTTATGATGTTCTGCAAATGTCAAATAAAAATGATGCAATTTTTTTTATTTCTGCTATTAACACATAATGGAATCTAAAATAATGTCGCTCATTTACGTAGACAGACAGATAGATAGATATGGGATAGATTGACAGATAATATATAGATAGATATTAGAGAGGTAGCTACAGAGCTATTATTCAGCATAGTTATATGACATTAGGATTATTAATTAGTTGCCGCAGTGTAATTTGAGTGCAGCTTCTACATTTGCAGTTCATACTTTGGAAGCCACCATATGTTACTGCACGTTACGTGCCAATATCCTGTGCCGCCACAGTGTGTTCTCTCTGCTCTTTCTCTCCTCTTTAACACCGGTAATCGTTAACAAGCCACAGAAATGACCTCCCGGCTCATCCTCACCCCAAGCATCCTCATCACATGTTTTCCTTGTGGCAAACTGCATGAGAACTGTCTTGTACGGTAGATCTCTGGTGAATGCTAAAGAGTCACAAGGAAAGACCGCAGAATACAGCGCTAATTCTGAGAACATACCGTATATTTGTTTTTTTCTAAACACAGTAGACTTCTTGTCAGTCATTACATTGATGCTATTGTCAGTTTAAGCTGCAGATAATAACATCAAAAACTGTGAAAATCTATTTGCTATAAAGGTTTACAATATTTTGGTAATGTTATTAAGAATAACTGTTTGAAATCTAAGATACGTGGATGCAGTCCAACCAAATCACTCTAAGTAGGAGGTCATCGATGTGACTATGGGGTTATATGGTGGCACTAGAGACCAATATGGATCCCTCTATAAATACTGCTTTCAAAGTTATCCGCGTCTTCATGAAGCGGATAGAGTTAAAAAATGTGGCAGAGCAGGGAGCAATACGAGCCTCCTGATGAAGACAAAGCGAAACGCGCGTAGAGGTGGCAGGATCGGGTCCCGATAATAACATTACACCAGTAATTATCTACCTATCTCATGCACTTTAATTCACTAGTGGTGCTGCACCATTAGCACTACTAAACACCTTATATTTTTTTCATATATACACACTTGTGTCCTCACTTGAGATTACTGTCCCATATTGTTTACACTAGCAATCTGCTGGTGTTACCCAACCTCTAATTTGAGTGATATTCTGTACTTCAATATTAGATTTTGCTTTTAGGGTAATTTTCATTCATTAAGTACATACAGTATATATGAGATGCTGGATATTATGATTTACTTCTGGTTGTTATCGACTGATCATGGACTCCCATTTATTCCTGCTTTGGCAGTATGATTCTGATTACTAACTACTTTTATGTATTCTATTGAAATAAAATGTATTATTTGGTACAAGATACTCTTTTTTTCCATTTTGCTTTAATTATCCTGTAAGGGTAGTGCATGCCAAAGTGTAAACATAGCCTAAGGGTATTTGCACATGTCAAGTATTTGCTGCAGAAATTTCGTCCTCATTTCTGCACTTCTCAGAAGGAGAAAAACAGTGCGATGAATAATTGTTTGCCACGTTTTTGTTGCCTTTTTTTACAAGTGTTTTTTGCTGCAGATTTTTCCCCTCTCATTAGTATGGGTGAAATCAGCAGCAAAAACGGTGAAAGAATTAACATACTGCAGATTTAAATCTGCAAGTCAAAAATAAGCAACGTGTCTCATTTACTTTGCTGGGACTAGGAAATCCTTCAAGTTTTGTGATAAAACCGCACAGACAAAACATAACAAAAATGCAATGTGTGTACAGACCCTTAACTTGGCACAAAGGTGGCATTATTACTTTTGGAGTGTGCACTCATTTGTCGTTATTACTTTTTAAGAGGGCATTATGTCTTGAAATGGTCACTCTAGGGTCATTAATGTTTTAAGGGGCACTCAGGGGGGATATTAATGCTTTATTCTGGGGTGAAATATTTGACCTGGCAATAGAAACCCCTGTCACCCCACTTCCTACAATATGGTTCACCTATTCTGTCTATTTGGGCAGATTTATACCCCTCAGACAACAGCCTCCAAACTTCTGTCCCTTACTTCATCTTTTGGACTTACTCAGTGGTCCTCCGCAGCCACTCACACAGACGGACATACATTAGACCTGGTCTTCACCCGTGTCTGCTCTCTATCTAACTTTACCACCTCCCATCTCCCTCTATCCGACAGCCATCTGCTCACTTTCTCATCCCTGTCCTCCTCACCAGTCACCCATGTCCAGCAACATGCGCACCCCCGCAGAAACCTTGCAAACTTAGACTCCCACACGATCTCTGACTCTATCCTACCACTGACATCCATTTCCTCACTCCACGACACAGAAAGTGCCACTGCTTTCTACAATGCCACTCTCGCATCAGCTATTGACACGGTCGCCCCTCTCATTCATGGCAGAGTGAGACATATCAGTAGACAACCCTGGCACAACACCACTAAAAAGCTCCGGCAAGTGTCCAGGGTTGCAGAGCAGCATTGGAAGAAAACACATTTGCAAGACGACTTCACTGCATTCAAACAGGCAACACTCGCTTTTAAATCTGCTCTCACCTCTGCTAAACAGGCCTACTTCACAACCCTCGAATCTTCCCTATCCTACAACCCTAAACAGTTATTCAAAACCTTTAACTCCCTCCTTCGCCCCCCACTGCCCCCTCCAACCTCCCTCATCTCTGCTGAGGACTTTGCCTCACACTTTAAAAATAAGATCGACCAAACAAGGCAAGTCTTCATTGTTCAACCACCACAACCCCTTTGTATACCAGACCAATGCCCAAACCCCATAACCTCCCTATCCAACATCACGGAAGGGAGGCTTAATTGCCTCCTCTCCAAATCGCACCTCACCACCTGAGCGCTTGACCCCATCCCATCCCACCTCCTCCCCAACCTCACCACCACACTTATCCCATCCCTAACCCACCTCTTCAACCTAACACTAACTTCTGGCACCTTCTGTGCTGCTTTCAAACATGCCACAATCACGCCCATCCTTAAAAAGCCAACCAGCTATTGCCCAATATCGCTGCTCCCATTCACTTCCAAACTCCTGGAGCAGCACGTCCACGCTGAACTTTCCTCCCACTTATTATAACTTGCTCTTTGACAATCTACAATCTGGTTTCTGCCCCCATCACTCAACTGAGACAGCCCTGACCAAAATCACTAATGACCTACTTACAGCCAAAGCTAACGGACAATACTCTGTACTCCTCCTTCTAGACCTGTCCTCTGCTTTTGGCACAGTTGACCACTGCCTCCTACTACAGATCCTCTCCTCCTTTGGCATCAAATACCTCGCCCTATTTGGGATCTCCTCATACCTTTTCAATCGCACATTCAGCGTCCCCCACTCCCACACTACCTCCTCATCCCACCCTCTCTCTGTTGGAGTCCCCCAAGGCTCTGTTCTAGGACCCCTACTCTTCTCAATCTACACACTTGGCCTGGGGCAACTCATAAAGTCCCATGGATTCCAGTACCACCTTTATGCTGATGACACTCAGATCTACCTTTCTGGACCAGATGTCACCTCTCTGCTGTCCAGAATCCTGGAGTGTCTATCAGCCATATCCTCCTTCTCCTCTCGCTTTCTCAAACTCAATATGGACAAATCTAAACTTATCATCTTTCCTCCATCACATAGATCTTCCATACCTGACCTATCTATCGCAATTAACAACATCATGCTTTCCCCTGTACCGGAAGTCCGCTGCCTCAGAGTAATACTTGACTCTGCCTTGTCCTTCAAACCGCACATCCAAGCTCTCTCCACCTCCTGTCGCCTCCAGCTCAAAAATATGTCCAGAATCCGTCCTTTCCTCAACTGTCAATCTACTAAAATGCTTGTGCATGCCCTCATCATCTCCCGCCTTGACTATTGCAACATCTTTCTCTGTGGCCTCACTGCTAACACCATTGCACCTCTCCAGTCCATCCTTAACTCTGCTGCCCGACTAATTCATCTCTCTCCTCTGTACTCCTCCGCTTCCCCGCTCTGCAAATCTCTTCACTGGCTCCCATTCCCTCAGCGTATCCAGTTCAAATTACTAATACTGACCTACAAAGCCATCCATAACCTGTCTCCTCCATATATCTCTGAACTAATCTCCCGATATCTTCCCTCACGTAATCTCTGGTCCTCCCAAGACCTCCTTCTCTCTTCCACACTTATCCGCTCCTCATCCAACCGCCTCCAAGACTTCTCCCGAATATCCCCCATCCTCTGGAATTCTTTGCCCCAACACATCCGACTATCAACCACATTCGGATCCTTCAGATGGAACCTGAAAACCCATCTCTTCAGGAAAGCCTACAGCCTGCACTGACCCCGCTGGCTCCTCATCACTACCGAAGCTACCGCCTCACCAACGCCGGAGCTCCTACTACCCTCAAAACTATTGTCTCCATCCCCATAATCCTGTAGAATGTAAGCCCGCAAGGGCAGGGTCCTCGCCCCTCTATATCAGTCTGTTATTGTTAGTTTGCTTACTGTAAGTGATATCTGTAATTTGTATGTAACCCCTTCTCATCTACAGCACCATGGAATCAATGGTGCTATATAAATAAATAATAATAATAATTTACAACTGGCACAGATTGATCGAACGGTGTAAGCGCATGCAGCAGATTTAGTCTGATCACCGATCTTGTTCTGTTCTGCAGAGGGCCATGATTTGCTGAAACCTCATGTCAGATCTTGGCAAGGCGACATTGAGGAAGGGTTTTTCAAACACGTCATTATTTATATTTGTTTGCCATTTTGCTGATCTCGCCTCTATCCATAGTGAAATGAGAAAATTTGGTCCAGATACTGTTTGTTTATATGGTGGGCGATGCATGACCCAATGGGGGGGATATTGGCAGATATCCGTACAGTCAATGTTGACACGACTCGGTCTAACCTGAAAGTAAACAGCAGATTTCAGGGGTCGCTGAGCAGAAAGCCTGAGAAAGTCTATTCCTTTCTTCATCGCTGTTTGCGCTGCACTGAACCGTAAATATACAAAACACACGACTATTTACACAGCGCACGGCGGCGGCACATCAGGGTGACCTAATGGCGGCTGGAAGACATCTCCATACATGTTGGAGTTTTTGCACAAACTGTTTTTACAGAATTGATCCTGAATCATAAAAGGACATTATATAGGGATATTATGTGTGCCGGGAATGTTTATGGAACAGTTTATCCCTACACATCAATATAATCATCATCTTGCGACATGTCTTGTCTTGAAGACATTATCAGATGTTTGCAGTCACCCAAGGGATGGTGACTGCTTAGTGTAAATAAAGTTTATTGAAACAATGGCCGTAGATTTTAAGAAACTGCCAAAAGTAAAAACAGATCTGTCTTTGTTGCCCCTAGCAACCAATCGCAGAGCAGATTTTATTTCCTATATTGCTCCTTAAAAATGAAGGCTGCGCTGTGATTAGATGCTACGGGTAACAAAGAGATTTTCTTTGAGACAGTTTTCATTGTATAAATAAGGAAAAAGGGGGCTCATAGCAAATAGGGCACACATATATTGGACACCCTTTTAATGCTCCTGTAGTTCATCGCATCTAACACAGCAGGGCTTGATACCTCCCCCATTTACTTTCTGTGATCTGGGAGTTGATTATGCACAACCCTGTTAATACACTGCTCAAAAAAATAAAGAAAACACTTAAACAAAATCTAACTCCAAGTAAATCAAATTTCTGTGAAATCAAACTGTCCACTTAGGACGCAACAGTGATTGACAATCAATTTCACATGCTATGGAATAGAGAACAGATGTAAATTATTGGCAATTATCAAGACACCCTCAATAAAGGAGTCGTTCTGCAGGTGGGGACCACAGACCACATCTCAGTACCAATGCTTTCTGGCTGATGCTTTGGTCACTTGTGAATGTTGGTTGTGCTTTCACACTCGTGGTAGCATGAGACCGACTCTACAACCCACACAAGTGGCTCAGGTAGTGCAGTTCATCCAGGATGGCACATCAATGCGAGCTGTAGCAAGAAGGTTTGCTGTTTCTGCCAGCGTAGTGTTCAGAGGCTGGAGGCGCTACCAGGAGACAGGACAGTACACCAGGAGACGTGGAGAGGGCTGTAGGAAGGTAACAACCCAGCAGCAGGACCGCTACCTCCGCCTTTGTGCAAGGAGGAACAGGAGGAGCACTGCCAGAGCCCCGCAAAATGACCTCTAGCAGGCCACAAATGTGCATGTGTCTGCACCAACAGTTAGAAACCGACTCCATGAGGATGGTCTGAGTGCCCAACATCCACAGATCGGGGTTGTGCTCACAGCCCAACACCGTGCAGGATGCTTGGCATTTGCCACAGAACACCAGGATTGGCAAATTTGCCACTGGTGCACTGTGCTCTTCACAGATGAAAGCAGGTTCACACTGAGCACATATGACAGAAGTGACAGAGTCTGGAGATGCTGTGGAGAGTGATCTGCTGCCTGCAACATCCTTCAGCATGACCAGTTTGGCAGTGGGTCAGTAATAGTGTGGGGTGGCATTTCTTTGGAGGGCTGCACAGCCCTGCATGTGCTCGCCAGAGGTAGCCTGACTGCCATTAAGTACCAAGATGAGATCCTCAGACCCCTTCTGAGACCATATGCTGGTGCAGTTGGCCCTGGGTTCCTCCTAATGCAGGACAATACCAGGCCTCATGTGGCTGGAGTGTCAGCAGTTCCTGCAAGATATGAAGGCATTGAAGCTATGGACTGGCCCACCTGTTCAACAGACCTGAATCCAATTGAGCACTTCTGGGACATCATGTCTCGCTCCATCCACCAATGTCATGTTGCACCAAAGACTGTCCAGGAGTTGGCAGATGCTTTAGTTCAGGTCTGGGAGGAGATCCCTCAGGAGACCATCCCCTGCCTCATCAGGAGCATGCCAAGGTGTTGTACGGAGATCATACAGATACGTGGAGGCCACAGACAATACTGAGCATCTTTTCCTTGTCATGAGGCATTTCCACTGAAGTTGGATCAGCCTGTAATTAGATTTTCCACTTTGATTTTGAGTATCATTCCAAATCCAGACCTCCATTGGCTATTCATTTTGATTTACATTGATAACTATTATGTTTTATTGTTCTGAACACATTCCACTATGTAATGAATAAAGATTTGCAACTGGAATATTTCATTCAGAGATATCTAGGATGTGGCATTTTAATGTTCCCTTTATTTTTTTGAGCAGTGTACATAATAAAGAAAAATTGCAAATTACAGTTTGCAAATTTGGTAAAAATCTGGAGAACTGTATGAACAGCTTATAACATGAGATGAGCGAACCTAAACTTTGGGGTTTCGTACCGGACGGTTAGTGTTCGGTGCTAAACGCTGAACACAGACTTCTCCCAGAAGTCCGTTGCAATGTTCGGAGGTCCAGGTGAAGGACAGAGAGAGAATTTTCCAATTCAAAAATTCAGATCTCCATTATTTTCATTTGGTTTCAGGTTCTGGTTCAAATTCGGGCACAATTCTGTTACCCGAACCGGACTTTGGAATAAAGTTACCAGAATGCCAGAACCCGAACTTCCA
The DNA here is from genome assembly GCF_032444005.1 of Ranitomeya imitator. Lineage (NCBI taxonomy): Eukaryota > Metazoa > Chordata > Amphibia > Anura > Dendrobatidae > Ranitomeya > Ranitomeya imitator. The sequence goes on along the minus strand of NC_091287.1, from coordinate 44,283,123 downwards.
CAGATCCGCTCATCCCTACAACTTTGCTGCACTTATACTCTGTCATCTAGCATGTCCATGTACAACAGCACATACACACAACCCATAAGGGGCCAGCGAAGAGATCTAAGCTATGGAAACAAATTTTCAGACGTTGTAAATTGCAAAGTGTACAATTGCAGTACGGCGAAGAGTAAATGCTAATCCCACAGAGACCATAACTTCACTGTACAAGGAATATTAAGTGCTGTAATTTTCAGATCATTTGTTTTTGTACGGAGAAAAACAGAGTAAACTGATACCGCCAAATGTCTACAGTATCAAGAAACGGAATTCTCTTACTTTTAGTTGTGAATGAAGGGGTTACGTAGTATAAAGCCGCGCACAGTATAGCTATATATATGTAGTAGAGCAGTACTAAAGCTCCGACCTCCTCGAAGACTAATCCTGTTACTCACCGTTGATTTGCCTGCCACTCAGAGCCAGGAAAGGCTGAGACTTGAGGATTCTATTTTCTTCCTCCATTATCAACAGCTGAAGGCTTTTTTTTTTTTTTCAACGAAACTTTCAAAACAGGAAGAGATTACGGAAAAAACAAAAGATCATTCCAGCCGGGTTTGATCCCACTCCCGGGAATAAGGAGGTTTCTGGTAGGACTCGACTACGGTCTGCCTTGGCTGGAGCTCCTGCTGCTGGTGTAGTCAACAGGTGATGGGCTTCTCTGCCCACTACTCCGCATATAGCTCCAATGACTGCAGCGTTATGAATGGAATGACTTCACTGGAGGGCGGAATTGTACCGAATTAAAATCCTAAGAGCGACATTAGTGTTTTTGTAGCCGGGGAACATAGCTCTGAGCTCAGCATGCCTTGATTTTATATTAACATGTGCACTTTTTCTTTCTAGCTCTGTGCGCTTGACCTATTGACCCTTGACTCATCCCTTCTTGCTGAAATATTACCCACCCACACTTACGAAATATAGAGCATTATGAAACCATAGAAAGATCACACACACATATATATTTATATATATATATATATATATATATATATATATATATAGGGATTTTCAACAGGATAGGTCGGAGTGTCGGAAAAGGTGGGACCTACTGGCTACCTTTAACATGGACACCTCCAGCTTTTCCTTGCAAAGTGGGAAGATGATAAAGTGTGTCTTGTGATAGGTCTTGGATATGTGGATGTTCCATAAAAAAAAACATTTAACATATAAAACCATTATCCGTCAGTCCTTGGTGTCCAATTAGTTACTTAAAGGGGTTCTTTGCCATCAGAAATCCCCTTTGTTTATTCTTACAGTTTGTTTCAAACAAACAAAAAGCTGTGCTTTACTCACCATTCATGGGTCCAGCGCTGAGTCTCTACCGCTGCTCCTGGAGGGTGTTTTTTTTTGTCTGCAGTGGTGACAGCGCTGCAGCCAATAACTGAGCTCAGCGGCTCTGCTCATGTTGATGGCGTGAGCAGCTCAGAGCCATGATTGGCTGCAGCAATGTGGTCGTGATGTCAGAGCTGCACACAATAATAGGCACAGGGAACAGCGGCAGAGACTTAGCGCTGGACCTGGGGAGGGTGAATAAACCACACGTGTTTTTTTAAGCAAATTGCAGCCTGGGAAAAGAGGCTTCCTGAAACCGGATATCACATTTCCACACAAGACTTGAAGAGGTTTTCAAGAACTCCAACACGATGGCCTCCCCCTAGAATAGATTGTCAATGTTTGATCAGTCGGGGTCCAACCCTCATTACTCCCTAATGATCAGCTTGACCAAGGGGGTCCTAGTGTGCCTTCATTTTTGCTTTCGCTGGTTATGTCTGATAGTGCAGCACAGTCCAATTACAGTGTTCTTTTGATCAGTGGTCATGGGGATGGGAACTCCATCAACATGAATGGCCTATCCTTAAGTCCTAAAAAACCCTTTTAATTGAGTACTCTGGCTATGATAATACCTTATAATATGCCCTATAAGGCTATTTTGAGATATTTTAAAATGACACTTTTTGCTCTAGAGAACCTTAAATGTCTGTCAATATAAAAGGATGGCCAATTGATTTCAATAGAAAATGCTCTTTTTTGCACACTGTCCCCCCACTGATAACAGCTGGCAGCTGATTTCCAATGTCCCAGTAACAGCATGGATCCATATTGATTGCAGTAGTTTATCACCACATAAAACACTTAAGAATACTACAAAAGTACCATCCACTATGTCCCTTTTGCAAAAATGTCAGCTTCAATAGCAGTAATGTCACTATCTATGTAAAACCCATAAGAAAAATGTTGTAAACAAACTTTCGTGTTTGGCATAATTTATTAAAAAATGATCATTACTAAATAGGAAATGTGATGCTATACCTCTCCTGACCACACGGTGTGCTATCATTGTGGAACATGTCAATAATTAACACAAGTACAAGCCCATATTAGTAAAGCATGATAAGTGCAATGTATTCCATCACCACCTAGTGGCAGAAGTATATAGTACAGTAATTCAATTGTCGGTAATTAATCACACAAATCCTGGGAATTGCTTCTATATTATGCCACAATATGCAAAATAAATAACCAGTTCTGGATAATAATTTCAGTTTTAATGACAAGTAGATATACCTGTAAAATGTTGGATAATCCTGTACATGGTTCAATTGTATTGTGAAATAAAAATAGTCATGGAGTTTAATGTACATTTGTAACATTAGATTTGCAAATTGTTTCTTCAGAGAAGAGGACTTGAACTCTAGCGCCACCTATAGGAAGTAGCAATGCTAAAAGTCAATATTGACCCTTTAACGAGCCTAGCCACATGACTATACATTATATTGTTACGATATATTTTGCTGACACATTTATTACATTATTTTGCTCACATTTATTCTTGCACTACTGGTACACAAACTCACTCACTTCCATCCTTTATATAAATAATATTGGTCAGTGACAGACAAAGATGGAAGAGGGCCCCTGTGCAAAAACAAATACGGCCCCGCTACAGTCCAAGCGCTTATCAAAATACAGAATTGCACCTGCTTTGGAGGAGACATTTGGCCCCTTAACCTCTTGGGCCATTGTACAGATGCACAGATTGCACCAATGATACGTCCGCCCCTGGTGTTAGTGCATGCATGACGGATATGATGACTGTAAAATACATATACAGTTGAAACTAGACGTTTACATACTCTATATAAAGAGACACATCTGCATGTTTTTCTCAATCTCTGACATGAAATCAGAATAAACCTTTCTTGTTTTAGGTTAATTAGGATTGCAATAATCTATTTATATAATTGCCTTGTAATGTTTTCATTTCCTGTTCTGTCCAGATGTCACCGTATCCCAGAATTCCAAGCGGAGGAAGTTCACCGACCGCCATATTAGGACACCCAAGTGATGGGTGTCTCAATATGGAAACTGCTGGTGGTACCAACCTATTGCACGGTACCACCAGCGGAACACCGTCACACCACACACTTACGCAGCCTCTTACGTGGTACCACCAGCGGAACACCTTCGCAAACACGCCGTCGCCCGAATCAGCCAAATGATTCACTGACTGCCGCCATCTTTGTACAGAAGGAGCGCATGGGCAGTTTTAATGTGACCGCCGCTATCTGTCTGCACAAAGATGGCGGTGGTCTGATTTACTGTGTCTGCGCAAATTACGCGCAGGCGCAGTGAATCATTCGGCTGATCCCGGTGGCAGATGCGAGACGTGTCTACAGGCAGAGGATGCCGGTCACATTAATGGAGTTTTCTCACTAATGAAAGTTCATTTTAAAAATTGACTGTGTCTGACCGAGTACGGAGCATACCATATCTCCTGGGCAGGGGATGAAGCAAAAGATGATACTGACATTACAGCAGGGGATCACAGAGGATTCATTTTCTCAGGTAAAATATTTTACTGACTGATTAAAAAATATTTTACCTCACAAAATGTATCCTCTGCGATCTCCTGCTGTAATATCAGTATTGTCTTTTGCTTCCTCCCCTACCCAGGAGCTGTGGTATGTTCAGTACACGGTCAGACACAGGGGTGAGTGTGTCTGACCGTGTTCGGAGCATACCACACCTCCTGGGCAGGGGAGGAAGCAAAAGATAATACTGACATTACAGCAGGGAATCACAGTGGGTTCATTTTGTGAGGTAAAATATTTCACTGACTGTTTTTAAAAAATATTTTACCTCACAAAATGTATCCTCTGCTGTAATGTCAGTATTGTCTTATGCTTCCTCCCCTGCCCAGGAGCTGTGGTATGTTCAGTACGCGGTCAGACGCAATTTTTAACCCCTTCATGACCTTGGGATTTTCCATTTTTCCGTGTTCGTTTTTCGCTCCCCTCCATGTCTAAGTTCTCTTTTATCTAAGTGGTGAAAAAAAATTCCAAACTTTGCTAAAAATTTTTTTTAAAACAATTGCGCCATTTTCCGATACCCGTAGTGTCTCCAATTTTCATGATCTGTGGTCGGGTGAGGGCTTATTTTTTGCGTTCCATGCTGACGTTTTTATTAATACCACTTTTGTGCAGATACGTTCTTTTGATCACCCGTTATTGCATTTTAATGCAATGTCGCGGCGACCAAAAAAACGTAATTCTGGCATTTCAAATTTTTTTTTCTCGCTATGCCGTTTAGCGATCAGGTTAATGCTTTTTTTTATTGATAGATCGGGAGATTCTGAACGCGGCGATACCAAATATGTGTAGGTTTGATTTTTTTTTGTTTTTTTTTAATGGGGCGAAAGGGGGGTAATTTAAACTTTTATATATTTTTTTCACATTTTTTTTTACTTTTCTTTTCTACTTTTGCCATGCTTCAATAGCCTCCATGGGAGGCTAGAAGCAGGCACAACTGGATCCAAGGACCTCTATGGTTACAATTCAACCAAGGACCTCTATGGTTACAATGCAGAAGCATCGCTGACCCCGATCATGTGATGGGGGTCGGCGATGTGCGCATATCCGGCCGCACGGCCGGAAGCGGTAGTTAAATGCCGTTGTCTGTGCTTGACAGCGGCATTTAACTAGTTAATAGCGGCGGGTGAATCGCGATTTCACCCGCCGCTATTGCGGACACATGTCAGCTGTTCAAAACAGCTGACATGTCCCGGCTTTGATGCGGGCTCACTGCCGAAGCCCACATCAAAGCGGGGGTTCTGACCTCAGACGTATCGGACGTACTATCCCGTCCGAGGTCAGAAAGGGGTTAAAATGAACTTTTGTTCTTGGGAAAACCACTTTAAAAAGCAAATATCGCCAATATGGCTCCTCCTAAAAAGTAAACCAATGACAATGAAAGGAAAGCAGCAAAGGCACAACGTCGAAGACAACAAAGGGCAAATGAGACTCTTGAAGAGCAACAGCATCGCTGGGACAAAAAAATGCATATAAGTGTAGGTGTCCAGGACACGAGTCCCTAATGCAAAAGCCATTAGATTATCACAGGATACCATTAGGCAACAAAAGCGCCGCATGCCTGCCCCCATCGTGACATTACCACCCTCCCGATGCATTGGGCCTCCATCTAGTTATTAATATATGCCAAATGACAGAATAATGAGAGAGAGAGAGAAAATGTTTTAAGGTATTTCTATTACTGCAAAGTCAAAAGTTTACATTAAAATGTAATTAGTATTTGGTACCATTGCCCTTAAACTGAATGACTTGGGTCGAACGTTTGGGATATCCTTCCACAAACTTCTCACTATAGTTGGTCACAATTTGGGCCCATTCCTCCTGACAAAACTGGTGTAACTGATCCAGGTTTGTAGGTCGCCTTGCTCGCATCGGCCTTTTCAGCTTTGCCCGTAAATTTTCAATAGGATTGAGATCAGGGCTTTGTGATGGCCACTCCTATACACTGACTTTGTTATTCTTAAGCCACTTTGTTACCATTTTGGCATAATGCTTCCGGTCATTGTTCATTTGGAAGATCCATTTCGGTCTAAGCTTTAACTTCCTGGCTGATGTCTTGAGATGTTGCTTCAGTATTGCCACATAATCTTCTTATCTCATGATGCCATCTATTTTCTGAAGTTCCCCAGTCCCTCCTGCAGCCAAACAACCCCACAACATGATGCTGCCACCCCCGTGTTTCACAGTTAAGATGGTGTTCTTAGGCTTCCAAGCTTCTCCCTTTTTCCTCCAAACGTAATGATGGTCATTATGCCCCCAAAATTCCATTTTAGTTTCATCAGACCACAGGACATGTCTCCAAAAAATAAGGTCTTTGTTCCTGTGTGCATTCGCAAACATTTTATGTTTCTTTTGGAGTAATGACTTCTTCCTGGCAGAGTGGCCTTTCAGCCCATGTTGATACAGTAGTCTTTTCACTGTGGATATTGATACAATCTTACCAGCTTCCGCCATCATCTTTCACAAGGTCTTTTGCTTTTGTCCTTGGGTTGATTTAGGGTACCGTCACACACTGCCATTTCGATCGCTACGACGGTACGATTCGTGACGTTCCAGCGATATCGTTACGATATCGCTGTGTCTGACACGCAGCAGCAATCAGGGATCCTGCTGAGAATCGTACGTAGTAGCAGATCGTTTAGAACTTTCTTTCGTCGCTGGATCTCCCGCTGGCATCGCTAGATCGGTGTGTGTGACACCGATCTAGCGATCTAGCGATGCGATCTAGCGATGCGTTCGCTTGTAACCAGGGTAAACATCGGGTAACTAAGCGCAGGGCCGCGCTTAGTAACCCGATGTTTACCCTGGTTACAAGCGTAAAACTAAAAAAAAAACAAACAGCACATACTTACATTCTGGTGTCCGTCAGGTCCCTTGCCGTCTGCTTCCCGCACTCAGTGACTGCCGGCCGTAAAGTGAAAGCAGAGCACAGCGGTGACGTCACCGCTGTGCTGTGCTTTCACTTTCACTTTACGGACGGCAGTCACTGAGTTACTAAGTCCTCGGTCCTGCGCTTAGTAACCCGATGTTTACCCTGGTTACCCGGGGACTTCGGCATCGTTGGTCGCTGGAGAGCTATCTGTGTGACAGCTCCCCAGCGACCACACTACGATTTACCTACGATCACGGCCAGGTCATATCGCTGGTCGTGATCGTAGGTAAATCGTATAGTGTGACGGTACCCTTACACATGTCAGACCAAAGTACGTTCCATCTCTGGGACACAGAACCCGCATCCTTCCTGAGCGATATGATGGCTGGACATTCCCATCTTGTTTGTACTTGCAAATAATTGTTTGTACAGATGAACGAGGCACCTTCAGGTATCTTGAAATTGTACCCATAGATGAGCCAGACTTGTGCAAGTCCGCAATTTTATTCCTGACATCTTGGCTGATTTCTTTAGACTTTACCATGATGCTACACAAAGAAGAAGTTTGTTTCAGGTGTGCATTAAAATATATCCACAGGTGTGTCTCTAACTCAGAAGTTAGCAGAAAATCTGTCATAAGCTTCCAAACACATGAGATCATCATATGGGCAGCCCACAATTGTTTAAAGGCATAGTAATCTTAGTATATGTACATTTTTGACTTTGCAGTAAGTAATAAAAATACCTTAAAACATTCTCTCTCTCTCTCTCTCTCATTATTCTAGCACTGGGCAAACATTAATAATTATGGCAATCTAACTAACTAAAAATGGGAAAGGTTAATTCTGATTTAAATGTCAGATATTGAGAAAACATGCATATGTGTCTTTTTATATAGTGTCGGGAAACTTCTGGTTTCAACTGTAAATACTCTATCTGTCAATCCAGGACTATGTACTTAAGACATGTTCTGTTTTGTCTTTTTTAGAAGAGACTTTCTTCCAGCAGTGGTTCAGGAAAAGTTTTAATCTTTCACGAAAACCATGATTTTTTGCACGACATTGCTCCATTGCAGCATCAAAGTCTCCACTGCTCAGCTGCCAGTCTAAAGGCCTTAAAGATGAAAGAATAATGACACGACACCTTCCTCGCCTGACCTAAACACTACTGAGAACTTGTGGACCCTTCTTAAACGGGATATTTATGGTGAAGGAGAACAGTCACCTCTCTGATCAGTGTCTGGGGGCGCTGGGGTTGGTGCTGCCCAAAAAGTTGATCATCAACAGATTAGGAAACTGACAGACTCCATGGATGGAGCTTATGATTGTTACTGATAACAAGGGAAGCTTTAATACTATATGGGTCACTGATATTTTTTTGAAATGTCAAAATTATATATTTATAGAATTTGAGTTGTTTGGTTATTATTCTCACTTTAACAGATGAAATTAAACAATGGAGATGAGAACATTTATGCTTTTCATTTACTTGCCCAATAATTCTGCACACACAGATATTCTCCTAAAGCCGGGGTCACACTAGACCGTAATACGGACGAGTGCAATGCGATAAAAAAATCGCATAGCACTCGTCCCAATGTTAATCAATGGGGCAGCTCCCATCATCCGATATTTTCTCGGCCGTATTCAGGATCCGAGTGAAATCGCAGCATGCTGCGATTGTCAGCGTTTCTCGGCCGAGAATCGCCAATGAAAGTCTATGGGGGTGAGAAAAAATAGCACAGCACACGGACCATCAGTGTGACTTGCGAGAAATTCTCAGGCATTGGGCAGGTGACAGGAAAGGCTCAGCCATTATTTGCTCATTTTGCAAGTGTGTGAGAAAATCTCACCATACGGATGCCATACGGATGTCACACGGATGTCACACGGATCATTTAATGCGAGAAAATCGCATCCTCGCACTGCACACGGATCATTGTTTTGGTAACATTTGTGCGATTCTCGTCCGTCAAAAACGGACCGTTTTTTTATACGTTGTGTGTGTCCCCGGCCTAAGACTAATCTTCACTTTTACTTTCTTAAATATTCAGTGTCTTGGTTAGGACATGGTTAATGTCCTGTTCTCTCAGGGTTAATTTTACTGGCCTCCCTTTCAATCTGGGAGGTGTATTTATAATCACTCCAGACTAGGATTCACTGTCAGCTTTACTTTCTATTCTAGGCTGTGTGCCTGACTGCTGAAGTGTGCTTGCTCTCCATGCTGTACTCTGTTTGTTCTTCTGGATTTCTGACATCTGGGTTCACTTCTGACAATCCCCTGTCTCACCCCTTTGGTACCTCGTGATCTCCTGGCTCCAATCTTAGCCTGTTTAACTACTCTCTTATGTTTATCTCTTCTCTGCACCCCGGCATCTGGCTCCGCCCTCGACCACCTCCCTCTCTGTCACATGGTTCAGGTCCTGGTTGTACCTGTTAGTAACCTGGGTTTTTGCTCAGCTCCCTTGCTGCTGTGTGCAGCTCTCCCCACAGCAGTATTACCCGGGAGGCGTGACATTCAGTTTTTCAGGTTAATTAACCTTTCAAATTGACCGACAGAGCTGTAGTTGTTCAATAATAAAAGTATTCATCAACAATACAGATTGCCTAATAACTGTGCAATCATCATGAATAAGAGTACAGAATGCACGAGAAACGCATTGATGTTTTAATTTATGGATGCACGTGAAGTCATTTTAACAATACACCAAAAAAAAATAAAGATTTTTACTCCATTGAGCTGCATAAACTGACTTTTTAGCTGTTTGTTATCGTCTCTTTCAGTGACATTCCTTACTGAAATATGATGCCAGTTCTCTTTCACAAGTTCCCAACCAAAATCTGATCCCAGATCTCTTTTACACGTTCCTGACCAAAATTTGAACCCAGGTCTCTTCTATACGTTCCCGACCAAAATCTGATCACAGGCCTCTTCTACATGTTCCCGACCAAAATCCGATCCCAGGTCTCTTCTACACGTTCCAGACTGAAATCTTATCCCAGGTCTTTTCTACCCGTTCCCGACCGAAATCTGATCCCAGGTCACTTCTCCACTTTTCTGGCCGAAATCTGATCCCAGGTCACTTCTCCAAGTTTCTGGCCAAAATCTGATCCCAGGTCACTTCTCCACGTTTCTGACCGAAATCGGATCCCAGGTCTCTTCTACATGTTCCTAAAGTTGGTGCATACTGGACGTCTCACTTAGTTATGTGTACAGGTTTTCCTTCAACTCTGCGAGCCTTTCTCAGTAGATATTTTGTAAAGTAAGCATTGTGTGCATCTCCTCTAAGCAGTAAGTACAGCTTGATAAAAAAAAAACACTGCTCTACATTGGGAACATGCATCGAGAACAAGCCGACCGGCGATATTAACTTTGCTATAAATTATATTTCGGAAATAACAACAGTGCACGTGAATGGTGAATGCAGACTAAGCTAAGACTACCAATGCTTATTAACTGAGCTCTATTCAAAGGAAAACTACAGTAATTTCACATATTAATCCTTTCATTTGGGTTTCAGGAGTTGGCAGGCCTCCCAGAATAGGAAAATGTGGATACAAAGAATTTATAGAAAAGAGGTCAGGTCATGGATAACTTGATCAGGCGTCTGCTACCTGCAATCCTTCTACGATGAATGACACACTTTCCACAGACTTTAGTCTAAAATAAAGTTTTGGGCATGATATTCTACACGAGAATAATCCTGTATGAGTATTATATTGACCAGTTATTAGGTAAGAAAGTACGGGAGGGAGTTTCAGCATTAGTGGGAGAAGAAGTAGTAGACCACCAGACCAAGTCAGGAGAACGTTGATGTCTTATGCCCTCTGCTTCACAGCACACGTTCTGTGACTTTACATGGCCTCCACTTTGTGGATGAGATGTTGTGGCTTCAATTTCTCAATAATGTCGCTCACAGGCGATCGTGGAATATTTAGGAAGGTAGTAATTTCACAAACTGACTTCTTATATAGCCCATCCTACTATAGGACAATAATGAGATCTTTAGAGAGAGATATTCTTTTACAATTTTTTTAAAGGCAAGCTGCAAGAGACTGATTTTATTCACCTTTGTCAATGGGACTCATTGAAATACTTAAAATCGATATGTACGTTGTTTATGGGAGAACCCCTTTAAGGCAGGCGTATAATCTGTAATGGAAAGCAATGGGTTAAATAGTGGTAAATAGAATTGGGCTATATATCACTTATATATTATATTGCTAGATTATGGCAGCAATGGAAATTTCCAATATTGCACTATTTCACTTTTGCTACAATAGTGTCATGTACAATGTGGGAAGACTAAGTGCAACACAAAGGGAAGAAGGGGAAGGAACCCCAAACGCTAGGGAAATGGAGAGTGGAGACCCCTTGGCAGATCTAATAGCACCTTGCTTCCCCTATCTTCCCTATATTGGTTCCACACCAATCGCCGAGCAGGAACCTAAGCCCTGTATTTCCCTAGAGCTAGGCTATGAATATGGAAGGGGGGATAAGAAGGGAGACAAGCAAGGGGGAAGCAACTCATCTTGAGCAGACTCCAGAGAGATAACAACAAACATCCTCCAATAGCACCAGAGAGGAAGTAAGCCGACTGCTATAGCTCCAAGCCTTAACAAGGGGAAAATGTGAATATCACCAGCAACTCCCTGTAGACTGGGAGTCTATAAATACCCAGGTCCAGGCGTGTCAATTAGAGCCAGATGAAGGTTGCCACTGGGTCCACGAGTCAGGAGGATTAAGAGCGCTGCAATGCCAAATGCAGAGACCTTCTGCAGCCAGATGCAGAGCGACTGTCTGTAGCATCTGACACACCCGTGGCAAATAGTTCCCCACAACCTGCACTGTAAAGCCAAGTTCAGCGGATTAGTCTCAGATTTGCAACTTGCAGTGTAACAGAAGCATAAAGAGGTTTTTTCAAAACCCTCATCACATATTGCGGAAGAAAACCTGCACAAAATTGAAAGCAAGGTGTAGATTTCAAAGATGCAGATTTTCTATGCGGTTTTCACCCTATTCAAGGAGCCTTATATGTACAACAGCAAACAATACGATGCAACTAAAAGTCTACTTATACATGGTCTGTATAGATAATGGATGATGGATCTTAGGCCCATTTTGCCCGAGGAACTTTTAGAATAACCAATTTTCTTAGTAAACTTATTTCCAAAGGTGATATGGACATGAAATTCTCACCAGATGTCGGTAACAACCCACCCAATCCACACAGGCAAAGAAATCAAACCATAGATGTCCATAAATTAAGTTATATGTAATAATGAGAAATGACACAGGAAAAACGTATTATTTCACCCGCTGTGTCTGCTGCAAAAGCGTTTGCTATTTTAGAGTAATAGAGTTTCATATCTGATATTATTTAACTCTTTGTTTCATTCCTCTCCCCTATAGAGCTTAATGATAAAAATGTAGGAACAGTTAATATAACGTATTTTTACCAGAAAAGCACAGTGATGCATGCTGAGTTATTCATCGCCTTTCCAGCAATCAAGTCCTTATATATTATAGTTATGGCTGCCCCAAATAGACAGCTAAAATACTGCGGAAAATACCATACAGAAGCAGGACAGCGCAGAGTAATGAGATACAGAGTACATAGTAGAAGAAAACTAGACTTCATTAAAAAAGATAGGACAGATAATAGGACTTTTTTACTGTTACTTTCAGTCTAAAATTTTTCATGCTCTGTGCACGCTTTGTAGCCCCCACATACAAAGAAAAGTTGTCCAAACATTTCAGCTGTACAAGGCAGTACTTATGAGCAAACATGGTCGGATAAGGTGTTATCTGAGCATGCTCGGGTGCTAACCGAGTGACTGTGACGTGCCCTAAAGAAAAGAAAATATGTTCAACTTATGCAGGGATTGCCTAACAAACAGGTAATCTCTGCATGTGTTGCCTCTGTCGAACAGCTGCGAGTCATGTAGCCGCGGGAATTCGAACATATTTTTCGAGCACACTGAAGACACTTTTACCCATTTATCATCATTAGGCCATCATCTTTATTTTATCACAATCCGTATAAGAAAGATGAACGAAGACACTCACCAGTCTTCAAAAAGTCAATTCTTTATTGATACCAACTCCAGATAAAATTCATGGTCGGGGGAGAGGGAGCCGAAGCTCGTGTGAGCAGGGGAAGACGACGGCCGTTTCGCGCTGTGTCTGTGCTTCTACGGGACCCATAGAAGCGCAGGCACAGCGCGAAACGGCCGTCGTCTACGGATTGTGAAGATAGATGTCTTTTTCCAGAAGAGCACCTAAGGTCCTATACAAGCGGTGTCTGAGTTTGTGATGTATTGCAACATACCCTGATCATAGTCTCGGAAAAACCACAGCACAAGGGACTGTGCCGCTCCTGATTTTTTCGTTTTTCTGGCATCTTTATTTTATGTCTTCTGTTTCCTGTGAGTAGCTGACTTTATACACCACTCTCGGCCATTTTCACTCTCATAGTGACGCATTTCGCGTCACCCGGTCACCCAGCAGGTCATCGTCCTTCCTTTCTCAATCTCAAGTAGCTATGGAAATAGAAGAAGACTCTCACCCATTTCACTGTGCTATGACATGACGAATCGAAGCCAACGTCTTTCTGCTTTTACATTTCTGAGAACATTTTCTTTACACAACAAAAGGACCATTGACGAATATTAACACATGTCATGTATGGATTACGCTGACATCGCAAGAATCTTGCATTTCAGGATGGGTACTAGTGTTAAGTATGTGAAATTGAGCATAATTTTATTCTTGTGTATGTTTAAATATGGGAACTTTACATTATTTTCTTAGTCTCTTTATCTGTTCTTTTCCAGCCATTACAATGTTTTCTAGATTCTTAAAACAGTTCTGTTTTTATATTGGAAGAAAAATAAACAAGTCAAAGCTAAATAAGAATAGAATACCACCAGCATGTTGATTTTGATACAGAGCTCCAAATTCCCTGCCTAGACGTACATTTCTATGATGACATACTGCCTTGATTCGCCACTTAGTATGCAATAAGTTCTGACTAGCGGTGGCACCAATTAAAACTACACAAATAAATGAAATAAACTGTTACTATATAGGCGAGATCTCTGAAGACCGACTTGTAACCTTAAGATTGTTGATATTGTTCAACAATTTTGGTTCTCAAGTCCTCAAACAGTTCTCTTCTACTCTTTCTGTTCTCCGTGCTTCGGGTGGCACACACAGACACACAATGCAAAGATTGAGTCAACTTCTCCCCTTTTTATCTGGTTTCAGGTGTGATTTTCATATTACCCACACCTATTACTTGCCACAGGTGAGTTAGAAGGAGCATCAGATGCTTGAAACTAAGTTTTCTATCTACAATTTAAGAAAGGCGCCCACAATTTTATCTGGACCATTTTTGGGTATTTGTGTGAAATTATATCCATTTTGACTCTTTTTCTATCTTTTTTATGTTGTTCAAATGCACACAAAGGAAATAAACACATGTATAACAAACTGTGTAATTGCAATAATTTTATGGAAGAAATTTCTCAGGCAGAGAGTGGCGGCATCGATAAGGTCACCTCCAGTCACCTTAGTGACGCCAGCGCCCAGCACTAAACCTGCCTTCTCACACTCAGCTCAGTGTCTCCTGGATGCAGGACTGAGTGGTCTCATTTTATGTGACCACTCAGCAAAGCATCCAGATGTAGCTGAGGGCTCTTTGCATGTCAAATGGATTATCGGTGGACAGGTGAGGATTTATTTTTCTTTGGACATTAATTAATGGGTAAATGAGGGTCAGGGAGTTTTTATTTTGAACAAAGGACCTTACTATGTGTTTGTCTTTATTTTATTTGACTATTGGGTAAGTAATGGGGGTGTCTTATTGAAGTCTGCACTACACTACTACTCCTAGGCTTGATGCCAGCAGACATTACAAAGCTGACATCCACCCAAATACTATTACTCCACTTGCCACCACACCAGGGAGCGAGAATGGATGCACCATTTCTGGGGAAGCAGAGGGCTGATTTTCTTACTCTGGGAGGGGGCCAATATCCATGGCCCCCTTGAAAATGGGCTGTCTGGTTAAAATAAGTTATTATAGTGCCTTGCGTAAGTATTCGGCTCCCTGGAACTTTTCAACCTTTTCACACATATCATGCTTCAAACATAAAGATACCAAATGTAAATTTTTGGTGAAGAATCAACAACAAGTGGAACACAGTTGTGAAGTTTAACGAAATTTATTGGTTATTTTAAATTTTTGTGGAGAATCAAAAACTGAAAAGTGGGGCGTGCAATATTATTCGGCCCCTTTAACTTAATACTTTGTTGCGCCACCTTTTGCTGCGATTACAGCTGCAATTCCCTTGGGGTATGTCTCTATCAGTTTTGTACATCGAGAGACTGAAATTCTTGCCCATTCTTCCTTGGCAAACAGCTCAAGCACAGTAAGGTTTGATGGAGATCTTTGTGAACAGCAGTTTTCAGCTCTTTCCACAGATTCTCGATTGGATTGAGGTCTGGACTTTGACTTGGCCATTCTAACACCTGGATACGTTTGTTTGTGAACCATTCCATTGTAGATTTTGCTTTATGTTAGGGATCATTGTCTTGTTGGAAGACAAATCTCCGTCCCAGTCTCAGGTCTTTTGCAGACTCCAACAGGTTTTCTTCAAGAATGGTCCTGTATTTGGCTCCATCCATCTTCCCATCAATTTTAACCATCTTCCCTGTCTCTGCTGAAGAAAAGCAGGCCCAAACCATGATGCTGACACCACCATGTTTGACAGTGGGGATGGTGTGTTCAGAGTGATGACCTGTGTTGCCTTTACGCCAAACATATCGTTTGGTATTGTTGCCAAAAAGTTTGATTTTGGTTTCATCTGACCAGAGCACATGTTTGTATCTCCCAGGTGGCTTGTTGCAAACTTTAATCAATACTTTTTATGGATATCTTTGAGAAATGGCTTTCTTCTTGCCACTCTTCCATAAAGGCCAGATTTGTGCTGTGTACGACTGATTGTTGTCCTATGAACAGACTGTCCCACCTCAGCTGTAGATCTCTGCAGTTCATCCAGAGTGATCATGGGCCTCTTGACTGCATCTCTGATCTGTCTTCTCATTGTTTAAGATGAAAGTCTAGAGGGACGGCCGGGTCTTGGTAGATTTGCAGTGGTATGATACTCCTTCCATTTCAATATGATCGCTTGCACAGTGCTCCTTGGGATGTTTAAAGTTTTGGAAATCATTTTGCATCCAAATCCAGCTTTAAACTTATTCACAACAGTATCACGGACCTGCCTGTTGTGTTCCTTGGTCTTTATGATGCTCTCTGTGCTTCACACAGAACCCTGAGACTATCACAGAGCAGGTGCATTTATACGGAGACTTGATTACACACAGGTGGATTATATTTATCATCACTAGGCATTTAGGACAACATTGGATCATTCAGAGATCCACAATGAACTTCTGGATTGAGCTTGCTGCACTGAAAGTAAAGGGGACGAAAAATATTGCACGCCCCAATTTTCAGTTTTTGAATTTCCACAAAAATTTAAAATAACCAATAAATTTCGTTCAACTTCACAATTGTGTTCCACTTGTTGATTCTTCACCAAAAATTTACATTTGGTATCTTTATGTTTGAAGCATGATATGTGGGAAAAGGTTGAAAAGTTACATGGAACCGAATACTTTCGCAAGGCACTGTACCTCTTTGCAGAAAAGGGTGAAAACTTGCTAATTATTGGAATTCCGAGTGCACGCTGCCACCGAGTGGTTTGAGGAAAAAAAATGGACATGTGCACAGCCTCATTGGATAACATTGATCCGAGTGCGATCCGATCTGTCAAACTTTGGTCATCTGCATAAGTCTTAATAGCCATAAGAATGATCTGTTCTGCCGATCAATGCCGGACCAAGTAGTCGGACACCCACTGATTAACAAGTTATCAGGTGATACCTTTTCTACACTGGACAATTCCTTTAATCACTTGATAATAATAGAAGAAAGATGAGAGCCTGTGTTAAAAACTAGATGTGAATAGTCAGTTCTCTAAATACCTGTGTTTTAGGTGAGGCCAACATGGAGGAGTTGAAATAATAGAGGCTTATGCACACACAGGCTCGGTCACTTACACCTGGTCTATTGCGAGATCTTCCCATTAGAGAAAGTAGCAGCGCATATGTTTTGGCGCAGAAAATCTGTGATCATTGGTAAAGAAGAGAAAACAATGTGTTCAGACATCTAGGAGAGGATTATGAGAAGCCCGAGTAAATCAAAGTGGAAAATGATCCCAGCAGAACAACATGTTGTTGAATACTAATATCGATTCAGTGGATGTCAATCTAATGTGTATGGGGGGCCTTAAGGGTACGAGGATGGTGGGTCCATTATGCTTTGATGAATACGTGAACTCAGCCATGCACATGGATGTCTTCCAGCATTTCTACGTATATACGTTCTTTCAGCAAGAATACGTTTTGTTCATTTTCTAAGCTGTATTATGTATACTGGAAAAGATCACCTCCTAGAAGACCACTTTCCAATTCAATCACAGGCGGTAATCTCAAAGAGATGGCAATGAATAATATTTCTTCACCCTTTGTGGATGTTTAGGGATTGTCATTGACTATTTCATGGTGCATCAACCAAGTTCAAACACAAAAAACGGTACAATGTCCTGAGAAAAGGCAATATCTGCTGATTTACGAAGCGTGACAAATATTTCCCTTCCTTTAGCTGATCATTAGTATCTTTCTGATAACCTACGTTACAGAGATTGCCCATTCATTTATACTAAAAACATTAATCACCCAGATGAAACAAAACTACTGGGCTGAAAGAGATAAATGATGAATGAATGGCATCTAGTATGTTTACGTAGGGCAAAAGGGATTCCATTTTTTACATACTCAAGTGATCAAAGGTAACATATCCCTTTGAATTAGAAATTTGCAAAGTCTAAGCTAATGAGAGGCAGCAATAATTAATGAGCTACGGAACCCGCATACAGGTGACGTGATTGTACAAAGTCTGAAGTCTTGTGAATAAGGCACCTAATGAGGAATGAGTAATATGGAAGGAGCCCGTGGAATGACTCCTGGAGTCCGCAGATGTTTAACCCTACCATGTAATGCCAGTGTTGGTCGTCAGGGCAGGGTTGGGTCAAAATTGTTAATCTTTCAGCGTTAGAAAAAAGTGTGAAAACAAAAATGTGATAAACTAACAAAATAAACAATGTTCACCTCTCCTATTCCCCAGCTTTCCAGCGGAGAAGCTCCAGTGATGTTACCCACCTGTCCCGGGTATCCTAGGCGGCTCTGCTCCCTTCTCCTGGGTCTGCTGCCCTCTGCTGTGCTCCACGTTGGGTTTTGCAGGCTGACCATCAGGGATCAATGACATTTTCTCCTAGACTTTTTAAAGGTCCATTGAAACGCACACCTGTGTCTTGGGATTGGGTTTCTAGACCTCTATGTTTTGTGTCCTCCACCTTCTGTGCATACTAGGTTTTACCTGCTACCATCTCTGCTGGGTTCCATTTAATCCATCCTGCTGTTCCTGAGATGATTCCAGAGTGCGCCAGGTCCTCGCTGCCATGTGTCTTCCAGCTTGCTGCCTCAATGCCCCTGGGGTCCATGTGTCCACCTGGAACTGGGGCTTTGAGGATCCAACTCACCTGGTGAGCCTTAACAGGTAGATCTTACCAGTGGCTAACAAGCG
Organism: Ranitomeya imitator; assembly: GCF_032444005.1. Classification (NCBI taxonomy): domain Eukaryota; kingdom Metazoa; phylum Chordata; class Amphibia; order Anura; family Dendrobatidae; genus Ranitomeya; species Ranitomeya imitator. Next base: position 44,264,627 of record NC_091287.1, on the reverse strand, counting down.
TCAGCTCCAGCCAACCAGTGAGACTGGCATTATTACTGGCATCGTGGCCCCAGTCGCTGAGCAAGTACACCAGAATTACAACACATATGACCACTGCTGCCACAATCAAAAGACTTTGGGGAATAAGGATAACTTAGTTCTCAGGATAAAGAGAAGAGGTACCGTAAGTATTGTATATTTTGATACATTCCATGTGAAAAAAAACACATGTACGGTTAATTAGTTTTCTTCCGGATTAAGAGAAATCTATTTAATCAGTGCCACCCACCTACAATAATTTGCACTAGCAAAATTTTTGTCTTTCCTTCCAAAATAGAGATACTCACAATTAGGCCAAATTCACACTACCATATTTTCAGTCTGAGTGCTGAAAAAAGCTGGTCACAGGGAAACATTAAGACCAATGTTATTCAATTAGGCTGTTCAGATAAGTGTTTTTTAATGGATCTAACCTGTGCACGAAAAAAATTGTAGCATTCGCTAGTCTCTTCCATATATCGGACGAGACTCTCCTCTTTCACGAATATGGGTCAGCCCTATAGCATCCATTTTACGAATAAATTGCAATTCTTTTAACATAGGAAACTGTATTAGGTGTTATAAATTTTTATAATTGCTGACGTACAAAAAATGCGCGTCGGAGAGAGTGGTTGCCCCGGACTGGACTGGTCTGGAGACATTATTATTATGGGTAATTAACCCTTTACTTATTTCATGTTCCATATGTTTTTCTGGTGCAGCGCTCTAGTATGATATGCAGCTTCATAACCTATAGTAGCCATATGTTTTTGACTGGGATTGCCTTACCTTTTTTTGTAAGCACTATATGTGGGCCAAGGGTTTATGATTTTTACCCTGTTACTACAATATGGCTACATATACAGTACATGTCTATTTTGATATTACTCTTAGCGCTGCATCATATGGGTCCAGGTTAGCGGCCACTCAACGTTTTCACCTTTTTGGATCACGCTTTTTTCCATACAAGTGAAGTATTTATTTATATTGCATTGATTTTCTATGTTTTGTGTTTTGGTATCAATAAATGTTATTTTTTAATATACGAAGACTCAGATTCTCCTATTTTCTAAATGTCATATCAGAGTCAGTATATTGGTAAAGATTGTATTATCCTGTGGCTGTTTTTTTGCATCTCATGTTATGTTTTTCTTTTATCTGAGAAAATTGGTCTGATTATACTCTGATCAGAGTGTGATCCGATTCTCTCGAAGGTGGAAAAAAAAAAAAGACACCGAGTCAGGTCCAATTTTTTTCCATGGACCAATAGAGTTGAATAGCACGACTAGTGGGATCCGATATCAGAGGCAAATCGTACATGCTGTGATTTTTTTCCTTGGACCACCTCGGACTGAGGAAAAAAAAATCAGAAATGTGCACAGCCCCATAGAATAGCATGGGGGCGCATGCTATGCCTGAAAACCACAGCTAGCACTCCTCTGATTTTTACGGTCGTCTACATGAGCCCTATGGCTCACTCTCTGACAAAATAATACCTCAACCGCTGGTAAAAAATGGCTGCTGTAAATTAGTTACTTTCTGGACCTACAAGATGGAGTTGGAGCGTGAATCGGTTGACATAGGATGAAACATAGAACATTGTAGAACAAATACAAGTTTTACGATAACATGAAGAATATTTTTATATTCTATACTGTGCTGTATATAGCTTCTTTTTTTTTTTTGCTCAGAAAATTAGTGAAGGAAGATGAATGTAAGAAGTGTCATATGTATGAATTGTAGTCATCTCCCCACCTTGGCAGGATCAGAGCTGCACATATGGCTACATGAATAATTCTCACTTCCTCCAGAGTATTTATATATTCATATATATGAGTAACATACCGTCCAACATCTCAACATTTCCATCCGCACTTTGCTGCTGGGTAGACTTGTACACGGTGCGCACACACACAATCATTGCTTCCTACAATGTCTCGAAGCCAGAAAACAAGTGAAACAATAATTCAACCTTCAATTTTCAACATGGCCCAAACTGGTTAAGATTGTGATGAATAAGTATTTTACTATATTTGCATTACATCTCGTGCATAATTAGAATTGTCCAGGACAAAAAACAAATACTTGGAACTCTTCATTAATCAGGACATGTGAGGACAATCTCATGACTGTGACTTTCCGCTTCCATGCAAAAATAGACGGTATACAAATGGACTGTCAAAGTCTAAAATCCATCAACGAATAGTCTTGCATTCTATAAGTGAATCTGACGTGATACAAGGCATTTTGTGTTTGAAACAAATACTGTTTTTTTGGGGGGAATTTCTTTAATATTTTACTGACCCAACCTATGGCCTAAACCGTGAACGAACAAGTGATCAATTAGTAAGAAGATACTTGAGTGGTAGACGTTCACTTGCCTACAGTTCATGCTCTTACTGTACCTTGGGGTAATATCAAGTGAGCTGTTGACAATGGAAAGGGGTTAGTCACGGGAACGAGGATTTACAGTAAGACTCCACCGAGCTTAATTGTGGAAAGAGTTCATGACTTGAAGAAACTGGATATTGCTAAAACTTTACAATAATCTGGTACAATTAATCTGGAACCCAGTGGTCTGGAATTTCTAGCCGTCCTCCATTGGGTCATATATAGTTACAGCACCACGCATGTATGTAACAGGACCGCGACAGTATATTATTGGACAGAGACTCAATGGTCCAAATGTAAAAGTGGTAATATAATGAGTCCTACACTGGAAAGACTTTTTTACATGTGATTTGCTCCGAAGGACTCGTATTACATTGTGTCCTAAGGCTCGTCCGTCAGTCTGTCAATAGTATAGCAGCAGGGACATAAAAAGCGGTTAAGATGGGGTAACTTTAACCCCTTACTGACAGGGCCAATGTTTTTTAAATCTGACATGTGTCAGTTTATGTAGTAATAACTCTAGTATGCTTAAAGGGAATCTGTCACCTCCCGGGACGTATATGACCTATTAATATGGGCATACAGGTAATAGAAATGTTACACTAGTCCTACCTGTCTGCCTCATATTCATGGTCTTGTTGTGGAGAAATGTTATATTCTGTCTTTATGTTAATGATTTCTTCCAGGCTCCGGGACGTGCGGTGCCTGGTAGAAATCCCTGCCCCCTATCTTCATTGTAATACTTACCCACCTCCCATCAGCGTCAGTTATGGCCCCAGAATCCTGCGCCCTCCACTCCCTCCACAATACATACCTCATCCTCCCTTCTGTGGGCGCTGCATTTAGGGATCATCTGCGCAGGCGCTGGTGGGTCACTGTGACCTCCGGTGTGAGCGCCGTTAAGGTGTTCTCCTCACTTCCTCCCTGCACAGACATCGTTTGGAACCATTTGTACATAGCGATGACTATGCAGGGAGGAAATGGGGAGAACACCTTATGGGCGTGCACACTGGAGGTCACGGTTACTCGCCTGCGCAGAAGATCATTGAATACAGTGCCCTTAGAAGGGAGGATGAGGTATGTATTTCCTAGGAAGTGCAGGGTGCAGGTTTCTGGAGTCATAACTGATGCTGATGGGAGGGGGATAGTATTATAATGAGGACAAGGGGCGGGGATTTCTTCCAGGCACCGCACGTCCTATAACCTGGAAGAAATCATTAAAATAAAGACAGAATATAACATTTCTCAGCATCAAGACCATTAACATGAGGCATACAAGTAGGACTGGTGTAACATTTCTATCACATGTATGCCCATATTAATAGGTCATATACGTCCCGGGGGTGACAAATTCCCTTTAAACATATCCCATTGATTTTGACATTGCTTTTTTTTGCGACACATCAAACTTTATGATAATGGTAAATTTAGGTTGATATGATTTGCATTTATTTATAAAAATATCAGAAATTTGACAAAAATGTTTTAAATATTGCAATTTTCAAATTTTGAGCGACTATCCCTTTAATCCAGATAGTCACAGCACACAAAAGCATTAATAAATAACATTTTCCACATGTCGGCTTTACATCATCACCATTTGTAAAATTGCTTTATTTTATTAGCATTTTAGAATGTTTGAAAAGATAGCAGTAATTTTTCATTTTTTCAAGGATATTCACAAAAATTATTTTTTTAGGGACCTATTCAGGTTTGAAGTGACTTTGGGGGTCCTGTATATTGGAAAGCAACAAAAGTGATAGCATACGCACACCTCTCAATATTTTGGAAATTACGTTCAGTTAGTTCATTAACCCTTCATCTACTTTTCAGGAATCAATGCAAAGTGGCATGACAGGAATGAAAAAGTTTATTTTTACCACCTGAATTTTGATAACTTTTGATCAGGCCGCTATAGACGTCAGACTTTAGGGCCGTTATTTGGCTATGAACTGCCATGGTAAACATCAGGACCACCCGATCAAGATCTCAGGGTGCCAATGGAATTAAAGAGGAAGACCCCACACTCTGTTAACCATCCAGATGCCGTAGTAACTATAGACAACAGCATGTAAGGGGTTAAACCATAGTTGATGCCAACACTGATCATGGCTGATGCAACAAGTTGTCAACTATAGTGTACAGCCGACAGCTACAGCACCTGACGGGGGAAGCTAGTCTGTTATATCGCAGGTCAGTAAAAAGACGTATTGGTACAGGAAAATAATGAAGGTACTGTATGTATGGGAATTGTGTAAAGCTATTGTCGGACAGGTTGCATTAGGGCGCCATCCTTTTTTATGTGAAACCCTCCTACTAGAATGATATGGTAGAAATGCATCTTTTGTTGAGACAGCCACATCAGTAAAATATATTTTCTCAGGCTTCCTCTGCTCTTAATTCATATACAAATAAAGCTTAAGTGCTCTGGGTGTGACCGGAGCACTTCCCAAGCCGTTGCCCCTCTGGCTCTATTGCTGCCCAGCCCAACCTATCTCTGTTTGACTGACAGCTCACTGGTGGGTGGATAGTGCTGACAGATTCCCTTTAAGGACCCAATAATTTGGGGTCTTCAGAACACTGTCTTTCCTTTTTTTTCTTTGCAGCTAACGAGGTCTTCTGTTTTGCAGGTCAAGTTGAAATAAAAGCCAAATTTTTGTATTTTACTAGATGCATATGATTTTTTGTCCTTAAGAACGTTCATACACCTGAACTGAAACATTGCCACTATGGGCTAAATAGACCACTCTTTTTGCCACTATTTTTGGAGTGCTACCTTCAGTTCTTGCTGTTCATATGATTTTTAGACATTATCATATTTTTTTGTACCGTTTATCGCATGATATCAGTTCACTCCCTCCAGCCGGGTCTTACAAGTGGCCCAGGGCAACAGATTCTATTTAAAAACCCTGCAGCAAAAGGTTGGGTGTGTAAGAGTTTGTTTGCAAACTGCAGAGCAGGTGGCTCTGCAACATCCGGCTTAGGTGTGCAGTTAGCACAGAGCCAAGGGAAGTGAACGCCTGGTGCCCCCTCAGCGTGACATGGTGGAGCAGTCGTCCACGACAATTGGTCTTGGGTACGGACTGTTTTGACGCCCTGGCTGCAATCCGTCATTTTCATTTGTAAGCTTCTTTTGAACATTCAAGACACTTTGCTTTGAACTTTCTGTGGTCCCTGCCTATCTGTCGCACTGCACCAGCCCCGCTGCACTACAATAGTGACTCGATAATGCCAACATACTATTGGTGGCACAACATTAACGCCATACAGTGACGATATGGCAGTTGTGCAGCTAGTACCGGGAATCCCAGGCACATACCCCAGACTTTTGGTCTGCGTCGGGAGTCCTTTTTTCTCACCACTTTCAACTGTGTCCACAACCTCTATCTGACTTTATCTTCGTCTCGTTATGTCACCTTAATCGCTGCCCTTTCCAAGTTATCGTTGGTTGACGCTCCATTGGTGATGAGAAATCACTACACACTCTCTTCCTGTCATTTTATACATAATTTATTTTTCCAGAACTTTTTTTTTTATGGCTAAGGAGAGGAGCACAAACTGCAAGACGTGAGACGTGTGACGGAGATGAGTAATACGATAGAGGACAGCAGTGCGGAATGCTTAATGGCCGGAGTATATCAGAGATGACAGGACGGGCTACCGGAGACTGATATCGGTGACAGCAAAATAGTTACCGAGTGCTTCTATATTGTTTTTTAATCAAGAAGGAAAGGTTGCTAGTTTTTACAACCAAAAGCAAAGGTTTCGATCAGGGGTATAAAGGTTTTCTGTGTAGAATTGCTATGGAAGACAAGTGGGCATTTGGGATTTATATCTATATATTTACAATAATGTCACAGGACATAAACCTAAAACACTAGACTAACATAAAGGAAGGTTCCTGGAGGTTCTGAAAACGCATACAATTAATACACATACATATAAAGGGAACCTGTCAGTCAAATAATGGCAGCATGAATCAGAGCTTGGATGCACCATTGTAGCCAAGTATATTATCCGCAAAACGCTCCGATGTTTACCGATCTGGCCGGGGACTGTAGAGAGAAGAGACCAGTCCGGCACCTCCCTCATCCTGATTCTTCCTTATTGCTCCACTTTATTCACAGGTCTCTGCCATGTGCATACATCGGGAGAACCGTCAATCACCTAGAGAGATCCGGGGCAGCGCCAGACTAGTCACGACCCCGGCCGGGTCATTAAACTATGTTTTCTCTAAAATACCAGAGTGTTTCGGAAAAAAACATACCTGGTTACAATCGCACAGAAGAATAACCGGCATGTTAAATTTCAGCCTCCGATCCTTATTATTCTCTCCAGAGATAAGTTGCTGCCAGAAGAGTCGACAGCGCCTTTTTCATAGACAACACAGAAGTGCTAAAGCAAGCGTTCCTGCATGAGGGGGATTTGGGAGTGACCGCTGTCAATCGACAATTATCTACTGCATATCGGGCCGCTCCTTCTGGAACATGGCCGCTGATGGAAGGACACATGACCAGATCAGTCCATCCATGGTCTCCAATAACAACATGCACGGGATGGAGGCCACTAATGGAAGAGTCAGGTTACAGCCCCCATTTCAGAACTATGTGAGTGCTTGGAACTTTGAAAATTTTGGAAATCATGGATTAGCAAATGCAAAATATTTGTCACTGCATATAAAGGGGTTTTCAGGTTTGGGGAAACCACTGCCTCTCAGTTCTAGTATTTTTTTGTGCTTTACTCATCCTCTATGGGTCCAGTACTGAGTCTTCACCGCTGCTCACAGTCACTGTTATTGTCTGCAGTGCAGATGCCACACGGACATTGCAGCTGTCAATCAGTGAGCTCAGACGCTTTGTCCGAGTTGCTGGCACAAGCTGCTAAGTTTACTGATTGGCTGCAGCGCTGCCGACCATAACTGACACTTGGAGCAGCAGTGAAGACTCTGCAGAGGACCAGGGGATGATGATCAAATGATCAATGCACAGTTTTATTAAAAGCCAGGGGAAAGGGGTTTTCCTAAACCTGAAAATCCTTATAAATTAATGTTCTTTTAATAATTGATAAACATTTTTTTTTTTTTTTTAGAAAAAGTGTCCAACTCCTTTAACCCATTACTTGCCAAATTAGAAATTTTCATTTTACGGATTTTTCAGAAAAGGGCGTCCCAATATTAATATTAAAAATGACAATGACATGATTTCCTATTTTGAAAACATTCATTTTACAAACACAACACAAAAAATTGGACCTAATTATAAAAATTATAAAATCTTAGTTGCTAGAAGCAAAAGATTAGGCGCCCCAAAAAAAGGACATTGGTAGATAATGGGTTAAAGAGAACGTATCATGATGCAACGCTGGCCGGTTCATTCCATGCCCTCACGAATCCAGAAGCCAGATGATGAGGATTTCTCTGTATTCTTCCTTTACACCAGATCTTCATATATTAGTGGATTCAAGCTACAGGCACATTATAGGATGAGATTTCACAGCAAAAATAAAGATGGCGTCATGATGCAACCCATAAATACATCTCCATTATTTTTCTGCAATTCCTTCTTTAAAGTGTCCCCATCACAACCTCTCACCGTCCCGGCTGGAGTTCTCTATATTCTTCTTTACCTTCTGTTGGTCAGAAAACACAGTATCTGAGCACACAAGGTGTTAACCCAAGAACAATGCTAAAAGTTCAGAAAAAAAAGCCATCGAGTATCGTCTATTGTTTGGAATAAGGTTAATTAACTGATCCCGATAAAAATAGACTTTTCCTTAAAAAGTAATGACTTACAAGAAGCAAAAAAAAAAAAAGTAACAATCCTCCCTAGAGGAAGTCGTCCAATGCATTCTTCCTACACAGGACGGAACGCAGCACACAAAACACTCGTAAAAGCGGTAATCAGGAATCTGGCGTCATTTCCAGGCCACTAATTGGTAAAATACCAGAACAGTCCTGCCAAACAACAACTAATAATTCACATGCAAATGCACCAGTGTGCTGCCTGAGCAGATAAGAAGAATAGTTTGCTGTAATTTGAACACATGCCAATCATTGCATTTGGCGGAAAGTCAGGTATTTGGGGTACAAACATGAGCCAGACAGGATTTAAAGGGTCCGGCGATTTACAGGGAATTAAAGAACATATACTTCATTGTTTGGGAGATAGAAAGTCCACATTTATGCTCAGCTGTCTGTCTACTGTATAGTACATCAATCTCATATCTATCTATCCATCCATCTATCTACTATATATCTATCCATCCATCTATCTATTATCTATCTATCATCTATTATCCATCCTAATATCTATCTATCTATCTATCTATTATATATATATATCTATCTATTATATATTTATCTATCTATTATATATCTATCTATTATCTATTATCTATCTATCTAATATCTATCTATTCATCTATCTATCTATTATCCATCCTAATATCTATATATCTATCTATTATCTATCTATCTATGAACCTTTCTCATCTATCTATCTATCTATCTATCTATCTATCTATCTATCTATCTATCTATCTATCTATCTATCTATCTATCTTATCTATCTATCTATCATGTATTATTTATCTATTATTTATCTATCTATCCATCCTAATATCCATCTATCTTTCTATCTATTTATCTATCTATAAACACCTCTGGCAAAAATTAAGAGACCACTGCAAAATGTTCAGTTATTTTTGAGTAAAATGTAATTTTTTCTTTTATTCTATAAACTACTGACACCATGTTTCCGAAGTTCCAAACAATACATTTTGTATTTATTTTCTAAAAATGAGAAATAGTCAAAATAACAAAAAAATGCATTGCTTGCAGACCTCAAATAATGCAAAAAAAAAAACCACTCCCATAATCATTTATAAACAACAATACTAATGTTTTAACTCAAGTAGGTGCTGCTTGGAGAAAATAGCGTAAATAGGGTCTTATCCAAAATTCAATCAAACTGCACTCACCAGATAGAACTATAAATTACGCTTATAGGAGATATCCGCTGCAGCAGATCCTCAGGTCCAGTAACGGCCACCAGATAAATAGAAATTAGGTAAAAAACGTGGACTTATTCTGCGCTGCTGAATAGCTGAAGATCCGAGTATATTAAATAAAATGTGGTTTTATTCAACGCGTTTCAAAGTACTGAGACTTCTTCATCAGGAAATACCACAAAACAAGGGATCGCACTTGGACCAATGATATTCTTTGGTTCTGTGCTCATGTCCGAGCTGTTTTTTTCATCAGAATAGTAATTGCGGTATGCATGATTTGCCTAAATAAATCAGATCGCTCTCTGATCATACTCTGATCTAACTCTGATCAGCGTTTAATCAGAATATGATTAGCCTGATCAGACTGATTTTCTCAAATGAGAGAAAATGCGGTCATGTCTGACCTTAGCTTTAAGGTGTGGTATATGTTGGATGATCAGTAGGAAGGAGATCACATAGTGATGCAAATTAGCCTAGTAGTGCATTGGGCGCGTGTCCATGTACTCTGAGCAGTGAGTCAGATAAGGATGGAGACCAGGTCCAGGGGAGATAGGATAATGCTTGAGGGTACATGACTCCACATGAGTCTGCAAGTAGTCCAACAGCTTGGGGAATAGTTATTCTAATTATACTCTTTCCTTTTGCAAATTGTCTCTTCAGAGAGGAAGAGGACTAGAACTCTAGTGCCACCTATTGGAAGTAGCAATCCTAACAGTCAATGTCGACTCTTTAATGAGTCTTTTCGCATGACTTAGGATAATAGCCAAACCAGAATCTCAATTTGCAGACACTGTGTTTCGGGGTGCTGCCCCTCGTCAGTGCCAAGTGGAGATCTGGTTTGGCTGGTTGAGAGGCGTCTGACCGGGATCCAAGAAGTATTGTTTCTCCTTGCGGAGAGTGACATGATAAGCATGTCGAGGTGAGGAGACTTAAAGCCACAATGCTCCTCTGTGAAATATGCAAATTGGATCCCGGTCAGACGCCTCTCAATCAGCCAAACCAGATCTCCACTTTGCACTGACGAGGGGCAGCACCCCGAAACACAGTGTCTGCAAATTGAGATTCTGGTTTGGCTATTATCCTTAGTTATGTGACAAGGCTCATTAAAGAGTCGACATTGACTGTTAGGATTGCTACTTCCAATAGGTGGCACTAGAGTTCTAGTCCTCTTCCTCTCTGAAGAGACAATTTGCATATTTCCCAGAGGAGCATTGCGGCTTTAAGTCTCCTCACCTCGACATGCTTATCATGTCACTCTCCGCAAGGAGAAACGATACTACTTGGATCCACTGTTTCCTTTTAAAAGAGAAAGTTCCAAACCCACCTGACTGTAATAAAGTTGGAGAGTAGGGAAAAAGTTGATTGGAGAGAATCATGAAATATATTCTAATCCCTAAATAGCAGTGATGAGTGAGTGTGCTCGTTACTCGAGTTTTCCGAGCATGCTCGGGTGTTCTCTGAGTATCTTGGGCATGCTCGTAGATTATGTTTGAGTACCTGCAGCTGCATGATTTGAGGCTGCTAGACAACCTGAACACATGCTGGGATTGCCTGTTTGTTAGGGAACCCCCACATGTATTCAGGCTGTCTAGCAGCCGCAAATCATGCAGCTGCGGGGACTCAAACATAATTTATGAGCATGCCCAAATACTCAGACAACACCCGCGCATGCTCGGAAAACTCGAGTAACAAGCACACTCGCTCATCACTACTAAACAGCAGTTAACCGTAAACATAGTAACATAGTAACATAGTTAGTAAGGCCGAAAAAAGACATTTGTCCATCCAGTTCAGCCTATATTCCATCATAATAAATCCCCAGATCTACGTCCTTCTACAGAACCTAATTGTATGATACAATATTGTTCTGCTCCAGGAAGACATCCAGGCCTCTCTTGAACCCCTCGACTGAGTTCGCCATCACCACCTCCTCAGGCAAGCAATTCCAGATTCTCACTGCCCTAACAGTAAAGAATCCTCTTCTATGTTGGTGGAAAAACCTTCTCTCCTCCAGACGCAAAGAATGCCCCCTTGTGCCCGTCACCTTCCTTGGTATAAACAGATCCTCAGCGAGATATTTGTATTGTCCCCTTATATACTTATACATGGTTATTAGATCGCCCCTCAGTCGTCTTTTTTCTAGACTAAATAATCCTAATTTCGCTAATCTATCTGGGTATTGTAGTTCTCCCATCCCCTTTATTAATTTTGTTGCCCTCCTTTGTACTCTCTCTAGTTCCATTATATCCTTCCTGAGCACCGGTGCCCAAAACTGGACACAGTACTCCATGTGCGGTCTAACTAGGGATTTGTACAGAGGCAGTATAATGCTCTCATCATGTGTATCCAGACCTCTTTTAATGCACCCCATGATCCTGTTTGCCTTGGCAACCTTTTACATTTTTTTTTGAACATATGCATTGAAATCCTTTTGTAAACTGACTTCACACCAAAGGTAAAACTCCCGCGCCCCAATGAAAATTCTGCCTCCCATATGGGGTATGTGGGTTCCTTCAGGCACTGGGGCCTGGGGGTGACTACAGCCAGTGCACCCCTGACAGACGACAGGTCATTCAACGATTTATGTAGTATACCAAATGACTGCTTGTTCAGTATCTCCGGCGCCCCTACAAGATTAAGAAATCCATTTTGCTCAGAAACAGTAAAATGCCAGCTGCTCAGTGTCGGATGCCTGCACGGTTTTTGTAATTCATCAACATATGGTAGTGATAGAAAACACAAAACATGGCCTGTGGTTGGAGAGATAAAATATTTAGGTGTTCACAGCTTCTCTTTTGGAATAATTCAATTGTTAATTAGGGTAAATGATATTCGATGTGGGCGTCTTCTCTGTATCTACTGTGGCGCACCTGTTCTTGGCCTAAGTGGAGCATTGCCGGCATTAATGGCTTAGGGTATTATGAGGACAACCTCATATTGTGGCATGAAGGAACGTGCGCGCTATTGCTTCTGCAAACTGTAAGTCTTTACCTACCTGCTCGGAAATATGAGGCAGCTGCCTGGTTAAAGTTCTTCACCTTCAGCTTCATTCATCTTTATGACTTTATGACCTACATGAGTTGGGTTTCCACCTTCAGGAAATTGGGCCATGAATGTTCTAAAGTACCTAACAAAAAAACAAAGACAAACAGACCAGGAACTCACTCATCCTATGTCCAGCGCCGGCTTCCTCCTTGCTGTTAGGTTCTTCACTAGTGATGAGCGAATATACTCGTTACTCGAGATTTCTCGAGCACGCTCGGGGGTCCTCTGAGTATTTTTTGGTGCTCGGAGTTTTAGTTTTTCTTGCCGCAGCTGAATGAATTACATCTGATAGCCAGCATAAGTACATGTGGGGGTTCCCTAGCAACCAGGCAACCCCCACATGTACTTATGCTGGATATCAGATGTAATTCATTCAGCTGTGGCAAGAAAAAGTAAAACTCCGAGCACTAAAAAATTCTCGGAGGACCCCCGAGCGTTCTCGGGAAATCTGGAGTAACGAGTATAATAGCTCATCACTAGTCTTCACCACTACAACCAGTCACTGAGCTCTGCTAAGATAGACAGCACGAGCTGCCGAGCTCAGTGTTTGGCTGTAATGGTGATGTGCACTGTAGACGTGACTTCACAGCTATAGCCAAAACATCGAGACCCGAGCAGCGGCCAGGAGCCAAGGAGAGTGAGTACTTGCTCTGATTGTTATTTTAGGTGTTTTAGAGAATATGGGGTCAACTTTCCTGAAAGTGGACAGTATACCCCTTTAAAGCTAAAGAATCCGTATTCCTTTGCTAGATCACAAAATGAAAAATAGAACACTTTTTCATTTGGATTGTTTGCACACTTGTTTTTGCGCCCTTGTTGTTCTTTTGATTTCCTCTCTACATTTGATCTTGGAAAACCCATTTGAAGATCTGACATGTCAGCTTTATCAAATATTTGTATCCCTCATTATATAACCATTCCGGAGTATGATTTCTTATAACCCATCGTTGTGCAGTTCTTCTGTCATTCCTCCTAAAAAATTATGAATTAGCAACTGGGTATAACCAGCTGGAGGTGTGTCCTAGACATTGTCCAATCAGCGCTGGCACTGTCAGGCTGTAAAGGGACACACCCCTTTGCAAGCGGAATGATAACGCCCAGTTGACAAATTATTTATAGTTTTATAGGAGGAATAACAGAGGAGAAATATACAGTAAGTTAGTATGATTTATTATGCTTTGCTTTTATAGCGCCATTAATTCCACAGCATTTTAAAGACATTACCCTCACTGCCCCCATTGGGGCTCACAATCTAGATTCCCTATCAGTATCTCTTTAAAGTGTGGGAGGAAACTGGAGAACCTGGAGGAAACCCACACAAAGACGGGAGAACGTACAAACTCTTTTCAGATGTCAAAAGTGGGATTAGAACCCAGGTCCTAGCGCTGAAAAACAACAGTGACAACCGCTGAGCCACCATACAGTGCTAACCACCGAGCCACTGTACAGTGCTAATCACCAAGTCACCATACAGTGCTAACCACTGAGCCACCGTGTTGTCCAATGAGAAAACTTGCACCAGAAGTGTTATTATATAATAATAATAATTTAGCAAACAAGATTATTATTTTCTAACGCAGACTCTTTAAACGTAATGTATCACCAATATTACATTTCATATTTTTATCCATTCAGTTTTTTATTTGTGTATTATTTACTTAATATTTATTTTAATTTTTGTGCATGATTATGGCGTCAATTGAATGGCCTGAACTGCCATTAATAGAGATATGCTTTACAGCAATCACACGGATTTTTTTTATTATTATTATTATTTATATAGCACCATTAATTCCATGGTGCTGTACATGAGAAAGGGGTTACATACAGGGTTATAGATATCGTTTACAGTAAACAGGTTTACAGTGACGGACTGGTACAGAGGGGAGAGGACCCTGTCCTTGCGGACTTACATTCTACGGGTGAGTTATTTAGGCACGCTCTGTGATCTGTGCAGAGGTCACTGTGCAGGGAGTAGGAGGACGACAACCTCATGCGAATCTTGTGATCTACATACAGGTGTTCTCTGCTATTGCAGTGCTGCCTATGATGATAATGAGACTGCTGAAAAGTCATCTCTACAGAACAGGAAGTATTAACATAAAAAACTTAACTTAAACAATTAGCCATTTTCTGCTGTCACTTAGGACCACACAATGTTCCAGAAGGATTAGCGCAGGAGGATTTACTCTCGTACACGAAAAAGTTAAATTTTGTGTCTTTCACGCACAGAATTGATGGATGGAGAACCCGGCGTAGCTGCTACCTTTGATTTACTGTTCTCTATCAGAAGTTTCTTTTATTTCCAAAATGTACAAACTGCACAGGGACAGCATTGATGTCTTTGAAAACTAAGTACAAAGGAATATTTTACATATTCATCAGATTTTTCTCTCGTCTGCAGTCAGTGATTTGCAAATTTTAATATAAATTTACTTACAATGGGGAGAAAAAAAAACACCTTTCTGATAATTTAATATGATTTTTGGCGCATTATGTTACAGAAGGAGAAACATATCAATAAATGGAGGAAAGAAAACGGTACACATTGGAGGATTATTTGCGGTCATTAGTAGCAGCCGACCATACGTGTTCTGTACAGCTCCGCCATTCAAACAAGTGCTAATCATAGGCAATTTCTCCCGCATTGAAGTGACTAACAATGCCGGGCAAATTTTATTTATTCTTTACCGATAATTGTCGGAAACGTAACGACAGAAAACAGCATAGGCCGCAGCTGTGCAGGCGGTAGTTACCAATCAATAAGGGTATTGCTGTGAATAATGGCGCTCATTATGGAAATCAGGAGTTCCTATGGAGCCGTTCACAGCGTAAAATGAATAATTTCATGGTGTAAACTAGGAAAGGATTGGCTGAAGTCAGTCCATATGGAGCCACTTATATCATTGCATTTACTTTCCATTTTCCAAAGTCCTTCTGCACATTTTTTTGCACAACTAAGGCCTTAATCAGATGTCCAATTTTTTGGCCGTACACGAAAATCAGACCAATTATTCTGATCAAACTCTGTGGGGCGAGTGTCATCTGATTTTCTCGTACATGTAGAAATGTAAAAAAAAAAAACAATTCCTCCACCTTCTCAATTCTAAGAGTCCGTGAAAATCGGGCTGCACTAGGTTGTCAATTGTTTTTTTTCACGAACTCATTGACTTGCCATTGTCGATTTTCACCCGACCCATGAATCAAAATCAGACATGTCTCCGATATTTGCTGCAGACCACATGGTTCAAGAAAAAAAATCGGACAAGTGAATGGTCCCATCATGGATACAAGTGCTATCCGCGAAAAACATGGATAGTTCTCGTACGTGAAAATCGGACATCTGAATGAAGCCTAGCAATGGTTGCCTAAGTAGAGAGCAAATCGTTAGAAGTGGCAGCGCTGCCGTGAAGGAGTTGTGCCACTTTGTCTTCTGTTGGCGCCACTAGACTTTTTTCAGAGACATATTCTAGTCTTGATACATAAGAAGAGACTGAAAGCGCACTCACCGGTTTTTGAACAATCAGAGCGGTTTATTCACATGAGATCATGCGGTGCAGGGAGGGTATATGAATACCCTCCCTGCACCGCATGATCTCATGTGAATAAACCGCTCTGATTGTTCAAAAACCGGTGAGTGCGCTTTCAGTCTCTTCTTATGTATCATATTGGATCTGTTTTTCTTAAGCAGCACCAAGGTATAATCTTTTCAGCGGTTTTTTTGTTTAGTTTGTTTTCTGACAAAAGGCTTAAACAGTGCTTTTTTTTGCCCCTGGAGCAGTAAGGGTCTAGCGTATAGCGGCTGTGCGATTGCATTTTTTTCTCTTTACTCTGATATTCTAGTCTTTGTCTGAACAAGGGGTCATCCAGAAAAAGCCAAGACTTGATCCTAGGGGACAAAGCAGGACAGCACTTTACTATTGCAGCTGCCACTTGAAGGGTTTGTCCACCACTCGGACCACCCTTTCTCAATTACTGTATTCCCCCATGTAAAATAAACACAACCTGTATTTACTTCCTGTGCCGGAGCCATTCCAGCTATGCCGGAGCCATTCCAGCTATGTCGGCGCCGGGTCTCTCGGGGTTTCCATGATCTTGTTATGTCACATCATGAGGCCAGCAGCCAATCAGTGGCTGCCAATCAATGGCTGCTAATTAGCTGCAAAGCTCATGTGACTTAATGTGAAGTGAGACCCGGCGCCGACATCGCTTTCAAAACCATATGGTATTTAGATTTTGATTTTTCAAGCACTTTTATCCAGGTCAGGGATTTGAACCGAGGACCAAAAAGCAATGGTGCTACTAACTACTGAGCCACCGTGCACATTTTTTTCTGCAGTTTTTGGTGCCAAAGCCTGAAGTGGGCACGGTGGCGCAGTGGTTAGTATAGCAGCCTTGCAGAGCTGGAGTCCTGGGTTCAAACCCCACGAAGGACAACATCTGCAAAGAGTTTGTATGTTCTCTCCGTGTTTGCGTGGGTTTCCTCCAGGTTCTCCGGTTTCCTCCCACATTCCAAAGACATACTGATAGGGAATTTAGATTGTGAGCCCCATCGGGGACAGCGATGATAATGTGTGTAAAGCGCTGCGGAATATGTTAGCGCTATATAAAAATAAAGATTATTATTATTAAGTGGCTCAGAAGAAATTGGAAAAATATCTTACACTTTCCATCTTTGGATTTCATGAAAAAAAAAAAAATTGCAATAAAAATTGCAGTGGTCTTTTTCCAAAAAATGCTAGTGTGAAATCACCTTTGCTCAGTTAAAATGCAATGTAAACATCGATAGATCCCTGCATTAAGGCAGCACAGAAGAAAAGAATACAAGGACCTTTATCTACTTAAGGGGATAAGCTCTTTGAACTCTACGACCCCTTTAATGTTTTTGAGGAAGGAAGAGATGAATGAAACCTTCCAATGAATAGAACTAATGTACGGTATGTTATATCACCAAAATTACTTTATTGTACATTTCTAGATAACGGCAGCTGTTTCATAATTACCTAAAAATGTTCCCATAATTGCACTGAATAAATCTTTGCCTGGAATATTAATTATCATCTGGTAAAATTAAGGAAAAAAAAAATAAAGAAAAACCCTGAAGTATCCAGTGAGGCTTAAAAATAAAAAAAAAATTGCAAACCCCTGGAAACTTACCTGTAGCTTTAGACTAGTTTCTCAAAGACACCGAGGGAATCTCTCAGGGGATCGGTGTCATATATTATTTAGAGTTCTTCACATAAAGTACCTGGAATGTAATAAACCAATACTGATATATTCACGGCTTCTTACAAGAGGCGGCGCATTAACCCCTTCATGGCCACCCGCTAACTTTCTCCGAAAAAGGGTTGCCTATTTCTAACAAAAAATTTGTCCGGAGCATGTATACAATGGGACCAATTTACTATTGCATTCAGACCTTTTTTGGTCTAGTTTTTTTTTAGTTTTACGCCTGGTTTAGATTTTTGACCAAATTCATCTTTTAAGTTTTGCCTTTTTTGAAGCCTAATTTTTTTTATGTATTTGCTTGTTTTTTTTTGCAATATTTGACAGTAAGGGTGTGATGTTTGGTTTTCAGATATGAGTGAGTCATCAATTAAGACTTTAAAAATGGCAAAATTTTGGTTCCAAATGTTCTCCATTTCTCCCCTAAAATGATTTCATGCACTTTTGATATTTCTGCTCAAATTATGTGACTTGTTAACACAACTGTGACATGTTGCTCTACAATGAAGCAATAAAATGAAAAAGACAAAAATAAAGAGCGTTTTTGATTTTGCGCAAAAATTGACAAACCTTTGAGCGCCATTTAGAAGAATTTGGTGCAAAAAAAAAATACCCCAAGGCAAAAAAGAAGTTATTTAAAAGAAAATCAAATGATGAATCTCGTCTCGTCAACATAAGGATGTGGAAGCGGTGGAGCAGCTTCGCACAACTATGATAATTCAGGAGATGAAGCTTAACGGGATATTTCCAATGCACACATTGGTTTTATATTGACATGCCATGCAAAAATGTCCCATGGATGCAAGGACCCGCCCCCACCATGCTGTCCTAACTCTAGATTCGACAGGTGGGGAGACCACCAGCTACAGCATGCAGGTAGGGAATGAATGGGGAGGTGGCCACACACGTGCACAGCTCTCCATTCACTTTCGTAAAACTAGGCTGCACCTTGGGTTTGTATTCAGATGCTAGATGCCAAATACTAGGATATTTTAAAAGGAAGGCTGTGCAATATGAAAAATAAGTGAAAACATTAAAAGAGGTTGTCTAGCCAGAACGAAAACTCCTGCCTATTCGGATTAAAACTCTACCAGTTTATTTGAGCAGCTTCAAATTCAGGTAAATGTAGAGATGTCGTCAGAGCAAAAACTGACGCGTTTCAGGCATGGTATTGTCCTTAGTCATGGGATGACTGAAATGCGTTGCTGATGATGAATTGAGCCCACCCTCTTCATTCAAGGATGTGGAACTGGTAGAGCAGCTTGGCACAACTATGATCATTACGTACAATCCCAGGCCCGAAATGCGTCAATTTTTTGCTCTGATGCCATTTCTACATGAATCTGAATTTTAAACTGATCAAAAAAATCTTAATCCAAAGTGGCTGGAATTGTTGTTCTATCCTTGTCTACATCTGTGATCCCAGCAGGAGCACTTTCCTCTCCGTGCTGAGAATTAATTACAGATGAACCGATATTCAGTATTACATGTAAAAACTGCCCAGGCTAAGAGCCAGATAGGGAGATGGGCGGTTTTAAAGGGGTTGGATTGGGGATATTTTACTAATTGCTAATGAACCCCTGAAATCCCAAGAGAGGGGCCTTGCAGAGTCCCGGCTGTATGGATCAAGTGTTAAGTATGCGCATTTCTGCTCACTGGGAAGAAAAAGATAAATGTAAGACACAGTGAGCAACGGATTGTATATGCTCACCTGCCTGGGTGCTGACCTGGCACATCACCATACTTGTAAGACTGAAAAGCTGCTGCGCCGACCAATGACCCACAAGCCGATAGGAAGAAATGTATTCAAGCTAAACAGCGTAGTTGATGAAGGAGTCAAAACAATTTCGAAACGCATTGTATGAATAAAGATCCAGAGAACATACGCACTTGTTTGGTTTGAATACATGGGGAACTGTCGTAGATAGTGGAGTACAAGGATTTGCTAACCCCAGCAGTCCCATAGTCAAAGAATGAAGCGCAAAGTCAAATGCCAGAATACCACTGCTGATGGACCCAGAGGTCAGACCCACAAACATCAGCAAGTTACTCCCAATCCTACGGTAACCTATAGATAACTGTGCACTAAGTCAACATTTGACACATAAAAGATTCTTGAAAAATATCTTGAAATCTTGGCCATATCAGACACCCATCTGTAGACAGCTGTTTCAAGGCTCCTTGAAGTCAAAGAAAGTTCTACTTCCGCACTGCTGCGATTAGCTGACCCCAAAGTGCACAACACCTTAAATCACATAAAATGGGCATGTATGGCTGATAATATCCTTTAACATTACCAACGGGGTGCTGCATCCAACAAAAGCATACAGAGTTCATGAAGAAAAAAACAAGAAAAAGATTGGAGCGCACTTACCCAGGTAAAATAGTCACCACTTTATTAGGACTTTGTACAAAAAGCAGGGAAGGGGGTGGACAAAGATCGGACGACGGCCGTTTCGTGCAAAGTGGCACTTCAACGGGTCCTATCTTGAAATCTTGGCCATATCAGACACCCATCTGTAGACAGCTGTTTCAAGTCTCCTTCCCTGTATAAATAGTGAAAAGGCTACTGGCCATCAGGGGGCACAGTTATCTATAGTTTTCTTCCCAATTTCCATACTTTTTCCCAGACATCATTTCTGTAAAACTCCCTACTGCACAGGTACGGACTGGGGCTGAAATTCAGCCCTGGCATTTGAAATCACACAGACCCATGCGGTCCCCATCCCCAAGCACTAGATGGGATATATTAGTAAGATTACCCTGGGTGGAGGAAGCAAGATCTACTACAAGAATTATTTCTAATGTTCCCTATGGCCTGCTGGCACTTTGTGCTTGTCACACCTCTTAACAGTATGGGTGTCTTGAGAACACCGATTCTGTTAATAACATAGCAGACAATGTGGCCCATGACCAGACAGGCCCTTTTGGCATTTGCCAGAATTGCCCAATGGCCAGTCCGGCCCTGCTACTGCAGTTGGATCTCTTCATCTCTTCAAGGAGTGTGCGTAACACCCCAAAAAGAAAAATGGAGAATTAAATGATTTGTTGAAAAATAAATTTCTATTAGCAATAAAAAAAAATCTCATACGAGTAGTTTCCCATCAGTCACTTCTTGCAGAAATAACCTGCGCAGGCCATTTTGTTTTAGCACCGTGTAATGCACATTGGACACGGCTGGAAATTCTCTCGATCAATCAATACAATGGAAATTAAATATCATACAGAAATGCCCTCATGACATGACTTCCAAGAGCTTTCACCAAACACTACGTTTTAATGAGTTTCATAATGATTTCATGACATTTACAAACACATATTAACAGATGGCGATTTATATTCCGTAAATTACTGACCAGGAAATACCGTATGTTATCTTTAATAGTAAAAATATTAACGTAAGATGTTTCACCGATTAAAAGCTTTGGGAGAGATTTCAAAGTTTGTGTCCTTCACAAAAATAAATATCATAAAATGCAGCAAAGTTGTAAGACGTTTCCTAAAAAGGGCAATTAGATCTTAATCCTCATGTAAATATTGAAACAAATTAATTTAGGATTGCCTGGTCATATGATATTGATGACCTACTCCTAGGAAAGGTCCAACACCTGGGATGCCCCCATGATCATCTCTGGTGACAGACGAGTTGTAATTCAAGTGAATATGGACTGTTCTGCGGTACCTAGCAGCGGCTGCTACATATTGAATCCTGCTGCCAGTATAGCTAAAAACAGCTGACCATGGGAGTGCCTGGTGTTGGACCCTCACAGATCTGATATTAATGATATATTCTGAAAACAGCTGATCAATATCATACCTACCAAAGAACTTCTTTAACAATTGGGTATTACCGTTCCCCTTGTCAATAGGCCATGTCCCTTCACAGTAGTATAGAATGTTAGAGTTGGAAGAGACATCAAGGGCCATTGTGTTGAACCACCTGCTCAATGCAGTGCAGGTACAGTTATTAGCTAACCATATATTTCCAGGAGGAATTGCAGAGGAATAGCACAATGCAGAGTCAGGCGAGTCTTCTTCTCTGTGGTTTTATGTGTAGGAAAAAACCCTTCTCATGCAGGAGCGGATGTTTTATTGGTGCAATGAGCTGAAGAGAGCATTCGGAACCAGACAACAGTCTTTCTCTTCAATCAATCCCTTACCAAAAGAACACCGTGTGATATATCGAATACACAGTGGTGCTCAGCTGCGTGCTTAAATAGAGTCCAAATGTCACGCACACTGTGGGAAGATTAAGTGCAACATGAGAGGATGAGAGGAAGGGAGCCCAACACTAGGGAAGAGGGGAGTGGGGACCCCTAGGCAGATCTAAAATCACCCTGTCTGCCCTAAACATCCCTATATAGGTTCTGCACCTATCGCCGAGCAGAAGCCTAATCCCTACCCAACCCTGGAAATAAGCCCTGCAAAGGGAAGGACAGGGTTTCACTAGTCAATCCCCACTACAACTAAAGACAGCTGGGATAGACAAACAAGGGGGACTCTTATCTTGAGTAGACTCAGAGAGATAACAGAGATGTCTTCCAACAGCACCAAAGAGGAAGATAGCTGACTGCTATAGCACCAAGCCTCAAAAGGGGGAAATGGAAATATCACCGGAGATTCCCAGAAGCAGACAGGAAGTCCATAAACATCCAGGTCCAGGTGTGTCAGTTATAGCTGGGGGGAGGTGGCCATTAGGTCCAAGAGTCAGAAGGACTAGAAAGGCATCTGCAAAGCCAATTACAGAGACCTTCTGCAGCCAGATGATGTGCGACTGTCTGCAGTCTCTGACACACCCGTGACACCAAATATGAAGAGAAGAAAAAGTGGCACTCACCAATCCATGAAAAATCAAGTATTTATTCCAAAGTTCAGGACATAGACATGGTACGCAGGGTGTGCGGTGAGAGAAGAGAGAAGAAGATGATGGCCGTGTCATGTTAATGCAGCGCTTCTACGGGTCCAGGTGGCAGTCTGGTGAGTTTTCCTTCTCTTCATATTTGGTATTGTTGGTGCAACCTGCGCAGCCGGACAGGGGCCCAAGAGGTAAGGGGGCTCTTTCCACCTCCAAGCCATGTGGAATTGTGCATTATGATGCACTTCTGGACTGCAAAGGGCACATATTAACTTCTTGCACAGGAGCCTCTTCTGTCTTTGTCCTCTAATGTTCCCACGTAAGAGGTCATTGAGAGATATTGCTCCTCTCTGCTGACTAGGCAATAGCGTCATACTTATGACCTTTTTAGTTGGTAGGTGCAATGCTTAAAGTTTAAGGGAAGTTTGGTAAAAAATAAATTCCTCTTATGACCCTAAATCAAGTGACTCATGGCAATAGTGGTTCGTAAAAGATACATAACCATAACCTTAAACATGAAATTCAGGGTGATATTGATGACTTATCATTAAGATAGGTGATAAGCACAATGTATACTTCCAACGACTGAGGGACCAGGTAACAGCTGATTGGTAGGCGATGCCAGGAGTCAGATCCCCATTAATGTAATTTTGATAACCTACCCTAGGGATAGTCAGAAGGAAATCAGCTGTGCTCACATGAATACTTAAGAAATTTTTATAATGCTGAAATTTTATTTCTACAAAACAGCAAAATAGCGTGATGCTGAGTCTGGGGATATAACTGATTGATTCCGAAGACGTGAGACGTTTCCACCAGTCCTGGGTCTTTTTCACATAGTCATTGTGTCCAGAGAAAGAGGCATGATGGTGTATAGCGCAGCGTGCGCTGAAGAAATAGTGTAAGTGCTATACACCACCATCCCTCTTGCCTAAGACTTGATGTGTGTGGTTGATTTTCTTCTGTCTTCTTGTTGGGAAGCCACACAGTTTGACCAGCACCTCCCCATTACTCTGCATGCATAGCAAATCTCCTGCTGGGATCCTAAGGTTAGGACATCAATGTCTAAGCCCTGGACAACACCCCTAATGCCAGGACCCAGATCACTCTTTGATCACCCCCGCTTAGAAACTTGAGTGGACCTTCAAAACTAAAACAAAGTTTCGTACATTGCATCAAATAAAAGTCTTATTAACCATATATTTCCAATTAATGCTTGGTTACATCCTTTGGAGTTTACCCTGAGAGTCTTGTTCGGGTCAAAGCACTAGTCTTCCACTCAGCAGGACTCGGAAACTCAGCTTGAGACAGCAAATTCTACATTCCCACTCAAACCGCAGCATCCTGAAGTTGTCAATCACTCGAAATACTGAAGAGGAAATGTTATCTATTTTTATATATCTGCTACTTATACTTGTATATAAATGTTTCATTCGACAGATGTATAGACATATTGGGAACAAAAAAACATATTGCTATTTATATTTCTGAATAAATGTAATTATTATATTTCTTTAAACAATAAACTTCATATCAGATTTAGAGGAGTTGTTTGGTCTAATGCTGGGAATTTCTGAGTTTATACATGAAGGTTCTCTGTTTGGGATGCACCTGTCTGGCCACAATGGAGCGTAGCTACAAAGAGAAAGAAAAGCTCTGGGGAATGTAAATGGTCACTGTTGTTTATATACAGTAAATCAATAATACAAAGAATATAAGAAACTTTGTAATATATTTTATGCTTTTTTTTCCAGCTATAAGTCACTTTTTTTTCCTACCCCTTATTATGTATTTAGAAATTCAGCTAAAATCCATATTTAAGCTAAAATCCATTCAAGACAAGACGAGTTGCCTCTCACTGAGGGACCATTTACAGGTGCCAATTGCAGTCTATAGAGAGTGCTGCTAATTTCTATTTTGTGTTTTATTTCACTGCAGTGCTGCATTCACATCTGCAGTGCTACATTCACAGCTACACTGCTTAGTACTGTTGTTTAATACCCGCCAAGCTACTCCTGCTTCTGAATATTTGTACTGCTTAGAAGCAGAATTGCGGAGTATGAGATATAGCTTCACAGGAAGTCTACACTCACTGACTGAGACAACTGAAAATTCCCATGCACAGAATAGAACTGGTGAAAAACGTAGGGTACAAGTCACAATCCTCATATACACACGCTGTAGCTTATTCTGAAAACTAAAGGTACCGTCACACTAAGCGACGCTGCAGCGATACCGACAACGATCCAGATCGCTGCAGCGTCGCTGTTTGGTCGCTGGAGAGCTGTCACACAGACCGCTCTCCAGCGACCAACGATGCCGGTAACCAGGGTAAACATCGGGTAACTAAGCGCAGGGCCGCGCTTAGTAACCCGATGTTTACCCTGGTTACCATCGTTAAAGTAAAAAAAACAACCACTACATACTTACCTACCGCTGTCTGTCCCCGGCGCTGTGCTTCTCTGCTCTGGCTGTGAGCGCCGGGCAGCCGGAAAGCAGAGCACAGCGGTGACGTCACCGCTCTGATTTCCGGCCGCTGTGCTCACAGCCAGAGCAGAGAAGCACAGCGCCGAGGACAGACAGCGGTAGGTAAGTATGTAGCGGTTGTTTTTTTTACTTTAACGATGGTAACCAGGGTAAACATCGGGTTACTAAGCGCGGCCCTGCGCTTAGTTACCCGATGTTTACCCTGGTTACCAGCGAAGACATCGCTGAATCGGTGTCACACACGCCGATTCAGCGATGTCTGCGGGAGTCCAGCGACGAAACAAAGTTCTGGACTTTCTTCCCCGACCAGCGACAGCACAGCAGGGGCCTGATCGCTGCTGCCTGTCACACTGGACGATATCGCTAGCGAGGACGCTGCAACGTCACAGGTCGCTAGCGATATCGTCTAGTGTGATGGTACCTTTACTGTAAAGAGTTTGCCTGGGTCATTAACATTGATGGCATATCCTTATGATAGGTCATCAATGTCTGATCGGTGGGAAGGCGACATCCGACACCCCCACTGATAAGATGTTACCGGTACTGGTGTAGACCGGAACTGCAGTTACAGAGCTGCAGTACACAGCTTTGTGAATGGAATAGTGGCTGCAGCCGGGTACTGCACATCAAATGATTAGAGGGTGGCTGTGAATTACTCAGCCGTGGCCACTATTACATCAACAGAGCAGCGCACTGCAGCTCCGTAACTCAGCAGTTCCAGTCGCCACCGACACCTGGAACAGCTGATCAGCGGGGGTGCCGGGGGTCGCACTCTCACCAATCTGACATTGATGGCCTACCCTAAGGGTAGGCCATCAATGTTAAAGTCCCAGTCAACCCATTTAAACTATAGGTACTCTTTAACACGTTTGTACCTTACATTTGCTTTGGTTGGCACCATGTAATGCTTAATTTTCCCAAAGGTGGAGGTGCAGATAAATAATAAAACAGGTTTGAGCTTACTATTAGGGATCCAACCACTGGTCACCCTATGATTAGTCACAGGAACCCTTTTAAGTGCAGCCAAAAAATGTAAGCGGCCCCCCTGGAGTTGTTCAATGGACCTCAGACTGTCTTGTGCCGTCATGTGTTCAAATGGGCATTACCTCATTGTACTTTCTCTTCCATATCAGGATGGTGTCGGACAATTCGGACTTTACGCTTGTCAGTCAGGTTAAGGAGACCAGGAGACACACAAAGGTTTGGACTGGCCCATAGGAGAACAGGAGAATCCTCCGGTGGGCCATAACCCTCTTGTATGAGCAGTACTTGGCACTATATACTTGAGTCACTGTGTACAGATAAAGGCGGCATCTTATTCATTTACCAATCTACCCAGTTCATTGTTATATACATTTGTGATTGAGGATAACTTCACATTTTCATGTAGCTGAAAAGTGGGTCCTGGTCCTGGAGTTGGTTACGGGTGGGCCCTTAGCCCCCCAGTCCGACACTGGACACACATATAGCATTGCACATGGACGCCCCGCTGTCTCTCACTGCAATTTTTTTATGCAACAGATTCGATAAACCTTGGCTTTGTGTGAACTCACTTGGCGGTACACCCAAACCATTTCTCACTTTCTGCAATGTGAATGGCAGATGGCTGAAATCCAAAGAAAAATAATATTTCTATATTTGGAATAATGAGAGTACAAGTCAGCGATTGGCTACACATACTACTATACATATTGCTCCCTGCCTGCTCCTAAAAGAAAGGTTGTTCTCAATAACCAGACTATAGATTTTTCCTTGTAGACTGTTCTCAGGTGGGATTTATATGTGCAGAGATGGGATCTGAAACTTCCGTATTGAAATCTGGAACATGGTCCCTGTCCTAACTCTGCTTCCTCTGCCCTCCGGTCTCCGTATATATCTGAAAAATTACTGTCTCTAGAATATCACAATGTAAGAAATATAAAACCACAACATATCAGACTCTCGCCTACCATCGAAACCTTCAAAAAGAACCTGAAGACCCACCTCTTCCGACAAGCCTACAACCTGCAGTAACCACCGATTGACCAAACCACTGCACGACCAGCTCTACCCTCGCCTACTGTATTCTCACCCATCCCTTGTAGATTGTGAGCCCTCGCGGGCAGGGTCCTCTCTCCTCCTGTACCAGTTGTGACTTGTATTGTTCAAGATTATTGTACTTGTTTTATTATGTATACCCCTCCTCACATGTAAAGCGCCATGGAATAAATGGCGCTATAATAATAAATAATAATAATAATAATAATAATAATAAAATAACATCTTACAGTTAGGAAAAAAAAGACAAATGGATTTGGTTAAAAAGGGACATGGTTATTGGACGTAATGGAATACGATGGTAGATATATGGATCGGGCAGCCTCCCTTACCGAAAGGTTTACAAGTTTCCATAATGTGTAGTTCAGTAGATGTTAAATTAACAATCATTCATGAAATTATGGATCCAGGTACCTCAGCGTTATCTGCGTCCAATATTGAAATCCACAAATTGCTCATTCCTTTTCACAGTGGCACCATAGGTGGTCACCTTCTCCGCTACCCCTTGTCCTGGCCCTTAGCGGAGGGATAGGTTGCAGTACTAAGATTTAGCAGACCTCGTCTCTGTAGAGCTATTAGTTATTAAATTATTAACTTTTTTTTATTTTTCTCCAGTAGCCGTACAGGTAAACTGAGAATTATGAAAATATAAAGATAATCCCATCAGCCTAAGCTTCCAGAATGAATCAACTGAGCTCTTGTTCTAGTCGAAATATCAAACGCATGGAGGATGAGAGATGAGATGTGTTCATACGATATTGCCAGTTACGATGCCACATGTTCTCCAGACTGGCAATATATACAATCTACAAGTATATGTATATAGTATATGTATTGCTCTCCATGCATGTGTTATGACTGTGACACAGCCACGACACATGAGACCGATCAGCCGCTGCGCTCCAGGTATCCGGGTTCCCTCTGCAGCTTATTCGGTAAGCGTTATAGCTTGCCGAATAATATATATATACATATTATATATTATATATACACAGATAGTGCTTAATATAGTACTACCAAAGTCCCTTCCATATGGAGGACACTGTACCATAAACAATTCAATATCTCACACTCAGCGCGATCAAATAATAAAATGATCTAGACTATGGTACTGATATAAAAACCATTATTTTTATTAAAGTGAATCACATGAAAACATCATCATTTAGAACCAACATATATCTACATGACAAGAAGGGTACATAATCCATAAACAAGGGACTATTCTGCCATAGGCTTTTTAAAAAAACCGGGCTGACCAATAATGCGTGTGTAAACACTAAACCAATGATGTAAAACCTGAGTATTTGATGAATCAATACATTGTTGCTATAGAGAAGTGTGCATGTCTGTTAGGATGCAAGTTTCATTCCACAATAGTACATGAGTAGGTAAACACCTATCCTCATAGCGATATAACAAAACCGCACACTACCGCAAGATGGTATACATAAAACATTGACGAATAATCAATAATATACCTTATAGTCAGCCACATGGAAAAATACCTTGGCGTCCCTCTGCCCCGACGCGCGTTTCGCAATGCTTCTTCGGGAGGCGTGTCAGGGCAGGGGGTTAGCCGGTTTAAATAGAGAAGGCCATGATGTTAATTGGACACGGGAGCCGAGAGCAACTACAATCAGCTGGAATGATGTGGTATTGCATAGTCTGCGCCGGCGCCTGAATGAGGAGCTTGCCGAATAAGCAGAAACTCGATCAAATTCGCTCATCTCTACTTAATATGTGTAATAAACAGATGAGCAAATACAAAGTTAGAGCCTACATGAGTCTCCTCCTGATGGAATGACGCCTGTCGACACATATTATGCAGCTTCAATGTTTCAGTGCTGCGTCTTTTTGGATACATGACATCTTATATTTTTTTGCACTTTGTAATTACATCTTTTTGCATTTTGCTCTTTGTTACATTGCCTATTCATGACATTCCTGCTTTCCAACTTTCCCAATAAATTAAAACCCCTTAACATCCCCCCGAGGTTTTTTCGGTTTTGCGTTTTTGTTTTTCGCTCTCCTCCTTCCCAGAGCCATAACTTTTTTTTTATTTTTCCGTCAATATTAGCGCGTGAGGGCTTGTTCTTTTGAACGACACCATTGGTTTTACAATGTCGTGTTTAGAATTTTTTTTCACCACTTAGATAAAAAAAGAACCTTGACATGTTTGGTATCGACGAACTCGAAATGACCTAGAGAATCATAATGGCAGTCAGTTTTAGCATTTAGGGAACCTAGCAAAAAAGCCAAACAAAAAACAAGTGTGGGATTGCACTTTTTTTGCAATTTCACCACACTTGGAATTTTGTTCCCATTTTCTAGTACACGACATGGTAAAACAAATGGTGTCGTTCAAAAGTACAACTCGTCCCGCAAAAAATAAACCCTCACATGGCCATATTGATGAAAAAAATAAAAAAAAGTTATGGCTCTGGGAAGGAGGGGAGCGAAAAAACGAAAACGCAAAACCGAAAAAAGCTGCGGTCATGAAGGGATAAAACATTAATAAAGAGCCTAGTAAGTGACATATCGATTCCATTTGAACTCAGCTTACCAAAGATGGGATAAACCGCAGTTCATTTATGTTTTAGAGGGAGGGGGCAATCACTTTTTCACGCAGGACCCTGTAGGTTTGGATTTCTTTTTCCCTTAATAATAAAGACCTTCATTTATAAACTGCATTTTGTATTTACTTGTGCTGTCTTTGTCTAATATTTACATTTGTTTGCTGATCTGAAACTTTTAAGTGTGACAAACATGCAAAAGACTAGGAAATCAGGAAGGGGCAATCACTTTTTCACGCAGGACCCTGTAGGTTTGGATTTCTTTTTCCATTAATAATAAAGACCTTCATTTATAAACTGCATTGTGTGGTTACTTGTGTTATCTTTGTCTAATATTTACATTTGTTTGTTGATCTGAGACATTTAAGCGTGAAACACATGCAAAAGAATAGGAAATCGGGAAGGAGGCAATCACTTTTTCACACAACTGTATATTTTTTTCTAGACATTCTTTACACTTCCACAGTTCTGCTTGGAAAACTGAATCTAAACACGTCAGTATGTATTATGTATTCAGGCATGATTTTGACAGATTTTCATTTCTGCTCACTTGTCCTTCAGGAGAATGTAACCAGCTTTCTGTTAAAGGAAACAAGTAAATGCAAATGTTCTTACCGTATGTGACAGCTTGTAATCCAAACTCGCACATGTATCAAAGATACCGTGAATTTGTTATCTGGTTTTATCAAGTCAGTTCTATAGGAAATTGCAAAGTGATTTCCTTATTCCACTTATTTATTCACATCTCTAAAACTATATAACATTTGCTCTAATATACTGCTGAACCACCCACGACAAATGTCATTGTGTCATCCTGTGAATCTAGAATTGTCGTCGCTTTATTGAATTCCAGATTATCAAAAATTCCAAAATGATCATCTCTGCATAGCACTAAGTTTCCTAAGGCCATGGTCCCACACTACACAGCACTTTTTTTGTGTATAAAATCTGCTGCTTTTAACAGTTAAAGCATGGCGGATGTAATTTCATGAAAACTCAGATGCTGTTTGGTGCATTTCCCCCCCCCCATATGCTTCGATTGGGAGCTTGATAAAAATGCATGGAAAAAATGCAATTGTGCTTTTAATTCCGTAATTTCAGGGTTTCAGGACTAAAAAAAAAGCATTTAAAAAAGTTATATCAAATTTGCACCAAAACTGCATAAAAAAGTGAAAACATATAAAACAATATTTCAAAAATGTAATACACAAAAACATATTTTGCAGGAAAAAAAATGCAGAGTTTTGAAAAGCGAGAGCATTGTCAAAAAGAATTGCAATAATCCATGTGGCAGTGCAAACTATGGAGGTCTTGGGATATGGCGGAACTACTAAAAAAAATCTCAACACCATTTTTGGTACTTTGTGAAAACAGCAACAGAATACTGTCACCTAGTGGGCAGTTAGTTGCAGAAACTGACGGCTACTTTACAGCTTCAAACCGTGAGGTTCTTAGCTACCCAGAATATCATAGTAATGCCTGGCAGTCAAAAGTAAGATTGATGGAAACCAATATGGCGGTAATACTTCTCCTACACTTGTGTCCAATATTACCCGAAAATCTGTCTATTCACACGGAAGAAAACAAAAAGAAAAACTAGGCAGCCACATTGGTTGTCACCCACGTTCCCAGAAACCATTGGCTAACATGTTAATAACAGAAGAAAGATAAATATGTATTTTTTTATTTACATTTATTATTACTCTTACTACATATGTAAAATTCCCATTGGAATGAAACTAAAACACATATTTGGAAATGTGTCTGAAAACAAACCCGCAGGTGATCTTAGGAGTGTTGTCAATGAAATTCAATCCGCAATGATCGGCATTAGAGGAGGGAGCTGGTGGCTACACATTTCTCCTGCAGTGGCCACTTCAGGAGAAAGGCAGTATTACATGGCATCCATCCCTTTAAAGGGGATCTCCAGGAATAAATAAAAGTTAAATAACTAAAAGAAATGTCATTACATTTAATTAGAAAATCTCAATTGTTTTGTCTAAGGAGTTGATCACTGTAGAATTAAAATGGCCACTGAGAGAAACCTGTCCCAGAATGTTATCTCCTGATCATAGCAAAGAGCTTCCTACTGCACATGCTCTCAAGGTCTTGTACTCTGGCACATGGTCACAGGCTCATGTCCTACAACATATGCTAACAGGCTTCTGTCCTACTGCACATGCTCTCAAGCTCCTGCCCTGCTGCACATTCTCACAGGTTCCTGTCTTACGGCACATGTTCACAGGCTCCTGTCCTACTGCACATGCTCGCATGCTCCTGTCCTACTGCACATGCTCACAAGCTCCTGCCCTACTGCACATGCTCACAGGCTCCTGTCCTACTGCACATGCTCACAGGCTCCTGTCCTACTGCACATGCTCACAGGCTCCTGTTTTATGGCACATGCTCACAGGCTCCTGTTTTATGGCACATGCTCACAGGCTCCTGTCCTACTGCACATGCTCACAGGCTCCTGTCTTACTACACATGCTCACAGGCTCCTGTCCTCTTGCACATGCTCACAAGCTCCTGTCCTACTACACATGCTCACAAGCTCCTGTCCAACTGCACATGCTCGCAGGCTCCTGTTTTATGGCACATGCTCACAGGCACCTGCCCTCCTACACATGCTCACAGGCTCCTGTCCTACTACACATGCTCACAGGCTCCTGTCCTACTGCATATGCTCACAAGCTCCTGTCCTACTGCACATGGTCACAGGCTCATGTCCTACAGCATATTCTAACAGGCTTCTGTCCCACTGCACATGCTCGCAGGCTCCTGTCCTACTGCACATGCTCACAAGCTCCTGTCCTACTGCATATGCTCACAAGCTCCTGCCCTACTGCACATGCTGACAGGCTCCTGTCCTACTGCACATGCTCACATGCTCCTGTCCTACTGCACATGCTCACAGGCTCCTGTCCTCTTGCACATACTCACAAGCTCCTGTCCTACTACACATGCTCACAAGCTCCTGTCCTACTGCACATGCTCGCAGGCTCCTGTCTTATAGCACATGCTCACAGGCACCTGCCCTCCTACACATACTCACAGGCTCCTATCCTACTACATATGCTCACAGGCTCCTGTCCTATGGCACATGGTCACAGACTCCTCTTACAGCTCATGCTCACAGGCTCCTGTCCTGCACATGCTCACAGGCTCCTCCCTTGTGGCACATGCTCACAGGCTCCTGTCTTCCTGGACATGCTCTCAGGCTCCTGTCCTCCTGCACACACTCACTGGCTCCTGTCCTACCAATCTAAGACAGGTTTCTGTCAGTGTAACAAGGTGATGGCCATTTTAATTCTACAGTCATTATTTCTCTAGACAAAACAATTATGATTTGATTAATTAAATGTATTTAGGAATTGATTTATAATGCCATTTCCTTTAGTTATTCATTTTTTCTATTCCATTCCTCGAGAACCCCTTTAAATAATATAAATATTTGTTATCTACAAATATATAGAAATTTTCTAGAGAAATACGTCCTAAGGTTAGACGCCATTCTACGGCATGTGCCAGTGTTTGCTGGAATTCTTATAGTCTGTGAAAAGCCTAATGCTGCGCTCCCCCCACAATCAATTGTACATTAAAGCAGATGCCTGGACTTTATAGTATGTGTATGGTTGGTGATATATGTAGACTCCCCGCCAGCTGGGTGAAAGCAATCATCCAAAAAAAAAGAACTGCACCAAGCATTATTAAATGTCTGACTATTTCCAGGCAACTAATTTGTCCTCATTATGAAGTTCCCAATGCAGCACAAAGTGGCAATCTGCAAACTGCCGTCTCTCCTTACATGTGCCAGGAGCTCACGCCAGAAGAAGTGGCCTAAAGATGCCAGCTTTTGGGACATTTAGTGGCCCACCTAGTATCGTCAGACGGTCAGAGCAATTCCTTAATATATCGTGATTAATGAAATCGCTCCTTTTGCAAGGAGAATCAATTTAATAAAATCCTATTTGAATGGACTCTCTCAGAAGCCCACTGCTTCTTTTTGTGACGGAATACAGACTGCTATAAACTTGAGCAATTCCCTAACATAATAATTAGAGACAATTACATTATTGAAATGATTAACTAGAAAAAAAGCTAGAAGCATAAGAATTTGTATTATGTTTATGGACTCTCCCAGAAGCCCAACACTCCCCTTTTGTGACAGAATACAGGCTGCCATAAACTTGAGTGATTACCTAATATGCTAATAAGCGGCATTTACATTATTACTAGTTAAATATTTCAATAATGTAAATGCCCTATTAGAATCTTAGGTAATTGCTCAAGTTTATGGCAGTCTGTATTCTGTCACAAAAGGGGAGCGCTGGGCCTCCAGTGGAGTCCATTCACATAATATGGATTCTGTTATTATCAGTGATTATTACTAGTTAATTATTTCAATAATCACTGATAATAACAGAATCTGTATGATGTGAATTGACTCTACTGGAGGCCCAGCGCTCCCCTTTTGTGACGGAATACAGACTGCCATAAACTCGAGCAATTACCTAATATGCTAATAAGCGGCATTTACATTATTGAAATAATTAACTAGTAATCATCACTAGTAATAACAGAATATGTATGATATGAATGAGTTCGATTAGAAGCCCAGCGCTCCCATTTTGTGACGGAATACAGGCTGCCATAAACTTGAGCAATTATCTAATATGCTAATAGAAGGCATTTACATTATTGAAATAATTAACTAGTAATGATCACTAGTAATAACAGAATATGTATGAGGTTCATGGACTCTACTAGAAGCCCAGCGCTCACCTTTTTGTGACGGAATACAGACTGCCACAAACTTGAGCAATTCCTTAGTATAACATTTAGAGGCAATTACGTTATTGAAATAACTAAATATTAATAATTACTAGTAATTACAGAATATGTATTATGTGAAAGAGCTCTCCGTCAAGCACAGAATCCTTTGTGACAGAATACAGACTACCATACACTGTAATATAATAATTAGTAGCAATTACGTTATTGAAATAATTTATTAGTAATAATAATAAGTGGAGTGTTATAAAAAAAAAAACAATTGAAACCTATCATATAATTGTAATTCTAGGGATCATATACCGCCTTTAGATAAAATAATACTGTCTTAGAAGTCACTAAAAACCTCCGATACTATATACAGCTATGTTCACACGTTGCATTTTTTCACGCTTTTTATGCAAATTAAAAGCTGCGTTTTACAGTACCAAAAGCGTCCATTTCAATAATCTCATGCACACAATTCTTTTTTTTCCTGACTATATTGGAAAGCTGCTGCTTTTTTAAAAGTCACTTCTTTCAGTGCTTTTTTAGCATGTTTTCACCATAGAAAGTGCAAAAAAACACATTTTTGCTGTGTTTTTGGTGAATGAAAATAACTTTATTAAACATGAGCTGCAGACAAATGAATCTGCCCCCAAAAAGCAGCAAAAAAGTAGCAAAACCTGCGCTTTGTAAACAGCTCTTTTTTTTTTTTTTTTTACTGCCAAGAGAACAGGTTTTGGCTGCAAAAAAAAAATAATGCAGCAATAAAGCAACATGTGAACATAGCCTAAAAGTATGAGATTATAAGTGGAGGATATGTTTATGGGTTGCACAATCTCAAGATCCCTTCTTATATTTTCTATTATGTAAATAAGAAAGAACATTCAAATCTCAACCGCTGCACAGCAAAAAAAAAAAAAGTAGACTAAATAGTCCCTTATTCTTTTTATGAGAAGTTCTGCAGCAGCTGCAATGGATTTTATGATGTTCTGCATCAGCTGGGACACTAAGCTGTATAATACATGCTACAGCTGCTGAAGAACCTCTTTGTTAAATAGAAAAGGAGAACAATATATTAATAAGGGCCCCTTTCCATTTGTGAGAAAAAAAAACGGTCCGTAATCTGGACCGAAAAAACGGATGTAACGTATGCGATTGTCATGCGTTTGTGATGCGAGTTCAATGCGGTTTTTTAATCGCACCATCCGTTTTACATCCGTATGCAATCCGCTTTTTTTCTCTGCAACTATTTTTATACAGTCATTTACAGGACTCTTTACAGTGTTCTATGCCACAGAATGGTAAGGTATCCGTAACAAACGGATGGAATATTGATGGTCCGTATTCCATGAGTTTTTTTTTTCTCGCATCCATTGACTTGCATTGGCGAGTCTCGTCCGAGACCCGCAGCATGCTGCGATTTTTTTGTCAGCCGACCCAGATTTTTCTCAGTCCGATTTCGGCTGAGAAAAAAAAACGCAAATGAAAAGACACCTATTAAATAACATTGGTCCGAGTGCAATCCGATTTTTTTATCGGATTGCACTCGTCCGTTTTCCTTGTAAGTGGAAATGAGCCCTAAGCGGGGGGAAAAACGAGACGAAAAACGAGTTAAAACGAGATAATCAGCGACGCTCATCTATGGGACATCGCCGCCTGGTCCTTATATCTGGGTTATTATAGACAAAGTAATGGAAAATTTCTAATATTATTATTTTCTAGGTAACGCAAGTTCAACATGCAAGGAAAAACTGATAGGACGGACTTCCACCAAAGTTTCCGTAGTTCTTTTTCCATAAAGCTGGAGACATCTAGACGTTATTCCTAAACTCGTATCTATCAGCCGAAACCCTACATGACGACTACAGCTCCCATCAGATGCTGTCATCTCGTGGAGTCGGAACTTACTGTTATCCAGGCTTATTATCCAGGCTGATGACTCCCACCAGTTTCATATGTCAGAAACAGATACCCAGACTGGATCCGCCGCACTGATTTTTCCAGATCTCATTATCCATTTACTGGAGAACGAATTTGCGAACGAAGGAAAAAAAAAAAAAAGAAAAAAAGTGAAAATATTTTTGTTCTTGCGTCCCAATGGCGGTGCCCCCTCTCTGCGGCTGCACCGTGACACTTCCTGCCTCACCCCCTCCCTCCGCTGCTCCTGTTATTATACCACAGTGTGAGGATGTCTGCCGAGAAATGGAACAGGCCTTAGAAGTTCTGCAACTTAAAGGAAAACATATGCAGGATTTCCTGCCGCTCAGCCCCTATTAAAACCTACGGGCCTTGTGGATATCTGTAGGATTCTCAGGGGCTCAGTTTGGAAAGGAGACAGCTACTGTTTATTCTTATCACAATATATGATGAAAGCAGATGGCCGCCTCTACTGGGTATTTCCTATGTTGGAAAACGCAGATTTCTTAAATAAAGCTTATATTATTCCTTATTTAAACGATCTGGACTCCTGTGACGCACATATGTTTTGTCTTTGTTTTTCATCAATTTCAAATATTCCAGGGAAATATTAATTTAAACGTTTTAAAATTGACCATAAATATGTAATTATTTTTTTTCCTCTGGTGTAAATGCCGCTGTTCTCCTGAATCCGGCGCTGTTTTTCTTCTGTTCCTGCGCCTCTCCAGTCCTGAGATATGCCTCTTTCTTTCCTGGATATAAATCTAGACTTTTTAGCCAAGTGGGCATGCCCCTCAATTTGGTCTCCGTAGAGATGAGTTGATGATCACGCCCACTTGGTTAACAAGACTACAGAAAAGATTAGGCTGTATCTCAGGAATGGAGAGGCACAGGAACGAAAGAAAAACAACGCCGGATTCAGGAGAACAGCGGCATTTACACTGCTTCGTGTGTGTGACAAAAGACAGGTCTTCTTTAAAACGAGGGCTCCACTTTTTTAGGCAGAGCCTGAACGCTGGCTGCTAGTGATAAGCGAACGTGCTCGGATAAGGTGTTATCCGAACATACTCAGGTTCTAACCAAGTGTCTTCTGTGTGTTCGAAAAATATGTTCACGTCCCTGATCCTGCAGGGATTGGCTAACAAACAGGGGATCCCTGCATGTGTTGTGGCTAACAGCCGCGGCGACTAGAACATATTTTTTGGGCACTCGGTTAGCACCCAAGCATGCTCAGACAACACCTTAGCCGAGCACGTTCACTCATCAATAATGGCTACTTCTTTGTGTTGCAGAGATATAGAGATTCCTGTGGGCAATGTTACGTTGGTTTATTATCACCCAGAAAACCCATTACAGAAAAAGGAAATATTTGAGCAAACCCCTATCTACTGTATATGAAAAACAATCTTTGTTGCCCTTCACAACCAACCAGTCACAACGTTTTCATGTATTAAAAACAGAATATGAAATCAAAACTCTGTGATTGGTTGCAAAAAGTTTTTCTTTTTCACATTTCTTAAATTTCCCCCAATAGGTTAAATAAAATTTTTATATATATTGTGAGGCAGTTATTTGCGAGGGTCGCTATGTGTGCGGATGCGCACAGAAGCGTATTGAGGCCGCTGGAGTGAATTGCAGTCATAGGCGTAGCTGTGATTGCAATGCAAAATAAAAGTAAGTGTTGATCTTGGACAAGCTACTTGTCCAAGGCAGATTTAAGAAGACCTGCCATGAGCTTTTATTTTTTAAAAGGACTACAGGATGGTAGTGGGGTGGTCCGTTTCCTTTCACCCAGGTCTTCCAAGTGGCCTACGGCCACATGTTCCTTGTAAAAACCCTGCAGCAGAGGGCTGGGTGTGTGTTTTGGTTTGCAAGCGTGCAGAGCTGGAGGCTCTGCAGAGCTCAACCTGTGTGAATCAACACGGAGCCAAGCCTAGCCAAAAGGCCTTGCACCCCTTGCAGTCGCCCATGGCAATCGGTCCTGGTTACGGACTATCTTGTTTCCCAGCTGCGATCCGGAGGATACGATTTGCTTTCTGTTTGTGAGTACGCTGACCATTAAAGAGACTTTGTTTTTTAACTTTCCTGGGTCGATGCCTGTCTGTCAGACTGCACCAACCCCGCTGTACAATATGTTTCCACTATAATCATTAATTTTACCCTTTCCCACCCTGCTTTGTAAAAAAATAGCTGATAGTCCAAAACACAGACTGGGTTTCCATTTGCGACATCCACAGCGCTATACAACCAGCTACCGAACCTATCTGCTGAGATCGGAACTAACTCTGATTGCAGCAATTTATCGTAACCTCTTTGATGCCACCATCGATCGTGACAGCAGCATAGAAGAGTCTGGGAATGGAGGAAGGTAGGCCTTTCCCCAGCACAACATGATTGTGGCGTGCCGA
The DNA here is from genome assembly GCF_032444005.1 of Ranitomeya imitator. Taxonomy (NCBI): domain Eukaryota; kingdom Metazoa; phylum Chordata; class Amphibia; order Anura; family Dendrobatidae; genus Ranitomeya; species Ranitomeya imitator. Next base: position 44,225,880 of record NC_091287.1, on the reverse strand, counting down.
TGGCATTGTCATGTTAGCCAAGGGGGTGTTGTCTCCTTCAGGCTCCTGTGTCTGCTATGTTTGTATATTTGTGCCTGCGGCGGAGTTTCATAGGAGAGCATTACTTTTTTGACACCCTGCAATACCGCCGTATTGCAGTGAATTGTACATGCGATCAAGTGTATTCAGGTTCAAGTCCTCTAGGAGAATCCATAAAAAATGTAAAAAAGTAGGTAATTATATTTTCTAAAAAATTTTTTAAAAAAATATATCACCCCTCTTTTCTTGGAACATAAATACAAGCTAAAAAAATATAAAAATAAAATATTTGATAAATGCCAAAATGAAAAAAAAAAAAGAAAAATGGCAGAATTGCAGATTTTGGTAATTTCGTCTCCCAAAAAAAATGGATTTAAAAAAGGATCAAAATACTCGCATCAGCCGCTCCTGTTCTCGCTGTTATTAGCGGCAGCAGGCGGCAGCTGATGGGAGCAGTAGTCCCATCCACTGACACCAGCGATCGGAGGTAAACTTTTTGACGGAATGGGAACTGCGGCTCTCTGACCTGCGGGGATTATTACACGCCGATTAGTAGCGGTCTTGCCGCGCTGTCAAGCACATGACAGATCAACAAATACCCGGTGTTCAGGATCCGAACCCAAACAGTAACACAGACTTCCTGGTGGTATTGTGGTACTATTCAGCTGTTACTGTATGGTAGCATTCTGTACACACTGTATAGTGGTATTATTCAGGGGTTACTGTATGGTGGCATTCTGTACACACTGTATAGTGGTATTATTCAGGGGTTACTGTATCGTGGCATTCTGTAAACACTGTATAGTGGTATTATTCATCTGTTACTGTATGGTGGCATTCTGTACACACTGTATAGTGGTATTATTCATCTGTTACTGTATGGTGGCATTCTGTACACACTGTATAGTGGTATTATTCCTCTGTTACTGTATGGTGGCATTCTGTACACACTGTATAGTGGTATTATTCAGGGGTTACTGTATGGTGACATTCTGTACACACTGTATAGTGGTATTATTCAGATGTTACTGTATGGTGGCATTCTGTACACACTGTATAGTGATATTATTCAGGTGCTACTGTATGGTGGCATTCTGTACACACTGTATAGTGGTATTATTCAGGGGTTACTGTATGGTGGCATTCTGTACACACTGTATAGTGGTATCATTCATCTGTTACTGTATGGTGGCATTCTGTACACACTGTATAGTGGTATTATTCAGATGTTACTGTATGGTGGCATTCTGTACACACTGTATAGTGATATTATTCAGGTGCTACTGTATGGTGGCATTCTGTACACACTGTATAGTGGTATTATTCTGGTGTCACTGTATCGTGGCATTCTGTACACACTGTATAGTGGTATTATTCATCTGTTAATGTATGGTGGCAATCTGTACACACTGTATAGTGGTATTATTCAGGTGTTACTGTATGGTGGCATTCTGTACACACTGTATAGTGGTATTATTCAGCTGTTACTGTATGGTGGCATTCTGTACACACTGTATAGTGGTATTATTCACGTGTTACTGTATGGTGGCATTCTGTACACACTGTATAGTGGTATTATTCAGGTGTTACTGTATGGTGGCATTCTGTACACACTGTATAGTGGTATTATTCAGGTGTTACTGTATGGTGGCATTCTGTACACACTGTATAGTAATATTATTCAGGTGTTACTGTATGGTGACATTCTGTACACACTGTATAGTGGTATTATTCATCTGTTACTGTATGGTGGCATTCTGTACACACTGTATAGTGGTATTATTCATCTGTTACTGTATGGTGGCATTCTGTACACACTGTATAGTAATATTATTCAGGTGTTACTGTATGGTGACATTCTGTACACACTGTATAGTAATATTATTCAGGTGTTACTGTATGGTGACATTCTGTACACACTGTATAGTGGTATTATTCATCTGTTACTGTATGGTGGCATTCTGTACACACTGTATACTGGTATTATTCATCTGTTACTGTATGGTGGCATTCTGTACACACTGTATAGTGGTATTATTCACGTGTTACTGTATGGTGGCATTCTGTACACACTGTATAGTGGTATTATTCAGGTGTTACTGTATGGTGGCATTCTGTACACACTGTATAGTGGTATTATTCAGGTGTTACTGTATGGTGGCATTCTGTACACACTGTATAGTGGTATTATTCATCTGTTACTGTATGGTGGCATTCTGTACACACTGTATAGTGGTATTATTCAGGTGTTACTGTATGGTGGCATTCTGTACACACTTTATAGTGGTATTATTCATCTGTTACTGTATGGTGGCATTCTGTACACACTGTATAGTGGTATTATTCATCTGTTACTGTATGGTGGCATTCTGTACACACTTTATAGTGGTATTATTCATCTGTTACTGTATGGTGGCATTCTGTAAACACTGTATAGTGGTATTATTCATCTGTTACTGTATGGTGGCATTCTGTACACACTGTATAGTGGTATTATTCATCTGTTACTGTATGGTGGCATTCTGTACACACTGTATACTGGTATTATTCATCTGTTACTGTATGGTGGCATTCTGTACACACTGTATAGTGGTATTATTCATCTGTTACTGTATGGTGGCATTCTGTACACACTGTATACTGGTATTATTCATCTGTTACTGTATGGTGGCATTCTGTACACACTGTATATTGGTATTATTCAGCTGTTACCTTATGGTGGCATTCTGTACACACTGTATAGTGGTATTATTCATTTTTTAGGCGGGTGTCATATTAGCGTTTCTGTGCACAGCGTAGGCCTGCGTACTTCTTTCCTTAAGATCCGCATAGATCCGCATGCGTCTTGCACCCCTATATTTAACATTGTGTACACAGGGACATGCGTTGTATGCGGATGCGTCCCCGTGCGTCGTTTTGATGTTGCGTTCGGCGGGCATGTCAAAACGACGCACATATGAGGGTTGAACCTACTGACAGATTCCCTTTAAGGCTGACCACATGTCCAGTAGTTATTTCTCTGTTTGCATCAGTTTTGGAAATAAAAAAAATTAAATGATCCAGGACTGAATCAATTCATTTGAAAAGGGGACAGAAATTCAATTTGACTAAAATCCAGATGCAATATGTTTTTTAGCCAATTATTTGCTTAACTTTAATGTCCTAAAAAAACACAAAACGGATGACAACTGGATCACTTTGGTAACTCATTAAAGTCAATGTGAACACACTTAAAGTGGATCCGTTTTTCTTCCTTTTGTAATTAATCCAGTTTTTTTGTTACTGGATCTGTTTCAAATGGATAATTATAATTACTGTACAGAGATGAGTTGTTCCTCTGTCTCTCTGGTGCCGCTTATGTCAGAGGAAATGTAGAATCAGTTAGGAAAAATCCAACATTATTATTTTATTTTTACAAAATCAACTGTCAGACTAGATTGTTGGTAATTCCAGAAAAAATAGGGGATATGCCGACAAAAACTAATGGATATGGACAGCTTCCGATAAGCAACTTCTATCATTATGATTAAAAGCACAAGTCCTCTTTATCTAACCCCTCATGTCTACTACAGATAGGCTAATTGTCCTGAAGGACATCAGAAAGATCCATTTAAAGTGCTTTTTTTTTTGTTTTTTTGCTTTAACTCTTTCACAACCACAAAGTCCTTTTCCTATTTTTTTTTAATCTTCACCAAAGCCATAACTATTTGATTCATTGGCAGGATGAGGGTTTGTTTTTGTCAGGTGAGTTGTATATTCCGATGAAAGTAGGAAATAGACAGCAATCCCACCATTTTTTTTTTAATCTTAAAAAGTAGGTAATCAGAAAATGATAAATAAATCAGATTTTTATAATAAATTTATTTAAAAACAAAAAACTTTGTTAATTTTTTTTTTTTTTTTTATAACATGACCGCCATTAAAAAAAGAAAATCTTGCCGTTTTTACACTGGCCACTGGGGCCGGGTGCACTTGATCCAGAAGTAGCAGCGCTTTGGACATGCTGGTATGGATGCGCCGCATGTTTGTCTCTGCAGGTGATCCGCGGATGACTGTGGACGCATTGTGGACATGGGATTTCTTGAAATACCATCCACTATGCTGTAACATCTGGACGCTGCGGGATTGACGCTGCGGATTTAGGCCAGGATCACACATGCGAGAAACACATCCGTGTCTCGCATGTGAAATCCAAGCTCTGCCTCCGGCACTCCAGAGCGGAGCGTGCGGCCGCATAGCAGCACATGGAGCCGCACGCTCCGCTCCCAAGTGCCGGCGCCAGAGCTTGGATTTCACATGCGAGACACGGACGTGTTTCTCGCATGTGTGATCCCGGCCTTATGCAGCGTCAAACCCACAGCAATTTCGGATCATGGGCACGTATCCTTATGCTTTCTGCTCTTTACCCACGACTTTTCATAAGTTTCATTATCATCACAGACAGGATTACAAACATAGGAAATACCTGTATCTACTGCAGGATCCGCCATTCACAGAAGGTTATGCCATCCTCTCCCTCCTATACAATTACCTTTTCACATGCTCATTAGATGCTTTAACCCTTTCATGACTTTAGGAGCTACAATTTTTTTTTTCCAATATAGCCGTATGATGGCTTGTTTTTTTTCTTGCGGGACGAGTTGTACTTTTGAATTACACCATTGAATTTACCTGACACTGGTATTGCTCTATGGGAAAAAGGGGGGAAATACCTCCTGCTCCAACCAATCGTTGACTCCACCTTTGATCCCAACCCGACTATTTACCCACCATTTTCCCAATTAAAGACAGAGACCGTTATTTCTTTGGAATTGATTAGGCCACAGCAGCCTTTTTATTAAACATACAACAATTAACAATGAATTTAAAAGCATAAACATTTTAAAACTAGGAGAAGTCCTTGGAGCCCACAAGAATCTGGTGATTTAACCATAACGTGAACATAACTTGACCAATATTTTACTCCCAGCCGTTGTAACCCTGGCTCGGGAGCACCAAGAACCCCACAAGAGGGTTCACTGTTCACAGTAATAATCTGGAGATCCGACCACCCCTGCCGGAACTCCCCACCACCAATCACCAGATCCGAAACATATTAAACTCCAAAACAGAGGAGCCATATACCGATGGACCCCCCCAAACCAATTTCCACCAACTTCAAGGACTCCCCCCAGCCGCCCCGACCGCAATGACCCCCAAAAAAACAACAACATGTATAAGAACTATAACTACCCGCTCAACGCGAGTAATATAAACCAAAAAAGACCACAACACAAGGGCAGGAGGGAGGGATGCTTCTCAGAGAGGTGAGCGGGAACTGACCGCCCCCCGCCACCTGACCCCTCTCCACCCCCCACCACTAGCCCCCCATGTAATTAGCCTATTCCACCCACCCCCTCCTCTCCAACCCATTGCCACGATGGCCTTCGCTTAGGCCATGGGGGGAGGGGACGGCTCGCTCCGGCCTGTCCTATATAGTCTACGGAAAATAGGATAAAAAATTCCAAGTGCGTTAAACTGCAAAAAAAATTCCACAACTGTTTTTTTTTTATTTACCATATTCACTATATGGTAAAATTTACCTGCCATTATGATTCTCCAGGTAAGTACGAGTACGCAGACACCAAACATGTCTAGTATTTTTTCATTTACGTGGTGAAATTTTTTTTTAGAGATTTGTAAGAAAAAATAATTTTGCTTTTGTTGCCATTTTCCAAGAACTGTATCGTTCTAATTTTTTGGGATCTGGGGCTGGGTGAGGGCTTATTTTTTGTGGATTGAGCTGACATTTTAATTGATACCATTGTGGAATAGGTGATGTTTTGAACGCCTCTTATTACAATTTATTGCAATGTTGCAGAGGCCAAAAATGTAGTTACCGATTGGATTAATTTATTTTATATTTTGATAGATTGGACATTTCAAAAAAGGGCGTGTTTTGATCTTTTGTTTTTTTTATTTCTTACATATTTTTAAAAACTTTTATTCTAACAATTTTTGCTGACTTCAATAGGTCCCTTAGGAGATGTGAAGCTTCGATTGTCTGATGCTGCGATTCACCTGTGCTCCAGCACTGCTATGTATACAGTAGTGAAAATTCCCAATGACATGCACACGGGTCTTTTATAGACCCTCAACTGTCATCACAACCCATCGGCGCCCTGCAATCATATGACAGTGATGCTGATGGGCGAGCTTTTTGATGAGCATCAGGCAGGTGGTGTGTTAAATCCCGCTGTCAGTGATTGACAGCAGGATTTAAGAGGTTAACAGCAACGGCGACGCACTGCTCCACCAGCAACAGTTAAAGGCACTTGATGGCTGATTAAATCAGTCATCAAGTGCGGGGAAAAGATGAGGGCTCAGCACAGGATCCCGTCACAAAGGCAGGAACACGACCTTTGACGTAAATGTACGTCAAAGGTCATGAAGGGGTTGATACAAAACATAGGGTCTGAGTCAGTCTATAGCGTCTTATGTAAGTGTTTATTTCCTGAACAAACAAGTGTGAGTCTAGAATCCAAGTGACAAGTGTCATCCCTGTGTCATCAGTGTGACATGTACCGGCACCTGGAAATCAGTTGTACTGTTCATGCTGTACCCCGGTGCTGGGTACTGAAATTAAGACAACTCACATCACTGTCCCCTGCTCATGCTGTGATCAGCACTAGCAGGGGACATTTTTGAGAGCTACAGTGGGGCAAAAAAGTATTTAGTCAGTCAGCAATAGTGCAAGTTCCACCACTTAAAAAGATGAGAGGTGTCTGTAATTTACATCATAGGTAGACCTCAACTATGGGAGACAAACTGAGAAAAAAAAATCCAGAAAATCACATTGTCTGTTTTTTTAACATTTTATTTGCATATTATGGTGGAAAATAAGTATTTGGTCAGAAACAAAATTTCATCTCAATACTTTGTAATATATCCTTTGTTGCCAATGACAGAGGTCAAACGTTTTCTGTAAGTCTTCACAAGGTTGCCACACACTGTTGTTGGTATGTTGGCCCATTCCTCCATGCAGATCTCCTCTAGAGCAGTGATGTTTTTGGCTTTTCGCTTGGCAACACGGACTTTCAACTCCCTCCAAAGGTTTTCTATAGGGTTGAGATCTGGAGACTGGCTAGGCCACTCCAGGACCTTGAAATGCTTCTTACGAAGCCACTCCTTCGTTGCCCTGGCTGTGTGCTTTGGATCATTGTCATGTTGAAAGACCCAGCCACGTTTCATCTTCAATGCCCTTGCTGATGGAAGGAGGTTTGCACTCAAAATCTCACGATACATGGCCCCATTCATTCTTTCATGTACCCGGATCAGTCGTCCTGGCCCCTTTGCAGAGAAACAGCCCCAAAGCATGATGTTTCCACCACCATGCTTTACAGTAAGTATGGTGTTTGATGGATGCAACTCAGTATTCTTTTTCCTCCAAACACGACAAGTTGTGTTTCTACCAAACAGTTCCAGTTTGGTTTCATCAGACCATAGGACATTCTCCCAAAACTCCTCTGGATCATCCAAATGCTCTCTAGCAAACTTCAGACGGGCCCGGACATGTACTGGCTTAAGCAGTGGGACACGTCTGGCACTGCAGGATCTGAGTCCATGGTGGCGTAGTGTGTTACTTATGGTAGGCCTTGTTACATTGGTCCCAGCTCTCTGCAGTTCATTCACTAGGTCCCCCCGTGTGGTTCTGGGATTTTTGCTCACCGTTCTTGTGATCATTTTGACCCCACGGGGTGGGATTTTGCGTGGAGCCCCAGATCGAGGGAGATTATCAGTGGTCTTGTATGTCTTCCATTTTCTAATTATTGCTCCCACTGTTGATTTCTTCACTCCAAGCTGGTTGGCTATTGCAGATTCAGTCTTCCCAGCCTGGTGCAGGGCTACAATTTTGTTTCTGGTGTCCTTTGACAGCTCTTTGGTCTTCACCATAGTGGAGTTTGGAGTCAGACTGTTTGAGGGTGTGCACAGGTGTCTTTTTATACTGATAACAAGTTTAAACAGGTGCCATTACTACAGGTAATGAGTGGAGGAACGAGGAGACTCTTAAAGAATTGTGATTTTCTGGATTTTTTTTTTCTCAGTTTGTCTCCCATAGTTGAGGTCTACCTATGATGTAAATTACAGACGCCTCTCATCTTTTTAAGTGGTGGAACTTGCACTATTGCTGACTGACTAAATACTTTTTTGCCCCACTGTATATTCAACTGTTAACAGCAAGAGCAGATGGTGGGTGATGTGAGTATTCATCAGCCACCGCCTGTGCTATAAATACATTTTTTTTTAAATTACGTTGGATTACCCTGTATTAGCAAGGCAAAACTGACAGCTGCTGGCTGCAATCCTCAGCTGCTAGCTTCAGCAATGCTGATAATCAAGAATAGAGGGGTTCCCACTCAGTAATTTTTAATTATTTAAATCAACAATTTAAAAGAGCAAAGTGAGGTCCCCTCATTTTTGACAACCAGCCAAGCAAAAGCAGACAGGTGGAGGCTGGTATTCTCAGGCTGGTAAGGGGCCATGGATGTTGCCCCCCCAGCATACAAATGGCATCCTGCAGCCCCCCAGAAAAGACGCATCTATTAGGTGCACCAATTCTTGCGCTTTGCCTGGCTCTTCCCACTTGCCCTGTAGCAGTGGCAAGTGGGGTTCATATTTGTGGAATAGAAAACCAAAACAGAAAAAACAAGGATCCCTAAAAAGCTCCTGTATCTTTTGTGTAGCTGCCTAACCCCTGACGAACCCCTGTTATCCCCAATGGGGGGGAAACGCGTCGGGCATTACCTGGGGATTTACTGACAGACTATGGTCAGGATGACATCTATTCCTCCACATGGATTTCTGGGTCAACTTGGAAATACCATAATACACCTCAACAAATAGATAAGTACAGCAGTGACACATTTTTAAGCGTACTGTCTATGTGGTCAGAACGATTGTGTTCAAGTACCTTGAGGATTACAAAAGAGGTGTATTCATGTTTTGAATTATTGGTCTATCTTGGATATCCATTTATTTACCTGGTGGATCCATGTCTTTAGAAGTATATGTCCTATTATGATGAGAAATATGCTGCCTTTTCATTGGTATATATATGTTGCACATTGATGTGGATCCAGTGTGTTCTGTAAGGCTATCCTGTTGCTATTAAGCACTCGTCTCTCATTGAACATTGTAATAAGACGGGTACTGTGTGATTAATACACATTTGTCATCAGACATATTCTGGTCAGGATAATTTGATTTGGACATAATATATCTTGACACTCCGTTATACCCACTTATCTGTAGAGGTATCTTTGGGGTGGCATATATTACTATGCTATACCCACAATATACTGCTATATATTAGCTGTGATAGCAATTGTACCCACAATATACTGCTATATATTAGCTGTGATAGCAATTGTACCCACAATATACTGCTATATATTAGCTGTGATAGCAATTGATTTTCTTTTTTCTTGTTCATTTTTTTGTTTTTCATTTCTCCATTTTTGTGTGTTTTTCACGGGTATCGGAGGTGTGTTTGGGACATCATCTTTTGTCTATCCCTATTACAGGGACTTATTAGGGACCCTAGGGCCAGCCGCCGAGGAGTGGGGGCGCCTACCGCAGAAATTTAGGGTGCCAACCTCCACTGTTAGGTAGTCATCAGTATAGGATTGGACTTTAGGGCTCACCAGGTTTCCTGTATCACAGGCTTCATTTAGGGTTTTAAAAGGGTGAGCCGTCGAGGAGTGGGGGCGCCAACCGCGGAAAATTAGGGTGCCAACCTCCACTGACAGGCAGGATTCATTGTAGTCCATTACAGGGTTCTGTAGGTACATTCTGTAATTTTTTATCATATGTGTTGTATAAAGTCCTCTATTTTAACTATTGTGATTAAAAGTTATTTTTTAGGGATCCTTGTTTTTTCTGTTTTGGTTTTCTATTGCTCTAGGGTTCCAAATTATTCAGATTGTTTTTTTTTTTTTCATATTTGTGGAGTTGATGTCACCTTTGTATTGTTCGGTGACATCAAGGCCACGGCTTAGTAATGGAGTGGCGCCTATAAACACCTATCCATTACATATTTTATAGTATATATAAAGAATCTAAATTAAACTATGCTTATGACATCGTCCAGTCCACAGAAGCCATGGTCTCCTGTAACAGAATTAAAATAATAAACAACAATATTTCTTACCTATCCATCGAGAAGTTAATAATCCACTTGTCCCACAACGGGCCTAGCACTGCTACATCCAGATGGCAGGCTGCATTGTTGCATGATGTGACTATACAGCCAGCCATCCAGTGGAAAGCCTAAGCAGCATCTGCTACCGATGCTCAGAGTCTCGAGGTGAACTCGTATGACCTGCTGACATCACAGCGGGTGTGAGAAAGTTCTCATGCTCGCGGAAAGGTCCTGGGAGTTCACAACCAATGAATTCAGTTCAACTCACAGATGTCAGCGAAAGCGCCGTTACAACTTTTCACACGATCCATTCAAGGGGTACGTAAAAAAAAAACTCAAAAAACATAGAGCCACATTCCAGAATCTGATTTTTATGGATACATTACAATTCTGTAACATAAGAAACTGTAAATTGTCTTGTAAATGACTACTGAGTAAAAAAAAGTTGTATTGTACAAAGATGGCAAGTGAGAAATAAATTGTTCCACTTTTCTGGGTGAAACGCTGACCGATTTTTTTTTTTTTTTTATACCTCCCTTAAATTGTGAAACACCAAATACTAAAATTTATATCTCAGAATGTAATGTGTCTATGAACAGATGGATATAAAATGATTGAATGTACAGCAGATTGCCGATTCTTCTCTGTGACTCGTCCTATTATTTACGTGTATCCCGGATGTATCGGCGTGTGACTGTTCGTGCTAAGAGATCAGTGAAAGTAAAGGAACCGACTTTTTGTGGCGGCCTTTTCCGGATAAGTTTAATTGCGGATCCAAGTAAAACAAACTTGTTCTTTTCTTATGACTGACAGAAAGTCTAGTTACAACACGACTGGACCAATTGTCATGCCGCCTGTTACAGCAATAAAGGATTTAAACAGATTAGCCGGCGTGACAACTTACTGAAGACGAAGTGCCAAGGGTTTTTTATTTTTTCATTTTTTTTTTTACTTCAGCAGCAGATGTAAGATACCGAGCTCCTAACAAAATTGGTAGAGAAAAGTGCAGCAACTGCAAGGGCATTGACGATTAATCTGTGCCGTCTGCAACATGACTTCTATTATAGGAAAACTAGAGATGTCCCATCAGAAATAATACAGAAAGTCAAAGTTTAGAAGTAGAATCAACAATACAACAAAGCTTCTTTCCTCCGAGGCATCATGATTTTTTAAAGACGCCTCCAATGCCCAACACTAAGATGTTTGCACTATTATGATGTCAATAATTGATAGAATAGAGGTAAATGGAGCTGGTTTACACACATAGCCTGTGCAGCACAGGGGCCCCGAGGTGACAGTTGAGCCCACAATGGTCATGGAAGGTTTTAACACTGCTATGCTGCTCCTCTTCCAACCTTCTCCTGTTGACGGTCGACAGGAGTCTCCCACATTACACAGATACTGCACCATTTCAGCAGCTTTAACTACCCGAACCCTTCACTGCCCCAGACTACAAGAAAATACTGACTATCCACGGCAAGGGAGCTGAGAGCAGAGCGGCGGGGAACTCACCGGGTTGCAAACAGGATCTGAACCATGTGACAGGGAAGGAGGTGGTCAAGGGCGGCACCAGACATGGGAGTGCAGAGGAGACAATGTACACTGGAGAGTAGCTAAACCTGCCAAGATCAAAGCAGGAGATAACGAGATAACCAAGGGTGAGGCAGAGGGATACTCAGAAAAGGAGCCAAAGGTCAGAAAACCAGCAGAACAAACAAGCAGAGTAACCCACTGAGCGCAAAGCAAACAAATGCAAACCTAGCACACATTCAAGGGGTCAGACACAGAGACTAAACGAAAGTATAGCTGACAGGAAATCCTAGTCTGGAGTGAGTATAAATACCCCTCCCACATCCAAAGAGAGGCCAGCAACATTAACCCTGAGAGAGCAGGACATGAACCATGTCCTATACCATGACATCCATTTGCTTGTTAGAATATGTATTTTTCTTAAAGGAGTTGTCCTGTTAAAGTTATCACCTATCCACAGGACTATCTCCAGCAGTCCCATGGACAATGTATTAATCGGTGTGAGACCCAACAGTCAAACCCCCACAATCACCTACAGATAAGTGATAACTTGCGCTTGTTGGGACGACACCGTTAAATAAGAAAATATGGAATTTATAGGCATGGAGGCAGATGAGAAAGCCGATAAGAAAGAGAAAAAGGAACTACGCTTGGACAAGCACATCCCACAATGTAATATTTTTCAATAACCTATATATTGATTAGTAAGAAGAAGGTTCCTTGTGGCCATCTCGACAAAATGTGATCTTTTCAGAACCTCAATATTTCTCTATGGGGGAAAAAGTTTCAAAACAATCAAGCTTTCCGCCAAGCTGCCAGATAATTTTTTTTCTCCTTTAATAAGATAGAGGCCTTGCAGTTCACTGCATTATGTATGAGCACAAGCACATGTGGGGTTAAACTTGAAAAATTAGGGAATTAGCTCTAAGGCTGATCTAGTACTGCACGTCTTGATTCTAGAGATTGTCAGACCCATACCAATTAGGAAGAGGTGACACCCCCATGCATGTTTGTCACACTTAAATGTTTCAGATCACCAAACAAATGTAAATATTAGACAAAAATAACACAAGAAAACACACAATGCAGTTTTTAAATGAAAGTCTTCATTATTAAGGGAAAAAGAAATCCAAACCTACAGGGTCCTGTGTGGAAAAAGTGTTTGCCCCTAAACCTAATAACAGGTTGGGCCACCCTTAGCAGCAACAACTGCAATCAAGCGTTTGTGTTAACAGGAAATGAGTCAACACTCTGGAGGAATTTTGGCCCACTCATCTTTGCAGAATTGTTGCAATTCAGCCACACTGGAGGGTTTCCAAGCATGAATCACTTTTTTAAGGTCAAGTCACAGCATCTCAATCAGATTAAGGTCAGGACTTTGACAAGGCCACTCTAAAGTCTTAATTTTGTTTTTCTTAAGCCATTCAGAGGTACACTTGCGGGTGTGTTTTGGATCATTGTCCTGCTGCATAACCCAAGTTTGCTTTAGCTTGAAGTCATGAACAGGTGGTCGGACATTTTCCTTCAGGATTTTTTGGTAGACAGCAGAATTCATGGATCCATTTACCACAGCAAGTCTTCCAGGTCCTGAAGCAGCAAAACAGACCCAGACCATGATACTGCCACCACCATATTTTACTGTTGGTATAATGTTCCTTTTCTGAACTTCTACTTCTACACCAGATGTAATGGGACATACACCTTCCAAAAAGTTCAACTTTTGTCTAGTCAGTCCCCAGATAATTCTCCCACAGGTCTGGGGATCATCAATATGTTTTCTGGCAAAACTGAGATGAGCCTTTATGGTCTTATTTCTCAGCAGTAGTTTTTGTTTTGGAACTCTGCCATGCCGGTCATTTTTGCCCAGTCTCCTTCTTATGATAGAGTCATAAACACTGACCATAACTGAGGCAAGTGAGGCCTGCAGTTCTTTGGATGTTGTGGAGTCTTTTGTGACCTCTTGGATGAGTCACTGCTGTGCTCTTGGGGTATTTTTTTGTCGGCCAACCACTCCTGGGAAGGTTCATCACTGTTCTAATATTTAAATTTGTTTGGTCATCTGAAACATTCAAGTGTGACAAATGAAGGGGCGAATACTTTTTCACATCTTTTTAAATTTAGGAAAAGGGGGTGATTTAAACTAGGGCTAGGCATCACATCTTCAGATCAATATGGCAGCCTGGCTGCTACAACAACCCATCGGCACCCTGAGATCACATAATTACGGGGTCGATGTGCACTCAAACCAACACCTAACTTGAATTGACCTTGCCTTAAATGCCACTGACATAGACTGACAGCAGCATATCTAGGGTTCAGTTGCTACTGCTGGCAGTGAGTGCTGGCTGTATAATACAGCCAGCATCTGTTAGGTATGTTTCAGGCCTGAACCCTCTTCATACACCCGCACCGGGCATGTGGCGTATATGTACATCACACATCAGGAAGAGGTTATGGAATCAACTATCACAGCTGTAACAACTTTAGTTGCTCTTCTCTGCACCTGCTGTAGATCAGCCATGTCCTTCTTGAAAGCTGGAGCCTACAATTGAACATACTATCTAAGTGTAGCCGCACTGTGACTTGTATAGAGGCAAAACTATGTCCTGGTCATGAGCCTCTATGCCTCTTTTAATATATGCCATTATTTTATTTGCCTTGGCAGCAGCTGCCTGACACTGATCACTAATGCTAAGTTTATGATCCAGCAAGATCCCTAAAGACCCCACCTGCAGCCTGAATTTCTCTGTTCCCTTACTTTCAAAAAATGGGAAGGGAACAAAGGTCTTGATGAGGTGAGGGGTCATGCTGGAGTCGCAGGTGCCTGATTTATTTTAAGAGGCGCACATGAATAAGGTGCGCCTGAAAAGTGACATGCGCCTTGCCACAAATCTTACTCCATTCGAGAACTAGAGTAAGATTTGTATCACAAGCCACGACGCAGCTCATCATGCCCCCAATCTGACACAGCTCCACTCACTTTGAGCTGGCTGAAACAGGCGTGAAAATGGCAAAAGTTGCAACATTTTTTAGCAACTCCGCGTTGCGCAACAATTTCACAAGTTTTCAAAGTTTTTTCCGCCGGAATTCTGGCGCTACCGCTGTGATGAACTAGGGTCTTATTATTTTTCCAGCTCTTTTTTGGCCCAACACTATGTTCCAGCCCTGGAGAGACATGCCGTTTTAGTTATTGCATAACCCTCCTCCATTTATCATATATTTGTAACCTACATGAAAATCTATCATAACCCTTGGCAATAATAATAACGGTATAAAAGTATTACGTTGTTATCACTGATGGCGGTAGCGGAATAATGAGTCCATGTGTCTGCACTGTCGTTGGTTCGGCTCTCTGCACCCCAGGCGCTTGTAAGGTTTTATTTCTTTAGGTACAGATGTGGGGACGGGAAGTGAAGGAGAATGACATTAGGATTCCGCAGTGATACATTGTTGCAACGGATGATTTACCGAGTGTGAGGGGCCAGTGTATCCCCTCTCTGTGGAGCACCATGTGTTTTTACTTGATCCTATAAAAATGTATCACAATTATATTTCAGCGAACATTCTCCATACTTAAATACATCCTCTGTCTCCAGCTCCAGATGATTTAATTCCTGTATCCTAAAAGGAACGTTCTTAGAAAACAGCAGAACTAAACTGACATCACCAGAGGCAATGAAGTTTTCATGTGCATTAGAGGTAAATTATTGTGTGCCTTGAAAGCTTTCTGCGTCCTTTCTATCAGAATCTCTTTATCCTTTAAAATGTCAGATATTGTCGCTGCAGGGAGATTTCATTACTGGCCGCTGCATAAATCGCGCTTATTAATTCACACTTTATAAAACAGTATGAAGCTGTCTGTAAAATCACAAAAAGCCTGATACTTCAACATTTATATCTCCCTTTGTAAATGTTGTGATGCATCAATAGAGCTCTTTCTACACTCTTTAAGGCTTTCGTAAAATGTATATACCTTTGATGGGTAATGGCGGCATCAGTCGCCCATTGAGTGCTACCGTAAAATCCGTAAAACATACTTTTTTTTTTACTGGATGACTCTTCATCCAATAGCTCGGTCTACTGCAGTAAAAAATGGAAATCCGACGCATATCACCCAAATTGGCCCCAATTGGATAATTGGGCGCTATGCATGGAGTAATTATTCACTACCATGTGGGCCACATGTAGGCCTAGATCTGGATGGACCGTACTGTCATTGACAGCCATTATAGCGCTCTACTATTGGTAGTTTTTTTACCTAAATATCACACCTCTTTGGCGTCCACCTTCTTGACATCGACTCCTCTTGATCTCATTGCTGTCCAATATGGCACCCAATGAAGTCAGTAGGAGAATATGGTCATACCTGATATACCAGAGCTCAGAAAGTGATTGTTTCCAACACACTGGAGTAATTGATTTTTCTATATTTTAAAGCTATTTTATAGCTTTATATTTTACATGCACCTTGGAAAATAAAGAGACAAAATAATTATTCTGCTACCCTGGAAATAGTCACTTTCTGATCTTATCTACAACTTGGTGGGAAGTTGTCCCAAGTATGCATGGACTTTGGAGCTGTGCATAGAAAAACCACCATGGATATGCCAGAGTGAGAGCCAATTATTGCAGTAGTTCTCCAGTCAGCAAAGATTCCCCTACGATTTCCATCGGAACAACAATTATCTATGGTCCAAGACAGTTTTCTGATGTCTCCTATTGGGAGGCTTGCGGATCAGAAAGGTTTGGGTTAGAGTCATAGAATGTTAGAGTTGGAAGGGATCTCCACGGTCATCGTGTCCAACCCCCTGGTCAATGCCGAATTCATTAAACCATCTCAGGCAGATGTCTGTCCAGCCTCTGTTTGAAGACTTTCATTGAAGGAGAACTCACCACCTTTCATAGCAGCATGCTCCACTCAGGTTTTTGCATGTGTAGACCTAGGATTTAGAAAATGGATTGCTATACACACTAATAGGAAATTCTAAGTCAACGGAGTCACATTTGTGTTAGATCCTTATTTCTTACAGCTCTCTTACACATTAATCTAATGTTGGCCGAACCCACCGATAATGTCGGATTTGGCTAACATTCTAATGTGTATGGAACCTCGGACAAATTATTGTCAATTGAGGTATCGGATGGCTGATCCATTTGTTCTGCTGTAGATAAGCCACTGCCACACATGGCTCTCTCATAGAGAACGGAGCGCTCAGTCAACAGCCTTCTCAAGTGTATGGCCGGCTTTAATCAAAGTGAAGAATGGTCACAAAAGTTCTCTGGAGAACCTGTCTTGTCCTTCTTACAGATAACCTACTGATCTGAATTGACCCTATATAATACCTTGTTTCTCCTTTGGTGGTGCTGCAGGGAAATCACACACCTATTGTTAGATATTGCTATAGATTTTCTGTAGATGACATCTGATTGTCAGAGTTTCGGCAGAAGGACACTTCGTTAACAGCTTATCATCATGGGAGAACATGGATAATAAGCAATAACTGTCATTTCCAGACACCAGAGTGCTGATGTTCTACTTTATACATGATTCACTGTTAGAATAATGCTTATTAATAAAAATATTGACTCACTTCTCTGTAGGTTTTTCTAATAATGCTGCCTGTCTCTGGATAATACTGGAATATTGCTAAGTTTACTCACAGATAAAAACAATAGAAGTTTTTCTTCTTGTAGATATTCACCCCTGCTTCTGAAAAATAGCAAATTGTACTTTCTCTTTTTTCTAAAGTAGAAAACTAAAATTTGAGAAATGTTCCCCAGAAATCATGGGCAATAATAAAATCATGTGCATTGCTTTGGTGTAAGGGGGATGGAGACTGGCTGTATAGTGGGCACTGAGACTGGCATTTGTATGGGCGCATAGAGCTGATATGATGGAGGCATTGTGGCTGGCTGTGTTCGGGGGATACCATTATGGGTACTGTTATGATGGTAGGATAGACACTAGGGTTGGTGGAGCAGTACATTTCAGGTGAACATTACTTTATCTTTTCAACACTTTTTTTCGGTGAACATTCCTGCAATTAATGTCCATAGTAGAGTTGAGTAGAAGGATTCACACTGCCCTGGTCTGGCGTCTAGTTCAGTTCTATCACAGCTCACTCAGAGCAGTCTCAGATGAAGCTCGCAAACCGGTATCCTGGACTCCTCTAGAATTTGCTGGACCTTGCAACTTTCTTATGTCGCAATTGTCTCATGAGGCTGTGTATCTAGACCCTGAGCAACGTGATGATGCTGCAGGGCTTAGTAACCGTCAGAGGTGCCCAGGCCAGGATGCCAGGCTGAGGAGGTTGGGTTAGCAAGTGAAGACTGCCCAGTCTGGCTACGACAGAGGAGTGGACTGGATGCCGGACCGGGGTAGCGCAAATCTTTTTGCTCAACTCTACTATGTATAATATTTGCAGGACTGTTCATCTGGTAAAGATGTTGAATAAGTAATGATCACTTGCCATGTAGTACCCTACTAATCCTACTGTGTCCTGCCCAAATATTCGTACCCCTTGTGCTCCCTAATAGACATAGCAAGACATGTAGAAGCTATATGTGCACAAAGGAGAGACACAATGTGCAGAAATGGCCTTGCCTCCTCACCTCGGAGTGCAGAAAATGTTGGTTAAAAGTAATCTGTTAGCAAAAATGACTGTTCAAACAATACACAGGTGTTTGGTGCAACCTTGGTGTGGCTTGCACCCTCCCACTTGCGTTTTTCTAACACTGTCCTGCCACCTTCCTTGAATGACAGTTCTGGCTTTACAGTAGCCAGAGGATAGCAGAGATAGATGGAAAATACATTGTCACTATTCTACCCCTCACTGTGTCCGAAGGATGCTGTCAATGACAGCTCAGCCCCCCCCCACCCACAGGATCAGGGACATGCTCATGTTGAAATGTCAGAATTGTTAGTGACAGCTCAAGCTGTCTAATCTGGCCAGGCCTGTGGGATATCCTCCAGGTATCACTTGTTCTGGGTATTTAGCTGGCTGGCAATGATTAGAACATTGCCAGTTGTAGCTCAGATCAGGTGGTGGGTATTTTCTCTGTGCTCTGAGTACTTATATTCTGATCTTTGTTGCCTATCCTTGAATTTGCCTTTGACCATCCATTTGCCTAGCCCCTTTCTCTTGATCTGCTACCTTCCTGGAATTCTGAACCCCGGACTGTCACCTGACTACTCCTTTGTCTCACTCCTCTGTCTATGAGATACCCTTCTGGCATATGACCTTGGACTTCTTGACTTCCCCTACTCCCGGCTTGCCTTTGAGAAGGGATTCAATGTCACATAAATACTATAGATATGAAGGTTAACTGATCAGCTCAGCCACGCCAAGGGTGCACTAACAGTCACGCCAAGGGTGTTTAAACAGTCATTTTGTGCTGACAGTGTCCCTTTTAGGGCAGAATGAAAAAGATGGAGACATTTTTTCCATCTTTTCCTAATCCGAAAAAATTGGATCACACTATGCTGACGCTCTGGTCAGAGTGTGATTTGCATAATCGGACGATTCTCTCGGATGAGCGAAAATACGGTCACGTGATCCTAGCCTTAATCAAATTCTCTGCACTCCTACTTAAGTATCTCCTACTACAATTTCTACAAAAATGAATGTAGCCAAAACAAAAACACATATTACACATGATTTTCTCCATAGTCCCGCCATTGCATATCCTAATCATTGGAAGCCCCCATTAAATAGTCCCATCTATAAATTCCGGAGTAGACATAGTCACACATGGTTTGCATTTATTGACTTCGATCATGTCTAATGTTATGTGCTAAGACATTAATTTGCTCCAATCAGCATTTATTTCCAGCGTCTCACTATCCTACGGCTTCTGCATTGTATTAGATGAAACCGCAGCACTTTTATTGACTCAGTCTTCAGTATTTCAAAGGAGCTGTGTTATAAGTGATAGCGTCTAGCAGAAGCATCACTCACAGATATTCCCACAACAGTCGCCGTTTGGAGCCGCAGAGTCCTCAATCTCGGCTTACTAACACAAAGTTTCTATTTTTTCCCCCAAGAAGCCTCTATCGGTGTCTGTATTTCATCTGCTGATCCGCGGTGTTGCGCACAGACGTGCCGTACACTTTCCAGTACGTCAAGAATATTTGAAGACATGGCCAGAAGTTGCAGTAAATTACCACAAGTCTCTAATTTAGTGAAAGTCTGTTCTGAATCCGAAAAAAAAAGTTTGCAGAAAGCGATTTTAGCCGACAGCCACGTAATAGTCTCAGGAAGGAACTGCACAGCGGCAACAGGGAATAAACCAATGGTTCAAACTGTCACACAAAGTGGCAAAAAGAGAATATCGAAAACATACAGAGCCACTACTCATTGGACAGTGCCTTCTGGAAAAAGTGCCGAGCTTACAAACTGAATAGAAAAGAGCTTGCGATTGTTCGACTACCAAGACAGCTGTGGTGGTCGGAATCCAAGGCAACAAGATGTAAACAAGAGAAAAGTGTTAAGAGTGGCTAAAAATTGTTATGAACACTAAAATACAAAAGTTCTTTTTTTTCGAGGGCTACATAACATTGCTCATTTTTGAAGATGGGAATAATTCACGGATTTTAGAACGGACTAATAATTTATTTATTTCATTTTCTTTTTCATTTTTTTATTTTTACATTTGAAGCGCTATGACTTTTTAATTTTTCCATCGATAACGCATGATGACAGATATTTTTTTTTTAAATTTGTTATGCTACATTTTTAGGGTTTATATAATGCATTAATTTTTTTATGTTGTTTTTCTGCATGTTTTTCTGCTTTTTATCACTGAGTGTAAGTAACAAGTTGCATTTATTCTACACTGTAGGTCAGTACAGTTATGGTGATGCCGATAACAAATTAGTAAAGTTTTTTTTACATTTTAATACTTTTGTATAGTAAAAACTTGTTTGTTTTGTGTTGTATTTTTTTAAGTCATTTTTATGTAGTCGAATTCTGAAAGGTTTAACTTTTTGAGTTTTTCCGTCACCGCAGACATATGACAACTTATTTTTTGGCTGAAATAGTTCAAGTTTTCATTAATACTATTTTGGGATGAATAATTTATTAAGTTATTTTCTTAGAATTTTGAAGGGGTTAGGATTGCAAAAAAAAAAAATCACCAAAAAAACATCAATTTCATTTTATTTTTTCATTTACCATGCAGTAAAAATATCAAGGTCATTCTATAGGTTGTAATGTTTGCAGGGGTAGCAACTACATATTTTTTGGTGATTTAAAAAAAAATATATATTTTATATTTGCAAAAAAATCACCCAAAAAAACATCAGTTTCATTTTATTTTTCATTTACCATGCAGTAAAAATATCAAGGTTATTCTGTAGGTTGTTTGCAAGGGTAGTAACTACATATTTTTAAGTGATTTTTTTTTAAATTAAATATTTTATATTAGTGATGAGCGAGCATGCTCGGGTGTTCTCATATATTGTGTTTGTGTCCGCGCAGCTGCATGATTTGCGGCTTCTAGACAGCGTGAATACATGTGGGGATTCCGTAACAAACAGGCAATCACTGCATGTGTTCAGGCTGTCTAGCAGCCAGAAATCATGCAGCTGCGGGGACACAAACATAATTTAGAGCACGCCCAAGATACTCGGAGAACACCCGAGCATGCTCGGAAAACTTGAGTATCGAGCATACTCGCTCATCACTATTTAATATACATTAAGTATTAAAACATTATTGGGGTGCAGGAAAGCTTTTTTCCCCCATGAAACATTATTGAACTTAGTTGTATTTTTGCTTCCTTACGGGGCTTGAACTGGCCAGTGTAAGCCCTAAATCTTCCATACGACAGAATCAACCCAATGCATTGTATTACTGGGGAACAAATTACGAATGGGAATCCACTTCCTCAATCGAACACCTTAGATGCCATGAACGCTATCAAATTACTTGACTAAGACTACATTGACTGCATTTTTATCAATTCTTGATGCCCATGGCTGTCTGAAACCACATTCCACAATGGGATTGTGAAACGCGTAGCCCTGTGGTCTTCAATTTAGGTTCTCATTGAGGAGTAAAGTCCTGGCAGGGCTGTACCTACATATGTCCCACCGCAATGTCTGCCAAAATGAGTGGAGCCGAAAAGAAAAATGTTTGTAACAATCACATTAATAGTGCTCATATATTTACATAGCCAGGCCTTTGTAGTGTCCCCCAAGTCCTACGGATTCCCTTCTTGAACGGAGAAAATCTTTAAAGGTTACCGGATGTTTAAAAACGCAATCAATTTTTGTTACAAAATTTAATTTCCCCAAAGTTTTTCCAAATGTACAATTGAGACGACCTAACGGAAGATTCAGAGGAGTAAATACAGTCCCATCTAACGTGCCTAGACGCAGTGCTGCTTGGCATCGCACCGTCCCTGGATAAATGTCAGCAGCCTGATGTGATTGCTACAAGGCCCCTGCCATATGGTGCATGTGATATGTATGAGATGGCTCATAGGCTTCTTGACATCGACCATCATTAATCTTCAATCTGTCATCAAGACTAATTTAATATAATGAAGTTGTGGAATACGGCGTAACGAGGTTTTCATTACCTGAAGAGCGTAATAGTGAATTAATGATTGCATTCAGACTCCGGGAGTGATAACGGGACGGTATGTACAGTATAGAAACCCAATGACTGGTCCTAGCTCATTGAGCAATCGTCATGTATAAAATAATTATTCATCCACTCTATATGTATATATAGTATATACAGTATTTACTAGAGCGGAGTTACCATAATCTTTATTTTTTTTTTTTTATATATAGCGCTAACATATTCCGCAGCGCTTTACAGTTTTTCACACATTATCATCACTGTCCCCCAATGGGGCTCACAATCTAGAATCCCTATCAGTATGTCTTTGGAATGTGGGAGGAAACCGGAGTGCCCGGAGGAAACCCACGCAAACACGGAGAGAACATACAAACTCTTTGCAGATGTTGTCCTGGGTGGTATTAGAACCCAGGACCCCAGCGCTGCAAGGCTGCTGTGCTAACCACTGTGCCACCGTGCCGCCCCCATCCATAACATACCCAATAAATGTGGTTGTAACAAATGTAGTTGTAACCAAATAGTGTTTTTTTTTATTTACTGATTTTCTTTTTTTAGAAAGTAAAAATGATTTCATAAGTATTTATATCATTATTAAACCCTGCACATCCTTACTTACAGGTAGTCCTCCAGGAGAAAGTGTTCCTTACATGGCCTGGCTCTTGAGCCGAGCTCTGCCTCTTCCTTCCTCAGTGGTCCTCTCCCACTGAACGTTTTGGGATAACATGGTAAACTGACGTGTGCCGATGATGTCACTCCCTAGGCTTTATGGTTGTGGCACACCACTTGAGTATTCAGGTAGTGTGGCATCTATGCGGTATGAGGAACTCTTTGCTTGTGCTCTTTGTGCCACTTAACGAACCTGGTACTGATGTACCTAAGTGCCTGACTGCATATATGACTCCATTGTTTCAAGTTGTCTGTACACACACTGGGCTATGCTGTATCAAGGTCCCTGTCTGCATGTTCAGTTCCCCATGCTGCCCAGCATATCCAACTTCACTGATCCATGCTGTTTATGTATTGTCCAGAAGATCCAGCTCCCCTATTCTGCATGCTGTCTTTCATATTCACGAGTACATGTCGCTCTGGGTGCCAACCTGCAAATCCAGCTCTGCTGCTCCACACGCCTTTCATCTTATTCAATTCTGCTGTATCTCAGTGCACCTTTATTCAGAGCTGACCATTCAGACCTTTGACTTAGCAAATCCACGTTATCAGGTCATAACAGAAAGGAGTTCAGGTTAAGTGGAATCTGTCAGCAGAACTTCATCTGCTATAAACTATTTATGTACATATGTGGTTCTTTCAAAGACAAATTCAGCAAAACCTTTACATGGCCGATCCACTCCTCCATGACTCAGAAATCAGCATGTGAATTGATATGCAAATTAGGCTAAAGAGTTATTTGTAGTTCTGAAGCTTCTGTTCCCACCCAGTGCTGCTGTCTCCTACTTGATTGTCAGCTCCCTTACCAGATGGACAGCATAGAGACTGCCAGACAAGTGTAGGGGGTAAGCCCCTGCTAAGAACTGAATTACATTGTGACTTTAAGAGACAATGCTCCCTTCTGATTTCTGTGCACTTGGACTTGGACGTCCTCCCTGCAGGTTGCTGTGTGTTAGTTTTGAACAAGGAACAGGAAGTGTGTCGGTTCAGGAAGTAAAGAGGGATCCACGTGCCTGTGAGAGACAGGTAGGACTATAACAGTGTCCTAACAACGAGAGACTGGTACATGAAATAACAGCTTCAAGGGAGAAGATCGTGTCCTGTTACCACAGGATTGATCACCAGGACTGTTTCAGAAGGTAAGAGTCGCATTGCACAGCTAGAGTGGTTCCCCCCCCCCCCCCCCCCGAGCAACTGTAACTTGAGAGAGAAAACACTGCCAGTAATCTCTCAACATTGAAAGTTGAAATGAGACTTGCTTGGATTCGGAAGAAGACAAACTTGGCTCTACTACATCAGGACCAAGCAGCAGATACCAGACTTTGTTCTGAGTGCTGCAGAACTGTGAGTATGACACTGATGTTCAACTATGTTAGGGTGTAGAGCCGGCTTCTTTACAAAGCAGCTGTCTTGTTTCTGCCTCCTCATCTACTGTACCGTATATAAGTTCTGCCAGTGCTGACATCAGGCACAACTACACAAGCAGGAAGAGACAGTGTTAGGTGGGAAATAGAGCTAGAGTGACAGAGGATTCAGATCTACCATAGCTCTTGAGCCTCATTTGCCAATTAATTAAAATGTTGATTTATCAGTAATTGAGGAACGGACTGACCATGTTAAGATGTTGCTGGATTTGTCCTTGAAAGAGCTACATGTGCATATATATAGTTCTGGGGTGAAATTCTGGTGACTGATCCCTTTAATATGAGATAGTTTTCTTCTTTCTGGAGAAGGGCTAATTTGCATACTCCCAACTTCTTTTTTTTAAAAGTTAGGACATTTTTATATTATTTACTAACACCAATTTGGGATTTTTATGTTTAATGCTGCAAATATTTTTGCAAAAGTGTCAACACAAAGTGCAGTCATAGAGGTTGATACTTATAAATTTGCACCTCAGTATTAGCAACTTATTTTGTCACCATGTTTATTCTATAAAAGAGCAACACAACTGAGGTGCTAATTAAGTAATGAGAGCTTTCTCTGATTCTGGAGATATAGGACATTTCCTCATAAAATATTGAAGACTGACATAGATAGATAATAGATAGATAATAGATAGGAAGATAACAGATAGACAGAAAAATTTTACACACCCGTTAAAATGCTAGGTTTTTATCAAATGAATAAGAATAATTTCATTACATTTTACACCTATAATAAGAACAAATCAAATTACAAGAAAATGGAAGCATTTTGTGGATGAAGATGCAAAACTAATGTGCCTGCATTACCCTATTATAATTAGGATATGGTTGTCCTCAGAATTACCTAATCACATTTAAACTCGTACTAAATAAGTCAGTACACAGCTGACATCATTTACAGTGATTCTGATTCACCCCATAGAAAGTTTAGCTCTTCTCTTAGGATTTTACTGACATTTTCATAGTTGAATTTTGCAGGAAAAGCCATGGTTCATAAACAGCTTACAACACAGCAATGGGATCTAATTGTTGAAAGTTATCAGTCATGAGAAAATTTTCAAGTCACTACATATACCATGGAAAACTGTGAAGATGTCATCAAGGACTGTCTTAAATTTGACACAACTGTGACATTACTTACAATAACACATTCCTTGAAGATTGATGAAAAGATAAGAAGGAAATTGGTCCAGGAGGCTGCCAAGAGGCCGCAAGCAACATTAAAAGATTAATAATTGTGTACTGCCTGTGACAACAATCTCCTGTGTTCTTCACAAGTCTAACCTATGGAGTTGGGTGGGAAGATGGAACCTTTTCTTACAAAAAAACAAGCACCCAAGCTCTGCTATGTTTGGACCTTTTGACCATAATTCTTAAAGGTATGTTTGGTGCAAAGTCAACACTGCACATCATCAAGAGAACACCATACACACAGTGAAACATGGTGAAGGCAGAAGTATATCAGTATATTCTGCAACAAAATCTTCAAATGTCTGATACAAGATGAAGAGGAATTTCACCTTTCAGCAAGACAACAACCCTAAGCATTCCTCCAAACCAACAAAAGAATGGCTTCGACAGAAGAAAATAAAAGTTTTGGAATGGCCCATCCACAGCCTAGAGCCACATCCGATTGAAAATTTGTGGGTGACCTGAAGAGGGTGATTTACACAGGCGATGCCCTATAGCAGGGTGGATAAAAATCAATGTTTTTTTTTAAAAAATCAAAAAAATCGGATTTTTTTTATTTAAATCGGATTTTTTTGATTTAAATCGGATTTTTTTTATTTAAATCGGATTTTTTTTATTTAAATTGCTTTTTTTTCAATAAACTGCTTTTTGAGGAAAATATTTTACCATCCAAAGGTTCTTCCATCATGAGATAAAGCTGAGTTGTTTAACTCAGTAGAATAAAGGCTGTATATGTGTAACATTCACAATGCCATGCTCTTCCAGAGGTTTCTGTAGGATTAGTGGGCAGTTTCTCTCCTATATTATCACAGACGCTCGCTTTACTTACGCAGTTCTCATAAATGAATTTGACTCCGCAGAGGTCCCAGCCTCTTCTTCACGGCAAAAATGTTACAACATGAACAGAGTTGAGAAAAAGACCTTAATCCTATTGTTCTACAAACCTATGAATACAGAATCAACCCCCTCAGTGCCAAGTCCAAGAAGCTAGACAATATGTTTCTGATTGTTTGGAGTGGAATAGATCTGCACAACACAAGAAGAATGTGAATCTAAGTGAGGAGGAGGAGGAAGGGCAAGCAGACAAGAAAATGAAAGTGAAACTTTGAGCACAATACTGCAGCATAGCCACAGACAGACAAGTCTGGATCTGTTTGTGTGTACGATCTGAGGTTTATTACATTCTTTCCATATAATGGCAGCAGGCCGTAAAAGAGATCCAGTTTGGGAATATTTTAATGAAGCTCCTTCGCCTATCGGTAAGGCAGGCATGCGTGCAAAATGCAAACGATGCAACAAAGAGATGCAAGGCCTGGTGGCGCGAATGAGGCAACATCATGAGAAGTGCGGTGATGAAGATGAGTCAAAAAGACATTTGTCCATCCAGTTCAGCCTATATTCCATCATAATAAATCCCCAGATCTACGTCCTTCTACAGAACCTAATTGTATGATACAATATTGTTCTGCTCCAGGAAGACATCCAGGCCTCTCTTGAACCCCTCGACTGAGTTCATAGTAAGTTCACCTATTCCACTCCAAACAATCAGAAACATATTGTCTAACTTCTTGGACTTGGCACTGAAGGGGTTGATTCTGTATTCATAGGTTTGTAGAACAATAGGATTAAGGTCTTTTTCTCAACTCTGTTCATGTTGTAACATTTTTGCCGTGAAGAAGAGGCTGGGACCTCTGCGGAGTCAAATTCAGTTAGGTAGAAACTTTGATTTAACTCACTGATTTAAATCAAGCCTTACTGACTAGTGATTTAAATCGTGATTTAAATCGTGATTTAAATCAGTTAGATTTAAATCAAATCCACCCTGCCCTATAGTCTGACAGATTTGGAGCTACTGCAAGGAAGAGCAAGCAAAAGATTGCCAGTTTGATATGTGCCATTCGGATAGACTCCTACACAAATTCACCCCCCAAATTCACTTCAAATGTGAGGTGGTCTCTAAACAAAATGGTTTTGTAAATTTTGTTGGAGAAATGAGAAATCGCTGGTCAACTTTTAACCCTTATAATGTCATAACAAAAAAAAATTATGTTTCCAAAATTGTGCTGATGTAAAGTAGACATGTGGGAAATGTTATTTATTAACTATTTTGTGTTACATCACTCTCTAATTTAAAGGTACAAAAGTTAAAAGATTGAAAATTGCTAAATTTTCTAAACTGTTGTCAAATTTCCATTTTTTTTCATAAATAAATGCAAGTTATATGGAAGAAATGTTACCACTAACATGAAATACAATATGTCACGAAAAAACTATCTCAGAATCAGTGGGATACGTTGAAGCGTTCCAGAGCTATAACTTCATAAAAGGACACTGGTCAGAATTGGAAAAATTGGCTCGGTCATTAAGGGGTTAAGATTGTGTTGTGTCCCACATCAGGGGATTAAACTCTGCTATGCTATCTATATATATAATTGCCTAAGGGTTTTTCCGTCTGTCTGTCTGTCTGTCTGTCTGTCTGTCCTGGAAATCCCGGCTCTCTGATTGGTCGAGGCCAGGCGGATACCCGATGCGTTAGAATCGGGCCACAATCTAGTAATAAATATATAGCTGAAAAGAACACAAAAGTTAAATAGGACCTTTGATGGCTCAGGAGTCAGGACTAGTCCGTTTTTCTAAATACTTGTATCCCTATAATATAACTATTCTGCAACTTTTCCTAAATGACAGCTGGGTGTTCCATTACCCTCGTCTGAAGGTTGGGTCCCTATGTAGTCTCATATTGACTGAAAAGTATCAGTCTTCACACAGAGACACATCCCACAAAAATCTAACACTATAACAGAAGCCACACAGAACCCATTGTAGTTAATAGGGCCCTTCCATTTCCATTTACATCCATCATTGATTCCTTTTCTCTGTTCCTACAACAGAATAGAGAATTACAAACTGTTCACAAAGCCTTACTAGTGCTCACCAATAGTGCGCTGCAATGTTCGCTACAATTGTAATTCTATTCAGTAAATTATCACCACTTTCAAACATCTGTGAACCTGCCAGTCCTAAGCCAAATTCAGATGTGCAATAAACACGGTCAGAGCATGGACCATGATGTCTGCTCAGGAGACCCTTGCCCATTCTCTGCATCACAGTCCATATTTTATTTTATGCGCATCTGAATTCGTCCTTTGAGTGGGAATTGAAATAAACTCCTCCTGAAAGGCAAATGCTTTAGAGGGTTATTCAGAAAAAAAAAAAAAACAATTTAACATCTACTATCCATAAGATAGGAGATAACTTTATGATCACTGGGGTCCAAATCCTATGAACGTCTGCAATTTTGAGATCAGGTCTGTGGAACCTCGACACCAGTAGCCCCATCCTGAATGAAACGGAGGTGCACATGGACAACCTCCACTCCATTCAATGTCTATGACAGCCACGGGCTGTTTGTGGCTTTTCTTTCGGTCCCCGTGTAGATTCCCCGGGATCACACAGTGCTCGAGCTGACAGCCATGTCTTGCTGGCCGCTGGGAATTTAAACCCTTTTTGCACTGGGAGCATGTGCATGCAGCATTCACTACTGAATGCTGTGGGGCATGCATTGAAGCCTGTGACATACAAGCTCCAGCCAAAATGTGTCCTGTGATGTATGAGCTCAAGCCCCAATGTCTCCTGTAATGTATGTGCTCTGGCCCCAATATCTCCTGTGGTGTACATGCTCCAGTCTAAATGTTTCTTGTGACGTATGCGCTCCAACCCCAATGTCTCCTGTGATGTACAGGCTCCAGTCCCAATGTCTCCTGTAATATATGTGCTTCAGCCCCAATGTCTCCTGTGATGTACAGGCTACAGTCCCAATGTGTCCTGTGATGTATGTGCTCCAGTCCCAATGTGTCTTGTGATGTATGTGCTCCAGTCCCAATGTCTCCTGTGATGTATGTGCTCCAGTCCCAATGTCTTCTATGGTGTATGTGCTCCAGCTTCAATGTCTCCTGTAATATATGTGCTTCAGCCCCAATGTCTCCTGTGATGTACAGGCTCCAGTCCCAATGTGTCCTGTGATGTATGTGCTCCAGTCTCAATGTGTCTTGTGATGTATGTGCTCCAGTCCCAATGTCTCCTGTGATGTATGTGCTCCAGTCCCAATGTCTTCTATGGTGTACGTGCTCCAGCTTCAATGTCTCCTGTAATATATGTGCTTCAGCCCCAATGTCTCCTGTGATGTACATGCTCCAGCTTCTCCTATGTGATATATATGCTGCAGTCCCAGCATCTCCGTTATGATGTATATATAGCAGTCTTGGTGTCCCTTATGAGTTGAATTTACTTCAGCCATAGCATCTCCTATATGATGAATATACAGCAGTTTCTGTGTCTCCTATGCTTCAGCCTCAGTGTCTTCTTTGTGATGCATATAATCCTGCCCCTCCTATGTATTGTGTACACAGCAGTCTCGGTGTCCCCTATATGATATATACAGAAGTCTCAGTGACCCCTAAGTGATGTATATACTGCAGTCTTTGTGTCTCCTACGTGATGTATATACTGCAGTCTCTGTGTCTCCTATATGGTGACTATACCACAGACCTCCCACTACTTGAGTTCTATAAATGTAACATGAGCAGTGATGGATTTGCCACTGTGAGGAGACCTGCAGTGCAATATATAGCTGTGTTCCGTATGATTTACAGATATATATTACACTACAGCAGCGAGTTCTTTACAAATCGTATCTTCACAAAATATCACCTGCACTCCAGACCAACACAAACCTGGAAAAGCAGTTGTGAGTAGCCCCATCATCAATACCATCTAACATTATACGTTGCACCAAAGAAAAACAGCCTCAGTCATCACAATAGGGGTGAGTTAATTATTTGACCAAATGTAGCAGAGTAATTTTCAAGTTAATAATTTTGTGCAACCCCCGAATGATGGTATAAATATCCAAATGGCCCTTGGCACAAAAATGGTTTCCCACTCCTAGACTATGGGAATTCTGATTACAGCACTCGAGGTGGCCGAGCAAGCACTTCTCTGCTATTTTCAGGATGAGGCCTTAAAGTCTTGGTCTCTGGGGTTCTAGAGCGGCAATCCTGGGATCGATGAGAGTCTCAGCATTAATATTTATAACTGATGTGTGTATGGATCAATGAAACCCTATGGGTCACTGTGCTGCCAAGAAGAAAAACGGACAACACTAGTATGTATCTCACGGATGTGTGACTTGTGCAGCCCAAGGTAGATAGCCATGATTTTCAATTTTCTATAAGAATATTGCTTCCACAGGGTCCTTGAAAAATAAAGAGAGAAGAAGCTATTTGTGACTCAGCCTGTGTAAATAAATTGTTGAGTTTTATTCGGCATAGGTTCTGGTCTGATGCAGTTTAATCATTGCCTATAGAGATTTCTCCCACATGGCCAACCTTACGCGAGCAATGCCAACCCTACCGCCCTGCTTCATAAGGACGTCACCACTCGGCAGAACTTGGGCTATTAAAATAAAATGTAATGGAGCAAATATTTTCCAACAGTCTTTCAATTTCACAGTCTCTCCACCAACTATTATTTTACCGAGACGTTAGAGGCTCCTCCGCTAAACCTCATAATAAGGGAAGGAACATCTATTATACTCTTTATGACTTTCGTCAACATCCAGCTCCCTTTTATTTGCTCCTCTCGGGAGCACGGGCTATCGTGTTTAGCATTCAGCAGATAAATAGCTCTAGATATCATCTTGTATAACAGAGGGGAATATATTAGCCTCTATAAATCAGCGCCCGGGCACTCGAAGATATCCTTGGTAAAATACACTTCCAAGCACCAATAAAAAGAATTCGATCAATACTTTCAGTTTCACGCTTTAGAAAATCTTCACATAAAATCCAGCCAACTTCGGATTAATTATCTCCAGAATGCGGTAAATTTAAAGTTTCAGCTGACTTCTTTATAACCTGCATTATATTTTTTTTTATCGCGGTTTCTGTTAGTTTTTAAAGATTTTAAATCCACTTTAATATAACTGTTGTTGGTGCTTCTGGTAAGGAGATATCAGGAGCTTTACTGCAGGAAAATGGGCAGCAATATTGTCAATAAATCAATGTAAAATTAACCCTAAGCAAGAAGACCTCTTTGGGTCTTAAAATGAGTGTTTCACCCCCAAAATGCATATTAAATGATCTGTACATTGATATAGGGGACTTAGCTCCTATAAAAATCATACTAGCACTATATGTATTAGTGAAGTGGATCCTCCCAGCCCAAGGTCCGGGTGGGCACATGGACCACAGGCATTGGTGCAGCAGATAGGTGGGACACGCGGGTTACAGACAGCCGGGGGCAGGAGACTGCTGGCAGGTAAGTGGGATGCAAGAAAAGGCAGGCAAGCGGAAGACATCCAAGTATCCGCAAGCAGGCAGGATGATGGAGACCGCAGGTAGACGGGCGACATCCAGGAAACGACAGGCAAGCAGGTGGTATGCTGGAAACCGTTGGTAGGTGAGAGAGACCAAGGAGAACACAGGCAAGCAGGTGGGATGCCGAAAATCACTGGCAGGTTGGAGACGTTAGTACACCACAGGCAAGTAGGTGGGATGCTGGAAACTGCTGGCAGGCAGGCGATGTCCAGGAGACCATAAACAGCAGTTGAGCAGGTCAAGGTGTATAGAGCAAGCCAGAGTCTAGCAAAATCAAAGTTTTAATACGAAGACACAGGTGTGTGTGTTGGTGAGCCTTATATAGGTCCCAGAGAATAATCACATAGGAGCACGCTGGGCCATCTGCAAAGCCTGACGTGGAACACAGCAGAGTTTAGTGGACCGGGGTGAGTGAAGCAAGGCGCAGATCCAGACAGGCACACAACGGGGCTTCAGTACAACCTTGAGTCACCAAGTTCTGCTTTTAATTTTCCATTGTATCTTCACATGTACCACGGCCCCTTCCCTTCAGCTGCCTTTAATCAGATTAATCCCATCTCATTTGGACCACATTACAGAAACAGCCAGCGTAACGAAAATCTGCACGAGGCATGACATTCCTGCCGATACATAAACTGCGGACAAGTCCTGTTAATAAAGCTGTGTGGATTATTGTAACCAGAGGATATAATCCCTGCACGCTGATGTTCAGCCCTGATAACATTACAGCCGGGCCTCGTACACTTATCACTATAGTTTTATGACTCTATATATTCTGAGTTGTACGGAACCATAATATGGCGCCAAATGACACATTGGTTTGGTTCACACATTGCATATTTGGTGCGGATTTTACATCCAGGTTTGTAAAATGATATCCGTAGCATTTCTGAATAAAAAAACCTGGGTATATTTTTGCCAACAATTCATGCATTGCTTTGTTGCGGACGCACACTAAAAAATACAACATAACAATGCCTGGCCAAGTTTAACCCCTATCTGACCTCGGACGGGATAGTACGTCCGAGGTCAGATCCCCTGCTTTGATGCAGGGCTCCGCGGTGAGCCCGCATCAAAGCCGGGACATGTCAGCTGTTTTAAACAGCTGACATGTGCCCGTAATAGGCGCAGGCAGAATCGCGATCTGCCCGCACCTATTAACTAGTTAAATGCCGCTGTCAAACGCAGACAGCGGCATTTAACTACCGCATCCGGCCGGGCGGCCGGAAATGACGTCATCGCCGACCCCCGTCACATGATCGGGGGTCGGCGATGCGTCTCGATTGTAACCATAGAGGTCCTTGAGACCTCTATGGTTACTGAACGCCGGTGGCTGTGAGCGCCATCCTGTGGTCGGCGCTCACAGCACACCTGCATTTCTGCTACATAGCAGCGATCAGCAGATCGCTGCTATGTATCAGAGCCGATCATGCTATGCCTGCTTCTAGCCTCCCATGGAGGCTATTGAAGCATGGCAAAAGTAAAAAAAAAAAGTTGAAAAAAATGTTAAAAAAATAAAAAAAATATAAAAGTTTAAATCACCCCCGTTTCGCCCCAATCAAAATAAATCAATAAAAAAAATATAAAATCTACACATATTTGGTATCGCTGCGCTCAGAATCGCCCGATCTATCAACTAAAAAAAAGCATTAACCTGATCGCTAAACGGCGTAGCGGGGAAAAAATTAAAAACGCCTTAATTACGTTTTTTTGGTCGCCGCGACATTGCATTAAAATGCAATAACGGGCGATCAAAAGAACGTATCTGCACCGAAATGCTATCATTAAAAATGTCATCTCGGCACGCAAAAAATAAGCCCTCAACCGACCCCAGATCACGAAAAATGGAGACGCTACGGGTATCGGAAAATGACGCAATTTTTTTTTTTTGTAAGCAAAGTTTGGAATTTTTTTTCACCACTTAGATAAAAAATAACCTAGACATGTTAGGTGTCTAAGAACTCGTACTGACCTGGAGAATCATAATGGCAGGTCAGTTTTAGCATTTAGTGAACCTAGCAAAAAAGCCAAACAAAAAACAAGTGTGGGATTGCACTTTTTTTGCAATTTCACCGCACTTGGAATTTTTTTCCCGTTTTCTAGTACACGACATGGTAAAACCAATGATGTCGTTCAAAAGTACAACTCGTCCTGCAAAAAAATAAGCCCTCACATGGCCAAATTGACGGAAAAATAAAAAAGTTATGGCTCTGGGAAGGAGGGGAGTGAAAAACGAACACGGAAAAACGAAAAATCCCAAGGTCATGAAGGGGTTACTCTGAGGATTTAGGTTCCTCATTGAAATGCATGGGTAAAATCCGCACCAAAAAAAGTGTTTCCGCAATTAAAATTTACATTTTATAAATTTTTCAAAAGCGACAATTGTTAATTTTAGTGCAGATTGTGCAAAAGTCCCCTGCCCCTCTCCAATAAAATTAAATAAATGCACCATATGAATAATAATAATCTAAAACTCATGCATTTTTCTGGTACTTTAAAATATTGTGGATTTTACGTAAGTAAAATCTGCACCAAATACGTAAACATGTGAGCCTAGTCCAAGCATGGATGATCTAATATCTAAAGCTGAGTGTATGTATGTGTGTATGTATGTATTGACCACGCCCACTCCACATAGTCCCGCCCACTCCACAACCAATCACTAAGCATCTTTCATTTCACCAGAGCTGTTTAAAAGATGAAAGCTGAGCTGTGATTGGTTGTTATGAGCAACAGTTTTCCTTGTAGACAGTTGTGGTAACTGAGGCCTATTATTCTTATCATTTCTATGGTGTTATCGTCTTTCTGTAGAGCTGGAAATAACACAATTTATAACCGTGCCGACACAGACCACCCTCTGCCACAGACTGCAGAGGAGCCCAGAATCAGGAACTTCTCTTTAGGTACCGTCACATTAAGGGACGTTGTAGCGATATAGACAACGATGCCGATCGCTGCAGCGTCGCTGTGTGGTCGCTGGAGAGCTGTCACACAGACAGCTCTCCAGCGACCAACGATGCCGAAGCCCCTGGGTAACCAGGGTAAACATTGGGTTACTAAGCACAGGGCCGCGCTTAGTAACCCGATGTTTACCCTGGTTACCATTGTAAATGTAAAAAAAAAAAACAGTACATACTTACATTCCGGTGTCTGTCGCGTCCCCCGGCGTCAGCTTCCCTGCACTCCTCCTGCATCCTGTGTAAGCGCCGGCCGTAAAGCAGAGCGGTGATGTCACCGCTGTAATCTGCTTTCCGGCCGGCGCTGACACAGTGCAGGGAAGCAGAACGCCGGGGGACGCGACAGACACCAGAATGTAAGTATGTAGTGTTTGGTTTTTTTTACATTTACACTGGTAACCAGGGTAAACATCGGGTTACTAAGCGCAGCCCTGACGAAGCTGACGCGAAACGCGCGTTGGGGCCACAGCGTGGAGTATCCTGTCTGCCAGCACCTGGGTAAGGACTAGTGCGGGTTTATTATTTCCCCTCACGTCTGTTTGACTATTGACTTTATTTACTGACCTGACCTCCAGTATCTGAGCCTGTGCGCAGGGCTCTATACACTTTATTAGTGATTGGTTCATTACCTCTTGGCAACATGAAAATACCTAGCCCTATGCCCATCCTTTACTTGCACTATGCACTTTAATAATAATTATATGGCATTCAGGAGTATCCAGGCTGTGCTTTTTCCATCTTTGCTACCTCCACCCCCCTGTTTTCTGTTTGTAATTTAATGTATTATGAAATATGATTTGTATATTTATACGGCTATGGTTGTTATTTGTGTAACTAATAAACTTGTTAATTTTTATGGACATTAACTCCGTTTGTTCTTCTATGCTGGGATATTAAGGATAGTAGTCCAATGGCTTTGACGGGATGTGGGATATTAGTGGTAGTAGTCTGGTGATTCTGGGTGATGGGATGATCTGGCATATTAGGGGCAGTAGTCCAGTGGCTCTGGCTGATGGGATGACGTGGGATATTAGTGGTAGTAGTCCAGTGGCTCTGGCTGATGGGATGACGTGGGATATTAGTGGTAGTAGTCCAGTGGCTCTGGCTGATGGGATGACGTGGGATATTAGTGGTAGTAGTCCAGTGGCTCTGGCTGATGGGATGACGTGGGATATTAGTGGTAGTAGTCCAGTGGCTCTGGCTGATGGGATGATGTGGGATATTAGTGGTAGTAGTCTGGTGACTCTGGCTGATGGGATGACGTGGGATATTAGTGGTAGTAGTCCAGTGGCTCTGGCTGATGGGATGACGTCGGATATTAGTGGTAGTAGTCCAGTGGCTCTGGCTGATGGGATGACGTGGGATATTAGTGGTAGTAGTCCAGTGGCTCTGGCTGATGGGATGATGTGGGATATTAGGGGTAGTTGTCCGGTGGCTCTGACACAATGATGTGGGATATTAGGGGTAGAAGTCTGGTGGCTCTGGCTGACGGGATGATGTGGGATATTAGGGGTAGTAGTCCGATGGCTTTGATGGGATGATGTGGGATATTAGTGATAGTAGTCCGGTGGCTCTGGCTGATGGGATGACTTGGGATATTAGTGGTAGTAGTCCAGTGGCTCTGGCTGATGGGATAATGTGGGAAATTCTCCACAGTGTCAGTGCACGGTGCAGTCCACTGTTTTCCACGCACTCACTGACTTGCATGGCCAAGTGAGGTCCGAACATTGGATCAAACTCGGTCATGCCATGACTTTTTCGACTTTGTTGAATAAAAAAATCAGGACATGTGCGCAGCCCGGTAGACTAACGTTGGTCCTTTCCGATGTTTTATTGGATTGCAGTAGGACCAATAATACAGTAATATGAGCGGACCTGATGTGTTTGGCCAGCCTTCCTAGCGGACCTGATATGTTTGGCCAGCCTTACCATCGCATAATTCATCGTTTAAACAATTATTTTCTTGTGTGCGTGAACCCTTATTCTGCTTATGCGTTTCTACCTATCTTGTCTCTTTGGTTCATGCCACTTCTATGGTTTAGATCAAAGTGTCTTTGCCATTACAGAAGACATGAACGCTTCCCGGAGTCACACTCATACTGACTTCTCAAGTCTGGTCTCAGATAGTCCTGAAATCCAGCTTTACTAATGAAGCACTTAATCCATCAGCTCTGATAAGGTAATGTGTCATCACCTTTGTTATGTGGCCTAGAGCAAGTCATGCTGAAAAAATGCTTTAAAAACCTCTCCAGAGCCACAGAGCCAGGAATGTTAACCTCTGAGGCCTCTGGGTAAACTTAAAAAGCAGTCGTTTCAGGTTACAAAATCCCATCCTGGCAGGTTTTGAGAACTTGCATGAGTAATGTTAGCAAGGCTTGAGGGAGAGCACGGCACATTTGGCAGGGAAAAGACTGGCAGTTGTTCTTGACTTCTGAGCAAATCACTTTATTTCACCTATAAATTGAGGCTTTCACACAAAAGGATCCACTTACAAAGGTGTGATAAAGGCCTCTTATTCATTGTGAGTCTCCCTGGAATCCTCCTGTGTCTGCTCTTGAAACAATGGACGTCTTGTTTGATGCCTTACTGTCTAATCGGAACAAGGAGAATGTTCTTTGCGCCCACTCGCAGCTATGGCAGCGTTATAAAAAATATGTAAACGTGTATTTTGGTTTTACATAAATTAATTTTAATCGTATTTTGAAAACTTCTACAACTTTCTAATATACCTTGAGGGGATATAATGAAAAGTGTCCTTTTAAATAACAGGTTTTATGAAACGTCTGCTGCAGTAAGTTGTGCCAAATTGACGTTGTAAGAATTTGGTGCATCTTTAGACTTTCCTTGTGCCAGAATCACAAATCTACTCTAAAAAAAAACTACATTAGTGTTGCACTATAATTTATTATGCTACTTTTGGCCATGTTCACACAGTGCGTTTTTTTCTGCGGAACCGCAGCGTTTTTGCCGCTGCGGTTCCGCAGCTGTTTTCCATGCAGGGTACAGTACAATGTACCCTATGGAAAACAGGAACCACTGTGCACATGATGCGGGAATCGGGAAAAAAAGCCGCGCTGAATAGCCGCGGTAAAAAAGAAGTACCATGTCACTTCTTTTTTCGGAGCCGCAGCGGTTCTGCACCCATAGACCTCCATTGTGAGGTCAAACCCGCAGTAAAACCCGCAGATCAAAAATATATCTGCGGGTTTTATTGCGGTTTGTGGTGCCGAACCGCTGCAGCAGGAAGTGTGGGGAAGCGGGCGGAAGTGCGTGGGCGGAGTGTGGCTGCCCCGATCCCACACCCCCATGCTCCGATGCCCCCCCCGTACTCCGATGCCCACCCCCCCGTGCTCCGATGCCCTCCCCCCGTGCTCCGATGCCCCCCCCCCGTGCCCTAATCTCCCCCCCTTATACTTACCCGGCCTCCCGGTGTCCGTCCGGCCGTCTTCTCCCTGGGCGCCGCCATCTTGCAAAATGGCGGGCGCATTTGCAGTGCGCCCGCCGAATCTGCCGGGCGGCAGATTCGTTCCAAAGTGCATTTTGATCACTGAGATATAACCTATCTCAGTGATCAAAATAAAAAAAATAGTAAATGACACCCCCCCCCCTTTGTCACCCCCATAGGTAGGGACAATAAAAAAATTAAGAATTTTTTTTTTCCCACTAAGGTTAGAATAGGGTTAGGGGTAGGGGTAGGGGTAGGGTTAGGGTTAGGGGTAGGGTTAGGGGTAGGGTTAGGGGTAGGGTTAGGGGTAGGGTTAGGGTATTTTCAGCCATTTTAACCCTAAAAAACTTCCTAGAAAACACACAGACTCTGCATAGAAAACTGCATAAAAAAAGCATCAAAAAACGCATCAAAAAAGCACCAAAAAAAGGACCTGCGTTTTCTGCAAAGAGCTGCGGTTTCAGTCCTGAAAAAAAAAGGAGGGAAATCAGGAACGTGTGAACATACCCTTGTACTATCTCTCCTGACTCACCATGCACAGGACAGCTCAGACTGGTCACACGCTTCTATGCTGTGTCCTCCAGACTCCTCTGCTGGCAGCAGCTTATCTCCAAGGATCGGCCATTGATATTGAACAGGCCAGAGTCTTCCCTCTCCTACTTTATCCATACCTCCCAACTTTTGAAGAAAGCGGCGCGTGCAATGGCAACATTTAGGCCACACCCCTGGCCACACCCATTTCACAACTAGTCACACCCATATCCACGCCCCAACCACACCCATTTATCACTGTTAATTACGCTGTTTCATAAACAACAATTATAAGCAGAAAAAAATATGGCCACATAGTGCTCCATACTGTATAATGACTACACATGATGCTCAATACTGTATAATGGCCACACAGTGCTTCATACTGTGTAATGGCCCCACATGATGCTGCGTACAGTATAACGGTTGCACATGATGCTGCGTACAGTATAATGGCCACACATGATGCTCCATACTGTATAATGACCCCACATGATGATGCATACCGTATAATTGTCACACATGATGCTCAATACTGTATAATGGCCACACAGTGCTCCATACTGTATAATGGCCCCACATGATGCTCCGTACTGTATAATGGCCACACATGATGCTCAATACTGTATAATGGCCACACATGTTGCTCAATACTGTATAATGGCCACACATGGTGCTCAATACTGTATAATGGCCACACAGTGCTCCATACTGTATAATGGCCCCACATGATGCTGCATACAGTATAACTGCCACACATGATGCTCCATACTGTATAATGGCCACACAGTGCTCCATACTGTATAATGGCCTCACATGATGCTGTGTACCGTATAATGGCCACACATGATGCTGTGTACACTATAATGACCCTACATGATGCTGCGTACACTATAATGGCCCCACATGATGCTGCATACAGTATAATGGCCCTACATGATGCTGCGTACAATATAATGGCCCTACATGATGCTGTGTACTGTATAATGGCCTCACATGATATTCTGTACTGTATAATGGCACCACATGATGCTGCGTAATGTATAATGGCCCCACATGATGCTGCATACTGTATAATGGCCTCACATGATGCTCCCTACTGTATAATGGCCTCACATGATGCTCCATACTGTATAATGGCCCCACATGATGCTGCATACTGTGTAATGGCCACACATGATGCTGCATACTGTACAATGGCCACACATGATGCTACATACAGTATAATGGCCCTACATGATGCTGCATACAATATAATGGCCCTACATGATGCTGTGTACTGTATAATGGCATCACATGATATTCTGTACTGTATTATGGCACCACATGATGCTGCGTAATGGCCTCACATGATGCTCCCTACTGTATAATGGCCTCACATGATGCTCCCTACTGTATAATGGCCTCACATGATGCTCCCTACTGTATAATGCCCTCACATGATGCTGCATACTGTATAATGGCCCCACATGATGCTGCATACTGTATAATGGCCTCACATGATGCTCCCTACTGTATAATGGCCTCACATGATGCTCCCTACTGTATAATGCCCTCACATGATGCTCCCTACTGTATAATGACCTCACATGATGCTGCATGCTGTACAATGGCCTCACATGATGCTGCATACTGTATAATGGCCACACATGATGCTGCATACATTATAATAGCAACATGGTGTTGAGTACTGTATAATGGCCCCACATGATGCTGTGTACAGTATAATGGCCCCACATGATGTTGGGTACCATTAATATTAAAATAATAATTTGAATTAATTTGCTAATATTAATATTGAACAGAATTAAATTCAGACTACTGGTTCTGCCCTCTGCAACAGTCACATTCTGTCATGTGGCTGGTCACGACAATTAATTGCCCACCCCTGCTTTAGACTGTTGGCGATCACTTCGATATCGGCAGATTCAGTGACATTTAGTTTATTGTGTATGGATCCCTTAAGCATTATGAGCCAGTTTTCAATTTTAAGCCATGATAATTTCTCCCTTTTCTTTCAATTTGGCACCATCTTAAATATCTAGGTTCTCTGTAATTGAACTAGACAATCTTTTATACATCTAATGCAGTTCTAATCTCCCCCATACACATTGGATTAAAGAATGTTGCTGATTGAATGAACTTTTACGAGAAATCATAACGTCAACCCAGTCGTACACATTTTAGTCCATATTGCTTGATATAGTCGTTCAACTTGGTCACATGTTTTCAGTGACACCGGGACGTGAATCTTTTTGGGCATGTTGTATATATGACAGGTCATTCAGATCCTTTGGATGACTTCCAGTAAAAAAAATAAGATCAGCTGACTTCATTTCAAACTGTTATGGTCTGTGATCGTATATTCACAATGATTGCTCTCAAAATTTGACATACATTCCTCCCAAACGGAAGGTAAAGTACTCAATAGCAAAATATCTCTCACATGTAGTGTGAACAAAAGTATAGATTAATCCACACTATGGTACTAGATAAAAGTACAGTTTATTTGAATCATATTAAAAACATATAAAATACATAACTACAAATCAAGAAAGGTGCATTAAATCCACAAAAAGAGGGACATAAATGCCATAGGCAAATTCAAAACCCACATATGCACTGTCACCTATACTGGTGATAACCAACTACAAAGGCCACTAAGGGTAAGTACATGTATGGAGGCCTCCAGAAGAAGCAAACGCGAAACGCGCGTCGGGGCAGAGGGACGCTGAGGCATTCACCCCGCACATACCACTAGGTAATTAATCCATATTTACCTCTACAGGCTGTTATTTCCGTCATAGCCACTTATGTTTGGGAGCACTACTACCCTTGGGCTACTTTCCCTTTGGGATTGCTTATACACTTTTTATTATATTGAGGTTTGTTGTAGCCCCTTACATTTTGGCATACATGTACTTACCCTTAGTTTGAAATAAAGATGGGGGCGTTTAGATTTTTATTCCTCCCCTCCCCCCCCCCCAATACATTTTTTTCTGTAGGCAGATAAATGGCTGCCAGGTGAATTAAGCTGAAGCTTACTCCACTCTCCCCATAGGAAACATTAATTTTAACAACACTGAGTAAAAAAAAAAGCACAAGGAAGGAAGCATGAGGTTTCCACAAATCCCATCTACTTTGCGGGAATTGTAAGACGCTGCGTTTTTGAAGCAGCAAAACTATGAAGCTTCAGAAACTCATTGAAAACTCAAAGTGATTTTTTTTTTTTGTATGTGGATTTTTCAGCTTGAAAAATCCTTGTTAAAAACTTGGATTTAAACCTTCCCTTTTAGTCTATTTTTGCATTTCCAATGGGTGGGTGGACATTTATTGACAAGCCGGGGTCCTGTGACTTCCACGCTTGGTGCACGCTGTAAAATGAGCCAGCGTGTTCCCCATGCTATTTATAAAGAAATGATGCAAGCGTAAAACAGCGGACATAATGCCGTCTCCCATGAGTCCCCCCAACATGTCATTCCAGAGGCAGAAATCATGACTTCTGACATTGCATCAGCAGACTCGGTGTTAATAGGAAACCGGGGCAAGTCAGGACACCAGTACAATCCTGAACTGTTTTGCGCTGTCGGAAAGTAAAAAAAAAAAAAAAAGAGGCCAAACAAGGTCTTTTCTTGACAGTCCTTCAATAACCAGAATACGGTGTAATTGATTCCAGGGCGGTAGATAACGGGCCATGAGATGGCGGTGAGTCCTGGACTTCTGCGGAGCTGGATACTACATGTCTAACGCTTCCGTCAAAGCAGCAGCAACATATGATGATCCCACCGCCGGCAGCGGCGGAGAAGCCTTCAGCCTCCGAGCACACGACCTTTTCTACATTTACATTGACTGCGGCCATTTCTCCCTTTACTGCCACATTTCTAACAATTTCATCAATTTCTTCCAGGAAATGTAGGAGAGTCTTTACCTGTTTCCATCCTAATAGGCCCCTGGCTATGATTTATTCATACTTCCGTGATAAGCTTTTTTGGTAAATGCCGCATTAACCTTGGCCGTGGCAACGGATTCAGCTTTCATGAGACTTTTCTCTATAGGAAGAATTTGTTTAATGAGCATCTGTCAGGAAAATTATATTTTCCGATTTTTTTTTTGCTTGTTTATTAATATCACTGGCCACACCGCTAACATGTATGGGGGGGTCCCTGACATCTGATCAGAAAAGTCAGGTAGGAGGGGAATAAAATGGAGAGGGGTGTCACATGTGCCTGGCTTTCCCTTTTGACGTTTACGGGAGTAAAAGAAACAGCAAAAAAAAAAAAAAAGCTTGGGACTGTGCAAAAAGGTTGTAAAAAGAGAGAAAATTCATTTTTGTTTATTTATGAAAATTAAGAAAATTTTTGTGATATAAAATTAAAGTATTCTAAATTAGGCGTTTGGTAATTTGAAGGTTGAAGGTTGAACTTAAGTCCATCGAGTTCAACCTATAGCCTAACACATTGATCGAGAGGAAGGCAAAAACCCCATGGGGCAGACACTAATAGCTCCATATTAGGGGAACAATTATTTCCTGACTCCATACAGCAATCAGACTATCTCACTGGATCAAGGCTCATTACAGAATCTAGTGCCCATACCTTGTAATATTAGATTTATCAAGAAAGGCGTCCGGACCCTTCTTGAATTTTAATAG
This sequence comes from Ranitomeya imitator, assembly GCF_032444005.1. Lineage (NCBI taxonomy): Eukaryota > Metazoa > Chordata > Amphibia > Anura > Dendrobatidae > Ranitomeya > Ranitomeya imitator. The sequence goes on along the minus strand of NC_091287.1, from coordinate 44,182,318 downwards.
TTACAAAATCATCTGGCACAGAGTTCCATAATCTCACTGCTCTTACAGTAGAGAATCCATACTCTCACTGATCATACAGTAAAGAATCCATAGTCTCACTGCTCTTACAGTATCTCACTGCTCTTACAGTAAAGAATCCATAGTCTCACTGCCATTACTGTAAAGAATCCATAGTCTCACTGCTCTTACTCTAACGAATCCATAGTCTCAATGCTCTTACAGTAAATAATCCATAGTCTCACTGCTCTTATAGTAAAGAATCCATAGTCTCACTGCTCTTATGGTAAAGAATCCATAGTCTCACTGCTCTTACAGTAAAGAACCCATAGTCTCACTGCTCTTACAGTAAAGAATCCATAGTCTCCCTTCTCTTACAGTAAAGACTCCAAAGTCTCACTGCTCTTACAGTAAAGAATCCATAGTCTCACTGCTCTTACAGTAAAGAATCCAAAGTCTCACTGCTCTTACAATAAATAATCCATAATCTCACTGCTCTTACAGTAGACTCCATAATCTCACTGCTCTTACAGTAAAGACTCCATAGTCTCACTGCTCTTACAGTAAGGAATCCATAATCTCACTGCTCTTACAGTAAAGAATCTGTGTCTGTGAATATGATTAAACCTTCTTTCCTCTAGACGTAGAGGATGCTTCCATGTCCTCATCACAGGCCTAAGTGTAAAAGGTTCATTGTTAAGGGAGGAGGTGAGCTGTGACATCACCTATTATTATTGGTGGATTCTGTGTTATCAGCTGTGTATTGAAGTTGTCATTGTAATCCTGCCTCTGATGCTAAGGAGCCTGCAGAAAACTTTTATTGAAAGGAGAGGTAGTATGAATCTAAAAATGCCCTAGTGACCAGTGTGAAAATGTCAAGATTATTTTTTAAAAACAAACAAACATTGTAATATGAAAAAATATACTGCCAAAAATGTGTTGAAACTACATAGAACACATTTACCTGATTAAATCAATAGGCAATTTTCTGACGACTCATTAAAGGGAACCTGTCCCCCCCCCCCCCCCCCCTGCCGTTTGTAACTAAAAGAGCCACCTTGTGCAGCACTAATGCTGCACTCTGTGAAGGTGGCTCTTTTAGTTCGGGTCCCTGCCAACGCTGAAATATTCGTTTTTATAATCTGCCCGCCATACCTGTAGTCTGTCCGGGGGGCATGTCTTTTCCCCCCCGACACAACCGCCTCCCAGCCGTCACTCATTTCCTCCGTGCGCCGGGCGCCGCCTTCTCTGCATTCATTTACGTTCCCGGCGCCTGCTCTGTAAGTTCCCATCATGTGATGGGAGTCGAAGGGCAGAGCAAACTGCGCATGCCCGGAAAAAAAAATTACAGCGCAGGCGCCGGGTACGTAACTGAACGCTGAGGAGGCGGCATCCGGCACAAGGAGCCAACGACTGATGGCTGGGAGGTGGTTGTGTCCAGGGGGGAAAAGACATGCCCCCCGGACAGACTACAGGTATGGCGGGCCAATTATAAAAATGATTATTTCAGCGGTGGAAGGGACCCCAAATAAAAGAGCCACCTTGAAACAATTAGTGCTGCACAAGGAGGCTCTTTTTAGTTAAAAACGCCAGGGGGGTGACATGTTCCCTTTAAAGAGAGGTAAGAGGTTTTTGGGAAGAAGCGTCACAAGACAATACATAACCAGACAGTTTCTATATGATACGCTGCAGTTTGCCAATTATATGACAATCAATAACAAGACAACCTTCTATAGGAATAGTGAAAACTGATGGCTTCCGTATAGGCGGCACGGAGGTAGCAGGCCCCAATGCGGACATGGCCTTAAGGCTGCATATAAGAAGACATGACCTATTGGAACCGCAAGTTATCATTTAAAGGGGTTTTATGATTTTGGAATACTATTGTCCTCCAGTTGCAGTTTGCGTTACCCATCCTACCCTGGTCCAACGGTGAGTCTATACCGGTGCTCTGAGTGTCCGTTATTGTCTGCAGTGCTGACGTTCTGTCGACAGCGCTGCAGCCGATCAGTGAGTCGCTGTCATCCATGCAGACAATAACTGACACCAGGAGAAGCGGCAGACACTCAGCGCTGGACCCGGGGAGGGTGAATAAAACTCAATTTGATTCTTTAAAACCACCTGCAACCAGGAGAGAGGGGTTTTCCGAAACCAGAAATCCCCTTTCTGGGAACTTCCACATTTACTTTCCAATCCCCAGTTGGCATTTATTGTTCCGAGCATTAACCCATTGCAAACTACTTTTGAAAAAGTTTAAGCCTCTTTTAGCGCTTGATGAGAAAACAAGAGCGAAATCCATCATCCCTAAGAATCCATAAATTTCTCCGCAGACAACGTAAGGATATGCCATAAAGATGCGGCTGAAGCATACGATGATCTCTAGACGGTGTCTTACCTTTGGAAGTGTTGGTCCCAGGCTGCTTGTTGGGTATCTGCGCCATTCTCGCCTGCTGCTGCTTCCTTACCAGGCTTCCTTCACTGCCGGCTCTCAGAATCTTTTCTCCTAAGCTGATTTTTTTTGATCTGCTGTTAAAATCTTCAATCCTACTCACGGGCAGCTTAGACGTTACGTTAGCTGACAAGGGCCTGGCCAAACGCGACGGCTTGGACATTCTCGATGGGATGTAGTAAATTTCCACCAAATGAAAAAGAAAAAAAAAAAAGAAAAGAAAAAATTTGATCCTTCTCCTTTTCAGTTTGGCATATTTTGCAGTTAAAGGAGCAGCGAGGGAATAGTCAGATGCACCTTGTGCTGCTAGGACAGAACTGCTGAGAGCTGCACGTTTAACCCGTCGGAGGGTAGAGGCAGCCGGCGGTCAGACGGGCGATTATCAGACCTGTGGAATGTGATTGTGCCCCAAGACCAAGGCTTATGACTCCTCTGCGGTGCTGCACGGATGCTGCCGGGAAGCGAGTGACTGGGCGAGAATCTGCTGCATGCTCAGACTAGAACTGACCATCGTTATAAAGTAACAGGAATTTACCAATGCCCAACCCACTCAGGTAACACTACAGAGGTGCACTCTACCCGAAAAAGAGACAGAATTGGTGTAAACTCTACCGATCGGCCTTATTGAGTGCAAAAGTACATATATATTTCGATATCGTACGTTTAATGGATTGGGACGCGGAATTAAATATTTCAATGTGTTTATGAGTTTATAAGTTTTGGGACTTATTATTGTTTTTTTACTCTTATATTAGACCTGGGTCGAAATTGACCCCAACAACTCAAATGTTATAATTTTAATAAGAGCATTTTACAATTTAATAAAATAGTTTTATTTTATTGTATTTTGTTTAACAATAAGTTACTGAAAAAGTCAAAAAGTCTTGATGCAATAAACAAATGTATGTAGAATTTGTATGCATTTAAAACCTAAAACGGGTCGGTCACGACCCTAACACTAGAGGAAGGTTAAAGAGAAAGTATCTCCACTTCCAAAACTAAAAAGTATATGTTGTATATCTAGACTCTAGACTGTAACTTCTAGAGCAAGATTTAATGCAATATATTATTACTATTTAAAGGCTGGAAGCAATGGGTTTATTTCTGCGCTGCCAGAAGATCTACGATGGAAAGGAGTCAGATATCCATGTGTAGGAACATGGTGGACCGGGCCGGTGATGCTTCTATTGTGCCGGTTCCGGAACTATCGGGGCTGTCACCATTGTTGTTGGGGGAAAGCTTTCCAAACCGGACAGACCTTTGCTCTCAATTGTAGGGGGCATGTAAGGTATAAAAGGGGTGATGTGCGGGAAAGCGGGACACTTGGCGGGAAGACAGAGCGCACAGCAGGAGAAGGTTGACTCACTTTCCGTGGGGCTACGCAATAACCCAGGCCGGCGCTGCAGTTCCTCAGACCTTGCACACGCTGACCGTGAGGGACGTGAGGTGGTGTGTCCGTCCATTTTGACTACCGAAGCTCTGACCCGCACTGCTCTGCTACCGGCCGTGAGTGTGCGGCCTAGAATTGACCAGGTGGATTGTTGAGAACCGGGTACATCCCCAGCACCAGCGCTGTTCAGAGACATCTTCCAGTGGAGGCAGAGATTGCTACACCTAGGGGATATTGCCCCGGTAACCCGCTACCGCGCCTGAGAGAACCAGGATATGCCATTTCCGCTGGGAGACAGTGCTTCACCTTCCTTCAAGAACAGTCCAGAGACTTCATGCGTCACCTATGGCGCCACCGTGGGATTTCCACAGCCCGGAAGCCATCAGACTGGTAAGTTTACTAGTTTCCTAACCGTTTGTACATACCCTGATGAAAATCCAAGTTTACTTTCCCCTTAACCATTTATCTCCCTGTGTGGAGTAATCTTTGTAATAAACCCGTTAACTCTTGCTCTGCCTCCTGCTCGTCCCTGCATCCCACGTTCCTGCTATCTCACACATGAATAGAAGATTTTATTGTCAACGCGTTTCGAAGTGGCACACAAGAAGTGTGCTACTGAGGCGAACTCCAACCACACCCCCTCCTGTGATAAGCAGCTCCCTGTCCATATACAATGTACACAGCGGTGGTTAGGGTGGGGTTAGCTTTCTGAGCTCTGCTTTATGCTACAACTAAGAACTCTGATTGTGTCACAACTGCTGAAACCAGGTACCTTCACACTCAGCAACTTTACAACGAGAACGACAGCGATCCGTGACGTTGCAGCGTCCTGGATAGCGATCTCGTTGTGTTTGACATGCAGCAGCGATCTGGATCCCGCTGTGACATCGCTGGTCGGAGCTAGAAGTCCAGAACTTTATTTCGTCGTCAGGTCGGCGTGTATCGTCATGTTTGACATCAAAAGCAACGATGCCAGCAATGTTTTACATGGAGCTAACAACCAGCGAGAACGAGAAGTGAGTCGCCGTTACGTCACTGGATCGCTCCTGCATCGTTCTGGAGTTGCTGTGTTTGACGTCTCTACAGCGACCTAAACAGCGACGCTCCAGCGATCGGCTCATTGTCTATATCGCTGCAGCGTCGCTGAGTGTGACGGTACCTTAAGTGACACATCGCTGGAAACAGGGTCTCTTTGAATACATTATGCTGCTCTCAGATGAGATAGCGAAAACCTGCTGAGAGATTCCATTTACCGTAAGTGGATTTTGAAGTGGATCCCCTTCAAAATCCTTATCAAAAATTGGTTTGAATACTATTCCCATTGAACTCAATGAAAAATCCATAAAGCATGAATTTGTTTTTATTTTTTTTTCGCTCATTTCCTGAGCATTTTCCCAGCAGTTTTTTGGGGATTTTTTTCCCATGGTTTTCAATAAGTTTTTTTTATTGTCATTTTTCAGGGTTTTTTTTCACTCCATTGAATAACGAAGAAACCGCGAGTGTTATTTGAAGCAAAAACTATAGTAAATCACTTCAAAAATCGCCAGGGCGTCTTCCAAGTGTGTTTTGACCTTTCCCATTGACTTGTATTGTAAATGGCAGAGCCGAAAAAGCCAGAAGAACGGACATATCTAGTGATGAGCGAGTAGCATTGTTGCTCTGGTCTCCCCGAGCACGCTCGGGTGATCTACGAGTATTTGGATGTGCTCGGAGATTTAGTTTTAATCACTTCAGCTGCAAGATTTACAGCTTCTGGACAGCCTGAATACATGTGGGAATTCCCTAACAAACAGGCTTTCCTCCATGTATTCAGCCTGGCTAGCAGCCGTAAATCATGCAACTACGTCAACAAAACCTAAATCTCCGAGCAGTCACAAATACTCGGAGATCACCGAAGCGCTCTCGGGAAAACCCGAGCAACGAGTACACTCGCTCATCACTAGATATGTCGCTTCTTTTAGACGCTTGGTGTTTTTAGAAACCTGTAGTTTTTACACACAGTAGAAATGCATGTGTTAGTTCCTTAAGTGTTTTCTGATGGCTTTTTCACTTGGTTTTAGTTAGGGACTCTGCCTGAAAAAGACGTTGTGTGCACATAGCCCAAGAACGTATCCTCACAAGCAATCACTTTCCATAAATACTGAAGTCTCCACCTATAGTTACAATCTAGCTGAGGTCGGAGATCGGATGTGCTGCAGACTACAACTATTCAGTCCATGTTACCGTCAGGGCTGACAATTGTCCCCGCAGTCACAGGCAATCTATAAGAATAGGAAGCTACGGCTATGCGGAGATAGATGCACCCGTCATTATTTTGTCACCGGAGGACGCCTGTCATGTGGGGCTGAAATGGTCTAAATTGGCCTTTGTTTAAGCTCATTCAACCATTGATTTCTGCAGTTCTTCGCCCGGAGACCACGGACCTAAAGGGAAGGAGACTTTTCTCTATCTCCATCTTGAGAATCTAACTGCGATCATCTTGTATTTCAGCTTACAGCTATTCATTTTAATTTTAATTTTGGAAATTCTCGGATATGGAAAGAGAAAAAAGTTTCTCTACTTTCCCCATTCTGACAGTCCGTGAAAATCACACGACATCCAAGTGGGGTCTGATTTTTTTTATTTTTTATGGACCCATAGACTTGCATTGCCGATTTTGTTCCAACTCTCAGATCAAAGTCAGACATGTCTCCAAAGGACCACTCGATCATGGACAGGTGCACAGCCTCATAGAAAATTAGAGCTACGAGTGCTATCCGTGAAAACCACGGACAGAACTCGAACAAGAAAATTGGTCGTGTGCACGAGCCCTAATACTCACCTTGGAAATTATACGCTAAATTTGTGCTCCCCAACTACTCTCTACACGCAGCAGTATAGTCATGGATGGTACTGCACCCAACAGAACAGCATTAGGGCAATGCATGTGCACCCTGGAGACATGGCGGGCACCCCCTGGGTTTAGAGGCACAGTAGTATATATAATACCTATGCAGACCTGACAGGTTCAATTTATCAAAACTATTTACAAAGCTGCTTCATACTTTATCTTAGATGTATTGGAACAATAAAAAAAAAATGGTTGCCATAGTGGATCTTCCCTTTAAAGAGGACCTTATGCCGTTAATATGTCTTTTTTAGGCCGGTTTCACACGTCAGTGGCTCCGGTACATGAGGTGACAGTTTCCTCACGTACCGGAGACACTGACTCACGTAGACACATTAAAATCAATGTGTATCTGCACATGTCAGTGTGTTTTCACGGACCGTGTGTCCGTTTGGAAAACACGGAGACATGTCAGTGTTCGTGGGAGCGCACGGATCACACTGACCCATTAAAGTCAATGGGTCCGTGTAAAACACGTACCGCACATGGATGCTGTGCAGGAGACAGCGCTACAGTAAGCGCTGTCCCCCCAGCATGTGGTGCTGAAGCTCCATTCATTTCTTCACTCCAGCAGCGTTCGCTGGAGAGAAGGAATGAAAAATCATTTTTTAAATTTTTTTTTTGTTTTTAAAATAAAGTTCCCGGTAATCTCCCCCCTCCCACCCCCTGTGCGCCCGCCCGCTGGCATTAAAATACTTACCCAGCTCCCTCGGCGCGTCCATCCTCTGAGCGTCGCAGCTCTTCCTGTATGAGCGGTCACGTGGTGCCGCACATTACAGTGATGAATATGCACCATGCAGGGGAGACAGCGCTTAGTGTAGCGCTGTCTCTCCTGCACGGTCTGTGTGGTCCTCAGGCGGCACACGGGCAGCACACGGATGCCGCACGTGTGCCACACTGATGTGCCACGTGAGCACACGGACACGGATAATTTCGGTACCGGAATTATCTGGACGTGTGGGACAGGCCTTAACCGGTATAAATGCCCCTGCCCATTAATCTGTTTCCTTTAGCTCCTACTCCTTTGCATTCTTCAGATATGGCCCCCTCTTCCTTGTATGTAATCTAGTCTTGTTAGCCAATGGGGTGTGGTACTCATGAAGAATTCAGCATCTCGCCCACTTGGCTAACAAGAGTAAATTTACATATAGTGAAGAGGAGGCCATATCCCAGGAACGGAGAGGAGCAGGAACAAAGGGAAAAGAACGCAGGATTGAGGAGAACAGCGGCATTAAGACCCGATAAAACAGTTACATATTAAATGGCAAGTGGCAGATCATCTTTATCATGGAAACATGGAGAATTATCAGATTACAGATATTATTAGGTATAACTCACTAGGTGCAGCTCAGAAACATTTTAGTCATTTTTTTTTTAATCACTTGATAGGAGGAAGAAACCACAACTTTACTTACCAGACACATTTACACATTTGTACCGTGTGTTAGCGAAACTGTGAAGAATTCTATTTATGTGCACTTGAGTGAACTTTCTCCTGATTTCCTTGGAAGCGACACACTGAGATGACTTATAAAACAGTAATGGTGCACTGGGAGACATTCCGAAAAAGTCATGTTCACGTGGATCCCCATCTAAACAGAAAGAAGACAAGATGGAGAACAAAATTTCTCCATCTTCTCCATTGTGTCAGTGCTCAGTAATCAGACTGCACTCAGATGCCTTCCGAGTGTAGTTTGATTTAAGTGATTGATTAAAGTCCGAAAACAGGGGATGAGTTTTTTTTCTCCCATCTATTCACTCACCATACCAAAAACCGCCCAGGAAGAAAAGTTGTACTTTTTCTGAACCATTTTTAATTAATTGAGCCCATTTAACTGTATTAAAATGCGACCACAAGTATACATTCTTTTTTTCCCCTCTGGCAGGTAAAGTTCAGTGAATTTATCCTCCATCTGGACAACAAACTTTTGTAATAATCTTTTGTATAAATTAAATCTAAAACATCTCCAGGCAAAAGTAATTATTCCCCTGAGAGTGCCTCGTTCATTGCGACTTTCATCGGAAAAATGCAATTACAAGTCCTTTCTCCTCCGCTAATAAACTCCTTGCTGTTTTGCAGCATTTACCACAAATCATCTGCACTGATAATAAATGAGAAAAAAGTATATATTCATCCACACATCCAATCTAGGGCATATCCAGCTCAAGGGAAACTTCACCGATATTCAAGAGGTGCTTCTGACGGAACTTAAAATAGTAATTAGAAGAAGTCGGAAACTATATGTTCAAAATTGTCTCAACAAGAAATTAAAAAAGGATGAGAGTTCTCTGAATGAAGTCAGTAATGTAAAAAATGGAGCTTGTTGTAACCATGTTAAAAGACGGACGGGTATGTCAACGGTGCCTGTGGTGGACATCATTGCATCAAACATACAGATATTGGAAGGAGGTACCTTCAGGAGGTATCAAAATTGTCTCTTCAGAAAAGAAGAGAACATGAACTCCAGCGTCACATATTGAAAGTAGCAATCCTAAAACTCAATGTCGACCCTTTATGAGCCTAGCCATTGATTTAAGATAAAAGCCAAACCAGACACTCAATTTGATGACATGTGTTTCAGGGTGTTTGCTCCTCATCAGTACAAAGCAAGACATATGAGTTGGCTGGATGAGAGGCAGGGTCTAAAGGGTAATGTCTCTCCTTGTGGAGAGTGCCCAGATAGTGTAAGGAGACTTATAGACAATGCAATGCTTGTCTGGAAAATTAAATATGCAAATTGTTTCTTAAGAGGAGAAGAGGACAGAATCTCCATCGCCACCTACTGGAAGTACAAATCGTAAAAGTCAATGCTGACCTCTGTCACATGACAGGATAAATGTCAAACCAGATACTATCTTGCTTTGCACTGATGAGAGGCCAAACACCCCAAAACACGTGTATGCAAATAGAGTGTCTGGTTTGGCTTTCATCCTAAGTCATGTTTCAAGGATCTTTAAAGGGTCAATATTGACTTTTAGCATTGCTACTTCCAATAGGTGGCTCTAGAGTTCTAGTCCTCTTCCTCTCTGAAGAGTTAATTTACTTATTTAATTTTCCAGAGGAGCATTGCATGGCCTTTAAGTCTCCTTACAATGGTTTGTACTCTCCACAAGGAGAGATTTTGCCCCTTACACCCCCTTCAGAAGGTGAGCATGGGTTGGAGTTTTGAAAATGTAGTTCCTTAGGACTTGCATATAGGGCATAACAGCTGGCATTGGGGCATGGAGGCTGGCATGGGACTATTGTGGCTGCCATGGGGGTAAGATGTGACACATATTGGCGGTACAGAAGGAGCCATTCTCAGGTGGCAACGTCTGCAGAAAAGCATCACAGCTGGTAATTTTCATGGTCTGGGCTGGACGGATAAGGCCTTTTCCACACTTCCGTTTTTACAATCTGCACAGAATCCGTCAAAATGTTGAAATGACGGATACTGTACAGATTGTAAAAACCGGGTGTACTGGGCCCGTTTTTCTGACGGACCCGTCGAGGCTATGTATACCTGTTGTGTATGCGTCTTCGCAGCGGTTTTCCGCTGCGAAAACTGATACACAACACAACCCAGGATAAAATAATTAAAAAAAAAAATCGCAATATTCTTACCTTCCGGCGTCCCTCGCAGCGTTACCGATGCTCGCGATGCTCCCAGCAGCTCCCGTTTCCAGTAATGCCTTGCGTGCAATGACCTCTGATGATGTAGCGGTCTCGCGAGACCGCGATGTCATCAGGTCATTTCGCAAAGCGTTACTGGGAACACTAGCTGCCGGGAGCATCGCGAGCATCGGTAACGCTGCGCGGGACGCCGGAAGGTAAGAATATTGCGATTTTTTTAAAAAAAAAATTATTTTTAACATTATATCTTGTTACTATTGATGCTGCATAGTCAGCATCAATAGTAAAAAGAGAGAGAGCGAGCAAGAGAGAATTTCCCTGACTGGAAATTCTTCCACGCATGCTCAGTTTCAAAAGACGGAACCCGTCACTGGATTCCTGCTTTTGACAGTCAGCGACGGATCCTGCGTCCATAGGCTTCCATTATAGCCAACGACGGGCAGCGCAGGATCTGTCGCTGAGCGATTTTCCGACGTACAGAAAAAACGTTCCCCACCCGACGGACAGCAATTTTCCGACGGATCCAGTGCACGACGGATGAAACGGATGGCCATACGTCATAATCCGTCGCTAATATAAGTCTATGGGAAAAAACAGGATCCAGCAGAAAAATTCAGTTTTTTCAAAAATCGACGGATTTCAACGGGAGCTCAAAGACGGAAGTGTGAAAGAGGCCTAACACGTGATAAGACCAATGACGAACAAATAATCTTTCACTTTATCGTAGTTAATTCTCTGATTGCTCCTGTCTTTTCTGTTTCTATGGTGGTAATAACTGGTCATGTTATTTTTATATTTGTAGGTACAGTATGCTATAAGTACGTACAGTATATTGGCCTAAGCCATGCTTCCCGCAGTGCTACTTCCAGCTGCCAGGACCTTCCCTTCAGTATAATCAGTAATCAAAGTGTTAGGATCCAGCAAGGTCCCTGCAACCTGCAGCTTTCCAGCTGTTGCAAAATGACTACTTCATATGTGTCCTGAGAGCCACATGTCCTTGATCACAGCTCTGGGGGTCAGAAAGGAACATGATTCTGCACTGCTGAAATCCCCATGCATAGTAACAATGGGCTTAGAAATGACACAATAGAAATGGAGTCAAATCTGATGAGATTTCACGATACAGTAAAAATCCCATTATTTCTAGCTTCCAATAATCCTAAAATTTTAACAATGAAAAAAAAAAAAAAAGATTAGGCCTAAAAGATTTAGGGTTTGTACACATGGGATGTATATGCAGTTGGATTTTTTTTTTTTGTCCGGAAAGTTTATTGCATATTTCAGTGGCAGCGTTATGGATGACATTTTATCGACGTGCCGCAGGGAAAATATTGTGCTGTGGATTTTACCTTTCGGAATGCAAAAGGTGATAAGGTTCTGCAACAAAATCTGCAGCAGTTTTTGCCGTTGCAAATTTTCTGTGTTCATAAAACCTAAAGAGACTACCAGGCTTTAGAAATACAAGGCTCTTTTCTTGTAGAAACAGTGTCACTTTTGTCCTTGGGTTGTACCTGGTATCGCAGATCAGACCCATTCAAGTGAATTTAGTTGGAATAACAGAATTACCTCAAAATAATCAGTAAGTCCAACCTATAATTCCCTTAACAGAAGACCTTGAGTACAAGCCTACCAACCCCCTTCCTTACAGATTTCAGGATCACCATGCCTCCTAATACCTATGAGCAGCTTTACTACCACAAGGGAGTTGGATAAACCTGTTAACGGTGAATTCAGACTTTCCGCTGAAAACCTGTTCTGCAGATGTGCATTCTCGTGCCAAATGGCAACTCTGTTTAGGGATTTTCCACGCTGCCAATGAAATGATTCAGAGCTTGAGGCCTTCAGTTGTATTGATGTATTATTAAGCAGATGTAAAATAGATCACCGGCTCTCTTCAACATGTGATGTTATGGGCACAGATTTTTAGGATGCTAAACCACAGAATTATCCAGTGACTGATTTTGCCCACCTCTACATCCCCTCATAGATCTGTTAGCCATGAAGACCTCTGTGCTAAATATTGATGTCTCTCTCATAGACATCAGTGGAGTTATTACAGGTTCCTATGGCCAATTTTTTGGGCCCATTTGCGGCATTGTTCTTCCAGAAATTAGGACTGTGGCAAATATAGATTGTATAGCGACCTCACCATTTATTCTCTTAAATCAGTGTATAGATTTATGGTATATTACATATGGATATCCATGCAATGAGGCCTATAAGCCAAATAGTGCACATGCCTCATAATATTGCCAGTCATAAAAAAAAAGAATTTCCATAACATTGCCAGCCGCAGTGCCCTCATAACAGTCCCAGTCAATGCTGCACAACACCACCCACTATAGTACATTTATTTGTGCAAACCATTGTTTCCCTTACCCAATATTCCCTGTATCTAGAATGTCCAAGACACTCTCAAAGATAAGCTTATCTTCCTACTTCAATGGAGCATTGAAGACTTCCTGCTTTCCAAGTCTACATTGTAGACTCAGCATGGAAAATGGAGGTGATTGTACCTTGGTCAAGATCAGAGAGTATGCATATGATGAAACTTTATAAAATTCTCAGTGGAAACAAGTCTTTTTCAGGCTTCACCACTAAATATTTTACAGTGAAGTAGTAGATGTCACGATTCCAGCCCTCAGTGTGTCTGAGATGCAGTTACTGACAGCTTAGTCATTCAATCTGGTGCAGGGACTTGCTGAGCTGTCGGTATTTGATTGACGGTGCTGGGCTGCCTTCAGGTGTTCCCTGTCCCAGGTGATTGCTCAGCTACTTAGCTGGGCTGTCAGTCTAAGACCTCTGCCAGATGCAGAGACTTTGCAACAGTAAAACTTTTACTAAAAAGTACAACTTCATCAGGTGGATCCAGGTGGGATAAGGCACAGCAATTCACACTTCCTTCCTAATAAGCACAACTCCTCTTCTGTTCTGTCACATGTTCATCAGCCCCAGGAATTTGTTGTCCACTTCACCTGCCCCTCTTGTAACTCCAAGTCAACCAACCTTGTGATGTTGGAAGACCAAACCCGCTTCATGGCACCTGGCCTGAGCCCTAGGCTCCAGCCCACAACTGTATGCTTTCCCTCAGCTGGGTATTAAAAATAAGGGGGACTCCACAATATTTTTTTATTTTATTTCTTTATTTATTAGCTAAATACATGTCCAGTAAGCTACACAGGAACTACACTAATTATATATATCTCACTGACATATTTCTTACTATGCACAGGTGTCGGCTGCTGAATACTCTCATCAGCGTCACCTGTTCTCACTTGAATGGGGTTCGGGATCACGTTTAGGTACCATTCTGAACCAAACTTTTTTTTATAAAGTTCGGCTGACAAATCCAAGCATCTACAGGTCTGTCCATCACTTCTTGTCATTAAATAATTACGATAAGCAGTCACAACACATAAAATGTCAATTAATAAGCAAGTTCTATAAGGACTGTTTTCTAAATTTCTCAAATTGTTCATTTTTTGGACCAGTGTAAAATAAAAAAAAAAAAACGAGAAATTGAAACAACATAAAAAGTTATGAAAACATTACAGGTTATGCTACAATTTTATATCTGTTAAAGTGACTCTCTGCTCTGACATAAACATGTAATATTGTCTTTGAAATGGAAAGTAAAGTTACCTATTTCTTCCTTATTGCATGCTTCTGCTGCTGATCTGCTGATTCCAAGGTTCTCTCTTTCACCCAACCAAAATGGCTACAACCATATGCACATTGTCTAGGTAATCTAAGACTTTCCTCCACATCTGTTTATATGGCTGGTATGACCTGTCCCACCTGGTAGGGTGGTAGGCAACTGCTCCATCCCAGTGGAGACTGAATGAAGAGGTGGCAGCTCATGTGTCTGGCGCTTACCATTGACTTCCGGGAGCAACTGTGACAGTCAATGTGAGACCCTCATTCTGGACATACGTGTAGGTACCAGAAGTTAGATCTGTATTTATCAAATAATTATAGCATATCCTGTGAATTTACCATAAATTCCTAAGGCGTTCATACCCGTGCCGTAGTTTTCATTAATAACACATTCCAAGGCACATTGCCATATCTGTCATACAACGGATGCCAATGGTGCCCATTGAAATCCATTCACTTCTAAATCAATATTATCTGCCAACAGTGACTTCTGACCAGTGGGGTAATGAGGACCGTTGCAGACGGTGTGACCGTGACTTGGCCCAGAAGGAAGGCGAAACAGCCAGATCCACAGGCAGAAACATCTTTAAATGGTACCTGCGTTCTCACGCCTGTGGCCTGAAGGAAGTTGGGAGTGTACAGAGGAAGCAAAAAGGGGCACTCTTGTATAGAGACACAAAAGAGCATTATTATCGTGTGGCGGCACAAAGGGGACATTAATAGCATATTGGGGCACATCAGGTGAATTATTATAATGTGGAGGCACAAAAGGGGCATTATTATGGTGTAGGGACACAAAGGGAACATTAATATTGGGCTTAGTGGCATATCAGGTGAAATGCTACAGTGTGGGGGTACAAATGGAGCATTACTATTGTGTGGGGGCACAAAGTGGACATCGTTATTATATGGATGAACAAAGGGTATGTTATTATTGTGTGAAGGCACAAATTGGGATCTGTTAGAGTTGTGGGGCACTATTACTGCGAGGGGCACAATGATGGGGTACTGAAACCATGTATAGCAATGGGAGGGATTATTGCTGTCTATTGCATGTTGCACTATAAATGTTTATAGTACTATGGTTTTTTTGTTGATGTGGTTGGCAAAATGAGGCACGTGGTTGGAAAAGCGATGAGGAAATGAAGTCTCTATTTTTCATTCTGCAGAGACGAAACAGTCATCATAGAGGTCTGGACCAGATGGAGAAGGGAACAACGAACCATTACAATTAGAGAAAACATTAAATCAAAAGTATATAAAAATACACGTAGCAAATCATAAATATGACAGATGCGTGCACAAGAAATACCTATGCAACAAAAACTTCCATATGCCTCTGTAAAAGATCAGAGGCACATAGAGCAACAATATGGGCCTACAGCAGGGCACGGGCTGCAAATTATCGATTTGTACCATGCAATTTCATAATACAATCCTGTTTGTTAGACCGAGAAATGCTTTTGCTTGGAACTGCTCTTTCAAATTGCAGTTGTTCCTGTTTCAATCTCCAGGTTATTTTTACTGAAACGTTACTTTTAGAACTATATTTAAAACCAATTTCATATATCAGCAGATTTTTCACATCAATATTCATCTGAATGTAATTTTGCTTTAACAATATTTTTTCTTAAGAAGAACAAGTGATTGAATTTTAATGATATTAGCATTGCATCTCTTGAAAGTAATTTAGCCTGGAGAATAAAATGTACCAAACGATATATTTTATTCATAAAAATGATTTACCATTTACCTTCTTAAGGTGCAAAATCTGCGTTTTAATCACCCAGCATCTGCTAATACAAGGAATGAGAAAACAAATATTACCTTGTATGTCTGTGTGTACAAATGTCAGGGTTTAAATGGATTTCTTGCTTGCACAGATAGTTTTTCCCGATGACCACTACTCAGCGGAGAGCTTACGTTTAGTGCCACTGTTGGACCACCGAGCAGTTTTTGAGCAATCAGTGGAGGTCTCTGGACAGAAATAAAGCAATACTTACAGAAAAAAATTAAAATTCATAAAGACATCTCCAGAGAAGATAGAAGAGCTGTCATGTCAACTTCCATTGAAGTAGGACTCCGCATTGAGCATATGGGATTAATTATAGCTGGAGAACAGAGAAAGTAAGTAAGTAAAAGAGAACTAACACTTCAACTTCCCTTGAAGTAGGGACATCCTGCAGTGTCCAGGTAATTACAACAGAGATATGCTTTGAGAAAAAGACAACAAGACCTGAATTTGTTTATCAGAGGCGGAGAAGTGCAGAGGTTTCCTTTGTTCCAAGGAAGGCGTATTCTCTGATCAAAGAACTTTGCTGAGACATTTTGCAGCCAGTGGTCAGTGATAAATTTTGGGGTTTTGCATCGATACAATTTTTATGGGAGATATAATTTGGCATCGCAACAAAGGGATGGATAAAACACATTCACTCACATCACCATATAGCTGGCAGAACCCTTCCAACTTAATATGATGGATAATGCTATACATGCCATATTTCATCACTATTGGAAGGTAAAACTGTGATAGGAACCAAACCATGACGACGATATCTACCGCCTGGGACCTCCACGGGTGAAGATATCCTTCCTGAATGTTGGGAATGTCATAAAATTTTGAAGGACTTAGCACATCTCACATAAGCTCATAAAGGGGAGGTGTTATGATCAGGTGGCCTTGGAGCAGCATGAAATGACCTTCGCTGGAGCAGTGGTAACTTTACTGACCGTAAACCCTGATCCTATCACCGCAACTAGATGTAGCCGTGGGGTGTGCCTAACCAGACCTAGACACCTCGACACAGCCGGAGAACTAAATATCCCTAAAGATGGAAATAGGAAAACTCTCTTGCCTCAGAGTAGACCCCCAAAGGATAGACAGCCCCCCACAAATAATGACTCTGAGTAGGAGAGGAAAAGACATACGCAGACTGAAAACAGGGATAAGCAAAGGAGGCCACTTCTACCTAGATAGGAAAGGAAAGTACAGGATACTATGCGGTCAGCATAAAACACTACAAAATATCCACAGCAGAAAAATACAAAAACTCCACCACCTAACTAAAGATGTGGAGAGTATATCTGCGACTCCAGCGAATCCAACTAGACTGAGAAAAACATCAGGCACAGTCTAGCAGGAACAAAATAGAAACAAGATAGCACAGAAAATAAACACACAGCAGTGTGTCTAAAACAAAATGAAGCAAACACTTATCTTTGCTGAATTGGCAGCAAGCAGGAGAGGCCAGGCAGGACCAACACTTCCAAAGGAACATTGACAACTGGCAGGGACTAATGAGTCCTGCAAAGCTAAGTACCCCAGTCAACTTTGCAATTAGCAGATACACCTGTCCAATCCTGCAGTCCAGGCACAACTGAATTACCCTCTACAACCACCGGAGGGAGCCCAAAAGCAGAATTCACAACAGTACCCCCCCCCCCCCTTGAGGAGGGGTCACCGAACCCTCACCAGAGCCCCCAGGCCGATCAGGATGAGCCCGATGAAAGGTACGAACCAAATCAGCGGCATGGACATCAGAGGCAGAAACCCAAGAATTATCCTCCTGGCCATAACCCTTCCATTTGACAAGGTACTGAAGCTTCCGCCTCGAAAAACGAGAATCCAAAATCTTCTCAACAACATATTCCAACTCCCCATCGACCAACACAGGGGCCGGAGGATCAACAGAGGGAACAACGGGCTCCACATATTTCCGCAACAAAGATCTATGGAAGACATTATGAATAGCAAAAGAGGCCAGAAGCGCCAGGCGAAAGGACACCGGATTAATAATCTCAGAAATCCTATAAGGACCAATAAATCGAGGCTTAAACTTAGGGGAAGAAACCTTCATAGGAACATGACGGGAAGATAACCAAACCAGATCCCCAATCCGAAGCCGGGAACCAACACACCGACGACGGTTAGCAAAACGTTGAGCCTCCTTCTGAGACAGCACCAAATTGTCCACCACATGAGCCCAAATCTGCTGCAACCTGTCGACCACAGAATCCACACCAGGAAGGTCAGAAGGCTCAACCTGCCCAGAAGAAAAAGGAGGATGAAAACCAAAATTACAAAAAAAAGGCGAAACCAAAGTAGCCGAACTAGCCCGATTATTAAGGGCAAACTCGGCCAATGGCAAAAAAGCCACCCAATCATCCTGATCAGCAGACACAAAGCATCTCAAATAGGTCTCCAAGGTCTGATTAGTTCGCTCAGTCTGGCCATTTGTCTGAGGATGAAATGCAGAAGAAAAAGACAAATCAATGCCCAGCTTGGCACAAAAGGCCCGCCAAAACCTAGAAACAAACTGGGAACCTCTGTTGGACACAATATTCTCCGGAATACCATGCAAACGTACCACATGCTGAAAAAACAACGGAACCAAATCAGAAGAAGAAGGCAATTTAGGCAAAGGCACCAAATGAACCATCTTAGAGAATCGGTCACAAACAACCCAGATAACCGACATCCTTTGGGAAACAGGAAGATTGGAAATAAAATCCCTAGAAATATGTGTCCAGGGCCTCTCGGGGACCGGCAATGGCAAAAGCAACCCACTAGCACGGGAGCAACAAGGCTTGGCCCGCGCACAAGTCCCACAGGACTGCACAAAAGACCGCACATCACGCGACAAAGAAGGCCACCAAAAGGACCTACCAACCAAGTCTCTGATACCAAAAATACCAGGATGACCAGCCAACACAGAACAATGAACCTCAGAAATCACTCTACTAGTCCATCTGTCAGGAACAAACAGTTTCCCCACAGGACAACGGTCAGGTTTGTCAGCCTGAAATTTCTGAAGAACCCGTCGTAAATCAGGAGAAATGGCAGAAAGGACCACCCCTTCCTTCAAAATACCGACTGGTTCCAAAACTTCAGGAGAATCAGGCAAAAAACTCCTAGAGAGGGCATCAGCCTTAACATTCTTAGAACCAGGAAGGTACGAGACCACAAAATCAAAACGAGAAAAAAACAAGGACCATCGAGCCTGTCTAGGATTCAACCGTTTGGCAGACTCGAGGTAAATCAAATTCTTATGGTTGGTCAAGACCACAATACGGTGCTTAGCTCCCTCAAGCCAATGTCGCCACTCCTCAAACACCCACTTCATAGCCAACAACTCCCGACTTCCGACATCATAATTGCGTTCCGCAGGTGAAAATTTACGGGAAAAGAAGGCACACGGTTTCATCAAGGAACCAACAGGATCCCTCTGAGACAAAACGGCCCCTGCCCCAATCTCAGAAGCGTCAACCTCAACCTGAAACGGAAGAGAAACATCCGGCTGGCGCAACACTGGAGCAGAAGAAAAACGATGTTTAAGTTCTTGAAAGGCAGAGACAGCCGCAGAGGGCCAATTCGCCACATCAGCGCCCTTCTTAGTCAAATCAGTCAAGGGTTTAACCACGCTGGAAAAATTAGCAATGAAACGGCGATAAAAATTAGCGAAACCCAAACATTTCTGAAGGCTCTTCACGGATGTGGGCTGAATCCAATCATGAATGGCCTGAACCTTAACCGGATCCATCTCAATAGATGAGGGAGAAAAACTAAAGCCCAAAAAGGAATCCTTCTGCACCCCAAAAAGACACTTAGACCCTTTCACAAACAAGGCATTGTCACGAAGGATCTGAAATACCATCCTGACCTGTTGCACATGAGACTCCCAATCATCGGAAAAAATCAAAATATCGTCCAAATAAATGATCAAGAATTTATCAAGATAACTCCGGAAGATATCATGCATGAAGGACTGAAAAACAGATGGAGCATTAGAGAGTCCGAATGGCATCACAAGGTATTCAAAATGGCCTTCGGGCGTGTTAAATGCAGTTTTCCATTCATCACCCTGCTTTATACGAACAAGATTATAAGCCCCCCGAAGGTCAATCTTAGTAAACCAACTAGCTCCCTTAATCCTAGCAAACAAATCAGAAAGCAAAGGCAAGGGGTATTGAAACTTGACCGTGATCTTATTTAAGAGGCGATAATCAAATACAGGCTCTCAAAGAACCATCTTTTTTAGCAAGAAAAGAGAACCCTGCTCCCAACGGTGAAGAAGATGGACGAATATGCCCCTTCTCCAAAGACTCCTTAATATAACTCCGCATGGCGGTATGTTCAGGTACAGAAAGGTTGATGTCATGATTCCAATGGCAGGGAATCACAAAAGGACAAGCACCAACGAGCTCTAGGGTGATGGAACCTGAGCTGACCGCGACCCTAAACCTGAACACACAAATAACAATAGCCGGGGAACGTGCCTACGTTGATCCTAGACGTCTCGCACCAGCCGAAGATCTAACTTCCCCTATTAGAAGAAACACAGACCTCTCTTGCCTCCAGAGAAATACCCCACAGAAATAGCAGCCCCCCACATATAATGACGGTGAAATGAGAGGAAGGCACATACACAGTATGAAAACAGATTCAGCAAAATGAGGCCCGCTAAAACTAGATAGCAGAGGATACAAAAGTAAACTGCGCGGTCAGCAAAAAACCCTTCAAAAAACCATCCTGTAATTACTTGAACTCATGTTCCAACTCATGGAACATGAGGAGCAATTACAGCCCACTAAAGCAACCAGCAGCAAAGAGACAATTATATGCAAGCTGGACAAGACAAAAATAAAGCAAAACGTGGAACAAGAAAATCAAAACTAAGCTTGTCCTGAAGATTACTGAAGCCAGAAGCTGAGGTAACAAAACACTCTGATAACCTTGATAGCCGGCGGGGAAATGACAAGAAAGCCCGGTTAAATAGGAAACTCCCAAATCCTAATAGAACAGGTGGACACCAGAGACAGCAGAACACAAATCACCCAGTACCATCAGTAACCACCAGAGGGAGCCCAAAAACAGAACTCACAACAGTACCCCCCCCTTGAGGAGGGGTCACCGAACCCTCACGAGAACCACCAGGGCGACCAGGATGAGCCCTATGAAAAGCGCGGACCAAATCATCAGCATGAACATCAGAGGCAACCACCCAAGAATGATCCTCCTGACCATAACCCTTCCACTTGACCAAATATTGGAGTTTCCGTCTGGAAACACGAGAATCCAAGATCTTCTCCACAACATACTCCAATTCTCCCTCCACCAGCACCGGAGCAGGAGGCTCAAGCGAAGGAACAACAGGTACCTCATACCTCCGCAACAACGACCGATGGAACACATTATGAATAGCAAACGATGCCGGGAGATCCAAACGAAATGACACAGGGTTAAGAATTTCCAAGATCCTATAAGGACCGATGAACCGAGGCTTGAACTTAGGAGAAGAGACCTTCATAGGAACAAAACGAGAAGACAACCACACCAAGTCCCCAACACGAAGTCGAGGACCCACGCGGCGACGGCGATTAGCAAACTGCTGAGCCTTCTCCTGGGACAACTTCAAATTGTCCACCACATGACTCCAAATCCGATGCAACCCATCCACCACCTTGTCCACTCCAGGATAATCAGAAGGCTCCACCTGACCAGAGGAAAAACGAGGATGAAACCCCGAATTACAAAAGAAAGGAGAAACCAAGGTAGCAGAACTAGCCCGATTATTAAGGGCAAACTCGGCCAGCGGCAAAAAGGTAACCCAGTCATCCTGATCAGCAGAAACAAAACACCTCAAATAAGTTTCCAAGGTCTGATTAGTTCGCTCCGTCTGGCCATTCGTCTGAGGATGGAATGCAGACGAAAAGGACAAATCAATGCCCATCTTAGCACAGAACGTCCGCCAAAATCTAGACACAAACTGGGATCCCCTGTCAGAAACGATGTTCTCCGGAATCCCATGCAAACGAACCACGTTCTGGAAAAACAGAGGGACCAACTCAGAGGAGGAAGGCAACTTAGGCAAGGGTACAAGATGAACCATTTTAGAAAAGCGGTCACACACAACCCAGATGACAGACATTTTTTGAGAGACAGGGAGATCCGAAATAAAGTCCATGGAAATGTGCGTCCAAGGCCTCTTCGGGATAGGCAAAGGTGACAACAATCCACTGGCTCGAGAACAGCAAGGCTTAGCCCGAGCACAAACCTCACAAGACTGCACAAAAGAACGCACATCCCTCGACAAGGAAGGCCACCAAAAAGACCTGGCCACCAAGTCTCTAGTACCAAATATTCCAGGATGACCTGCCAACGCAGAAGAATGGACCTCGGAGATGACTCTACTGGTCCAACTATCCGGAACAAACAGTCTCTCAGGCGGACAACGATCAGGTTTACCCGCCTGAAACTCCTGCAAAGCACGTCGCAAGTCTGGGAAGACGGCCGACAAAATCACCCCATCCCTAAGGATACCAGTGGGCTCAGAATTTCCAGGGGAGTCAGGCACAAAACTCCTAGAAAGAGCATCCGCCTTCACATTCTTTGAACCTGGCAGGTATGAAACCACAAAATTGAAACGAGAGAAAAACAGTGACCAACGAGCCTGTCTAGGATTCAGACGCCTGGCAGACTCAAGGTAAATCAGATTTTTGTGATCAGTCAAGACCACCACACGATGTCTAGCACCCTCCAGCCAATGACGCCACTCCTCAAATGCCCACTTCATGGCCAAAGGTTCCCGATTACCCACATCATAATTCCGCTCAGCGGGCGAAAATTTTCTAGAAAAGAACGCACATGGCTTCATCACCGAGCAATCGGAGCTTCTCTGTGACAAAACCGCCCCCGCTCCAATCTCGGAAGCATCAACCTCAACTTGGAAAGGAAGCGAAACATCAGGCTGACGCAACACAGGAGCAGAAGAAAACCGGCGTTTAAGTTCCCGAAAGGCCTCCACAGCCGCAGGAGACCAATCAGCAACATCAGCACCCTTCTTAGTCAAATCCGTCAAAGGCTTAACAACACTAGAAAAATTTGTTATAAAACGACGATAGAAATTAGCAAAGCCTAAGAACTTCTGCAGACTCTTAAGAGATGCAGGCTGCGTCCAGTCACAAATAGCCCGAACCTTGACGGGATCCATCTCAATAGTAGAAGGGGAAAAAATATACCCCAAGAAAGAAATCTTCTGGACTCCAAAGAGACACTTTGAGCCCTTTACAAACAAGGAATTAGCCCGCAGGACCTGAAACACCTTCCTGACCTGCTGAACATGAGACTCCCAGTCATCAGAAAAAACCAAAATATCATCCAAATACACAATCATAAATTTATCCAGATATTCACGGAAAATATCGTGCATAAAGGACTGGAAGACTGAAGGAGCATTAGAAAGTCCGAAAGGCATTACCAAATACTTAAAATGGCCCTCAGGCGTATTAAATGCGGTTTTCCACTCATCACCTTGCTTTATTCGTATAAGATTATACGCACCCCGAAGATCAATCTTAGTGAACCATTTAGCCCCCTTAATGCGAGCAAACAAATCAGTCAACAAAGGCAAAGGATACTGATATTTTACGGTAATCTTATCAGCAAGATTATTCAAGCTGGAAGCTAAACTCTGGATGTCCATGATAAACAGCTAAGGTCAGAGCCATTCAAAGATTAAGAGGAGGAAAAAAAAAAAAAAATCAGCCTGGCTGCAATTAAGGCTAGGCAGCAACCTCAGAGGAGAGAAAAAAAAAAAAAAAAAAAAACTTACTCAGACTACTTTTCCTCCTACTTCAGCCCAAACATTTGGGCCGGCTATACTGTCATGATTCCAATGGCAGGGAATCACAAAAGGACAAGCACCAACGAGCTCTAGGGTGATGGAACCTGAGCTGACCGCGACCCTAAACCTGAACACACAAATAACAATAGCCGGGGAACGTGCCTACGTTGATCCTAGACGTCTCGCACCAGCCGAAGATCTAACTTCCCCTATTAGAAGAAACACAGACCTCTCTTGCCTCCAGAGAAATACCCCACAGAAATAGCAGCCCCCCACATATAATGACGGTGAAATGAGAGGAAGGCACATACACAGTATGAAAACAGATTCAGCAAAATGAGGCCCGCTAAAACTAGATAGCAGAGGATACAAAAGTAAACTGTGCGGTCAGCAAAAAACCCTTCAAAAAACCATCCTGTAATTACTTGAACTCATGTTCCAACTCATGGAACATGAGGAGCAATTACAGCCCACTAAAGCAACCAGCAGCAAAGAGACAATTATATGCAAGCTGGACAAGACAAAAATAAAGCAAAACGTGGAACAAGAAAATCAAAACTAAGCTTGTCCTGAAGATTACTGAAGCCAGAAGCTGAGGTAACAAAACACTCTGATAATCTTGATAGCCGGCGGGGAAATGACAAGAAAGCTCGGTTAAATAGGAAACTCCCAAATCCTAATAGAACAGGTGGACACCAGAGACAGCAGAACACAAATCACCCAGTACCATCAGTAACCACCAGAGGGAGCCCAAAAACAGAACTCACAACAGGTTGAAAAGTCGACCCTTAGGAAACTTACAGCCTGGAATCAAATCAATAGCACAATCGCAGTCCCTGTGCGGTGGAAGGAAACTGGACTTAGGCTCATTGAATACATCCTGAAAATCAGACAAAAACTCCGGAATTTCAGAAGAGGGAGAAGGGGCGATTGACATCAGAGGAACATCATTATGAACCCCCTGACAACCCCAACTAGTTACAGACATGGACTTCCAATCCAAAACAGGATTATGGACCTGCAACCACGGGAAACCCAGCACGACAGCATCATGCAAATTATGCAACACCAGAAATCGACAATCTTCCTGGTGGGCTGGCGCCATGCACATGGTCACCTGTATCCAAAACTGAGGCTTATCTTTAGCCAAGGGTGTAGCATCAATTCCCCTTAAAGGAATAGGATTCTGCAAAGGCTGCAAGGGAAAACCACAACGCCTAGCAAAGTCAAAGTCCATCAAATTCAAGGCGGCGCCTGAATCTACAAACGCTATGACAGAAAATGACGACAATGAGCAGATCAAGGACACAGATAACAGAAATTTAGGTTGTACAGTACTGATGGTAAATGAACTGGCGATCCTTTTTATCCGCTTAGGGCAGACAGAAATGACATGAGAAGCATCGCCACAATAAAAACACAACCTGTTGAGATGTCTGAAACCTTGTCGTTCCGTTTTAGACAGAATCCTATCACACTGCATAGGCTCAGGAATTTGCTCTGAGGATAACGCCATAGTGCGCACAGTTCTGCGTTCCCGCAAGCGCCGGTCAATCTGAATGGCCAAAGACATAGAATCACTCAGATTGGAGGGTGTAGGAAACCCCACCATAATATCCTTAACAGATTCAGAAAGACCCTTCTTGAAAATTGCCGCCAAAGCATCATCATTCCATTTAGTCAGCACAGACCATTTTCTGAATTTCTGACAATACAATTCAGCCGCCTCTTGCCCCTGAGATAGGGCCAACAAGGTCTTCTCAGCTTGATCCATAGAATTAGGCTCATCATACAATAACCCCAATGCTTGAAAGAAGGAATCAACATTAAGCAAAGCAGGATTGCCAGATTCCAGGGAAAATGCCCAATCCCATGGGTCACCACGCAGCAGGGATATGATGATTTTAACCTGCTGAATGGGATCACCAGAGGACCGGGGTCTCAATGCAAAAAACAGTTTACAGTTATTTTTGAAACTCAAAAATTTGGATCTGTCACCAAAAAATAAATCAGGAGTGGGAATCTTAGGTTCTAAAGCAGGAGTCTGAACAATATAATCCGAAATACCCTGTACCCTAGCAGCAAGCTGATCCACTCGAGAAGCTAACTCCTGAACATTCATGTTAGTACTAGGTTCCTCAGCCACCCAGAGATTAAGAGGGAGGAGAAGACAGATCAAACTGAAGAAAAAAAAATGGCTCAAGACCTTTCCTGCCTTCTTCTGAGATGCATTTAACTCATTGCTGGCCAGTTGTAATGTTATGATCAGGTGGCCTTGGAGCAGCATGAAATGACCTTCGCTGGAGCAGTGGTAACTTTACTGACCGTAAACCCTGATCCTATCACCGCAACTAGATGTAGCCGTGGGGTGTGCCTAACCAGACCTAGACACCTCGACACAGCCGGAGAACTAAATATCCCTAAAGATGGAAATAGGAAAACTCTCTTGCCTCAGAGTAGACCCCCAAAGGATAGACAGCTCCCCAGAAATAATGACTGTGAGTAGGAGAGGAAAAGACATATGCAGACTGAAAACAGGGATAAGCAAAGGAGGCCACTTCTACCTAGATAGGAAAGGAAAGTACAGGATACTATGCGGTCAGCATAAAACACTACAAAATATCCACAGCAGAAAAATACAAAAACTCCACCACCTAACTAAAGATGTGGAGAGTATATCTGCGACTCCAGCGAATCCAACTAGACTGAGAAAAACATCAGGCACAGTCTAGCAGGAACAAAATAGAAACAAGATAGCACAGAAAATAAACACACAACAGTGTGTCTAAAACAAAATGAAGCAAACACTTATCTTTGTTGAATTGGCAGCAAGCAGGAGAGGCCAGGCAGGACCAACACTTCCAAAGGAACATTGACAACTGGCAGGGACTAATGAGTCCTGCAAAGCTAAATACCCCAGTCAGCTTTGCAATTAGCAGATACACCTGTCCAATCCTGCAGTCCAGGCACAACTGCATTACCCTCTACAACCACCGGAGGGAGCCCAAAAGCAGAATTCACCACAGGGAGGTATGTGGACATAACTTTGGCCTAATAAAAAGATACATTTGGGTTTGGTCTTTTGTCAGTCATTGGAAGGTATAGCTTGCTGTGGGTTCCCTTCGTTTTGCTAAGAAATATCTACCTCCGCTAAGCTCTGAGCCATTTCCATGACATCGGGTTTAGTAATTTTCTTTCGGTATTCCTTTTTATGTTATGTAATTGTATATACCGTATTGTTTGCTCCCATTTTGTACCATCTTTGTATATGTTTATAAACACTGCCTACCTTTCTGGATTAAATATATAAAATTTAATATCTCTGTTCCTCTTGCTCTGTAAACCGCACCCCTGAAGCCATGAGCTACCTACAATGGGTGTCCAATCAGCCTGTATTAACAATTGGTGGTAGCAGATAATTGTAATTGTGGAGTTGGCAATGACTGTATGGGGTATATGTATATGTTCCATGCATTGGAATCGAATGTGTATATACCATATGCTCACTAGGAGTTCCAAATTAACTGGCCTAGTAGTGTACACAGCCGCGGCCTCGTCCAACACTCATCAGCAGGAATGGACTGGGACTGAAATTCAGCCCTGGCATTTGAAATCACAGAGGCCTATGGTGTTTCTGCCCCCGAGCACTAGGTGGCGTATATTATATTAAACTGCCTGGATGAAATCAAGATTTATTACAAGACCAATATTTCTAATAATACCAATAATACTGCTATATAAGATTAAATAATTATAATATCAAAATAATAATATTGCAATATTACATACAAATACCAGCAAACCTTAACCAAATATAACCAGCATATACATTATTGTGGTATACTGGTATTATATTACCAGTGTGCTGATCGTTAAAGGGGTTGGGGTTAAAGTCCATGTAACTTTATACTTCTGAATCCTAATAGCGCACACGGTGAGGAATCTTCGGCGCTGGTAATAAGAGCAGGTCGTCATGGCTTTTGCTAATTTCACTTGTATTGAGCGAGGCCGTGCACATCCAGTCAGCACGTGATCGCATTTATACAAATCTCATACTTGCGGTAAAATGATCAGGGGCAAAACTACAGTAGGTGCAAGGGTTGCAATCGCACTCGGACCCTGGAGCCTAGGGGGCCCCAAAAGTCCCTTTGGCCAATATAAGAAAAACTAATGCTATTAAAGAGTTGCAATAATTGAGGGCCCCATTACAGGTTTAGCTTTCCTTGCCCAGGAAAGGTGACATATCAGGACAGGGACCCAACTTTAAAGGACGCCTTGATGTGGCAGTAGGGTTCACATATATTGGCCAATCAATGTGCTAAGTACTTTCTTTTTTACTGTATTTTTCATAGCAATTTTGCAGATGAATATTTCATACATACGCTATATAGCGCTTTTTTTCCTTTTTTCACATTTTTTATGACAGTAATGCAGTTTCAATATTCTAGCATAATCATTCTTGGTAATTCATGGTGCAACCTTTACAGTTTTTCATGTTACCATGTTGGTGCTGGCCTCGGTAGGTCGCAGACAAAAGGGATGCCAGTGGCCTGCTGGGGTAAGTGATGAAGCCAGCGACTTTGTGTTGTGTCACAAATGCTAACAGTGTGGGCGTCTTGAGGATGCAGATCCTGATAACAATGTAGCAGCCAAGGTGGAACAAGACCAGACAGGCCCTTCTGGCGTTTTCGAGATAGCCAGTCCGGCCTTTTCTGTCACTATCTACCTGCCCTCCGTGTATAGTGCAAGGGTCTGCCACTCCCTAGCTGCCCTCCATGTGTAATGCAGGTTTCTGTCACTCCCTACCTGCCCTCCATGTGTAGTGTGGGGGTCTGTCACTTTCTACCTTATCTCCATCTTTAGTGCGGGGGTCTGTCACTTTCTACCTTCTCTCCATCTTTAGTGCGGGGGTCTGTCACTTTCTACCTTCTCTCCATCTTTAGTGCGGGGGTCTGTCACTTTCTGCCTTCTCTCCATCTTTAGCGCGGGGGTCTGTCACTTTCTACCTTCTCTCCATATGTAGTGCAGGGGTCTGTCTCTAACTGCCCTCCATGTGGTGGGCACAGGTCTGTCACTCTATACATGCCCTCCAGGTGTAGTGTCAGGTTGAAAACTATTTATCCCCAGACATGGATTACAGCATGGAACAGAACGATGGACACGTGATGGATATTGTTGCTTTTTTATTTTTGTATTATTACAGGAGACGAGGTATTCAATACAATGGGCCTTTGGTAAGTTTAACTATGTTTGAGATAGATATATATATAGAGAGAGAGAGAATGTGTATCGAGCCACGCCCACTCCGCATAGCCACGACCATTCCGTATAGCGGGCACAGGACACATCTAGCTCCACTCCATTGTGTCTAGAATGGAGTTGCTTCTGTGAGGTATGACGTCAACAGAAAGGGAAGAGCTTCATGGATAAAGATGTGAGGGGGAAAATGAGAGATGTCAGGGGGAAATGAGAGAAGTGAGGTGCTGCTGCAGTATGAGGCTGTGTATAGAGAAGAGTGAGGCGCTGCAGGTGGAGGCTGTGTATAAGGCCACATTCACCCGTTCAGTATTTGGTCAGAACTTTATCTCAGTATTTATAAGCCAAAACCACGAGTGGGAAAAAAATACAGAAGTGGTGACCTGTTTCTAATAAACTTTTCCTCTGATTATTTTACTCAAAGTTTTAGCTTACAAATACTGAGGTAAAAATACTGAACAAATAACATGTGAAAGAGGTCTAAAGGAGAAAAGTGTGGTGCTGCACAAGAAGTAGGCTGTGTATACCATACGCTTTATTGCAATTAGTGCAATTTCTCTCGGGATCAAGTGTTTCCAATTGTATATGGAAGTGGAGTGGCGGTGCTGCCGGAGGAGGCTGTGTATAAAGGAGAAAAGCTGTGCTGCAGAAAAATGCAGTGTCTAAAAGGAGGAGCATGAGGTGCAGGAGGAATAAGGACCCTTAACTGCCACCGTTAAAAGTCATATTGGCAGTCGTTAAGGGGTAAATATTGTGTTAAAAAAATACTATATACAGGGGGAGATGACATACAGGTATATACTATATACAGGAGATGACACACAGCAATATTCTATATACAGGAGGAGATGACATACAGCTATATACAGGAGATGACATACAGGTATATACTATATACAGGAGATGACATACAGGTATATACTGTATACAAGAGATGACATACAAGTATATGCTATATACAGGAGATTACATACAGGTATATACTATGTACAGGAGTTGACATTCAAGTATATGCTATATACAGGAGATGACATACAGGTATATACTATATACAGGAGATGACATACAGGTATATCCTGAGGGGAAAATTAGAGGTTTGAGATGAAAATGAGAGGTGTGAGGGGAAAATAGTGGAGTGACCGGAAAATGACAGGTGTGAGGGGGAAAGTGAGAGGTGTGAGGGGGGGAAAATGAGAGGTGTGAGGGGGAAAATGAGAGGAGTGAGGGGAAAAGTAAGAGGAGTGAGGGGAAAAATGAGAGGTGTGAGGGGAAAAATGAGAGGTGTGAGTGAGAAAATGAGAGGTGTGAGGGGAAAAATAAGAGGAGTGAGGGGAAAAATAAGAGGAGGGGAAAAATGAGAGGTGTGAGGGGAAAATGAGAGGTGTGAGGGGAAAAACGAGAGGTGTGAGGGAAAAAATGAGAGGTGTAAGTGGGAAAATGAGAGGTGTGAGGGGAAAAATAAGAGTGAGGGGAAAAATAAGAGGAGGGGAATAATGAGAGGTGTGATGGGAAAATGAGAGGTGTGAGGGAAAAAATGAGAGGTGTGAGTGGGAAGATGAGAGAAGTGCTGTAACTAACCACAGTTACTATGCCCGTGCAACGCCGGGCTCTTCAGCTAGTCTAATATATAAAGCTGAATGTGTGTATGTGTGTGTGTGTGTATGTGTGTATGTATGTCCGGGATTGGCATCTGCACCGTCGCAGCTACAGCCACAAAATTTTGCACAGTCACACGTCTGGACCCCGAGAGCGTCATAGGCTATGTTGTGAGGCGAAATTTTAACCCCGCGCGTTCCAATTCACCAAACAATTTTGCCCCTATCTACATAATGGGGAAAAAGTGAAAGGAAAAGTGTTGGAAGCGTCGCAGCTACAGCAACAAAATTTTGCACAGTCACACGTCTGGACCCTGAGAGCGTTATAGGCTACGTTGTGAGGTGAAATTTTAACCCCGCGCTTTCCAATTCACCAAACAATTTTGCCCCTATCTACATAATGGGGAAAAAAGTGAAAGGAAAAGTGTTGGAGGCGTCGCAGCTACAGAAACAAAATTTTGCACAGTCACACGTCTGGACCCTGAGAGCGTCATAGGCTACGTTGTGAGGTGAAATTTTAACCCCGCGCTTTCCAATTCACCAAACCATTTTTCCCCTATCTACATAATGGGGAAAAAGTGAAATGAAAAGTGTTGGAGGCGTCGCAGCTACAGCCACAAAATTTTGCACAGTCACACGCCTGGACCCTGAGAGCGTCATAGGCTATGTTGTGAGGTGAAATTTTAACTCCGCGCTTTCCAATTCACCAAACTATTTTTCCCCTATCTACATAATGGGGAAAAATGAAAGGAAAAGTGTAGGAGGCAAATTGACAGCTGCCAGATGTGAACAAGGGGGACTTAAAGAGTGAGAGCGATGGCGCCAAAGAGTATATACCGTACAGTTGCTAAGGTGGGACCCTGACATGGGATACTCACCACACACGGGGATATGAACACACACAAAATGCGCCACACACTACCACGTGCTTGAACACATATACCACCCTCAGCACACATTTCACCACACATACACCAACCTCGCCACATAAAAGTCGAAACACAAAAGTCGTCGCTCAAAACTCACCACGCGCAAAACTCGCCACATGCAAAAACTAGGCTCACGCAAAACTCGCCACAAGTGCAAAACTCACCTCATGGAAAACTCGCCACACGCAAAACTTGCACACGCGGAAAAATTGCCACATGCGCAAAATTTGCAACACATGCAAAAGTTGCCTCACACAAAACTTGCACATACTCAAAAGGCACCAGACATAAAACTCACCACGCGCAAAACTCGCCATGCGCAAAACTTGCTGCACACAACTTGCTACACTAACCTGTCACATGCAACTCGACACACAAAAAGTTGCTACACGCATGTTGCCACACAAAACTCATCTCACAAAAGTCGCTACATGCATATCGCCACACACAACTCAACACACACAACCTGACAAACGAAACTCGCCCTAAAACACACACAAGTCTGGTATTAGCCTTCAAAAATAAAAATCTGATTAATAAGCAGACAAACTACAAGAGCAACAAATGTACCATATAGGAAATACGGCAGCTGTCAGTCACATGACATGTCTATTATGTGTATGTGTGAGCTAATATATACTGCCAGGGGGGAGGGCTTCCTGTTGGCTGGGGATCAGGCTGCCAATTTATCTTACAAATAATGAGGTAAAAATACTGAGCAAATAACGTGTGAACGAGGTCTAATACAGGAGATCACACAGGTATATACTATATACAGGGGAGATGACACACAGATATATACTATATACAGGAGAGATGACACACAGGTATATACTATATAGAGGAGGAGATGACATACAGGTACATACTATATACAGGAGGAGATGACATACAGGTATATACTATATAAAGAAGGAGATGACCCACAGGTATATACTATATACAGGAGCAGATTACCTACAGGTATATACTATATACAGGAGATGACATACAGGTATATGCTATATATAGAAGATGACATACAGGTATATACTATATACAGGAGGAGATGACACACAGATATATACTATATACAGGGGAGATGACACACAGGTATATACTATATACAGGAGGAGATGACATACAGGTATATACTATATATAGAAGGAGATGACATACAGGTATATACTATATATAGGAGGAGATGACATACAGGTATATACTATATATAGGAGGAGATGACATACAGGTATATACTATATATAGGAGGAGAAGACATACAGGTATATACTATATACAGGGGAGATGACACACAGCAGGTATATACTATATACAGGGGAGATGACATACAGGTATATACTATATACAGGAGATGACATACAGGTGTATACTATATATAAGGGAGATGACAAACATATATATACTGAGGTGAAAATGAGAGGTGTGAGGTGAAAATGAAAAGGTGTGAGTGCAAAATGAGAGGAGTGAGGGAAAATAGTGTAGTGATCGGAAAATGACAGATGTGAGGTCGAAATGACAAGTGTTAGGCGGGAATGAGAGGAGTGAGGGAGAAAATGAGAGGTGTGAGGGAGAAAATGAGAGATGTGAGGGGGAAAATTAAAGATGTGATTGGGAAAATGAGAGGCGTGATGGGAAAATAAGAGAAGTGACGTGCTATAACTAACCACAGATATTTACTATGCCCAGGCAACGCCGGGCTCTTCAGCTAGTTTTTAATAAAAATGAAAAGTGTGTTTTGTTTTATTTCAAATAAAGAACTTTATACTTGCTGTGTCTTTATTTACCATATAGACGCTGTATAGACA